>NC_044988.1:75789761-76453496 GCF_008728515.1 Papio anubis | reverse complement strand
ATGACTTTCTGCTCATGTACAGCTGGGACTAAGGGAAGGTGGACGCTTTGTCAGGGTAGCGGTCTCTCTTTGCTCCTTGCAACACAAAAGAAAAGAAAATATACTCAGATTATTTTAATGGATGTGTAGTGAATTAAATTGTAGCTCCCAAAAGATCTAAGTTCTAACCCTCAGAAGCTGTGAATGTGGCCTTATTTGGGAAAAGGACCTTTGTAGATGTGATTAACTAAAGGATCTTGAGATGAGATCATCTTGGGTGATCTCAGTGTGCCCTAAATCCAGTGATAAATATTTATTTTCAATTGCCAGGCAATAATTATATATATTTATAGGGTATACATATTTTATGGGGTACAGAGTGATTTATTGATATACATATATAATGTATAATTATCAAATTATGAAAATTAGCATATTCTTCACCTTAAACATTTATCATTTCTATGTGTTGGGAACATTCAAAATCTTCTTCTCTATTTGAAAATATACATTATAAACTGTAGTCACCCTACAGTGCTGTACAACACTAGAACTTATTCCTCCCTTCTAGCTGTAATTTTGTATCCATTAACCAACCTCTCACTAGACCCCCTCCCAATTTTCCCTCCCCACTACCCTTCCCAGCCTCTAATAACTATGATCTATTCTTTACTTCTATGAGCTCAACCCTTCTTAGTTCCCACATATAAGTGATATCATGCTATAATTGTCTTTCTACACCTGGCTCACTTAACACAATAACCTCTGGTTCCATCCAGGTTGCTGCAAATGACATGAATTCATTCTTTTTAATCGCCAAATAGTATTCCATTGTGTATGTGAATGTGTATATATATACATATATATGTATATACATCACATTTTCTTTATCCATTCACTTGTTGATAGTCACTTAGATTGATTCCATATTGTGGCTATTGTGAAGAGTACTGCAATAAACATGGGAGTGCAGGTTTCTTTTCCTTTAGGTAAATATCCAACAGTGGGGTTACTGGATCATATGAAAGTTCTTAGTTTTTTGAGGAAGTTCCATACTGTTTTCCAAAATGGCTGTTCTAATTTACATTCCAACCAGCTGTGTGTAAGAATTCCCTTTTCTCTATATCCTCAGCAGCATTTTTTTTTTTAAACTCTTTTTTTGAGATGGGATCTCACTGTGTTGCCCAGGCTGGTCTCGAATTCCTGGACTCATGTAATCCTCCTGCCTCAGCCTCCCAAGTGGCTGAGACTCTAGGTATAAGCCACCACACTCATCTTATTTTTAATCTTTTTGATAATAATTCTAACTAGGGTGAGATGATATCTCACTTTAGTTTTGATTTACATTTCCCCGATGATTACTGATGTTGAACATTTTTTCATATACTTGGCCATTTTTATGTCTTCTTTTGAGAAATGTCTATTCAGATCCTTTCCTCATTTTAAAATTGTATTATTTGTTTTGTTGTCATTGAGACGTTTAAGTTCCTTGTATATCTTGGATACTAATCCCTTGTTGGATAGATATTGCAAATATTATTTCCCATTCTACAGCTTGTCTCCTCACTGTTAATTGTTTCCTTTGCTATGCAAAAGCTCTTTAGTTTGGTATAATCACATTGGTCTATTTTTACTTTCATTTCCTGTGCTTTTGGAGTCTTACTCATAACATCTTTGCCCAGAACAATGTACTAAAGCATATCCTTTGTTTTCTTTGAGTAGTTTTATAGTTTTTGGTCTTACATTTCTGTCTGTAACCCATTTTGAGTTAATTTTTATATGTGATAAGAAATAGTCTAATTTCATTCTTTTGCATATGGATAGTTTTCCTAGCACCATTTATTAAAGAGGCTGTCCTTTCCCCAATGTATGTTCTTAGCACCTTGGTTGAAAAGCAGTTGGTTATAAATACATGGGTTGACTTCTGGGGTCTCTATTTTGTTCCATTGGTCTGTGTCTGTTTTTATGCCAGGGCCATGTTGTTTTTGTAGTATAGCTTTGTAGTATTTATTGAAGTCACATGGTATGATGCCTCCAGCTTTGCTCTTTTTGCATAGGATTGCTTTGGCTATTTGGACTCTTGTGGTTCCATACGAATTTTAGGATCGTTGTTTCAATTACTGTGAAGAATGTTGTTGGTATTTTAATGGGGACTGCATAAAATCTGTAGATATCTTTGCATAGTATGGTTTTTGTAATAATATTAATTCTTGCAATCCATGAACATGAGATGTCTTTTCACTTTTTTGTATCCTCTTCAGTCTCCTTCATCAGTGTCTGTAGTTTTCATTGTTGAGACCTTTCACTGTCTTGCCTAATTTCTAGATATTATTTTTTGGTAGCTACCAAAAATGAAATTACCTTTTGATTCTTTAAAGATAGTTTGTTATCGGTATATAGAAATGCTACTGATTTTTGTATTAATTTGTATCATAGGTTGGGCGCGGTGGCTCATGCCTGTAATCCCAACACTTTGGGAGGCCGAGGTGGGCAGATCACAAGGTCAGGAGTTCAAGACCATCCTAGCTAACATGGTGAAACCCCATCTCTACTAAAAATACAAAAAATTAGCCAGGTGTGGTGGTGGGCACCTGTAGTCCCAGCTAATTGCGAGGCTGAGACAGGAGAATGGCATGAACCTGGGAGGTGGAGCTTGCAGTGAGCCGAGATTGTGCCACTACACTCTGGCCTGGGTGACAAAGCGAGATTCTGTCTCAAAAAAAAAAAAAAAATTGTATCCTGCAACTTTACTGAATTGATAAGTTCTAAGAAACTTTTGGTGGAGTCTTTAGGTTTTTCTACGTATAAGGCCACATAATCTGCAAACAGGGACAATTTGACTTCCTCTTTTCCAATTTGAATGTGCTTTATTTCTTTCACTTGCCTGACTCTGCCTAGGACTTCAAGTACTATGTTGAATAAGAGTAGTGAAAGTGGGCTTGTTTTTTAAAACTGTTCCAGTTCTTAGAAGAGAAAAACTTTCAACTTTCTCCCATTCAGAATGATGTTTGCTGTGGGTTTGTCAAATATAGCCTTTATTGTGTTGAGGTATGTTTCTTCTATATCTAATTTGTTGAGTCTTTTTATCATGAAGGGATGTGGGATTTTATCAAGTGAAGTTTCTGCATTTATTGAGATGATCATATGGTCTTTCATTCTATTGATGTAATGTATCACATTTATTGATTTGTATATGTTGAACCATCCTTGTATCCCTGATCTGAATCTCACTGGATTCAACTGAAGTGTTTGTTCATCGTAGTCTTTAATGATTCTTTGTATTTCTGTAGTATGAGTTGTAATATCTCCTTTGTTATTTTTTAAATTTTATTTATCTGGAACATCTCTTTTTCCTAGGCCATCTAGCTAATGGTTTGTTGATTCTGTTTATCTTTTCAAAAAATCAGCTTTTCATTTGTTTACCTTTTGCATTTTTTGTCTCTGTTTTGTTTAGTTCTGCATTAGGTTATTTATTTGAAATCTTTCTACTTTTCTGCTACAGGCATTTATTGCTATAAACCTAGTGCTGCTTTTACTGTATCTTATTGGTTTTCGTATATTGTGTTCTTATTTTTATTTGTTTCAAACATTTTTTGGATTTCCTTCTTAATTTTTTCATTGACCCATTGGTTGTTCTGGAGCATGTTGTTTAATTTCCACGTATTTATACAGTTTTCAAAGTTCCTCTGGCTATCGATTTCTATTTATTCCATTGTGGTCTGAAAAAATACTTGATAGGATTTCAGTTTTTAAAAATGTGTTGAGATTTGTTTTGTAGTTTAACATATGGTCTATCCTAAAGAATGTTTCATATGCTGATGAGAAAAATGTGTATTCTGCACCTGTTGGATAAAATGTTCTGTAAATGTTTGTTAGGTCCAGTTGGTCTATAGTGCAGTTTAAGTTCAATATTCCTTTGTTGATATTCTGTGCAGATGATCTGTCCAGTGCTGACAGGGTGCATTGAAGTTTCCAATTCTTGTTGTACAGGGGTTTGTCTCTCCTTTTAGCTCTAATAATACTTGCTTTATATATCTAGGTGCTCTGGTATTGGGTACGTATATATTTAGAGTTGTCACATTTTCTTGCTGAATTGATCTCTTTATCATTATGTAATGACCTTCTTTGTTTCCTTATGTGTTTCTTTAGGCTTAAAGTCTATTTTATCTAATATAAATATAGCCTCTTTTGCTCACTTTTCATTTATGTTGCTTGGAATATCTTTTTCCATCCCTTCACCTTCAGTCCATGTTTTTCTTTACAGTTGAAGTGAGTTTCTTGTAGGCAGCACACAGTTGGTCCTTTTTGTTTGTTTCTTTTTTTAAAATTTGTTCAGCCAATGTATAAATGTATATATATATATATATTTTCTTGACCATAAGGGTGGCCTTGAACATATCTTTTAATTGAGGAACTTAAACCATTTACATTCAAAGTTATTATTGATAGGTGAGGACTTACTCTTATCATTTTGTTGTTTTCTGGTTTTTTTGTATACCCTTTGTTCTTTTTTTCCTTTTATTATTTCTGCCATGTTGTGGTTTTCTGTAGTGGTGTCATTTGATTTCATTCTCTTTATCATTTGTTTATCTGTTCCACCAGTGGGTTTTATAGTTTCTTGTGTTTTTATTTTTATGCTAACCACTTGACCACCTGGCAGTCACATGTTTTCATGATGGTAGCTATTGCTTTTTCACTTCCAGATGCACAACTCTCTTACACGTTTTTTCCTTCAGACATGGTCTCACTCTGTTACCCAGTCTGGAGTGCAGAGGCACGATCATGGCTCACTGCAGCCTTAACTGCCTGGGCTCAAATGATCCTCCCACTTCAACCTTGGGAGTAGCTGGGACCACGGGTACACACCATCATGGCTAGGTTTTTGTTTTGTTTTGTTTTGTTTTAATAGAGATGGGGATCTCATTTTGTTTTCCAGACTGGCCTCAAATGCCTGGGCTCAGGTAATACTATTGCCTTGGCCTCTCAAAGTGCTAAGATTACAGGCATGATCCACCATGCCCAGCTTTTACACATTTCTTGCATGACAAGACTAATGGTGATCAATTCCCTCAGTTTTGCTTGTTTTTCTGAAAGATTTTATTTCTCCTTTATTTATGAAGGATACTTTTGCTGTGTATAGTATTCTTGGCTGTTAGGTTTTTTTTTTTTTCTTTTTTTAATCTAGCACTTTGAACATATCATCTTATTCTTTTTTGACCTGTAAGGTTTCTGCTGAGAAACTTGCTGTTAGTCTGATGTGGGCTGCCCTATATGTGACTTGATACTTTTCTATTGCTGTTTTTAGAATTCTCTCTTTAACTTTTGACAGTTTGGCTGTAATGTGCCTTGAGGGGATCTTTTTGGGTTGAATCCACTTAGGAATCTTTTGAGCTTTCTGTATCTGCATCTCCTGATATTTCCCAAGACTTGGGAAATTTTCAGGTATTATTTACTTAAATAGGTTTTCTATGTGTTTTCTTGTGTCTTCTTGAAATCTCATAATTTGTTTTCTTTCTTTCTTTTTTTCTTTTTTTTTTTTTTTTTTGCTTAATAGGATACCATATGCCCTGTAGGCTTTCTTCATTCTTTTTTATTCCTTATTTTTTTTCTGGCAATGTTATTTCAAAAGACCTGCTTTCAAGTTCAGAAATTTTAACTTTTGCTTGATCCAGTCTATTGTTAAAGCTGACAGATATATTTTTAATTTTGTTCATTAAGTTCTTCAGTTCCAAAGCTTTCGTTTGGCTCATTTTTAAATGATATTTATCTCTATTGAATTTAAAATTTAGATCATGAGTTGTTTTTCTGATTTTGTTGAATTGTCTATCTGTGTTCTCTTGTATCTCACTGAGTTTCCTTAAGGTCATTATTTTGAGTTCCTTTCTAGGCATTCATTGGTTTCCTTTTCTTTGTGGTCTGTTACTGGAGAATTATTGTGTTTCTTTAGAGATGTCATACTTCCTTGGTTTTTCAAGTTTTCTGTGTTCCGTTAATATCTGACATTTGGTGGAACATTTGGTTCTTCCAATATTATGGAGTAGCTTTTGTAGGGTAAGACCTTTTTTTCTGTAGATATGTCCTATCGTATTGATTGTATAGGGGGCTTTGGCTTTGGTTCTGGGTGGGTGTAGTAGTACAGTCTCTGTATAATTTCTTTGGCTATAATCAATGTCAGCAGTGTCTGCAAGTGCCTCAGCAGCTTAGGTTATGGTTGTTTGTGGAAGCTTTGCTATGGCTTTGGTGGGCATGGGAACACTGGGGAGGCCAGTCCTTGAGCCCTTGGGGGGCATTCACTTGCACATGGTGGTTTCCCTGTTAAAGAGGGCGTGGTTACCAGCAGCAGCAGGTCCTGGGCAGGCCAGTCCTTGGGCTCCTGGTGGTTATACATGGGTCCTTGGCAGCTTTGATGCTGGAGAGAGCAGGGTTGATGGCAATGGGCCTTGGGTAAATGGCTGTCAGGTTCTGGAGAGTGTGTACATCAGCTCCCTCTCTCCTGAGGGTAGCTCCTTAACTGTGCTGAACTGCCTGTTCCCCAAGATGTAGGGTATTGCGTGGGGTCTGGTGCCAGGAATATGGCTACACTGATAATTTCAGCTGGTCTTTTGACTCTGCAGCCCTCTGGGTAAATGTGGTGGGATATCAGTGGAGCTCCAGGGATGGAGAAATGCAGAGACTATTGATCCTCAGGGCAGAATGCACTCTGGTGGTGGCTCTGCTCTCAAAATTGTGTTGTGCTGCAGCAGCCTGGGTTCTGGGGAGTAGAGGGTGATTCTGTGTGAATTTGGTCTCTGGAATAATGCAATCATGTTGATTCCAGGCCCTCTCCTTACACTGGGCTTAGGGCCTGTGAAGGTGATAGGGCTTTCGTGTAACTAAGATTGCAGGCATGTGAAGTGAGAATGTGGACTGCTAGAGACTTCCTGCTTACCTTTCCCCCACACTGGAGAGTTCCTTTTGGCCCTGAGCTGAACCTGGCTGGGTGCTGTACTTCCCTGCTCATGTTGCTGTCCTGAATTTCTGTCTCAAAAGGTATTTGTCACTTCCTTGCTGAATTCTGGTGTTCTCCTTTAGACATTTTATTTGACATGTGGTTATCTATTTGTTGTTTTCATCCTTCCTTGCGGAGGAGGTGAGTGCAGAGCACCTCAAGTAAGCAATCTTTATGACATCTCTCTACATTTGATTTTTCAACTTTAAGTGTGAAAGTGATATGCATTCGGTACGCTCCTCAACTTACACTGAGTTTATGACAGATGCCTTTATAAGAGTCAGGCAGAGGGAGATTAGACAAACTGAAGAGGACACATAAGGAAACATTCGGAAGAAGGTTAATCAAAGATGGGGGCAGAAATTGAAGTTGATGCAGCTACAAGTCAAGGAATGCCAAGTGACATCAGTAGCCACCAGAAACTGGAAAGACAAGGAACAGAATCTCCCTGGAGCCTCCAGAGGGAGTGCAGTTCTGCAGACACCTTGATTTTAGACTTCTGCCCTCCAGAACTGTGAGAGAATAAATTTCTGTTATTTTAAGCCATGTAGATTGTGGTAATTTGTTACAGCAGCCCTAGGAAAATTATCTAGGCATGGGGACCAAAGAGAGACCCAGTAGGGTTTTTTCTTTTTGAGTTGTAACTAGTTCTTTCCTGCAGCATCTAAAATCAAGCACATTTTATCCTGTGTGGACATCTTCCCTTCCTTCTGGCCCCAAACTGTACTTAGCTTTACAAGAGAAATTATTTCTCCTTTTAGCAAAACTATCTTGAAAACTCACATTTCTTTTATTATAGAAAAAAAAAAACCAGAATAAGCATAACTTCTGCCCTTCTCAATTTGATATAAGAAATTAATATTTCTCCTATTAACATACACTTATGAACTTGCACTACAGCCTTATTTTGTTAAGACAGCATTTTTTCATCCCTGGCTAAGTTATATCCAAACCATTTTCCTTTAACTTGCCCTTGGCAGTGAAGGAGAGGAATCTCAACCTATTCTTCTACAGGTTTTGGGAGCTTGTAATCCATTATTTCCCCCTACCAGGCTGTGGGCTGCAAAAGGGCCTGCTCTGTGCACTGTTAATCTTGATATCATCCAATATAGCATGTGGCATGTAGCAGATGCTCAGGAAGTGTTTGTTAATCAGGGTGACCAAGTGTCCTGGTTTTCCCAGGACAGAAAAGTTTCTCAGGACGTTAGGCCCTCAGGGTTCCACTGGAACAGACTTGGGCAAACCTGACCATTGGTCACCCCTGTTAACTGAACTGGACCCCACTGTTCTTGGCGACATCCAGGCTTAATAGGAAGTTGGGAAATTTGCCTACTATAAAGACATGTGGTCTTTGTCCCTACTCTGCCTTCTTTCTGGGTCTCTAAGCTTCCCAGAGTTCTTCCTTCCCTGGGAGTCACCTCACTGGGCTAACATTATTACTTGGGTGCTAATTCCACCTGGGTCCCAGTGGCTCTCTGCTTAATGCTCCCTGTGTATAACTCCATTTCTCCTGTCACACGACTTTTTTTTTTTCCTCTGAATTATTTACTAGCTGGGTTTTCTCCTCCTGCTTCTGAAATGTTGAAGTTCTCCAGCATTCTGTCCTGATCACTTCCAAATATCTCACGGATGACCTCAGGACCTGAGCTCAACAAAACCTAGTGCAGAGCAGCTTGGATGTTATTATTGACTCCTTTTTCATGCCCACCATCTGATTTATCCACAAACTCTGCTGATTCCCTCGTATTGAGTAAATATTAAATCAATTCCCTTCTCCCCATCCTCATGGTTGTGGCCATATGCCAGGACCTTATTATTTATTGCCTTTTACTGACATTTCCCATTGCCACTCTTAACCTTTCCAGTTTACCCTTTTCATTGCTTCAGAGTGATTGTTCTAACATGCAAATATGACTACATTCCTGCCTTGCTTAAACTATGCCAATGGCTCCCTGTGGTCCACAGAAAAAATTCTTAGACTGGCACATGAGTTGCTTCCTGACCTGCCCTTGCTTAACAGTTTGGCTTCACACATCACCACTTGTCCATCTCAGACCCCACATTCTTGCCTCAATGCACTCATCCTGCTCCCTGTACAACCAGATCCTTGGACCTACATGTCGCTCCCTCTGTCTCTGTTGCCTTTCTGCCCTCCTTGCCCTGGCTACCTCCTGCCAGGCCTTCAGAACTCAGCTCAGAGGTTGCTTCCATGACCCTGTTAATTTGGGGTGAGATGCTTCATCTGTCCTGTACCAGCAACGTGTGTTTACTGCTCTCAGAGTAGGCACCAACCTGCTTGTCTCCCTCCCTGGGGGCTGAGCAACTGAAGTGTGGAAAAATGGTTATTCACATTTATCTTCTTTCTTCACAGCCCTTGGCATAATGTAGGTGCCTATACTGGGTTGAATAATGTCCCCCCAAACTTATGTCTTTGCAGAACCTCAGAATGTGACCTTATTTGAAAATAGGGTTTTGCAGATATAATTAGTTAAGATCATATTGAATTAGGACAGGCCCTAAATCCAATATGACTGGTGTCCTTATTAGAAGAGGAAGAGATGCAGAGGTGCAGACATACACAGGGAGAAAGCCATGTCATGTGATGGCAGAGACAGAGATGGGATGGCAGCAATGAGCCAAGGAACACTAAGGATTGCTGCACCCACCAAAAGCCAGGAGAGAGGTGAGAAAGGATCCTTTCCTAGACGTGTCAGAGGGAGCATGGCCCTTCTGACCCCCTAATTTCCGACTTCTGGCCTCCAGAATAAGAAAATAAATTTCTGTTGTAAGCCACCCATTTTGTGGTACTTCATTTTGGTACTTTGTTTTAGGAAACTAGTACGGTGCTCGACATATTTGGTTGACTCAGTGAATGATCCTACCCCTTTCCTACCTCCCCACAGCCATTGGGAAAGGCCTTTGTCAACTCTGGGCTAGAATGTTCTGGTAGCCTTCTGACTGGTCTCCCTGTGTTTATTAAATGGAACAGTGCCATAAGTTTATGACTCCAATGGATTCTGTGTTTGTTAGGCTGATTATCAGCTAATTTTTTTCTCATGACTCAATGACAAGGTTAGCTGAATCCTGGTGCTGAAAAATGTCACCTCTGCCCTGAGTGAGGCTTTCATGCAAGGAGCTACTGGGGCACCTAAAAGGACAATGATTCGGGATGTCATTGAGCTCACAGTGCAAGCCACATGCCTGTTTTTGCACCTGCTTTGCTAATAAATGAAAGTCTGTACGGCAGAATTCTATCTGACACCTGCTTTCATTACAACATGCAGAGACCTACGGCCCCAAGACCTCTTGCATCTACATAGTGAATGACAAAATTGACTCAGGTCAGTTCTAACCAAGTAGGTCATGGAAAGAACTCCGCTTTCGGAACAAGACAAATTTGGGCTGAAATCCCAGCTCCACCACTGACTGCCTGAGTCACCTATGATGTTGCTTCACAGGGTGGTAACAATGATCTATGCCCGCCTCCCCAGGTTATTGCTATAATTAAGTGAGATCAAGCATGTGAAAGGCTTCAGGTGCTGTAAATGCTTGCTGCTATTCAGTAAGTTGAACACAATCACACAGCTAAGGGGGAAGGTGCTGTCCAGGGTCTCACCCTGGGGATGAGACTCCCCTGAAACAGAGGCAATGGCCTCTAATGAGGGAACTGGACATTAATTAGGAATCCAGGATATACGATTTTATGCATTTTCACATACATTTTTTCTCCTTTTATTCTCATGAAAGCCTTTTACTTTAAAAAATTTTTATTCCCATTAAAAGATATAGGAAATGAAGCTCAAAGGCAGGGCATGGCTCCCTATAGCACTCGCGAGCAGTGGTTCTCAACCTGGGCTGTGCATGAGGATCCCCTGCAGCTTTGAAACATCCCCATGCCCTGACGCCTCTCTGACCAATGAAACCAGAATGTCTGATGCTGGGGCCCCGGCTTCAGAACTTCAAAAACTTCTTCAGGTGACTCCCAAATGCAGCCAAGTTTGAATATCTGCGCTCCAGAGTTTACAAATCACTTTCCCCCAAAGGAAGTGGTCTGACCGACCTTTACGCTCCTATGAGGACAGCAGAGTAGATTTCGTTGTCCCCACTCTGATGACGGGGAAACCAAGGCTCAGAGAAAATTCTAGAAAGGACTTGAACTAGAACAAGATTCCTTGATTCTTCTACACTGCTCTATCCCTGTGCCTGGGGGAGAAGCCGTGCCACATCACTGACCTCTAAATTTCCCTTTCAGTATCTGCACCTGAGAGAAGGCTGCCTTGGTGTTGGGAACAGTTTACCTCTATCTGGCCATCATGGAGTTCTGACGACCCCGTCCCCAGCGCCCATCACCTGGTGTTCCCTGCCCTCCCCTGCAGTTCATGGGTTCTCCACAGCCCGGAGCAGAGGCCAGGGGGTTTTCCACGCAGGCTTGTCAGATCCATTTCATTCCCGCCTGCTTTTCCATCTGCCTTGTCATAGGGTGTGTGGTGCAAGCTTGTCTCTGCCAAATGCTTTAGTGGCTCTGGAATGGAGAAAGCAGCAGAAGCCCAGAGTGTTTATGCCATGGGAAAAGCTGGGCTTTTCCACAGATCATCCTTCTCCCCCGCCCCCAGGTTCTCATGCCCTACACGATTCCCAGGGGGCCACCCAGCAATTAAGATACAGTTCTGGAGAGCAGAAGGCTCTGACAGCCCCACAAATCAGCCTCCATATCCCCACCCCCAACACACACACACATCGCAGTCCCTCCCAGAACAATACTATCGAGTCATCTTGAGCAATGGCACCAGAAAATCCCAGTGTAATGAAAGAAAACAGAGGCCTGTCTTTCTGGCTGTGGTGCGATTTCAATAGAAAGCCCTTCTTAAGCAGGAAGAAGCCATTCTTCTGCTATGTCCCTAACAAAAGCTGACCTCTTCCTTGGCGGCATTGGGTAGGCCCAGAATCAAGCTGGGGTTATTTCCCCACCATCGCCATAGTCATAGCAACAGCTTTGATTAATGCGGTGGCCCATCAGAGGGATAATGTCAGCCCTAATCAGAAACGCCTCAAGTATCTCTCTTTGCATTTTGGTAAATGGCGTAATCACATTACGGCTGGATGTGTCTGGGATCTGATTGCTGTCGCACAAGTCTGCCTGATTTTCCAGGTTAAGGGGTGTCAGGGGGCCCGAGATGCAGCTAATTACCGTGCATTGTTAGGAGAGAGGACCGAGGTCACGGAGGCCATCAGGAATGCTCCTGCCCTATCCTTCCTTCTAAGTCCATAGGAGCAACCCGGGCTGATGGTCTGTTTGCAAGGATGCCTGCCTGAAGGGGATGGCTGAGAGTCAGAGAGGGGTGCTGTTTGCTGTTGTTAAGCATCAGGGAAGCAGAGGCATGGTTGAAAAGAAGAGACAGGCAGCTGAGCTGGGCTTGGCTGTTCCTCCCCCTTGTCCATCAAGCTCGTGATGGACAGTCAGCCTCCGGTCATGCCACTGGGCTGGAAAACTGGCAGGAGGGCCTCACTTGGGCCTGGAGATAGGAAACGGCAGGGGTGACATGTACTGCAAAGGCATGTAATGAGTGTGGACTTAACTTGTCATAATAGCATTTGGCTGTTGGCAGGTTCTGCTTTGTCTGTTGAAGCTTTCTACTTGAGGGTTGATTCTTACTGCACCCTGAGGAGCGAGACTTCTCCTTCTCTCCCCTTTTACTAGCAGGGAAACCAAGGAAAGGAGAGGTGACATGTCTCATCCCTGTATCGATGCTAGGTTCCACTTCCCAAGAGACCCTCCCCACAGGAAAAGCTTCCTCTCTTTGCCTTCCAGCCTTGCTGCTTTTGTCTCTGTGAATCCGTAGGTGACAGTAACAATAAATACCACCTATACTGAAAGATTAAGAGGAGGACCTGAGGAAATAGGCATGGAGCCCCCAGAGTCTATTTTTAGATGCTCCTGGGAGGTTTTCAAAAAGGACTCAAGCTGTTAACTATTTATGACTTTCCGAATGCAGGACAGAAATAGAAGGGCAGCACTTAGCTTCTCCAAAGCTGGGGAGTAAATTCCTCTCAGAGACCTGAAACCACTTTGGGGCCATTACATTTACTGTCTCTTGGATGGCATTTAATATCTAGCATAACTAATATCTAGTTTTTACTTTTGGCCACGGCAATAGTTCTTATTTTTTCGGTGTTGAAAATCATGTTAAGAGTAGCCGAGGAAATTGAGTCATGGAGCGAGAACTATCTCAGAGTCACATGGTTGGTCTGTGGCCAAGCCTCGGTGGAAGCAAATCTCTTGCTATTTGGGCCAAAGTTCACTGCCGAGGGTTGAACTGAATGTCCCAGGGCAGGTTTGGGTGTGGAAAATTCTTCAGGGGATACTCAATCCAACAAACGGACAAGATGCTATGGTATCATGAATCAACCAAGCTCCATCTGCCACCTTTCCTGGCTCCAGGCCAGCTTTCCACCTGGAAGAGTCAATATTCTCCCCAAGAAGATGTTGCATTAGACATGTTAGAGGACACAGGCTCACGGCCCGCCCTGAAACCTCACACACTTGTGTTGTATTATGAGCAGGACAGAATGCATTTCCAGGCCAGGTTGTACCTCAGGTCGGGGGTAAATAAGTAGGGTTTCCCCAGCTGCTCTCCGAAGCTTTATGATGTCCTTCTCAGTAGCCAGCACCTTGATGATCCCTTCCTTTAAACTTGGCCGAACAGGGACTTGGAAATCAAGGATGTAGAACCTTAGCCCCACACAGCCAATAGCTTTAAGCTAAACAAACCCACAAGAGACTGGTATTTGCCTGAACAGAAAACCACAGAGGAATGAATTAACACCACAGTCAGAGTTTCCATCTGGGCCCTGCTGGCGCCCTCACCACACAGAGGCTGCCTGTGCCGGCTGCCCCACTCCCTGCTGGCTCAGCCTAGTGCAAGTCCCTGGGCCAATCCTGACAGAAACGGGGTGTGCATGAACACTGTCTTCCTCAGCCAGGCTGTGGGACTTCCCAAGCAGGGACTCAGCGGTCCAGCCTCTGCTACTGCCTCCTTCTGCCCCTCTATTTCTGGTGACTACCACATCCAGCACGTGGCATGCCAGGGGCCAGCCCCCCATAACCAAGCAGCCTAATGGGCTGTATGGGTCTTCTTGATGCCCACTCCCACTGTACTCTCCAGTCTGGCAGTGCTGCCACTATATACTTGGCTGGTCTGGCATCAACCACATTTGGAATTTGGCTCCATCAGACACTGCTCCCTGTCTGGTACCAGGGACTGTAGTTGATTCTGTTTCTGTTGACAGCTATCTTCTCCAGTCCTAGCTCAACTCTTATCCCTGGTCCCACATACAGTGTTCTCATTACCACCTTGTACGGCACAGTCATGCATAGTTTAACCACAGGGACACGTTCTGAGAAATGTGTCATTATGTGATTTCATTGTTGTGCAAACTTCCTAGAGTGTATTTACACAAACCTAGACGATACAGCCTACTAGAAACCTAGGCTACGTGGTTTAGCCTATTGCCCCTAGGCTGCAAACCCGTATAGGATGTTACTGTACTGACCACTGTAGGTAATTGTAACACAATGGTAAGTATGTATGTACCTAACTTATCTAAGCATAGAAAAGGTATAGTAAAAATGTGGTATAAAAAATAAAAAATGGTACAGCTATATAGGGAACTTACCATAAATAAAGTTTGCAGGACTGGAATTTGCAACTCTGGGTGAGTCAGTGGTGAGTGAGTGTGAAAGCCTAGGACATTACTATACTTCTGTTGTTGTTGTTGTTGAGACAAAGTCTCACTCTGTTGCCCAGGCTGCAGTATAGTGGCACAATCTCGACTCACTGCAACTTTCGCCTCCTTGGGTTCAAGCGATTCTTGTGCCTCAGCCTCCTGAGTAGCTAGGACTATAGGTGTGCACCACCACTCCTGGATAATTTTTGTATTTTTAGTAGAGATGGGGTTTCATCATGTTGGCCAGGGTGGTCTTGAACTTCTAGCCCCCAAGTGATCTACCCACCTTGGCCTCCCAATGTGCTGGGATTGTAGGTGTGAGCCAGGGCGCCCGGCTACTGTACATTTTTATATGACAGGCAGCACAGTAGATTTGTTTACAGCAACGTCACCACAAACATTTGTGTAATGACATTACAACAGCTATGCCATCACTAGACAGGATTTTTTCAGCTCCATGATCATCTTATGGGACCATTGTTGTATACATAGTTCCTGATTGACTGAAATGTCGTTATGTGATGCATAACTGTAGTTGCATTTTAACTCATCCGTCTTCCCTATCAGACTGTGAGCTCCATGAAAGCAAAACTCTCTTCTGGTTTTCTCCTCATTGTATTCCCAGCACCTAGCACAGCAGCTAGCGAAACAGCAATATTTAGTCTGTATTTGATCCATGAAAATGAAAAGGTGATATCCCATTCCTGTAGAGGGGAGTGATCACTTCCTTGATTTTGCTGATGCACATCCGTCTCTGTTCAAATTGAAAGAGTAAGTTCATTGCAAACCATCTCTGGCAGAATTGTCACTTCTGAACAAGTGTCTGTACAAAGACCTTTGCTCATTACAAAACAGGGGTCGTAACAGAAATTGGTCCCTTTGGTTGATTTTGCAATTATATTTAATTGCTCACCATTCTGCCAATTAATCAAGACTTCAGTTGCGCGAAGTAAGGACATTTTTTTAAGAGGTGGATTAAAGGGGAAATTGCATTTAATGGGAGAAGATAAGGCCGTGGCTCTGAAATATCTTCAAGTGAGTCACAAAGTATCTCTAAACCTTAGTTTCCTCATCTGGAAATTGACATAGTTGAACTCAGTAATCACTAAATTTCTTTCCAGGTTTATGGTCCTATTAACTTATAGTTTTGTTTCACTAATGCAAGTCTCCAAGCCTGCTCTTTCTGTCTTGTGTTTTGGCCATATCAGAACCTCAGGGTTAAGCCTTCGCATGACTTTTCATATGTTGCCACCAGGTGGCAGGAGTGTGCCACAGACTTTTGGTTCCATGCATAAAGAGCGTGAGCGTCGGAGGTGGACTTAGGATGGTAGCTTTCTGAGCTAGAAGGGCAGAGTCTTTGAGTTTTTGAAATAGCAAACCCTCTTGTTTGTGAAAACACATTTGCTTTTGTGCAAAACAACAATTTGAGGGTTAGCAATGACCATATCTAGAAATGACCGGGGACCCAGAATTTTATGGTCCAGAATTTTAAGGACGTGGCACCCAGCCCCTGGTGGTCTTCTCACTCCCACTTTATACCTGAGTAGGTCATGGCAGCCCATCACCCCAGCAGCCACTGTGGAATTCGTGTCCCATGAGGAACACCACGGGCTGAACCAGGGTTGATGTATTTACACTGTTTCTTTGCTCCTTCCTGTCTCCAGGGAAAGAGATCAGGGCTAAGCCCACGGAAATTTAGGATCCGTAAGTCCTTTGAAAAAAAACTTTAAACTATTTGCCTAATTATAATAAAGTTTTACCTAAACACAAGCTCAGCAAGGAAAATTGTCACCCCCTGTGATGGTTAGTTTCGTGTCAACTTGTCTGGGCCATGGTGTGCCCAGATGTTTGGTCAAGCATTATTCAGGGTGTTTTTGTGAGTGTGTTGTTGGATGAGATTAGCATTTAAATCCATAGGCTGAGTCAAGCAGATGTGGCCCTCCCTAATGTGGATGGGCCTCATCCAATCAGTTGAAGGCCTGAAGAGAACAAAAGGCTCTCCCTCCTCCAAATAAGAGAGACTTCTTCCTACCTAAGTACTTTCTTCAAACTGGACAATGGTTCTCTCTGGGTCCCAAGCCTGTCAGTCTTCAGCCTAGAAGCTCACCATTAGCTCTCTTGCACTGCTAGTTTGGTAACTCACTCTGCAGATCTGGAGGTTTCTCAGCCTCTGCAATCACATGGGCCAACTCCTTAAAATAAATCCCTTTATATATATATGTGTATGTATGTGTGTGTGTGTGTATAACATATATATGTATAGTGTATATAAAATACGTATATTATGTGCATATATGTATATGTAAAATATCCCATTTCTTCTGTTTCTCTGGAGAACTCTCACTAACATACTCCCTGGCTGGCCATTCAACCTTTGGCTATGCTTTCATTTCACACATGTGTACTGAGAACCCATCTAGTATTAGGCCCTGTACGAGGCATTAACATAGAAAGATGAACCCAGCTGCCTGACTGTACAGATTCAAGAACAAGGGAAAAGACAGTACAGAAATGAGGTGTTGCAGAATAGAAGTCAATCTGGAGCTGAGGAAAGCTAAGGATGACCAGATGCTGAAGAGGAGAAATGTAAGCTCATTTCCTGATGATGCTACTTCTCTGCTGCAGAAAAACCACAACAACCAGGGCGCTGTAAATTGGTCTGTTGATGACATTGTCAAAGGCATAAATAGCAACAATGTGGAAAGTCAGCTCCAAGCGGCTCAAGCTGCCAGGAAACTACTTTCTAGAGGAAAACAGGCCCCCCCTGCCCAACCCCCGCTGCAAAGACAACTTAATCTGGGCTGGTTTGATTCCAAAATGTGTGTCTTTCTTGGGCAGAACTGAGAGTAGTCCCATTCAGTTTGAATCTGCCTGGGCGCTCACTAACGTTGCTTCTGGGAATCAGAACAAGCCAAGGTTGTGGTAGTTGGAGGTGCCATCCTAGCATTCATTTCTCTGTTGGCATCTCCCCATGCTCACATCAGTGGACAAGTTGTATCGGCTCCAGGAAACATTGCATGTGATAGCTCAGTTTTCCAAGACTTGGTTACTAAGTACGGTGCAGTTGACCTACCGTTGGCTCTTCTTGCAGTTCCTGATATGTCATCTTTAGCATGTGGTAACTTACGTAATCTTACCTGGACACTTTCAAATCTTTGCTGCAACAAGAATCCTGCACCTGTGTTAGATGCTGTTGAGGAAATTCTTCCTACCTGAGTTCGACTCCTGCATCTTGATGATCCAGAAGTATTAGCAGATACCTACTGGACTATTTCCTACCTGACTGATGGTCCAAATGAATGAATTGACATCGTCATGGAAACAGGAATTGTGCCCTAACTTGTGAAGCTTCTAGGAGCTTCTGAATTGCCAATTGTGACTCCTGCACTAAGAGCCATAGGGAATATTGTCAGTGGAACAGATGAACACACTCAGGTTGTGATCGATGCGGGAGCACTTGCTGTCTTTCCCAGCCTGCTCACCAACCCCAAAACTAACACTCGGAAGGAAGCTACGTGGACAACGTCAGACATCACAGCTGGCCGTCAGGACCGGATACAGCAAGTTGTGAATCATGGATCAGTCCTATTCCTTGCCAGTGTTCTACGTCAGATCTTAGGACACAAAAGGAAGCTACATGAGCTGTGACCAACTATATCAGTGGCGAAACAGTTGAACAGATTGTGTACCTCATTCATTGTGGCATGCTGATGAAACTCTCAACTGCGAAAGATACCAAGGTTATTCTGCTTATCCTGGATGCCATTTCAAATATCTTTTAGGCTGCTGAGAAACGAGGTGAAACTGAGAAACTTGGTATGATGATTGAAGAATGTGGAGGCTTAGACAAAATTGAAGCTCTACGAAACCATGAAAATGAGTGTGTATAAGGCTTTGTTAAGCTTTATTAAGGATTTCTCTGTAGAGGAAGAGGAAGATGAAAATGTGGTGCCAGAAACTACCTTTGAAGGCTATACCTTCCAAGTTGAGGATGGGACTCCTGGGAACTTTAACTTTTAGATCATGTAGCTGAGGCATAAATTTGTTGTGTACTACATTTGGTATAAGTTTGTCTTACCGCTTCTCTACAAAGAACTCTTTTAAATATGGTTTGGTATTGTAGCACTTTTTACACTGAAACTATACTTGAACAGTTCCAACCTGTATATACTGTATAAAGCTTGTCCTCTGAATGGGTTTCTTATTTCTTTGTGGAATTTCATATCTTGCAGTGTGCTGTAAATAAAGATTAAAATCCATCCCTCCAAAAAAAGAAAAAAACAAAAAACAAAATAGAGAGGTGAACAAGTTAGCATGTTTCCTGCCCACAGAAAACTTCCAATCTACTGAGGGGGATAAAGGATCAAATGCTCACACAAGTGTAAAAATGTAGCTATAGCAAGTGCTGCTGAGAGACAGGAGTGGCCACTTGGAGGAGTAGGAAGGAGAGGCTTGATCTGCACGGTAGCCACTAGCCACAAGTGCTCATTTAAATTCAAATTACAAGGCCAAGCGTGGTGGCTCACACCTGTAATCCCAGCACTTTGGGAGGCTGAGGCGGGCAGATCACCTGAGGTCAGGGGTTCGAGACCAGCCTGGCCAACATGATGAAACCTCGTCTCTACTAAAAATACAAAAATTAGCCAGGCATAGTGGTAAGTGCCTGTAATCCCAGCTACTCAGGAGGCTGAGGTAGGAGAATTGCTTGAACCCAGGAGGTGGAGATTGTAGTGAGCTGAGATCAAGGCACTGCACTTCAGCCTGGGTGACAGAGCAAGACCTTGTTTCAGGGGAAAAAAAAAAAAAAAATTCAAATAACAGCCAGACTCCACATAATGATGTTTTCGTCAATTAAGGACCAGATATATGATAGTGGTTCCATAAAATTATGATACTGTATTTTTACTGTACCTTCTAGGTTGAGATATGTTTAGATGCACAAATGCTTACCATTTTATTACAGTTGCTGACAGTGTTCAGCGCAGTAACATGCTACTCAGATTTGTAGCCTGGTAGCGATAGGCTACGCTGCATAGTCTAAGTGTATAGTAGGCTATACTATCAAGGTTTAAGTACAGTCTAGGATGGTCTCACAATGACAAAATCACCTAATGATGCATTTCTCATAATGTGTCGCCATTGTTAAGTGACACATGACTGTAGTTAAAATTAAATACAAACAAAAAAATTAAAGCACTCTGGGAGGCTGAGGCAGGAGGATTATTTGAGCCCAAAAGATTGAGACCAGCCTGGTCTACATAGGGAGACCCCATCTCTACAAAAAATAAAAATAAAATTAGTCAAGCATGGTGGCACGTGCCTGTAGTCCCAGCTACTTGGGAGGCTGATTTGGGACGATCGCTTGAGCAGTGGAGGTCAAGTCTGCAGTGGGGCCGGGATCATACCCCTGCACTCTAAGCCTGGGCAACAGAGTGAGATCCTGTCTCAAAAAAAGAAAAAGCTCCTTATTTGCACATGTGAAGGGCATGGTAGCCACATGCAGTCAGCAGCTACTGTATTGGACAGCACACATAACAGAATATTTCTATTGTCACCAAAAGTAATAGTACTGACCTAGAGCAGGGTTTCTCAAATTCAGCACTATTAACATGTTTGGCAAGATAATTCTTTGCTGTCAAGGGCTATCCTGTGTGCTGTTGGATGTTTATCAGCAGTAACTGCCTTCACCCAGTTATGAGAAGCAAAATGCCTCCAGACATTGTAAAGTAGCCCTTGAGGGGGCAAACTTGCCCCCAGTTCGGAACCATCGGGCTAGAGGACATTCAGACAGAATCAATTTTAGTAATCAGAATGCAGAGTGGTAAGGGCTTTGAGGTGGTAAACCAAGGTGTTGTCAGAACATGGGAAGAAAGTTCTCATCTCAGACTGGAGGACGTAAGGGAAGGCTTTCCCAGGGAGTTGACTCCCAAGCTACATCTTGAAAGGCAAGACAATGGCAGCAACAAGGCTTGATACCACCTAGCACGTCACTAGTTCCACCACCAACCTCTTCCTGCCTTCATCATCTATTCCGGTCCCTGGATGGTTCCACGCTAAACTCAGAGGCTGCTGTGTGAACTCTACTTCCCTTCATTCTCCTCTTTTAGGTTACTAGTCTTGTAATGTTTAAAAATCTCAGCTGGGTGTGGTGGCTCACACCTATAATCCCAGCACTTTGGGAAACAGAGGGGAGGTTTGCTTGAGGCCAGAAGTTTAAGACCAGCCTGGGCAACACAGCAAGACCCCATCGCTACAAAATGTTTTAAAAGTAGCCAAGTGTGGTGGCGTGTGCCTGTAGTCCTAGCTACTTGGGAGGCTGAGGTGGGAGGGCCACTTGAACCCAGGAATTCAAGGGTGCAGTGTGCCATGATTATACCACTGAACTCCAGCCTGGGTGACAGAGTGAGACCCTGTCCCCAAAAAAGCAAAGATCTCTTGTTCTTTCTTGACTTGGTTAGGGCTCTTATTGTGGCAATAAGAGCTAATTCAACAAAAGGGGTACCAACTGTAAAGACAGGGCACATGAAACTCAAGCAAGGAACCCAAGTTCATTCAGACTCCATGGAGATGTGAATGGGAATATCATTGCACAAAAAGGCTGCTCTATCTCTTGAGGGCTTCATGACCTCACTTAAGACATCTCTGATGCTCTCTGCACATGATCTCTAGTCTCACCTGTCTGCTGATCTGTTTTCTCCTCCTTCAGTTGCAGACAGTCCATAATGGCCACCCAGTTCCCTCTACAGAGGGGCAATGCTTCATAGTCCTTTTGACTTCACTGTCAGTGGGAACCGGCCTATGTGAATTTTAGCTCAACATCCTACATAGGAATATAATAGGCCTAACTCATCATTTTTCGATAAAGGCTACACAAGTCAAGGGCTCCTAGTCTAAAAGACAGTTCCCACCCGGGGCTGATGTCTACCTCTATTCCATGCCACTTGGTACAGAGTCTGTGTCTACTCAGCAGGGACCTGCAATGGGAGATAAGGGAAGGCCAGATGCCCTGTACACAGTTGGCTCAACTTCTACTACTCTGGGTTAGTTACTCATTTCTTTTTCCCTTCTTGTCATCAGTTGCTCTGGAGTTGTCCCAGATTCCTCCATTTTCTAATCTTTAATCAACTCCTTACTTTCTCCCATCACCTACTACAGTACCTAGCACATAGTAGATGCTCAATAAATATTTGATGTATTGAAGCCCACTAGTCAAAGACTGCCAGGAACACACCTATAGTCAAACACATGTAGGTTTATTGATCTTGCTGCAATAAGGAAGAGCACATGGTTTTTCAATCAGAGGGCACTGGAGGGGCTTATTGAAGGATTTGGGTTTAGGCTAGGTGATTGTAAGGAAAAACTAGAGAAACCAGAGCCAGTTTTGTATAAGATGTTATTAGAATGTGAGGGCAATTCAGCAACTTGGTATCTGAGAAATTCTTGCCGAGGAAGCAGGAAGAACAAAATAGGACTGGGATGTCATTGGTAAAAAAGTAATAATAGTAATCTCCCAGAGGTAACTTTTTTAGTTCTAATGTAGCCTTGACTCTGTTTACATAGAAACATTATTTATTACAGTCTGATTGACAACAGGGTTGTTTTTTTTTTACATTTTCAGTTAAATTAAAAAAAAAACTCAATGACTATTTATGCAAATGAAGAAGCAATTGCAATGAGTTACAGGCAAGGGTGAGGTGCCACGTTTAAGCCAGCCAAAGCGACTCTTCATATTATCTGTCTTTCAAATGATTGCTTTTTACTGATGTTGGACAAAATTGGTCTTTAGTATAATGATGTAACACAGATTCATCTGAGGCTTACTCTACAATTTTGAAATAAATGGTGCTGTATGTGTTCCATTGCTGATATTTTCACCCTTCTTTATGTTGATTGCTCATTCAAGGATACCTTGCAATTGGCCAATGTTCCTCTTCAAATGTGGTCCCATACATTCCAGGTATTGTCTGCTTGGAGCTAAAAACAATAGGTCTATTACTTCCTGAGTTTGCAACACCATGCTCATGGGACACACTTTTTTTTTTTCGTAGTCATATTACCCTATAGGTTCACATAAGGCCAGAAGTTTAAGACCAGTCTGGGAAACATAGCAAGACCCCTTCTCTATAAGAGGTTTTAAATTTAGCTAGGTGTGGTGGCGTGTGCCTGTATTCCTAGCTACAGGCTTGACTTGGTTAGAGCTCTTAATATTTTTAAGCAAGAACACTCTGGTCTAGTATTTGATTTTTGGAATCTGAATAAAAAGTGAATTTATCATTACTCACAACATGTTATTCATTCTTATGCAACATTCTGGAAGGCTGGAAAAGCACCTATTGTATTTGCTTTTCCTCTTTTTGTTGTATGCAATTTGGTTAACATCACTTCTCTGTAATTCATGCACAACATTGCCAAATGTTGAACTGGACACATGGAAAAAGATAATCTCTCCAGCTTCAGGAAGTCATCAAGCAACGCTTTTTGGTCATGGTTGTTGGACTGCTTTCAATTTATTAGCCCATTTTATTAGTCAGGGTTGTCTAGAGGGACAGAACTAATAGGATAGATGTATATATAAAGGGGAGTTTGTTAGGGAGTATTGACTCACATGATCACAAGGTGAAGTCCCACAATAGGCCATCTACAAGCTAGGGAGCAAGGAAGCCAGTCTGTGTCCCAAAACCTCAAAAGTAGGGAACCCGACAGTGCAGCCATCAGTCTGTGGTTGAAGGTCCCAGAGTCCAAAAACTGAAGAAGTTGGAGTCTGATGTTCAAGGACAGGAAGCATCCAGTATGGGAGAAAGATGTAGGCTGGGAGGCTCAGTCAGTCTAGTCTTTCCATGTTCTGCCTGCTTTTATTCTGGCTGTGCTGGCAGCTGACTAGATTGTGCCTACCCAGGTTGAGAGTGGGTCTGCCTTTCCCAGTCCACTGACACAAATGTTAACCTCCTTGGGCAACACCTTCACTGACATGCCCAGGAACAACACTTTGCATCCTTCAGTCCAATCAAGTTGACACTCAATTGTTTACCATCACACCCTGCACATTTCACTCCTGTGTGAGTAGATGGCGAGCTTTTTGCCATGGTGCAACTTGAAGCACCAGGAGGAATGGAGAGGATTGGGGGAAGTGGGAGCAGGATGACCAGTGAAGATTGCAAAGAATAGTACAAGACTGAGTCCATTTGTTCTTAAAGTAGGACAGGTGGCATTGGAAATGGACAAGAAGATGTTGCTAGAAATATGAAAGAAAAATTCAACAAGTCTCCATGAACAACAAATGAATATAGGCAGAAATGGGGAAAAGACAGGTTTAAAGTGTGAGTAATTTGGATGGTGTTGGTGAAAATAAAGACGTCTTGGGGAGAAGTCTTTTGGGGCATAGTTGGATGATGATGGGGAATTCTTGCTGAAATGTGTGAGGCAAAAGTACTAGCAAGATTTGAGTGGGTTTTTTTTTGGGGGGGTCTAAATTCTGGGCAATTTTTTGTTTGTTTTTGTTTTAGGGCATTGTTCATTTTGTTTTTACAAGAGCCATTTGAGGAGGGTAGGACTAATTCATTTTTGCAAAAGTGAATTTGAGGCTCAGATGAGCTAACATTTTTGTCCAAGGGTATACCTTTAGGAAGAGTGCAACCCTGGGTATATATAAGTAACTAGACATGTGCCCATTCTCTCTTGCAGAACAGTAAAGGTAATTGCTAACCCACTTAAGTTTGGAGAAGACAGAAGATTGCATTTAATTTAGTCTGGTAGGAGTGAGGAAAAGAATAGGAAGTCTTCTAAGAGGATACAGTATATCAGAATGGAAGGTCAAGTCAGAGAAAGAAGGATATTCAAGGCAGAGAGAACAACATGCAACTATAGAATGCTTAGGAAACAGCAAAGAAATTCATTTCTGCTAGAGAAAAGATGATGCGAGGATCAGATGGAGAGGTGGCAGGACAGGTAGTCAGAACCCAGCTGGGGGAAGTCCTTTTATGCCAGGCTGGAGTTTGGACTTGACATTGTTTGCAATGGAAAGCCAGTGAAGATTTTAAACTGTAAGATTAATCCAACAGGATTGAATTGGCATGGTAGAAAGATAATTCTGGCAGAAAGATGAAGCCTTGATTAGAAGGGGAGAAGTAGGAGGCCCTTCAGAAATCCAAGGATGATAGTAGTCTGGCAGGCATATAGTACTCTTGTGAGGCAGAAGCAAGAGTAATGGGACAGAGAAGACCGACTCAAGACATGGGAGGAAGAATGCAGAAGACTTGGAGACTGCTTTGATGCAGAGATTTTGGAGATGTGACAGTGAGGAGGACTCTGGGATGGTGGCTGAAATCACTGGTTAGATAGGTCGATAACAGAGACAAGGAAACTAGGAAGGTGAATAGGTTAGTTGGGGAAAGAATGGGATGAAGATGCAAGTCTAGCTTCCATGTGCCAAATTAAGGTGTTTTGTGACAATTGAGGAGACCTGTTCAGTAAGCAACTGAATATTTGGGTTTACAAAAGACGAGAAGTTTGGGCTGAAGATAAAATGCCGTTAGGGACATTGTGGTTTGGATTGTATAGTTGGTTCTCTTTATTTAAGGTAGTCATATTCTACAAAGTCACCAAAAACATTGAATTAGTGAACATTGAGCCATTGCTCCTAGGGGAAATATGGGGTTAGGTTCCTGTGAGCCTTTGGTTGTAATATTTTTGTCAACTAATCAGTGCATAATCTTGTTTTATGTGTGTTTCCATTTAAAGATGCCTTATTTAATATATATTGTTGATTCACTAGCATTAAACTCATGGACAACAACACTGTAACTTATGCCTAACTGAAGCTTTTCTAATACATATATTTTCTCTATAAGGAACATCATAATCATCTTGCACTTATAAACACTAGCTGGCACTTCAGCACTGTGCTTGAGGGCCATCTTGAACAGTCAAATCACCAACAAAATGCACACAAATGCAAAAAAACAAAAAAACAAACCAAAAAAAACAAAACAAAAGACAGGGTGTCCTAAATAGATTATGAAAGATAGTTGTTTGCAGTATAAAAGCTAAAAGAGGAGTGCTGCCTTGTTCAACCTTAGCTGCTCTGTTCATGTTCATGAATGACCATGACACTGCCCAGAGTATTGATTTGGTGGTTACAAATAAATTTTAGTAAGTAGGGAAATTCTTGAATAATGAGGATGCAGTGTATTGAAAACTGTGAATGTTTGGTTGATGTCACTTTGAGAAGGATTAGAATGAGAGTGAGAGAGGCTAAAATATGACCTGGGTGCACTGACATTTGGTTAAGTGGGCAGCAGAAAAGATACACGGAAGGAAGGCTTAGGAAGAGGAGCAAGACAGTGAGGTTTAATACCCATAGAATACAAAGTTTCAAGAACAGAAGTACTCAAGCGTATCCATCATAATTAAGAGTTAATTAAGGTAAGGAGTGCCCACTAGATTTTACAAACAGGAGGAGACCTTGAGGAAATCAATGTCCATGAGTTTGTGGGGGTTGAAGCCACATAGCTGAAGGTTGAAGAATAAGGGAGAGTAGAAAAGTGGTAATTCAAGTGTATATTACTCTTTTGATACACTCCATTGTAAAGAGAAGAAAAAAGATGGTACAATGGCCAGAGAGAACCATAAAGGGCTCTAGTTTTGTTGACTGAAGGGTAGATTAATTTAACTATGGCTGAAAGGAGACCAGTAGAGAGGGAGAGGTAACAAATACAGAAGAGATAGGATGTGGCAGATGGAGTAAGGTCCATGAGTGGGCAGACATGGATCAGGCTTTGGCTGCACAGGAAGGAGGCAGGAAGGGAGGGCTACGGATGAGAGAAAATTTCAGTTCTTTGAATATGTCAGATTTACCCCCTTAAGGGTCTTTGCAATTGCTGTTCCCTCTGTTCAGAATGCTCTTCTCCCCATGTCCTCATGGCTTTATCTGTGGATTCTCATATGACTGGCTCCTTGTTATTCAGATCTCAGCTCAAATGTCACCTTCTCAGAGAGGCTGCCCCTGGCCATCCAGCTAAAAGTAGTCCTTCTGCACTGTCACCTGAAATTATCTTATTTGTTCATCTGTTTACTTGCTTCATTCCCATCGGCTCACTCAACTGTGAGCTCCGTGACAGCTGGGACCTTTGTCTGTCTTGATCGCAGATATACTCCCCGTGCCTGGCATGTGTTTGTTGAACAAATGAATAGCATGCAGAAAACATGGAGGAAGCTTACTTGAGGGGAGGGAGGGGTTTTGTCTTATTCCTCTTTGTACTCTGATGCCTCGCAGAGAGTAGGCGTTCAGTATTGAATGCAAAAATGAATAGAATAATCATTCCACTCCCAGATATGTATACTGAAGAACTGAAAAGAGATGTTCAAACAAAGACTTGTACAAAAATGTTCATAGCAACATTATTCTTAATACACAAGAGCTGGGAACAGCTCAAATGTCCATCAACTGATGAGTGGATAAACAAACCAAAAAAAAGGGATATAGCCATGTGATAAAGTATTATTCAGCCATAAAGAGGAATGAAGTTCTGATAAGTACCATAATATGGCTGAACCTTGAAGACTTTATGCTAAGTGAAAGAAGCCAAATACAAAAAGCCACATGTTGTATGATGTTATTTACATGGAATGTCCAGAAAAGAAAAATTCAGAGAGACAGAAAGTAGACCAGTGGTTTCCAGGGGCTGGGGGAAAGGGGAATGGGGAGTGATTGTTTAATAAGTACAGGTTTCTTTTTGGGGTGATGAAAATAGAATTAGATAGTGGACTTAGATAGTGGTGACGGTTGTGCAACATCATTAATGTACTAAAAGCCACCGAACTGTACATTTTAAAATGGTTAATTTTATGTTTTCTTTCTTTTTTTTTTTTCAGACAGGGCCTTGCTCTGTCACCCAGGCTGTAGTGCAGATCACAACCCACTGCAGCCTCAACTTACCTGGGCTCAGGTGATCCTCCAACCTCAGCCTCCCGAGTAGCTGGGACTACAGGCAAATGTCACCACACACAGCTAATTTTTGGTATTTTTTCATAGAGATGGGATTTTGCAATGATGCCCAGGCTCGTCTCAAACTCCTGGGCATCAGCAATCTACCCACCTCAGTCTCCCAAAATGCTGGGGTTACAGGCATGTATTAGTCTGTTTTCATGCTGCTGACAAAGACATATCTGAGACTCGGAAGAAAAAGAGATTTAGTTGAACTCACAGTTTCACATGACTGGGGAGGCCTCAGAATCATGGCAGGAGGTGAAAGGCACTTCTCACATGGCAGTGGCAAGAGAAAAACGAGGAAGAAGCAAAAGTGGAAACCTCTGATAAACCTATCCAATCTTATGAGACTCATTTACTATCAAGAATAGCATGGGGAAGACTGGCCCCCATGATTCGGTTGCCTCCCCCAGGGTCCCTCCCACAACATGGAGGAATTCTGGGAGATGCAATTCAAGTTGAGATTTGGGTGGGGACACAGCTAAACCATATCATTCTGGCCCTGGCCACCACAAATCTCATGTCTTCACATTTCAAAACCAATCATGCCTTCCCAACAGTCCCCCAAATTCTTATCTCATTTCAGTATTAATCTAAAAGTCCACAGTCCAAAATCTCATCTGAGATAAGCCAAGTCCCTTTTGCCTATGAACCTGTAAAATTGAAAGCAAGCTAGTTACTTCCTGGATACAATGAGGGTACAGGTATTGGGCAAATACCGCCATTCCAAATAGGAGAAATTGACCAAAACAAAGGGGTTACAGGGTCCATGCAAGTCTGAAATCCAGTGGGGCAACCAAATTTTAAAGCTCCAAATGATCTCCTTTGATTCCAGGTCTCATATCCAGGTCACACTGATGCAAGAGGTGGGTTCCCATGGTCTTAGGCATCTCCGCCCCTGTGGCTTTGCAGGGTACAACCTCCCTCCCAGCTCCTTTCATGGGCTGGTGTTGAGTGTCTGTGGCTTTTCCAGGCACACGGTGCAAGCTGTCAGTGGATCTACTATTCTGGGTTCTGGAGGATGGTGGCCCTCTTCTCACGGTTCCAGTAGGTGATGCCCCAGTAGGGACTTTGTGTGGGGCCTCCAACCCCACATTTCCCTTCCACATTGCCTAGCAGAGGTTCTCCATGAGGACCCCGCCCCTGCAGCAAACTTTTGCCTGCACATCCAGGTGTTTCCATATATCTTCTAAAATCTAGTCAGAAGAAAAATGAGGAAGAAGCAAAAGCAGAAACCCTTAATAAACCCATCAGATCTCATGAGACTTATTCACTATCACAAGAACAGCACAGGAAAGACTGGCCCCCATGATTCAATTACACGCCCCCCTCCCACTCCGGTCCCTCCCACAACACAGGGGAATTCTGGGAGATACAATTCAAGTTGAGATTTGGGTGGGGACACAGCCAAACGACATCAAGGCATGAGCCACTGCACCCAGATAAATTTTATGCTAAATAAATTTTACCTCGATAAAAAATACATAATGGATCTGCATATAATGCATAACCAAACTCTACGGCACACAGGATTGATACTTCAAACTCATCTACAGACAAGTCTTAGAGCCACTTAAAGCAACCCCAAGGCAGGAATCTATCAAATAGATTTATTATTCAGAGTTATCAAGTCACTACTCACAGGATTCTTGAAGTATTTCTTCAGATTGTGAGCTCTCAACTCTTTTGCATGAAAACAACTTGATTTTTAGATAGGCATTTAGGGAAACATTTATTGCATGAAGGAAGAAGACCTGCTCTGGGTAACTGCAAATGCTACCACTAAATGTAGAAATGTTTTCTTAGTCACCAGGAAGCATTTTCTCATCTCTTTACCTTCAAGCCATGGCTCAGGACAGTCAATACTCCTAAGGGGTTTTCTGCCCTTCCATGATGTTTGGGGGAGGCCCAACATGGGGTTTCTGAGGGGTAAAAAAAAAAAAAGACCACAGCAGAGGCACTGGCAGGTGTGATGTGAGCTCAGTGTGTTCTGGGGGCAGACTCTGGGGAAGGAGGCTCTCTCCAGAAGTCCCGAAAAGGCTACAGGAGTTATGCTTCTTCTTATTTCTAGCTGTGAACAGACCTCTAGTGGCAGCTGCTGAAATTAACCTGCTCTCTCCAGAGCCTCCTCTGTGAATGGATGTGATTCTTTTCTCTCAAAGCATTATTGGTTGCAGCCATTCCAAGAGAACAGGACATTTCCAGCAACATTACACTTCCTGCAGGTCTGATTTGGCCAAATGTGCTCTTTAAAATTTTGGAGCAAATTTTCTTTATTGCCCCTTTTCTATGTGGGCTGAACCATGGACACTAAAGGTGCCTTGTACTGACAGTCGTAAGCCCCCATTTCTACTGGGCACTGGGAAGAAGACCCAAAGGCAGGATCTCTTATGGGAAAGGTGTTTGGAAGTCAGGCACACCTGGTCCCCTTACTAAAGAAAAGAATGCCTATGAATGGTGATATCTGACCCGGAATCAAGTTCAAGCTTCAATGGGCATAATTTCTACTTTGTTATTGGACAGTGGTTCTCAAACTTATGCCAAACAACTCAATGTCAGATCCCTTTCTCCCAGGAGGCTGCCCTTATGATCTCCTCTACAGTCAGATAATCATGCCCTGTTCTGTGTTGATCTTGTATTTTGGCACTTCTTGTATTGGGGTCATTTATTCATTCACTTCATTCATTCATTCAACAAGTATTTATTGACCAACTTTGAGTCAAACACTGTTCTAGGTGCTAGGGATAAAGCAGTGAATATAAAAAGGAAAAGTGTTCAAAGCATTAGCATCTATGGGTACTCAATATTATATACATATATATACACATACATAATCAGACCATTTGTGGAGCACCATAAAATATTGATATACGGAATTTAAAATATGTCTGTGAAGAAAAATAAAGTTGGGTAAGAATAAAGGAGTGCAGTGGGTCAATAGGGATTAGTAATTTTTAATAAGGTGATCAGGGAAGGGCTCTCTGATAAGATGTCATTTGAACAGAGGGCTCAATGGAGTAAAGCATGCAGAGGACATCGGACAAAGGAGGGATATGATGTGAGCCCGTTTTCACAGGATCACTCTGGGTGTTGGTGGGGAGAACAGAGTGAAAGGAGCATGGTGACAGCAGAGAGCTCAGTCAGGAGCCCATTGCTGGAATCCAGATGGAAATGGTTGCGGCTTCAACAAGAGTGGACACGGTGGATGGGGTAAAAGGTAGATGCATTTTTAAGATAGAGCTTGCAGGATTTGTTGATGGATTGGATGTGAGAGAAAGAAGAGCCAAGGGTAATTCAGAGTTTGGATGCCTGGAAGAATGGAGCTGCCAGTGCCAAAACGAGCAAAAATGTGGAAGGGAAATTGAAAACAGGAAAAACAAGAGTTTGGTTTTGAACTTGTTAGGTCTAAGATGTCATTTAGCCATCCAAGAGGAGACGCCAATGAGGCAGTTGTAGATAAAAGCCTGGATTTCCGGGAGAGATCCAGGTTGGATCTGTACATTTGAGAGTTGTCAGAGTATAGAAGGCATTTAAAGGGTATTTTAAAATCATCATCATTCTCCAGGAAAAAAAACAGATACAGAGTAACAAAAAAGAGAAACAGCCCAAGAATCAAGCTCTGGGGCACAAGGGGCAGTGAGGGAAGGACACTGAGAATGAGGTGAGGTGAGGTGAGGCAGGAAGAGAGCCACAGGAGTCGTGTTTTGGGAACCAAGTGAAGAAAGTGGTCCAAGAAGGAGTAAAATGAGCTGGGAATTTGAGAAAGTGAAGAATTGAGAATTGACTACTGGATTTTGCAACATGGAGGTCACGGTGACCTTGCAAGAGCTCTTCCAGCAGAACAGCAGGACCAAAAACCTGATTACAGTGACTTCAGGAGAGAAAAGGAGTAGACCAAGTGCTAAGTGAGCTTCAGCACTTGATCTACTTTAGAGTTTTTCTACAAAGAGGATCTGAAAAATGGAACGTTAGACTGACAGGAGTGAACTCTGAGTAGATGACAATGGATGAGATCCATTTTACAAACTGAGGAGTTGGACTTAGAAAGAAATGTTGATATGGCCATTTTTTCTTTTTTCCCCTTTTAAAAAGAAAATCTGTGAGTCAATGCCTTTGTTTCACAGCTACTATGTATCTCAACCTGTGAGCAGGCAGAGATGGGCAGGGGAGCTGACACGATCTATGTCTTGAATTGCATAATTTGTTGAAAACCATAAAATATTGATATATGAAATTTGAAATAGCTAAGTATATATGACATAATTCAATACCAGATTCTAGCATGGACAAGCACTAACTGGTGACATAGGTATAAGAAAAAATGTGAAGTTGAAAAATTTCCAGCTATTGGCTTAACGTATTTCCATGAATTGGGAAGTGATTGCTGTGCTGTTATTTTTGCAGCTGACACCTGGTCCAGTCTGCAGAACACCATGGTTCCATAGGTTGAGACTGCCCTCACTGCCCAGAGAATTTCACATTTGGAAGGAACAATTTAGATGCGGAGGTGGTCACTCCACTAATGTTCTGAGACTCTTCAAATCACAGGTGAGAAGAGAAGAGATTCTTGAATTTTGGCCACTGGAAGCTGGTATTTCACAGCATTTTGATTGCCCAGCCTTAGCTTGGCAAAGTTGGACTGACTTGCTTCAGAATGTCCAGGAAGGTACTCTGACCTGAATAAGAGACACACCATAGGAGCATCCCACAAGGGCTTTGAAGGTCTTTTTAGGAAGCATCTCCAAGAGGATGAGGTGCAACATCATAAAAAGCAGTGTGCTGGATTTCTTGGTAAAAAGGACAGAGTATATGTCAGGCCAGGCTCAAGTTTGAAACTCCTTGAATCAGTTCTGAAGGGACCACTCTATCCCTGGCTGTAATTCTTAACCAGTCAAACATATTAGCTTATTAAATCCTGATAAAAACCGTAAGCCTCGTGGAGGTTAGGTGACTCTCTGAGGTTACACAGCCAGTAGGTGGCAGATTTGGGGTTGAAACAGAAGGCTCCTGAAACCAAATTTTGTGCCTGTTTCATCAAAAGAAATTGTTAAAAGGCAAGCCAAGGCTTAAAACCTAGCTTGTCCCTAAGGATACACCTTCCCTACTCATGGGAGGCCTGGTTGGGTACAGTCCTATTTGGACGGGGTCAGGTTTTGGGTAAAGGTTGGATGGAGTGGTTCCCGTGCGTTTTTGCTTGCAAACTGTGTGTCCTCCCAGTTGTTCCTGGGTCTGGATGGGACCTGATAGCAAGTTGACCACATTTAACTGGAGTGATGTCATAGAGATCCAAAAGTTAACAATAAAGGAAAAAAGCCATAACTTGTTTAAGATTCTTAGAGTTTTCGGTTACTGTCACATACATTGCTCCCTTTGATTGTCACTGCAACCCTGTGATGTGGGAATTAATTTGGGGCCCATTTGATGAATGAGGTAGCTGGTTCCAGGGAAGGAAAGCTCCTACATATTATATTCCTGCTCTGGGTTCTTTCATAGGGAAATTTTAGGACTTTGAGGCACTTCTGTCTCTAGTGCTATGTCATGGTTTCTTAAAACTCAAGGAGGCAGGAATGAGGAGGGGGAAATTGTTCGCTTTGCAAGGCATTTTATCTATCTATGTATCTATCTATGTATCTATGTATCTATCTATCTATCTATCTATCAATCAATCAATCAAATCATTCATTCTGCTCTGTACTTTACATGTATTTTCTCATTTAATCCTCTCAACAACCCTAAGATTATTGAGCAGGAGGCTGAGAGATTTGCTTAAGGCCATGCAGATAGTAAGTAGCCAAAGAGGTCTTAGAATGGGAACCCACAGCTTTCCACTGCCTGTTCCTGCCCCTCCATGAAGACTTCAGTTTGCTGGTTTTGGGGGTAGGGTCTGGGTTTTAAACCCTGCATACCTAGATCTCTTCAGTGGGCATCTAAGGGTGTGTGTGGAGGAAAGGGGAGGTTAAGCAAAATTTCTAATTTGAATTCTAATTCACTACTGACCTGTGTGACTTCCCACAAGGGCATCACCTCCCTGAGCCTCGCTTCCTTGTCTGTCAACATGGTGACTGCAATTCCTACCTAACGGGTTCTTGTGAGCTGCTGACGAGAAAACAGACCACAGGGCTTTGTGCCAAGTAGGATCTTAACAAACAGAAAATTCACCCTCCTTTGTGGCAACCCAGGATTTTTTTTTTTCACTGGGAGTTGGGTAGGGAGCTGGGCAGAGAAGGGAGTGGGTTGTTCCAATTGCTCTCTCTCTTCCTTCCTCTGCCTGGGCTCCTGATTTAAGAGACAAACAGCCCTCTTATGATTATGGTTTAAGTATGAGTAGACCCACTCTGCAGCTCCTTGTGCTGTTTAAATTGGAAGCAACAATAGCAGGAATGTAACAGGCTTGGGAAAGTGCTCTGGTTTGCCCATGGTCACAGTAACCCTAATTAAATGCATTATATTCATTTCCCTTGAAAATTTAACTCCCCGAGTTTTACCAAGACACAAATTATTCCATTCTGTGTGGTTCTCTCGAAGTGGCAAAAGTATAAGTGTGCAGGATGAACGAGATCTCTTTCTGTAGGTCACCAAATTCATTCCCCAGAACCAGGGTCAGTATGGCAAAAGTTGAAAATGCTTTCTTTTTCTCTCGTGCTGATGTGCTCAGTGCCAGCTCTGTGCTTACCTTGAGTAAGAAGTCATCACAGATGTGTGGCTACTCTTTCATGGCTACTGAGTGAGATCAGGTATTAGCTCTGTGCTCAAGAAGACCAGGGAGTGGTCACAGGAAGATGAGGAGGCCATAGTGATACAAATGCCTGGCTCACAGACTCCTCCTCGGAGGGAAGAACAAGATATATTGGCTATGTATTGCTGTGTAACAAATTACTCCAAACCTTAGCAACTTAAAACATTTATTGCCTTATATGGTTTCTGAAGGTCAGGAATGTGAGAGCAGCTTAAATGTGTGGTTCTGGCTCAGGGTCTTTTAGGGTTTGCAGTTAAGTTCAAGTTGTCAGCTGGGGCTCTAGTCATCTGAAAGACTGACTAGGGTTGCAAGATGTCCAAGATGACTCACTCAGATGGCTCTTGGCAAGAGATCTTAGATTCTTGCAGTGTGGTCCTCATGACCTGGCAACTGGCCCTTCCTTGAGTGAGTGATTTGAAAGAGAGACAGACAAATGGAAGTCAACAGGTCTTTTATGACTTATAGTCTCTATACTCAAAATTTATCACTGCCACTTTTTTCTATTGGTCACGTAGACCAACCCTGATACAATGACCAGGAAAAGGACTTTGATATAGTTTGGCTGTGTCCCCCCACCCCCAAATCTCATCTTGAGTTATAGTTCCCATAATACCTGCATGTCATGTTAGGGACCAGGTAGAGATAACTGAATCATGGCGGTGAGGGGGGGCCGGGGTGTTCCCCATATTGTTCTTGTGATGGTGAGTTCTCACGAGATCTGATGGTTTTAGAAGGGTCTTCCCCCTATACTAGGTTCTCATTCTCTCTCCTGCTGCCCTGTGAAGAGGTGCCTTCTGCCATGATTGTAAGTTTCCTGAGGTTTCCCCAGCCATGCAGAACTGTGAGTCAATTAAATCTCTTTCCTTTATAAATTACCCAGTCTTGGGTATTTCTTCATATCAGCATGAGAATGGACTAATACAGACTTCATAAAGGTTCATGCCAGGAGGTGGGATCTTGTGGGACCATCTTGGAGGCTGGCTACCTTGAAAGGCATGGTCATTAAACAGACCTGGGCTCAAACTTCACTTCTGCAACTAACAAACTGTATAGGATCCTGGGAATTCATTTTTTTGACCTTCAATTTCTTCACCAGTGAAATGAAGAGAAATATAATAACATCTGCTTCAAATGTTTATCATGAGGTTTTAATTAGATAACACATGCAAAATGCTTGGCATATTAAAAAAAAAAGCTCAATAAATATTAACTCTTTTTTTCTCTTTCATGCCACTACATTTTTAGAATTAGAAAGAAAGGGAATTATATTGGTATGGGAGGTTGCAAATCAGAGAAATAAAGTTTCTCCAGAATGGGGGCTGTATTTGACTTAGAGCTGAAATTTCAGATGGACTCAATGTGATTCAGTCAGATCTCCTGAGTCTCTAAGTGCTTTGGTTTCATCCTCTGCAAAGTAGAGATAATAATACCTACCTCTCCGGGTGTCTGTCAGAACTAAATGTGTTCATACACAGAAAATACTCAGAATAGCATCTGTCAGGAATAAACATGCAATCACTCTCTGCTGTTTAGGGAAGCACAGGCAGGGTCCCCTCTTAGATGCAGGGGATTCAGATGTGATTGAGGTGTGGACCTTGCCTATTGGGAACTTACAAATGGAGGAAGATGAGACAGATAAATCACCAGTTACACTGGGAAAATTGAGAAACCCCAAAGTCACCTGGTGGCCTCATAGGCATTTATATCTTTGCATGCTACTCTTGAGTTGCATTTCTCTCTCCTTTCTCTCTCCTGACCTCCTGTCTCCTAGATTTCTCCCAGGCTCCAAATTCCCTTCCCTCTGGTATTTATTGTATTTCCTCTATACCCTAAGTGGCAGCCAATGCTGGGATTTCTGGAGTTCTCTGCTCCAGGTATGTTAATCAGGGCATTTTCCAACAGAGATTCTAATAAATAAATAAATGAATACATAAATAAGCTTTCGGAACATGACTCATTCTTAGGTTGGGGATTGCTGGTATATTTTCACAGGCCTCCACACTTAGCTTAGTAAAACCTTTTCATACCTTCACCAGTCAGAGGCATAATAACATTAAGAATAAATACATAGCATCTTGTACATTCCTCCAAGATAGCCCTTATCATTCTATATTAACTTTAAAGTTAATTTTTATATCAAAGGATAATACGTATGCATAGATAAAAATTACATTATTTGAAAAGATTTATTACCAAAAACCCAAACATGTTCTTACGATCTATCCTCCAGAGGCAGCCAATGCAGTTCTTCCAGTTATGTCTTCTGGAATTTATCTCTGTATTTCTAAATAATATGCTTATACAGCTATGCTGCAATTTCTTAGAATCATCTATTCTTTTATAGTAGATGACTATCCCATTTTTTAATAAAAAGTCCACCCCACTTCTCATTCCCTGCATAGTCCCAAAATAGATATATAACTTTTTTTAGTTACATTGATATTTGTTCTGATTACATAGCTCTCATTGCTGAGTCAAATAGTGTACTATAATTATGCTACCTTTCTTATATGACTATTTTTAATCTAGAAATAATTCTTTCCTTCATTTCCACATTTGGCATTGTTTGTTTATATGACTCCCTTCTCCTTCAGGCTATGAGAACCTACAGCAGGGACTATGGTGTACATACTTATTTTTGTATACCTAGACTAACATAGTAGTTGACAATAAAGGTACTGAGCATAAGCATGGATGATTGGCTGAGCCGTCAGTTGACTTGTGTTCCTCAATAAGGACACTGCTGGCATTTTAGCACATCTTTGTTGAGAGGGACTGTCCTATATGCCACAAGAGGTTAAGGATCTTTGGCCCCTTCCCATTAAAGACCAGCAGCTAACACTAGTCATTGGGACAATTCACAGCTACTCCCATACATTTCCGTACCGCCCTTGTGGTGATGGTACCACTCATGGTTGAGACCAACTATATCTAGTGGAGTAGGTGTTAGTCTCTAGATATGACAGTATGTTTGGCTTATTCTAGAAGCAACTGAAATCCAGCAGTAAGAGCAGAATGAGAACTGCTAACTGCCGCACAGATGGGGTCCCCTTCCACCTTTGGAAGAGAGGTTCAGGTCTAGAATGTACAAAAGTTTGTTCTGGGCTCCAATCTAGGAAAACAAAACAGCACCAAGCAAGAAATACTCACCTTAGCAAGGATATCATGCTGTGTGAATTAGAATGTCTTGCGATAGCTCCCTTCCTACATTCTACCTCAGAAAATCCCACTCACTGCTCTTGTGGGGAGCATCTCTATGAACCATATGATGGCCTCTCAAGCTATGTCTGATTGGACCAAAGATAAGTACCTAAAATACAAGACAATTCATTGGTCGGCTTGAACCAGCAGGCTAAAGACTGTAGTAAATCAGTGGTGGATCAGAGCTGAAAGGTCATAGAGACTTGAGGGGAAGTTTCCAACATGACAAAGGGAAAGCCAAAGCACATGTACTTCAAAGTTTTTGGAGAACAGAGAAACCATGATCCAGGAGTGAAAGCCAGCTGTTAAACAAAGGAGCATGACTCAGTACTGCAGAAAGAAAAAAGGATTCAAGAGCATGTGGCCTCAGAGGGGACAGGGGACAGAGACAGAGACAATAACAATAACAATAGTGGCCTGCCTGTTGCCCTGGGATCTATGAGACTCCCTGTTGAATTTCATTTACTCCCTTTTTTTTTTTTTTTTTTTTCAGTTTGAGGGTTTCTGACCCATGCAACCAATGGTACACATTGATTATAATTCCATGGTTGGAACTGCTATCAGAGTCTGGCCTAATGTCAGTTGTTAAAGCCAGGAGTCAAGAACTCAAGGTAGAGAGGAGAAGGAGGTCAGTCGGTCATGGTAAACTTGCTTTGACAATGCCAGAGCAGATACAGCCCCGTCTTGAAGCTGGGGAGCTCCTATGATGAAAGGAGACAGCTGGGGGATGGTGGCCTCTCCCTGTGAGGAATGATGTGGGGGCAGTAACTGCTGGGAGCTTCATTCAGCCTCACACAGGGCTTCTGATCCATTTTGTCTTGCTTGACTTGGCTGATAATTTCATCTTTCAGCCAGAAGCAGAAGAGACTTGGGGAACTTCTGTTCTGGACCTAATTCTGATCACACAGGAAAAATTGTTTGGCAAAATGGATGTGTCATGAACCTCAGGAGAGAAGAACAACGTCATTCTGGGGTTTGTGAAAGCTGAAAGAATGGGAGGCTGGGCAGTTAGAATTCTAAGGAAGTGATGTTTATACACTTATTCAGCAAGTTCTTAATTCAGCACAGGCTCTGGGCCAGGCAGCATCCTTAATGCTGGTACTACAAGAACAAAGCAAAATCCCTACCCTCAAGAGGCTTCTACTTGATGGTATGCAAACAAAGAACAAAACGATTTCAGATCGTTTTTAAATTCTATGCAGACAATGAAGCAGGGTAATGGGACAGTGAATGGGAATTGGTTGAGTCTAGATCAGGTGGTTTGGAAGTCTTCCCTGGTGTGGGATATTTGGGCTGAAACCCAGGTGACAAGAAATAACCAGTTATACAAACAGTAAGTTATGGAAGAATCAGCAAATGCAAAAACCAGCTGGGGAGATCTGTCATGGTGTGATCAAAGATCGAAAGCAGCAGAAGCTTTTCCCAAGAGTGATGGTGGCTCTGAGAGATTCACAGAGGAGTTTTTCCATTACAATACTTTTGCATTTGAACTTGGACCATCAACTTGGTGATCTTGGGTAATATTCCAGTATAGAGGATGAAACAGATTGTTCATATGCACTTAGACCAAAATTGATGGTCATTAGTGTCCAGTTTGTCACCACAAACAGAATTAGACCCTCTCCACATTTTTTAGAGGGTCAAGTTTAATAGGCTAATAGAGCAGCAGGAGACAGACACAGTGTATTGTGATTTCAGCAGACCATTCGATGAGGTACCTCATGTTGTTTTTACAGACAAATTAGAAAAATAATGGTGGCACTCTGGTTTAGCCAGCTAAATGGGTCCAAAGGAAAAACAAAACAAAACAAAACAAAAAGCTCTTGGAGAAGAGAGTCTAAACTTGATATGTGTTTCTAGAAGCTAAAACCAGGACCAAAGGCTGGAAATTATGGGAAAGCAGATTTTAACTTAGTGTAAGGCTGACCTTTCTAAGAATAAGAGATGTCCTGAAGCTGCTTTGGAATTAGGACGCAGATGAGTAAAATTGATGCAGCAGATGGTGAATGTTTGGGGGACTGGTCTCATCCACCATGATAATCTAGGATTATAGATTTAGGAGAAATAACTGAACAATTGTTTACGCGCCATTTTCTCTCTATGGTTTAATGATGATTTCTCTCTATAATAAAGGATGTGCCAATGACCCAGGTGAGGAACCTCAGCCTCTTCATTTACTCCTCCCTCTCCTCTGGCCCTGACATTCCATCCCTTTGGACTCCTTCTCCTCATTCCCACAACCTTTGCCCTGGTGCAGACTCCCATGGTCTCTGAACTATTGGGGTGGCCTCCTGATTGCTCCCCAGCTTCTGCTCTTTTGTCTCACTGCTTGTGTGTGGCCTGAATAGCACTTTAAAAAATTGCTATCACGTCAAACCCCTCTAGTAAAACCTCTAGTGGTTCTTCTTTCTCCCCAAAATGTACTACACAGTGCTTGGAATGTTTCCAAGGCTCTGACCTCATGTAATGCACATCTACCCCGCTCCACCCATGCTGTAAAACTGCAGCCTCTCGGGCTGTCTCCAATGTTGCCTCCTCTAAGAAACCTCCTGTTTCCCTAATCGAGGATAATTCCACTTTCACATTTATTGCCACACAATATTCACCTTAGTTAAACAATTCATTCACTCTTTATTTTATTCACATATTGTTTATTCTTGTAAACATCCCGTAGTGGTACCTACTATAGGTGATCTCTATGATCGCTGCTGGGGAAAAGTGAGCTAAGGTGAACACTGTTTATGTGGCAGGTATTACAATATGTGTTTTATATTCATTATCTCAACCTTCATCCGTCTCTTTGAGATAGTTACTATTATTATTCTTATGTTAAAGATAAGGAAACAGAGGTTTAGAGAAGTTAACCATCTCATCCAACTAAATTCATACAATAGGCAAGGGTATGGGCTTGGATTCATACCCAGGCAGTCTGACACCAGAGTTCAGATTTCCAATCACTACACCAGCTGTCTCTCACTCCAGATGAAGGGGCATAGACAAAACCTTGCCCTGAAAGAGTTCAGAGATTTTGGTGCTTCTCACCACTGAAGGTGTACTTAGTATTCACTTATTTGTGCTTGAGACTATATTTAGCCATTTCCATATCTATCTTATCCACTGGATTATAAGCTCTTTGAGGACCGAGATGGCACCATACCATCTCATCCATCCCCCACTTCCCAGGCACAGTTTTTCTCATTACATTTGCATATTGAGTTAATAAATCATTAAATGTGTCAGACCAACTATGCTGCAAGTTTTCCTTGGTAATAGGATTTAATTATATCCCGCTCTGGGCCCTGCACAATGGGGACATTGACAAGCTGGTGCACATTCACCAAGAAAGTGGAGGGGGCTGTTTTGAATGCTATTTATAAACACTGCCTTCCTTGGCATTTATTTGGAATGTATTAAAATAACCTGTGAATGTGTTAGAAGATCTTTCTGTTCCCTACTTTATAAAGGATTGTTTCAGTCTGAACAAAGCAGTTTTTTTCCTTCGTATGTAGCATAGTGTTTATATCCTGATAATCATATCCTACTAATAATAAGGAAGCGCATTACAGCTGTTTAAAATGGCATGAAGAAATAAGTTTGCAAAGTCAAGAGGACAGTAGGCACAGTGGAGTGAAGACACGTGCCACTGTGCCCGGTAATTGCTTGTGTTGAGCATTTATCGGAAGCTTGCTATGTGCCTGGCATAGTGTTAAGAGCTTTCCATGTATAAACTCATTTATATCATTACCTATTTTAGAGTTACGGGATGCAGAGGCACAGAGTGGCTTAACTACAGGTCTTTACAGGTATTTACCGCATTCTATTATTCGTATGCCTGACTTCCCCATTGACAGGTTCTTTGGCAGCAAAGATGTTTGGTGCACCTACCTTGGAGCCTGGTAGAGCAGAGAAGAACCTCGCTGCACAGGCAGCAGGGCTCCTCTCTTCCTGCTCCTCTGGGAGAAGCTCAGTGAACAATACAATCTTCGGAGGCTGACCCAGGGGAAATTCTACATTAAGCAGAGTATTTGCCCCATAGAATAAAACAAGGTGACGTTGTTGAGTGCAGAACCAAGGTGTGGAGTTAGATGGCTGGAATAGTTAATGGCCTCATCCTAAGTGGCCACAATAGGTATGATCTTGCCCATGGGACCAGAATCCTCTAGGCCTGTGGTAAGACTTGTTTGAATTTACTGGAAGAGCCACTGCCTCTGGTCCACCTTTTCATTATGCTATTTCCCATCAAGTCCCCTTTGGTTGCACCATCTCCTTCTTTGGATCTGTTTAGTACTTTTCTCTTTTCCTTTTTGTTTTGATCCCAGACTGGAGTACAGTGGCATGATCATGGCTCACTGCAGCCTCGACCTCCCAGGCTAAGTGATCCCCTTGTCTCAGCCACTCAAGTAACTGGGACCACAGGTGTGTGCCACCACACCTGGCTAATTTTTAACTTTTTTGTAGAGATAGGGTCTCACTATGTTGCCCAGTCTTGTCTCAAATTCCTAGGCTCAAGAGCTCCTCCTGCCTCAGCTGCCCAAAGTGCTGGAATTATAGCCAGGAGCCACCGAACCTAGCCTTTTTAATACTTTTAATCAAACTCTTGCTCAGCCTGGGCACTTTTCTGTCTCTTTCATGTGACTTTGCTTATCTCTGCTTTGATCTGTAACATGTTGATTTTACAGTTTTAATCTGCAGAAGGTTACCTCAGTCTCCTTATTTTAAATTGCCTTTTTCCCCCATTCCCTCAACCCTAAGGGCAAACTATATTGTTATCCCCATTTTACAGGTGGAAAGGAACAGAGCCAGGTCTTCTGACTTCAAGCCTAGCTTCTCCCCCTGCCTCTAGTATCAGCACCACTTCAACAGTTCAAAGTGCTTCCACTGGGGCCATTTGATTGTGCACATGCAAATATCTTCAGGCAATGGCATGGCTACCGCTAGAGCCTTTGTGCAGGGCTGTGAACTGCTAGGTACCCAACCTAGGACCGCTAGGTCCTTCCTACCTTCCAGCTGCTTTGGTTCTTTCCTGCATGTTGAAACTGAGCAGCCTCTGAGCTGACCCCTTTCTTTCCTATGCAATGCGCCAGTGGGTTTCAACTAGATGCTGGCCCTTCATCATGCAATCTTCCTCCGCTTGGCTCCGAGATTCTCCTTGTTTGGCCACATTTTTTCTCCTGTATACACAGAAGCCTTCTTGTACACCACCCTCAACAGTACTTATAATCACCTCTCCTGAGACCACATCCACACTGTAGTCTCATCTCTAATTCATTGTCTTCCTTTCCATCCCTCTGCCTCCTTCACTTTGCTCCCGCCCTGAGCGTGTCTTCCCCTCTCAATGCACACCAATTCTCCACATTTTCCAGGTTGGCTGAGAATCCCCTTCCTGCCTAAACAGTATGAACCTCCCTTTTCTCTGCCTGTTATTTACCTCTTTATCTGGGAGCACATCCTATTTATTATTAAATTTCATTTACACAGACCTCAGGCTCCTGTGTGTGATTTCCCGGCTTTCAGCTGATTGGATACCTTTTTTTTCTGTCCCCAATTGCAAGCAGACATTAGTAATCAACACAGAGGTTTTCTGGTAATCAAATTAGACAAGTGGGACTCTGCCTTTATTTTCTTCTTAATCACTGGGCGTGATAGTAATAATGTCAGCTCGAATAATCTGGCAGTGTGAAACTCTCTCCATGTTATTATTTTTTTTTTTCCAAATCTATCTTAGTATCACCCTGTAGCCAGAGAATGCAAACCATGTTCTCATCCAGACTTGGTTTAGAATCTTTATTGTGGACAATGTCAACTGCTTCAAGCCTGGGTGAAGCTCATAATTGGATGGTAGTATATCATACAGAGATTTTTTTTTTTTTTTTATCCTTAACCATAGCTGGTAATGAGTTTATGCCCTGCAGCTAGAGTCTTAATAGCCCTTGACATTTTCTCTTCCTTCAGGAGAGAGGCTACAGCTGCTGCTTAGCCCTTTGCTGGTGAGTGGACCAGCCTTGGCTGGAGCAGAAGAGCTGGCTGCCACTCCTTCAATTCCTTAGGTGACCTGGGCCAAGTCACTTTTCTCAGTTGCAAAATAAGGGCTCTGATCTCTCAACTTACTGGTAAAGGCCAGAATAAGAATTGGCCTTTATGAACAAGGTCTTTGCCCTTTTAACAAAATTGCCATTGAAACTTTATTCAAATGTTGCTTGACATGACTGACACTCAAACCAATGATTCCTTTTTACTGAAAAATGAGGTCTATGTGGCTTACTGTGTGCGTCTTTTGCCCTTGTTGTCTGGAACCTCTGAAATAAGTGTGTGCCCACATCCAGGACCCTCACTCAAGAGTATTTCTGACATAATGACTACATTCTACACCCTCCACCCCTGTCTTTATTACCCACCACTTGTCTCTTATGTCTCAAAAGTTTTTTGATATGTACCCCTTCGATTTCTAAATGTAAAGAGATCATCAATAATAAAAGCAAATTTTAATACCCCTCCCCCCATAAAAAAATAAGGGCTCTCTCTGATCTCTGACTCTCTCCACTATCGGGATGCTGAGGGACAATGAGCTCGTGTTTCTGGAGCCCCTAAAGCCACTTACATAAAGATGCCATCTAGAGAGTGAAGTGTGTATAGAAATGCAGTGATTAGTACATGGTGAAAATAGCAAATGCGAAACCTTGAAGATGAGGCGAAACTCCTTGGGTCTTTCTGTGGTAGGCACAGAGCTCTGGCTTTCTGATGTAACTAAGTTGTCCAGGGGGAAGCTGCAGGCCCTGAAAGGTCACATGCCCACTAAAGTGGCTGGAAAAGGGGAACCAGAAACCAACACAGAATCTGTGCCTACTTAGAATGGCACTGCATTGAATTCACGCTGCCATGGTGGACTGGAGACTGCACAAGATTTATAAACAAACAAAAAATCAGATATTTCTCACTTACTGTTGATGTTGGGCACGTCATTTAATTTAACCCTCATTTTTCTTCCATTAAGTGGGTATAATACTACCTCACAGGATTGTTTCCAGGGCATAAGGAAGAGGAAGGATAATAATAATAATAATTATAATAATAGTGGTTTTTAAACTAGATTTCCAGAAAAAAGGAAAAGTCCTGATGTGTTGCATTTGCTGATTTCTATGGTATAAGGACTCACGCCATGGCTGATTTTAGGCTACTAATGGTTTAACCACCGGCTGGCAAGGTTCCTGAATATTTCACAATTGGCTTTTGTGAGCCAGCTCACATAGATACCATGTAGCAAGCGCTTTGCACATCCCAGGCTTCTCATATATTATTTCATTTCAACTTCACTGCTGCCCCACCAGGTAGTTTTAATGAACCCCCATTTACAGATGAAGAAATTGAAGTCTGAGATATGAGAAACAGTTTCTATAGGATTTTGCAAACGGTGGAGGTACATTGGATCTAATTTTAGAATTCATGCTCCTTCCTCCATGCCAAGCTAGGTAAGTGTGGAAATATATAACGCTAATTTAAAGGGTTGTTTCCAGGCTATAAGGAAGAGGAAGTGCAGCATATTCAAAACAGAAGGTAATTACTCTCCTTTCTGAGACGTGGGCAGGCTAGGTTCTCACTCCCAAGTCTCCTGGAGTTTGCCCTGGGCTTTTATAATGGCTTTACAGAACCATGAAGAATATGAACCAGCCCAGCTTTTTTCTCCTGGTCAACAAACCCTCCTGTGGAAGGAGGGCTTCTGCTTCCGTTTCTTTATTAGGAACCGTCACACGGTTTTGTCAGAGAGGTATCGGGCAAAAATACTTCTAGGAGGCCATTAATTAGTCCTGGGAAGGGAGACAAACCCGGGATTTGGCCCAATTCCAGCATCCTGTGCTGTCCTCCAAAATGGGGAAAAGAACATTCCTTCTGAGACAGTGCTTATTTTTGAACACTGGGGCCTGGCCCACGTGACTTGCAGATGAGAACTCCATGGAGAACCCTGTGTCCACTCTCCCTGGTGGCTTTCCCCTTCGCTAGCCCTGCCTTTGGATCCAGCCAGCCACTGGCATGCTCTCTCCTATGGAGTCATGATCCCCAACCTCCAATGGGCTTTTAGGACTTCCTGGGAAGCTGTCCATGTGGCCTAGGTTTCCACGAAACCTCTCCCATTCCCCACAGGGGCTGTCCCCAAATTTTCCCACTCTTCCTGAGACCTTCCTTTCTGCTTTGCCAAGAAAATTGAAGAAGAAACCCCCCCAACATCCTCCTTCCATCCTCAACTGTGACTTCATCAGAGTTCTCAGCCTTTCTGCCTAGTTTCCCTCCTGATTCTGGGAAAGAAGTTTCTTTCATCCCGTGTGTATTCGTCGGTTCTCATACTGCTATAGAGAACCGCCAGAGACTGGGTAATTAGTAAAGGAAAGAGGTTTAATTGACCCACAGTTCCTCAGGAAACTTACAATTGTGGTGGAAGGTAAAGAAGAAGCAAGTGCCTTCTTTACAAGGTGGCAGAAAAGAGAGCCTGTGAAGGAGAAACTGTCACTTATAAAACCATCAGATCTCCTGAGAACTCACTATCACAGTAACAGCATAGGGGATACCGCCTCCATGATTCAATCACCTCCCTCAACACATGGGGATTACAGGCTCCTCCGTCAACACAACAGGATTACAATTCAAGATGAGATTTGGGAGGGGACAGAATCAAACCATATCACTTTGGAAGACCATTTCCTCTACCAGTGCCCACTTGCCGACCCTTCTTCCGGGACCAGCAAGCATCTCACCTTATTTTCTCCTATATTTCAACTTCTTTCCTCTACCAACTTTTCCTTCTCGACACAGAATTTATTCAGGTGTTTTCTAATTTAAAAAATCCTCGTTCAAGCTGATATTTCATTCTAGAAACACCCATTTCCATTTTTCCTTCATAGCCAGACTTTGGGCAAGGGTTATCTAGTCTCTTAGGGTTTCAACTCACCGCAGTTGCTTGCAAAGGAATTCATCTGAAATATTCCATTTGAATATCGGCCATTTCCAGACCTGGTGAGCCCTCCCCAAACTCTAGGTGACTTGGCTTCTCTGTAGCAATGGACAGTGTTGACGACTCACTCCTTCAAAGTGTCCCCTCAACTGGCCTCAGTGACACTCCTGTGTCCTGATTATCCATCTTTTCCTCGTTTCATTTTTTCCAAGGGACTGTGAACTTCCCGCTCCTCAGGATTTGAATGTTGATTTCTTTAGAGTTGGGTCTCCAGCTTTCTCATTACTTTCTTTCTTTCTTTGTTTTTTGAGACGGAGTCTCGCTCTGTCACCCAGGCTGGAGTGCAGTGGTGCGATCTCAGCTCACTGCAAGCTCTGCCTCCTGGGTTCAAGCCATTCTCCTGCCTCAGCCTCCAGAGTAGCTGGAACTACAGGCGCCCGCCACCACGCCTGGCTAATTTTTGGTATTTTTAGTAGAGATGGGGTTTCACCGTGTTAGCCAGGACAGTCTTGATCTCCTGACCTAGATCGACCCGCCTCGGCCTCCCAAAGTGCTGGGATTACAGGCGTGAGCCACCGCACCCAGCGTCTCTTTACTTTCAATGTGCTTTCCTTAGGGATCTCGTTCACTCCAATCTTTGGTAACTCCCAAAATCTCATCTTCAGCCTTGACCATTTCTTCATGATCCACATGCATATATTTATATCTTTATGGGGCATTTCCATGAACTCCCCAATTTTAACATATCCAAAGTGGAACTTATATTTCTTCCTCCAGTGGCTTCTACTGCTGGGCTTCTCATTTTATGGAATGGCTCCACCATCCACTTAGTATCCTGAGTCAGTAACCTGGGTATTGTCCTCAACTCCTACCTTGTCCTTACACCTCACTTTCTGTGATTCTTCAGCTTTTCCACTGCAAAGCAAACCATTGCACCCCTTTCCATGCTGTACTCTTTGGAGGAAGTCTCCATGCCATACATGTACTTAAGGAGTGAGGAGTTACGCTCCCCATTTTCCCGACTTTTTGTTTTTCTTGAGATAGGTTCTCACTCTGTCACCCAGGCTAGAGCACAGTGGTATAATTCTAGCTCACTGCAGCCTTGACCTCCTGGGCTCAAGCAATCTTCTGCCCCAGTCTCCCCAGCAGCTAGAACTACAGGTGAGCACAAAATGCCTGGCAAATTTTAAAATTTTGTGTAGAGAGTGCATCTTGCTATGTTGCCAAGACTGTTCTCACACTCCTGGCCTCAGGTGATCTTCCCACCTTGGCCTCCCAAAATGCTGGAATTATAGATGTGAGCCACTGCACCTGGCTTTAACTTTTTCAAGTGATGCAAAGAAGTAGGGAACGGGTGGTGGCAATGGTGCCCATGACAGCATCTGGCGTGCAGCGCTGGTGCACAGCACCCCATACCTGGTGTTGGCAGCAGTGCGTTTCACTTCAGGCAGCGCCTATTCCTGAATATCTTGTCTGCTTAGCCGTCCTTGGCGACTGCCAATTTTCTGAACCAGTTCTCTAGCCTTCCCAGTGATTTGTAAACATCCAATGTTTCTTTTCTTAAATACCTTTTCTGCTTACGTCTGAGTCCATTTCTCTTGCTTGCAGTTGAGAATCCAGACTGAAAAATCTTGTTGATTTGATTTTTAACATATCTCTTGACTCTGACATCTTTTCTCTGTTTCCATGGTGAAGAGACTGCCAACTCCACCCCAGAGTCTATTCCCCTCATATACCTTTGGATAATAGAACTCCCTGAGTTTTAGCTGGGCACATGTCCACCCTGCCATGGACTACATTTCCTAGACTTTCCTGGAGCTAAGCATGACAGCAGTGATATGTACAACCACATCTCCCTCAAGCCAAGGCTGCTTGCTGCCCTGGACTTTCTCTCCCCTTTGTTGCTGGCTGGGGAATGGCAACAACTGCAGTAGCAGCTTTGGATCCAGCAATGGCAGCCACATGTTGGGTTTGGCAGAGCGGGCCAGCCAGCTGGATTTCTGGATGATTTTGCAAAGCAGAGATGTCTGCCCACCGTCAGCCACCCACCTAGCTTTGGCCAGAATTGTGGGAAAGAAATACACTCATATCTCATTTAAGCCACTGTATTTGGACCTCTTTCTTATAATAGCTTAGCCTGTATCCCAACCAATGAGCAATGCTACCTCATTTGTCACACAATTTTATGGAGTCTTTGCATCCCTTATTAGAACTACTCAACAGCTTCCTTAATGATCTCGTTAACTCCAGTGTTCCCCCCAACACTAGTCCTCCACGTTGGTGGTCTCCAACCTTTTTGGCACCAGGGACCATTTTGTGGAAGACAATTTTTCCACGGACAGGGGAGTGGGGAATGGTTTCATCGGGCACTGGATTATTATAAGGAGCAGACAACCTAGATCCCTTGCATGTGCTGTTCACAATAAGGTTTACACTCCTATGAGAATCTAGTGCCACTGTTGATCTGACAGGAGCTGGAGCTTAGGTGGTAATGCTCGCTCACCTGCCGCTCACCTCCTTCTATGCAACCCGGTTCCTAACAGACCATGGACAGTTACTGGTCCATGGTCCTGGGGTTGGGGGCCCCTGCTTTATGTTTCCTGCTGAAGGGATATATCTAAAATTCAAATCCACTTGGAGAAACTCCCCATCATACTTTAAGATCCAAATTTCTTAGAATAAGGAAGACATGGGATCTGTATGATCTGCCAATCCTCTGTCTCCACCCCCGCAGGCACCTATTGTTCATGCACAGATCACCTTGAGGTCCCCTGGTCATAGACCGCGATGTTCTGACTCCCGTTTCTTTGCCTGAGTGCTCCCTCTACCCCAAACACTCTTACCTCTCAACTGCCTCGCTAGCTCTTGTTCTTCTCCCAGCTCTCAGCTCCAGCTGAGAATTCTTCTCAAGACATCTTCTCTGGCCCCTCCTCACCCCAGGCTGTGTTTTAGTTCCCTTGTGCGTACTTTCGCGGCTCCTAGGGAGTCCCTAATAGCACTCACTCACTTGGTTACAATTTATCTGCCTGCTAGCCTGAGCTACTCTCAGAGCTTCAGAAAACCAACTGTAGTCACTGTTGGACCATGTTTCTCCCAGCCAGAGGCCATCCTCCAACACAGGAGCAATGCTTCTCCACAAGGACTTTGCCCGCAACAAGGGCAGCAGCTCATGCTGACTGCCAAGATCAATCTCACCGTCTGCCCTAGTGACATCTAGATCCCAGTTTTCCCTTTTCTTCTTTCAGAGAGTCCATTCTTCTCAGCTTGCGCAGCTGATCAGAGGTGGGGTGACTCGCCAAGTTACCAACTCCCAGCCTGAGATTCTACTTGCATCGTGCTCAGCAGTTGCCAACAGCAGTCTCCAATGTGTAGATGGCAACCAGCATAGATCCTAGGCAGTGGTGATGTGTGGTCACCAGCCAGAGAGGCAGGTGCTGGGAGCAAAGGGGAAATAGAGCAGAGGGGGATGTCCAGCTTAGTCTCTGCAGCTCACAGTGCTAGCCTGTGATTTCACAGTTGGCTCTACAAAACAGGCAGTGGGCCAAATTTGGCCCATGGAATGTAGTTTATTGGCCCCTGCCCGAAATAATCAACAGAACAATAAATCAAGCCCTGGTTTGTAGTGTTTGCCAATTTCTGTGGTGCAAATACTCCCACCATGGCCAATTTCAAGTTACCAGCATGACCCCACTGAATGTTGGGCTGGGAAGACATGCAGTAGCACAGTATTATGTAATATTTCCACCGTAAAGATACAATACACGTGACCTCAACATCAGAGCTGACAGTAAAACACAGTGAAATAATGATTTTTGAGTATCTACTATTCTTGTTTATAATGATTTATTTACTTGTAAATTTATATGATTTCGTATTTAATAATAGCTGTTAAACAGAATTTCTGAAAGTTTAACAGTCCTTGGTCTGTAGCACACCACTGCGCTGGGTCTCTGACTACTCCAGCCATATGGGAGGGGATAGAGAAAAGACACCCAAAAGAGAGATCCGAGACCCAGATCTCTTGACATGGAAGCTTTGACATAGAAGGTTTAAACTTTTCTATTCCTTCCACTGAAGACTTAATCTCCTAGGCAATGTCCAATTGTGATCTTAGTCTCACAAAGATTAGATATTTTTCCTTCGGGACAGAGTGAAAGGGGTTTTTGAGCACCCCCTAGTGGTTACAGTGTGTCACCAATATTAACTCCACATATTCTGTGTTCTTTTGAGTTCTATTCCTATTAGATGCTGTTGGCTGTGTACCTACTGTGTGCCAGGTACTCTTTTGAAACATTCTACACATTTTATGGCCTAATATTTACAGCAAACTTGCAAGTCAACATTATTGTGTAAATTTTACAGATAAAGAAACTGAGGCTCAGAGAGGTTAAGCAACTAGCCCAAAGGTCACACAGCAAGGTCACATCAGACATAGCATTCAAATCCTAAAAGTGGCTTCCTCCCAACCTTTGTGCTGTCTTTTGCTCCTCTTTGACATCTTTTTTTTTTTTTTTTAACTTTTAAGTTCAGGGGTACATGTACAAGTTTGTCATGTCATGGGGGTTTGTTGTACAGATTATTTCATCACCAGGTATTAAGTCTAGTAACCATTAGTTATTTTTCCTGATCCTCTCCCTTCTTTCACTGTTTGCCCTCTGATAGGCCCCAATGTGTGTTGTTCCCCTCGATGTCTCCATGCGTTTTCATCATTTCGCTCCTACTCAGAAGCGAGAACATGCGGTTTTTGGTTTTCTGTTCCTGTGTTAGTTTGCTAAGGATAATGGTCTCCAGCTCCATCCATGGCCCTGAAAAGGACATGATCTCGTTTTTTTCATGGATGCATAGTATTCCATGGTATATATATGGAGCACATTTTCTTTATCCAGTGGGCACTGGAAGACAACCTAGGCAATACCATCCAGGACATAGGCACGGGCAAACTTCATGATGAAGATGCCAAAAGCAATTGCAACAAAAGCAAAAATGTGACAAATGGGATCTAATTAATCTGAAGAGCTTCTACACAGCAAAAGAAACTATCAACAGAGTAAACACACAACCTACAGAGTGAGAGAAACTGTGGATCCTTTGATACCTTTAATTCCAGTCCACAGCCACCTGAGAAATAGACGGGAGGCTGGTGTGGCAGGCACACTGGATGCTATGGCCTTTGCTTCCCTTCTCTGTTTCTCGGTTAAGTGGACAGTGGTTCTGGAGAACTCAGGCATGGGAAATACATGTGACAGAAGGTCATTTACAGAAACAAATGAAACCCTCACATTTCAAAGGTTCAGGAGTAAACTGGACAAGCAGACAAATCCGGCATGGTGGAGACGGGCCTTGCAGCCTCCGGGAGCTGTGCTTTGACCACCGTGCAATAATGCACACCTCTTGTCTCGTCGTTGCCCAGTTGAGGTGGACTTTGACTTACGACATGGTTCTGCCACCCCATCCTACTTCGTGGGCAAGCTAGGGAATGTCCCTGATACCTTAGCCTCATCAGATAGGAAAACTTTCCGGAATGGACTAAAGGTGGAGGGGGTAGTGTATCAGTTCCTTATTGCTGCTGTACCAAATTACCATAAGCTTTGTGGCTTCAAACAGCACAGATTTATTATCTTAGAGTTCTATAGGTCAGAAGTTCAACCCAGGTCTCACTGGGCTCAAGGTAGGGTGTCAGTAGGGCTGTGCTTCTTGGTGGAGGCTTTAGAGGAACATCCATCTCCCTGCCTTTTCCAGCTTCCACAGACCACCCGTATTCTTCAACTCATGTGCCGCTTCTTCCGCCTTCCTAGAAACATTGCATCTCCCTGTCTCTGCCTCCATAGTGGCAGCTCCCTCTCTGACTCAGCTGGGAGAGGTTCTCTACTTTTAAGGACTCCATGTGATCAGATCGGGCACGCCCAGATAATCCAGGATAATCTCCCAATTTCAAGGTTTGTACCCTTAATCACATCTGCAAAGTCTCCTTTTCCCCGTAAGGATTTGGGGATTAGGGCATGGACATCTCTGGGGGCCCAATTTCCTCCATACCATAGAGGTTAAAACAAACAACAGAACAACAGCTAGAGAGCACCGGATGTTCAAGCCAGGGAAGCTAACACTCACCCTCAAGGGACTAGGAGTGGGAGACAGACTTAAGAAATGTGTACATTGGGAAGACACAGGAGTAAACCAAAGAGCAAGGATGGAGCCAAGACCAGACAGAGAGGTTCTACGATAATTGGAGGACAAGCAGGGAACGGTGGGGTCTAATATGTATGTGTATTGAGTACTGACTGGGCCAGCCTTGACTCCATGGGTAATTGGAGAGAATATCTTACCATTTTTTTTTAACCTAACAGTTTTAAATAGGGGTAAGACCTGATCAAATCTGGATTGCAGAAATAAAAGTCTGACAGCAAGGCTAGGGGGTAGATTGGAGGCGCCAACCCTGAAAGCAGAGAGACCAGTTACAAGAAGAGAGGTGATGAGAGATTTACCCAGGACTGTAGCAAGAGAATGAAGACAGGAGACACTTCCTGGGAAGTCAGGTGATGGTGCAGAGAATGCAAAGCAGTCGGCCAAACTGAGGGCCTATTTCTCCTGGGTCCTTCCTCTCTTCCCCTCTTGTCATCCCTTGTCGCTTGATCGTGTTTTTTATAGACTCCTTTTATTTTGACCCCCCAAAGAGATGGGCAGAGTCAGGATTAGATGTTCATTCCATACACGTTCACCCTTACCAGTATCCACCTCAAACACCTGACTCCAGCCTCTGCCGACCTAGCTCCATTGAGCCGGTATCTCTTTGCATTTCCAGACACTGTCTAGCTGGGGAGGGAGGTAGGTTGAATCTTCAGTGAGGCTTCGCTGCACTCTGTGATCCTGGGTCTAGTGACTGGGCCCTCCCTGTTGGGACCCTTTAATCCTTCTCAATGATCTTTTGCTGCTCATGGGGGATGCCCTTGGAGCACCTTCCCAGGCACACATAATCTCTTTTCCTAACTATAGGACTGGTCTTCTGTCTTGGTTCCCACTTTCTGTGCATTTCCTGCCTTCAGCGGGTTGGGGTTCAGCGGCCCACACCTGGATTTCCCAATGGTCATCACATGTTCCTCACTCCAGGGCAGTAGTTCTTGAAGGGTTGTCTGTGCACCTCTGCAGGGTCACTGAGATCTTTTCAGGGAACCCCCAGAGTCAAAACTATTTTCACCAATAGTACTTAAATATCATTTGCCTTTTTCCATTCTCATTCTCTCATATAGTAAAGCCTTCCAGAGGCTATTATAATGAAATGTGTCAACACTTGGAGGATCTCTGTAAATCCTGGAGTCAGGACTTTCCAAATGACCAATGCGTGATATTACAAAACACACATGTGTAAGGCCAGGTGCGGCGGCTCACGCCTGTAATCCCAGCACTTTCAGAGGCCAAGGCAGGCAGATCGCTTGACTCCAGTTCAACACCAGCCTGGGCAACATGGACAAAAACCTGTCTCTACACAAAATACAAAAATTAGCCAGGCATGGTGGCACATGCCTGTAGTCCCAGCTACTAGGGAGGCTGAGGCAGGAGGATCACCTGAGCTCGGGAGGCAGAGGTTGCAGTGAGTTGAGATGGCACCACTGCATTCCAGCCTGGGTGACACAGTGAGACCCTGTCTCAAACAAAAACAAAAACAAAAACAAAAACAAAACCAACCAACCAAACCCAAAACATGCATTTGTAAAAGAAACATTCAAAACACAAGATAGACCAGAAAATTTTAATGTTACCGAGTATGAAAAGTTTATTGATAGGTATTCAGATGTCACATTGCAACTAATTTTTAGGAAGCTACCACACATTGAGTTTTGGTGTGAAGAATAACCACAATTATCTGCAAAAAGCTATTAAAAGATTTCTCCCTTTCCCAACTACCTAAGTTGGATTTTCTTTACATACTTCAAATGAAACAATCCAATGCAATAGATTGACAGAAGACGCAGGAGATTGACAGAAGACACAGGTGAGGAAATCCAACTCTGGATTTGCACAAATGTAAAACAATGCCTTTCTTCTAATTTTTTTTTTTTTGTTTCAGAAAATATAGTTTGTTAAAATAAAAATACGTTATTTATATTAACAGATATTATTTTAAAATGCATTCACAAATATTTAAAACATTTTCAGTTTTAATTCCTTACGCAGTATTGATAGGGCAGTTGGGGTTCAGCTGCCCACACCTGGGCATTCACTACACAAAACTCTGAGGGTCTCAATAATTTTTGTTAGTTGTTAAAGGGGTCCCGAGACCAAAAAATTTGCCATCCACCACTCCAGAGTCTCAGCTGCTGACTGGATTCCCCGCTGTGGAAGTTGCCTGAACAGATCAGATTCTTTCATTTTGGGATTATAACTGGGTCATCTGTGTCTTCTGAGATACTGACAATCCCTAGTTCTATTGACTTTCAAAGCTGGCCTGGCTGCACAGACCTGACTGATTCCTAGCTCAAGGTGACTTTAGGCAAATGACTTTTTATTCTCTGAGCCTCAGTTTCCCTGTTTAGAAAATGGGGGCTTAATACTTAGGAAGCTGTTCTCCTGCCCCAACTAGGAGGGGTGGGCCTGGTTCCATTTTCTAACCAGTAAGCTCATGCTGTCCAAGAAACCCATTATGTCTTGCAATCGGTTGCTGTTTTGCAATCATGGAAATGACATATTTGATACCCTACAGCAGTGGTCTGCAACATTTTTGGCACCAGGGACCAGGTTCACGGAAGACAATTTTTCAGTGGGGTTTGGGGGGTGATCTTGGGATGACACCCTTCCACCTCACATAATCGGGCATTAGTGAGATTTTCATAAGGAGCACAGAACCCAGATCCCTCGCATGCGCAGTTCGCACTCCTATGAGAATCTACTGCTGCTGCTCATCTGACAGGAGGCGGAGCTCAGGCAATACTTGCTTGCTCGCCACTCACCTCCTGCTGTACAAGCCAGTTCCTAACAGGCTATGGATGGGTACCGGTCTGCGGTCTGGGGCTCAGGGACCCCTGCCCTACAGAGCATCCAGAGTAACTTTCTATCCTTGTGGAAACTGAGAGCAAGAAGGAAGTCCAGCACTTTTATTGCTGCTGTGTTGGCCATCGGCACAGAGACACTGAGCACACAGATGTTGAGTAGATGTCATATGAGCCTTGGTGCCCTTTAAACTATGCTTAGAGCCCTCTGGCACTTTATATGGAGGGCAGTTCTGCGGGAGAAAGCCTGGGAGCCAGGCAGTTGACCAGGGCCACTGAAATACACAGGAAGGCGCCCCTAGAATGTCGATCCCCTGAGGACAGGGACCTGCTGTTCTGGTTCATCTTTGAATCCCCAGTATCCAGAATGGTGCTTGGTACACAACGGGCACTCAATAAATGCATATTGAAGGAATGCGTGTAAAATATAAGTGCCTAGACAAAAAGCCAGGAGGTGAATAAAACACGCTTGTTTTGGCAGTGGCGCCTTTATTTTCTTTTTTCTCTATCTTTGGATTTTCCCAGTTTCTATAATAAGCAGGTATTACAGTCACAATGCGGACAAGTGAAATACGCTTCTAAAAAAGCTTCAGTTCAAATGTGACCGGGCCACTTGCTGGCTGTGTGACCTTGGGTAAGTCACTTCTGTCTGCTTCCGTTTCCCGTCTGTAATAATACCTACCTGATTTGGTTGTTTTGAGGATTAAGTGACACCAGAGCTAGGCACATAAAAAGGACTCAGTGTCGACTATTCTTTTGTTGTTTGCTGTCGACTCGGTGTCGACTATTCATTTTGTTAATCATGTTTTGATATTTTAGTGGATACCTCAAGACTCTACCTGAAGGTTTCAAGGAAAGTGACGCTTATGGGGTGGAGAAAAACTCGGGCTGGAACTAGTTGACCCGCCACTTACTGGCCAAATGACCTCATCCAGGGTCACAGTCTTCTCGGTGCCACTGTCCTTTTTGCCCCACAGAGACTCTTCTGTGAATCTAAATGAGGGGATGATGCAAGGTGCCCTCCAGGTGTAAGTCATTATTTTTATTACCTAGAAGGTTAAAAAAAAAAAAATAGGACTCTTCAGGCCTTTCTCCTGTCCCTAATGGGGTTACTGCCCTCCTTTGGTTTGAACAGAGAGTTCCTTGTCCCCGAAAGTCCCCAGGGCCTGGTCATGGGGCAGTGGTCACAGCCAAGGGTGGCTTTTCTGCCAGGGCCTGTGAGACTCCTGCCTGCCGATAACTCTGGGCCTCCCCGTCTCCTGCCCCAGTGCTTCCCACACAGCTGCGGCCTCATTATCCAGGGTGACAGTGAGCAGCTGAAAGGAGCTTAGCCAGGGGTAAGCTTTCAAGTGTTCATAATAAAGCTTCAAAGTTCACACCTTCATTAAGATGTGAAGAGGCAGGTCCTCCCCCACTTCTCCCGGGGCTATTGTTGCCTCCCCATCTGGCTGCAGATTCAAAAGACAAGTGGGATTGGTTTTCTTTGTCCAGACAGCTCTCCTAACCAGAAAGGCTAGACCTGTTGGTTAAGAAAGCTTCTATCCTGCAGCCCCTTCAGACCTGCTGTGAAGGTGTCACAGACGCTGGGGAATTGGGGCATTTCTCAGGGCTGGAAGGGCTGTCTCTGAGAGGCAAGACCGGGCTTGTTCAGTGGGGTCTCAAGGGAATAGACCTGGAGCGAAGGGAGTGGAAGGAAAGGCAGGTGAATTTTGGACTACCAGAAGGAAGAGCTCCCGAACAGGCGGGGATGTGCAAAGGCAGATCTTAGCGCTTGGGACTGTAATGTGCCCCCTGTCAGTGAGGCCTGTATGCTGCAGAAGACACCCAAGCTGTGGACGTGATGTTGGGCAGGCAGATATTTCGGGCCCCTTCCAGCCCTGTCACACTGGGGTCTCTTGATCCGTGACCCCTGTGTCTGCATAATCATCTACAATTTAGTTTTCCTTTGAATTGCTTTTGTCCCCCAGACAGTCTTCATGGGTGCACATTTGGACCCCCTTGCCTTTTCTGTTTTTTTTTAAGACAAAGTGCAGCGGTGCAATCTCGGCTCACTGCAAGTTCCACCTCTCGGGCTCAAGCAATTCTCCCAGCCTCATCCTTCCAAGTAGCTGGGACTACAGGCTTGCACCACCATGCCTGGCTAATTTTTATATTTTTAGTAGAGACAGGGTTTCGCCATGTTGTTCAGGCCAGTCTCGACTCTTGGCCTCAAGTAATCAGTCTGCCTCTGCCTCCCAAAGTGCTGGGATTACAGGTGTGAGCCACCAAGCCCAGCCACCTTTTCTGTTTTCTTTATTTGAGAGTAAAGCTATCCAGGCATCTTGGAGCATCCTTTGATACTGAGAAATTGTTTGCTTGCATTGGCTAAATGTGCGGGTTCTAAGGGACCCCTTTCCTCTACACTCCCTGCTCCAGGACAGGGCAGAACTCTCAGAAGTCCCAGTCACCAGCCGAAGCTGTGACAGTATCAATGTGTTCTCATAGGTAGGAGACAGCCTTGAAAAGAGACCTCTCTTCTGTCTCCTAAGAAAGGATACAGAGGTAATTTTCTGTGAGGGCACACACCCTTCCGATGGTCCTCTTCTTTTAGTGATGCACAGTGAAGCAGGAGGGTAGTTTTTAGGTGAGACAACAGGTGAATTGGAATGAGTGATTGCAGATGAGCAAGTTTCATGGGCAAAAAAAAATTTTTTTTTCTATTGAGCAGAAAGAGGAGGCTGAAAAGGAAAATCCGTGGTGTACTGCAAAAATAGTGGGCTTTGCAAACAAGCCTGGGTTTGGGTCATGGCTCTGCTGCTTAATCGTTGGGGGCTTTGGGTGTGGCACCTCCATGCTCTGAGCCTTAGTTTCTTCCAGTTTCATAGGGCAACAATACCCACCCTGCTAAGTGCTTGTAAGGTTGGATGTGAAATACCCATGGAAAGCGTCGGAGGCCCTTATTAACTGTTAATTCCCTCTCCTCTATCATTATATTCAATAGTCGGTCTTGGGAAAATGGAGTTATTGATTGGTCTCGATAAAACATTATTGTATAGTATAATTATTTCTATTTTTAACTGTTCATGAATATGATTGAGACTGTTTGTCTTTTAGGTATCTTTCCTGCAGACATATTGATGTGTACTGCATTGTGTGAACAAGGAAGTTGGTCGTAGCAGTGTTTGTAGTAGCCAAAAATAAGATCTGGCCTATCTATTCCTTCCACACTGCGTTAAAGAAAGTTTGATTGCATCTCTACCAAGGAGTACCACGCAACCACTCAAAAGAATGTAGTTCTAGATGAACTAAGGCTCGAAGATCCATAAAATGTATTGCTAAGAGTAAGTTGCAGCACAAGACACAGTGTGACACCAATCTTTCAAAGGGAGATTTGTACGTATCTGTCTACAAAGTACGTGTCAGTGCAGAGAAAGTGTCTTCAAGGAAACACTAGATAGTAGTGTCTGGTGGGGACGTGGAGTGGGGTTGGCATGTGTGTAAAGGGGAAGGAATTTTGTTACTCTGTATACAACTGGGTTGGAATGTTTTACAATGAGAATGTATCCACATCTTACTAGAGTCATATTTTAAAAGATAAAATATGTACCTTTTGCTGCCACTCAAAAGGTCCCACCCATACTGGTGAAAAGCAGTTCTTTTGATCAAATTAAGCAAACAGCTCTTTTCCTTCCCTTTTAAGGAGTCAAGATTGCCAGGATGGGGCTCAGAGGGAAGTCATCTACTGGTACAGGGAGCTAGGCTGTGTGGAGTGAGCTGGATGGAATTTAGGACACTGCCACGCTAGACAGATGTGGGAAGAACATTGGTTCATGCATTCTTGCATGCAACAGATACTTATTCAGGGCCTGTGACCTATTAGGCACTCTTCTAGGTGCTGAGGATAACAAGACAGAAGCAAGTCCTTGTCGTAACAAAAGTTGCATTTGATTGGGGCAGTTAGATATGAAACTAACACATGCAAACATGACGTCAATGCTCTGCAAAGACAAATACAATAGGATAATGGGATGAAGAGGGAAAGATTGAGGTGCGGATGGGGCTGGCATGCTGGGAAGCGGGGCTTTGAAATAACATAGTTGGGGAGACCTTTCTGAAGAGGCCGAGTGAAGACCTGCGTGATATAAAATAAAGAAGTGGCTCCCACATCAAAGCAGAAGCCTCGGAGTGGGACAAGCGTGGTGTCAGTGCAGAGAAAGGGTCATGGGACTGCAAGAAGCTTCTGAACAGTGGAAGGCAAGTCACGGGGCAGGGGCCTCTTAGGGCATGGCAGGGACTTGAGATTATTTTGCACACATAGTGAGAAGCCATTGGAGGGTTTTGAGGGAAGGATGCTGTGATGGCTACATTTTGGAAAAGGTCATTCTGGCTACTTTGAGGGAAAAGAGGCTGTGGGAATACAGCATCTTAAGTCCCCAACCTAGCTGCATAGCTATTGCAATTTTCCAAGAGAGCCATGATGATGGCTTGGGCTGCAGTGATTGTGGGGGAGGTGGAGAGAAATAGTTGGAAGCCTGGTGTATGTAGAAGGTAGAGCTAACAGGATTTTTCATGCAGGTTATGTAAGAAAGAGAGGAGTTGAAGATGCCATGTCTGGGAAGCTCTAGGCAAATGTGCACTTTCACAATCAGAAGAACATTGTTCATAACAAACCCTCCAGGGAAGCTTTACAATTTTCTATGATGTTTAACATCCATTTTCTGACTTTATCCATCCTCTAAGGTTAAAAAAACCCCTGTTGTCCCTATTTGACAGAAGAAGAAATTGAGGCTCCGACAGGAGATGTGACTTGCCGAAGGTCCAAACCTGAAGCCAAGAGGAACCATATTTTTGATCCTCTGAAGTCCTGTGCTCTGGATGAGGAGTCCTGCTCATGGTTTTCACCAGGGATGGCTTCTATGTTAGCAAGTTGTGTGAAGTGGCCTCCAGGAGCTCTCTATGGAAGATATTTGTGAGCCAGGTGAGTGAAGGAGGAGGTGGCAGTGAAGGAGGAAGGCGCTTTGCAGCAAATGAGATTTTACCCGTTGTTAGGTTCCTTTCAAACAATGGTGAGAAACAGCTCAGGCTACAGCAGCCTGGCAGGGCCATCAGAAACAGGTAGTGGCTGCTGAAATCTCCACAGGGTAAGGCAGAGAGTGACTCCCTGCGACCCCCAGCACCACAGTGCCAGCCACAGTGGGCTGCTCTTTAGAGCTGGGCCAAGTAACCTTAAGCCAGTCTTCCTGAAAGGCAAGCTCCTTCCATTGCCTCCTTTTCCTTATCTCCTCTTCATTCCTGAACCCACTGCCTCCTGGCTCCTGCCTCAGTTATTCCAGTAAAAACAATGCTGACTGTCTCCTAGCCCAAACCACTGAGCTTTCTTCTCTCTCCTTGCCCACCTACCTCCCTGCAGTATTTGATGCTAGTCATCCTCCCTCCTTCTTGTCACCATCTCCTTCCTTGGGCTCTGTGCTGCTTCCTGCTTCCATTTCTCCTCCCACACCAATGTCTTTGTGTTCTTTCTCTGCCTTGGAGCCTCCTCCTTCCACTCACAGTGCCTCCTCAAACACCAGTCTACCCAAGATTTCCCTCCCTCCCCCTTCCCTGACTTCCTCGAGGCTCCTCTTACCTTCTCTTCCCCACCTGCACTGACCACTGAGCTCACCAGCTCTACGCTTTCAGCTCTTCCTTTTATAGAGATATTCTCAATCTATGTCTCCAGCTCTGAGCTCCTGAGCTTCCTTATCTCCATTTGCTGCCTGGACCTCCGAACTCCCAGGCAGAAACAAAAGTCTTGAAAGCAGCTGGGGTACCCAGGGAATGAATGAAGAAGAGGTCTGTTTGACCTGGACTGGGGGTAATAAGACTAGAAAAGGTAGGTTGAGACCCGATTGTTAGGGGTCCTGAAAGCTGTGGTAAAATAATTCCATGCATCTTGAATTCAGGATAACAGAAGTTTCTAGGCCCAGAGAAATGGCATGATTGTGTTTTGGAAGGATCGCTCAGCAGCCTTGTGGCAGGTGGACTAGACTGGATTTTACTGGTTCAAGAGAATAGGGGAAGAAGCCTGAGTAGTGACTAGTTTAGGAAGACGTAAACAAACAAAGAAGCCAACTTCTGAGTATAGAGGATAGGATTTGAGTGAGAATGGAACAAAATGGTGAGAAGGGAGGAAGGTTTCAACCTTGTCTTATAGCAGACTTGGTCACAGCTGTGCTGTCTTTCTCCCCAAGGCAGGATGTATTAATATATCTTGCTTAGGTTTTTCTTCCTAAAGCCTAGCCCAGTGCTAATTTTTATGGTTCTATGAACGAGACAAAACATTTTTCTGTGTGAGACCAAATAGACTCATTAATGCTTTGCTCTAACCAACTGGGCGAATCTGTGTGCTTTTCATTGCTTCTGACAGCGTCAGGTTATTGGTTTGTTTACAGGCCAGCCCAGGGCTTTATATAGTCTACATCACACTCAAACTCACATAATTGTATTTGATTCTTACAGTCAGGCAGTCAAACAGATATTGCAATTGCCATTTTGCAGATGAAGAAAATGAAGGTCAGAGAGAAGTGACATGCCTGGTGTCACACAGTCATCAGTAGCAGAGCCTTTTGAACCCTGTCTTTTGACTCTTTGACCAATGCTTCCATTAGGCCATGGTAACTGTCTGATTAAACCCATCAGGATGTCTGAAATCTTCAGCACTAAAGGCATAGAAGCTTTGTAGTAGACATGAGTTGTTTTGCCTGTTCAGTTTACAAATGTCTTTTTTTAAAATTGTTCCTTATTAGTGAAGATAATGTTAGCTGCTATAACAAATTCTCCATATGTGTAATGTTTTCAACATGATAGAATATCCGCAATGGATGTTTGGTGGGCAGTTTTCCTCCATGTGGTAAAGATTTAGGGACCTAGATTTCTTTTTGATTTTGTGTTTCTGCTGTCTTTTATTCACAGCTTCCAGTTTGATGGGCCTAGAGGCAATACATATTACTTTTCCTCACCTTCCACTGGTTGGACCCCAGTCACATGGTCACACCGGTCAAGAGGCTGGGAACTATCATTAGAATGTGTAGTTAGGAAGAAGAGAAACAGATGGGAAACAGTGAGTCATTCATCACCATAGGTGAGCTGTTGCTCCTTGTAGCTCAGTCCATCAGCCCAGGTGGAGTTGCCTGACTCCTACCCTCCACCCCTCATCTAAGATGTGGGATGACACAGCCCTGGCCCATCAGCTTATTTCATGCCCTGCATGTGGTGATTGGTTCAGGTTCTGACACATGACCCAGGCTGGTTCAATGACACTCAATCCAAGGACTTCATTGAAACTTGTGGCAAAGAGACGCTCCCTTTCCACCAAGGTTCTGAGCTGTAGAGATATGAACCATTGAGCCGCCATTTTGTCAGTATGATAGGAGAAGCGGCTTGAGAATGAAGCTGACAAGTAAAAAAGCAGAGTTGAGAGACAGAAAGAGATACATTTCAATGATATCCTCTGAGTATCTACATTCAGGCATGTCTGATCAGTCCTACCTCTGAATTTTTCAGCTAAGATAATCAGTGGATCCTTTAAAAAGGATTGTTTTTCTTGAGCCTAGTTTGAATTGAGATTCTGTTACTTACAAAGAAGAAGCATAATAGAGGCTCATAGAGGCCCATTTGTAAAACTTTTGGACAACCTTTCATCTCTTCCTTCCATCCTCAAACCCAAGGGCTCTCTCCTCACCCTGCTCTCCTCCGTTAGAACACTCTCTCTGCTGGTGAGTGAATGGGCCCTCTGAGATGGACCTAACTTTGAGTTATCCCATCTCCATATGGCTGGACTGCTCATTTTCTTACTTGTCTTTAAAACACCATGGGAAATGCCTTGAATCAAATACACCATTTGTTGCTTCTAAAGAGGTCAGAATTATTTAGAATCACATTGATTTTTTTTAATACCCTACAGAAATTATAGCAGAAAAACGCTTATAAAAGGATGCAAACTCAGTAGAGGGTGTTGGTTTTACATCGGTTGCCCATATGAATGTACCAGTTTTGAATCCTGTAAGGAAAAACTCATCTAAAAATCAATCACACAAGGGTGTTTTAAGGGTCAGTATGTGGCAACCATTCACGAAGTTTTCATTGGTACAAAAACATGGCAAAAAGCTGGTAGAGTTTAGTGGACATGTAGCATCACATTCATGCACACACACACTTTAAGATACTGAGAGAGACAGTAACATTACCATTATGGAAGTTCAAAAAAATGTATTGAAGCCCTAGGGCCATTGGAAGTTCTGTTGAAGAGGTGGCAGGAGCTAGGAGACTGCTCAGTTTTGGTTTTCACTGCTGGGGAGGGCTGTAGGAACCCAGAGAGACTTTGGAAACCAATGCTTCACCCTCTTTCACAGTAGGCTGCAGCCACACTGCAGGTAGAACAGATCCTCACACATCTCACACCCTCAAGCTTCCTGAACCCTGCACATATAAGGTACTTCTCATACTTCTTCACTTAGAAAATGTTATTTGAATTGTCTCAAACATGACCACTTCAGCGATACTTTCTAGAGAAGAGTTGATCGCCCTCTTCTCTGTGTTCCCTAGTGCTTGCACACACTTGCATGTCGGAATTGATAACAGTGTATATTTTTGTTAATGGTTTCCTCATTTGTCTCCCTGGCTTAACTGTGAGTTTTTTGAAAGCAGAGACTATGGCTCAGCCATCTTTGTAGTTCCAGTAAATTTAGGCTAGAGCTTGGCATATACGCAACGTGTAAAAATGTAAAATAAATCAAAAAGATGCAATAAATCTCATAAAATTACACATGAAGATTTATGGAGAGAGAAAGAAGTTTGCTTAGTTCCTAGAAGAACACTAATAACAGAATGGTCATTCAAAGAGATGGTGCCAAAGGTTGTTCTAGACAGGTTAAATAAACTTTGTGCATACTGCAGTCTGTGTCTGACTTAATTATTTTTTCTCAATCACATGGGAATAACTGCGACAGCTCTAATGAGTACTTTGAAATGAAGTGACCTGATTTCCCCACTTGCTTTATGTAGACTGGTCCTTACTTGGTTCACACTAGGGTGGCCACTCTGCCTGGAAGAGGTCAAGTTCACACCTGTTCGTCCTGGTAACTATTTTTAGTGCCCCAGTTACATCTCAAAAGTGTCTCAATGTGGATGTAAATTCTTTGGCCATCCTATTAATGGAGAACTCTGTTGGTCTGAGATATCAAAGATAGAATTGGACTAAGAGACAGCTGCTTCTTAGTTGGAGACCTTGACTCTAGCTATTCTCCATGTCTTAACCATCAAGGAGGAAAATTTCACTCCTGGTGCCCTTCTGTGGCTTTCTGCATGGAAAAATGGGAGTTTGCTTTCTTTCTCTATTAATGTATGGTAAAAATTTAGTTGATATTCTTTATTATTATTTTAATCTTTAGAACCACTCTGCAGTAGATATTAGTAAGTATTTTATAAAGAAGCTGGGGCCCAGAGAACTTGAGTAAATTGCTCAAGAGCACACAGCAAATAAGGATTAGGGTCAAACAATCTCATTTGTCTGACTCCAAGCTCATACTACTGCTTTGCAGCATGGCTAATAATTTAGCAAACTGCTTTTATACCCAAATTCCCTTATTTTGGAGCTAATTTTCTCCTGTCTAAATTATTAAGTAATCATGTAATTCTCTCCTTATCAAAGAAGACCCTGCTTGACATCTGTTTGTTATAAAAGATCACTCTGGGCTGTGAAGTTCAGTCTGTAGATTCATGCGTAGTTTCTGATAGGAAATGAGGATTAGGTTTGTGCGAACAAGAGTCTCTGTTGTAATTAATCCCAGCAATGATCTTTTGACTTAGGAACCATTAATAAATAATTAGATAGGTATGACTGGAAAACATTTTAATTATTTATAATAGGGACAAACAGGAAAGTTAGAAGTGGGGACAGGAATTAGATAGCAGAGCTAATAAAACTTTGCCTTTTGATTATTTCAGCATTGAAGATCACAGTATTGATTGCAATAGCAAAAATTTGGAAATCACCTACAGTCTAGGCTATGTCCACACAATGAAATACTATGCAGCTGTGTAATAAATGATTATAGGTACTTATCTATATGGAATGACAGATCTAAAACATTGCCAAGGGGAAGAAGCAGGTTATAAAGCCAAATACATAATGATACATTATGATACACATCTAGGAACATGTCTCGAAAGATATTCAAGTATCTCTGCTGTCAAAATTATGAGGTTTCTTCCCCCCACTTAAGATTTATATGTATTTTCTAAGTTTTTAAAATCACTAACATAAATTGTATGCATAATTTTTAAGCTAAAAATGAAGTATTTAAGAGAATAGAAAACGCAAATTTCTCTTTCATCACTATCAGAAGGCTGTATGTTATTCAGTATCAACAAAGAAGGAAATCCTGCCACATGCTACAACATGGCTGAATCTTGGGAACATTATACTAAGTGAAATGGACCAGTCACAGAAGGACAAATACTGCCTAATTGCACTTATATGAGGGATCTAAAATAGTTAAACGCATAGAAGCAGAGAGTTTAGTGGTAGTCGCCAAAGACTGGGGCAGGGGAAGATGAGTTTTTGTTTAATGGGTATAAAATTTCAGTTATGCAAGATGATTAAGTTCTAGAGATCTGCGGTATAGCACTGTGCCTATAGTTAACGTTGCTGTATTTAAAATTTGTTAAGAAGGTAGATCTTAAGTGCTCTTATTACATACAAAAAAAACTTCAAAGGCTGTAGGTGTCCTGCAAGGCAATTTCCTGGGACTGAGTCCTTCACCATTAACTGCAGGAAGTTTCCCGAGTTTCCCTTCTGAGGATGTGGCGACGTAAGGTTCAGTTACCGAAAGCCTGTTGCGTGCTGGAAACTGTGCTACAGGTTTTCCCCTGCAAGATTTTTTTTTTAATCCTCCTATCAACCCTGGAAAATAGAAATTATTATTCCCATTTTGCAGATGAGAAGCTGATTTTGAGGGTCCTGAAATTTGTGATGGGGAACCTGGAACCTGTGGCCTCCAAGTCACCACGGTAGGAAAGGAAAACTGAGGAAGGCACTGCGGCCCCAAGCTGCCTCAGCTCAGACTGGGACATGTCACTTCTGTTCACAGTCCATTGGCCAGAACCAAATGCGCCTACCCAAGCCGTCACGAAAAAGGCTGAGAGACCAAGGGGAACCCACGGACAATCAGTGCCAAGGCGTGTTCCATGGATGAGTGTTTCCTTCTGTCCTACTTCTGAAGGTATTTTTGGGGAACTGAATTCATGCTCTTTGGTTCTAGGCAAGTAGAATCAGTACTTCACAGCTTTTATTTTACACTGCACACGAGGAGAAAATATAAGTGACTTATTCTGATCATTTTACACACTTACATTGCCAGTGGAAAAAATTCAGAATTAAATCAATACCAATATCACATTTTGGGAAACCAATTAAGTGGACTGAATGTCTCCTGAAAAAAAGAAGTATCTTAATCTGATGTGTGTACATATATTTCATGTTTGTATCGTGTCATAGATAATTAGAACTGAAATTACCCTAGCAATTGTTTGCTTTTGGATTCTCATCTCAGCTTCTTCCACGAGGATTTCAAGCAGCACCTTAGAAAAAATTACAGAATGCTGCAACAATCAGTTCTTCCTGCTTCCTGTCTCCCACCTGCCAATCCATTCTCTACCCTGACACCAAAGAGATCTTTTAAATGCAAATCTGATCAAGCACCTTGTACTTAAAAATAAAACAGAAACTTTCTAAGACTTTAGTCTGTCCCCTCAAAATCCCTGTTTTGGCCGCACAGCCTAATCTACCATTCCAGCCTGTGATAGCTGTGTTTTGTGTCAACCCAGCTAAGCTGGACGTAGGCTTTCCAAACTTTCCTTCCCTGTATAAAACTGGGTCAAGGTTGACTGCAGATAAATGTGCTGCAAGGGAAGACTAAGGTGGGACTCATAATATTAAAAGATTTCTAATGAAAAACTATAGGATGAGAGGACATGAGCATGTCAGACGTCCACTATTAACATGAACAGAGCATGAGCGATGTGCCAGGTGCCAGTCCAAAAACCCTTACATGTACTGCAGTGAGCCACTGAGTGAGGCCTTATTGTTATTCCCATTTTACAGATGTGGAAACTGAGATTTTGTCCCTTATCTGAAATCACCCACTATATGAGAGAGTCAGCATTTGAACCCAGACTGTGGGACTCCACAGCCATGCTTTTTGTCTTAATTATGATTATATGCTACAGAAGGCCCAACAGTTTCTGTGAAATTTTAATTCTCTCTGAAAGAGACACAGAAAGAACCATCTCTTTTTATATGAATATGATAACTGGAATGTTCAGTCCTCTCTTTACTAGCCTGGGATAAAGACAAACTCCAAAGAGGACAGAGATGATAGAAACTCAAACAAATGGATTATAGTCTGATTGTGCTTGCACACGTGGGTGACCAACTTTTCTATGTCACTCTCCAGTTAGCAAGAACTGTCCTTAAGGTCAAAGGATCCCGTTAGCTGTGCCACGGTACAGTTGGGATGGGAGAGGTTTTACTGTGGGAACAATGACCCCCTAACTCTTAAAACAAAAGAAGTTCACTCCTTGCTCATCTGCTAGGCCCCTTGTGAGCTGGCTGTGGCTCTGCTGCAAATTGTTTCTACTCTGAGATGATCTGGAGCTTTGCTGGTTCCTGCAGCAGAAGTAATGAGCAAGGCGGAATGTGTTCTGGCTCCTGAAGATCCCGCCTGGCAGTGACATGTCACTTCTGCTTGCATCTCATTGGCCAAAGCAAGACTCATGACTATATATGAATCCACAGCATGAGGAAGTGTAATTGTCTCTCTGGAAGGGCCACTAATATGGGTGTGTGGTCAACCAGTTTGCCATGGAGATATTGATTCTTTAGCCACGGGGTCAATGAGCAGAGGCTAGGTGGTCAGAACTCTCTAGAGGTCATTTTTTGGTCACAAATAATCTTTTATGTTTACTCCCAATATTATCTTTTTCTGCACCATGAAAGAAAATCAACTGGGAATTGTGACTCTGATTGCCTCACCTACTTCTCATAAGAGTTAGAGAACCATGACACTATTGGTTTGAGGCCAAATTTAGTCAGAAACACAAAGACAGAAGCAGAATTTGGGATTTTAGTCTTCATACCCAAGGTTCTGTGGCTTTAATAAGGGATATCTGGAGTAGTTGGTGGAATCTGTGGCCTGGACAGCTGAAGCTCCTGGCCCTTTAGTTCACCCATGCCCCCACACCTCTTCTTCTGGCTCAGGAAGAGCTAACTAGCTGTTGACAGGTTAGTAGTGGCCACAGAGGCTCAGTGATAACCAGGGAGAGTGTTGAGCACATATATACTCCAGACTGTATTTTTTCTTCTTATTAAGGCTCTGAAGACAAGAACATGACAACATTTTGGCAGCTGGGACTGTAGCCATGTGTGAGGAGAAAGTGATTTGCATGAGCAATGCAAAACCACCTGGTTTATTGCAACTGATTCTGAACAAGTTAAATGAATCAAATTCCCAGTTGGATACCGAAGGAGCTAACTTACATACACACACAGCCCCTGCAAAAAGAAAAAAGGAAAAAAAAAAAAAAACCTAAGAAACAGTGCTCCAATGTTATACAAATGCACTACTAAGGAACCTTTGGCCTCTTGCTCTTACCACCCCACATTCCACCCCTACCCACCTCCACCCACGCTCCCCCTTGTCTCCTTCCTAGCGAGCTTGTGTGAGTCCTCTTACCTTGACAGGTTTATGGTTGGGATTCGTCTCCCCAACTTCACCCCTCCACGGATACCCTCCAGAAGGATGACCTCAGTGGTACAAAAGAACTGGAGGAGTGGGATTGCTTGTTCACCCACCAGCAATCAGAACGCCCCACAAGCCTGCCTAACTGAGGATTCTTGGGTTCCAACCTGGACACATTACCAAACTCCCTGCTGAGTCTCCCGCATGCTGTTTTCAAAACCACTGCCTTAGACTCTCAAATGCTGCTTATGGCATCTGCCAGGCCCTCACATCCCCTCTCAGGGTCCTGCTGTCTCCTCCAGGTACTAAAGCAAAGACATATTTCAGTAATGTGTGACGTATGTATGTATGTATGTATGTATGTATTTATTTTGCCAGATGGGCTATTATCAGGTTGTATACAGGCTGGTACAGGCTGGGAAAGATAGGGCGGTGTGTCCGAGTATTGGAAGAGGGGGCACATGGTAGGAGAAGTCATAAAAAAGACCGTGTGGTATAGGGAGAGAGCACTAAGTAAGAGACTGAAGACCTGATTTCAAGGCTGACTCCAGCTACTAATCTGGTAATATCGAGTTGACTTGAGCAGTCTCCCTTCACTCCTTCATTGAGCCAACGTATATTAAGTGCCTACCATTTGCCAGCATGACACTGGCTGCTAAGGGAAAGAGTAGTTGTGGTAGCCAGCTTTCCAGATGGTCCACAATGATCCCTGTTTCCTGATATTCACATCCATGTGTGATCCCCTCCCACAATGAATAGGGCTGACCTGCGTAACCAATAAGATAGTGCAGAAATCACAGTTGTGACTTCCGTGGCTGGGTCATAAATGACACTGTAGATTCTGCCTCGCTTTCTCTCGGAATGCTTACTCTGGGAGAATCCAGGCTCCATGTTGTGCAGATGCTCAAGCAGTGCTTGGAGAGGCCCCTTGTGGAAAGGAGCCGAGGCCTCTGCTCATAACCAGCACCAGGTAAGTGAGCCTTTTTGGATCCTTCCACCCGAGCTGTGCCTTCGGATAACTGCCTCCCAGCTGACATCTTCATTGCGATGTTGAGAGACTCCAATCCAGAGCCATCCAGAAAAGCTACTTCTAAATTCCTGACTCACAGAAACTGTGAGATAATAAATGTTTATTATTTTAAGCTATTCTGTATTGGGGTAATTCGTTAAGCAGTAGTAGATAACTAATACAGTAATGAATGAGGCATGTAAGATTCCTGCTCTACCCTTATGGAGACTATCAGTCTAGCAGTGTAGGAAGGGGAGGCAGGATAGATAAAAATAATTAAATCTAATACATAAGAATAAATAGTGGTAAGCGCTGTGAAAGAAACAAGCAGGATGCTGAGCTAAGACAAAATTATATGCCGGGTGAGCTCATTTAGGTAGGGTAGGCAAGGGGTGCCCCAAGGAACCCCTTAAGCAGACTCTGAAAAGTGAGAGAGCTTGGAGGAGCCACCTGCGCCCAGATACAGAGGCTCCACTCTGAGGATGACAGACCCTGCCTGCCTTCCCTTCACCACTCATCTGTGACTAATTTTGATTATTCACATTTTTTTATTTACAATAAAATTTAACAGACCAGATGGGGAGGCTCACTCCTGTAATTCCAGCCCTTTGGGAGGCCAAGATGGGAGGATCACTTGAGGTGGGGAGTTCAAGACCAGCCTGGGCCACATGGTGAGACACCCCACCCCTCTCACCGTCTCCACAAAAAATAAAAAAAATTGGCCAGGTGTGATGGCATGCACCTGTTGTCCTAGCTATTCAGGAGGCTGAAGTGGGAGGCTCTCTTGAGACCAGGAGTCTGAGGTTAGAGTGATCTATGTAAGGGGAAAAAAAAGTCTTTATGGACTTAAATGTAGCAGATATCACCTGTGCATTCTGCTTCTTTCCTTTAAGATGTGCTTCATCGTCACTTGGGTTGAAGTGAGAGTGTTTGTTAACTGCGCCTTATTGAGGCCTGGCCCGGTCTACAAATGGTGGTGCCTTGTGTAACAAGGTAGAGAAGTAAACTTCTACCTGATATTTGGGAGTCTCTTGATTGCATAGCTTAGCTGATCTTCTACCCAACACAGAGGGACCAGTGCCTCCCTGTGGGGTCTTGGAGGCCACGGCTTGGGGCTGGCTCTTTATTCTAACATCAGTGGGGAAGTCATTGGATGGTTTTAGGCAGCAAAGCAAAGTGATTCATTTATTCTTTAAAATGTTCACTCTGGTTATTCCCTGGGTTTGTGCTAAGTCTCAGGTTTCTAATTTATAAAACAGGAGTCTGAGACAGAATTTTCCACCCAGCTTATCCCCACAAAAGTCTCTCCTTTCCAGGCTAAGCATTCCAGTTCTTTTAACCATCCTTTACACAGTTTGGCCTCTTCGTGATCTTGGTTATTCTCTGCAAAATTGACATGTGGTCACGTCCTCTGGATTTAGGGGACTTCAAACTCCAGCCCAACGCTCTATCCATGGTGTGTCCAACATTGGGCAGAGCAGGGCTGCCAGCCCTCTTGTGAGATCATTTTTGACATGTGTTCACAGTTCTGATTTCATTGCAAAATCGCTTTGTTGCTAACCCTGAAGGTGAATTGTATGAAATCATTCTTTGCTACTGCGGAACTGTTTCCCTCTATCAGGCATTCTGTCTACAGTTGGCAACATCAGGACAGAAACACCAGGGGTCCATGCAGGGCATTGCTTCTGAGATGAGCTTGGGCCGGAGATGGCCTAATTGGGATTTAGGTATCACCCCTGTGAGAGTGTCAAGCTCTTTTGAAAAGTGGCTACAGTGACAATCTTTACATTTAGAAACACTGAAGACTGAAATCTTAGTTCCAAAGTAAGCCATCTGAGAATGACGCTGCAGATGGGTCTGAAACCTGATGGGTAGTTCTCATACAAAGGATCAGCTCTGCCTGGAGTTCAGATAAAAGATCACACCAGCTAATTTAGATACAAATGATAACTTTCCAACTGGGGTAACAGATAAGTGCTTCCAGAAACAGCTTCTTTAGACAACGAAGCCACAAATGGCTGCCTTCAGAGAGAATGGAGAAATGGTAGAAGACAGAGAAGAATTTAGGTCAGCCAGAATGGGGCCCCAAAAAAGTCAAGTTCAGAAATAATTTAGCAGATAGGGATCCAAAGAATATGTGGTTTGCCTGACAAATGACATTCACTTTGAAAGTAAAAATGAAATTGGAGAAAGCAAAATTGCTGCATAATAGGTCCCGGAGATTGAAAAGATTCTAGAGGAGAAAGAAGCTGTAAAGCCTTCCTAGTTAAGCACAGAATTGGAATGTATGAATTTTGGTCCATCAAGGGTCAGGTGAAGATCACACAGATAATGGCTTAATCCCAACCAGCTCCAAAATGACATTCGTTAGCAGAGCATCTCAAGCTCTTGACAAGCGTGCCTGACCAGGCTCACGCTGCCTTCTCTCAGCGTCGCTCGTTCTGGGTAGAACTCTCTAACACAATAAGACCACTTAATTTAACAGTTAAGCCTAGGAAGATGGAAAAAGACTTTTACCTTGGCTGTCAAGGGGCCCAGAAAGAGCTAAGGTGGAGTGGGATGGGGGAAAGATGGCGTGCATCGAAACTGAAGAAGCACTCTGGGGCTGGCAGAGTCTCACCTGCACAAAATAATGATCCTTGGCCACCTCGCAAAAGGCACATGGACTTCTGCCTAGGGATATCTGGGCTTCATTCCTGCTCTAATGAACGACTCTCTGTGAGATTGTTAGACTACTCACTTCATCTCTGTGAGACTCATTTTATTCACTCCCAGGAGAAGTATAATCATATCTATTGACTTCTTTTTACCTCAGAGAGAAAAAGGTTTACACAGTGCTTTCATCAGCATTAGCTTCTCATTTAACCCTCACAATAATTCTGTAATGTGGCATGATTGGCTCCATTTGATGGATGAGGAAACTGAGGCCCAGAGGTGTTAAAGGACATGCCCAAGGTACAGACCCGAGTGGAAGAACCAAGACTGGAACACAAATAACCTAATTCCAAATATAGGTCTCTTTCTTGGACCCCGTGATCATTTATTGAAGGAGAAAGAAAATGCGTGCTTCTTCCGGGATATAGTATGCTGTGGTAAACAGCACTGGTTTTGGAATAAGCCAACTTGGGTTCAAATCCCAGCTTTGTCATTTTCTAGTGGCATCTCTTGGTCACACAAACCTTAGTGTCCTTGTTTGTAAAATGGGGATCAAAAAGGTCTGGTTCTTCAGTCATGAGGTTACTGTGGATTGAACGTTTACAGCATGTTTGGTGAATTACAGAGCAAGTGCTCAATGAGTGGAAACTTACTAACTCAGCTGGCCATAGGAATGTGCTGCTTGATGGGAGAGTGATTAGGAGGGATGACTCTGAAGTCAGATAACATGGGTTTGAATTCTAGTTCTGCCATTTATTAAATGAGTGACATTAAGAAAAGTATTTGACTTCTCTAAGCCTCCATTTCTTTATCTGTAAAATCAGATAAATAACAGTCTATGTCTCATCTTATTGTTGTGAGAACTGAGTGAGGTACTTGGAAGAATGCCTGGCACATTGTGGGTATACCAGAATTATTACCTATTATAGTGCTATTGTCCCGTAACTGTTTATTAACGAACAGGAGGAAGGGCTAGGGCCTCATGAAAGTGAGCTCCAGAAACCAGTGTACCACTTCCCCATAAAGTAAGTCCAGAGTGAAACATGAGGTTACTGGGACCTAAAGATTGGTTTTCAGTTCCCTAGACCTGTAGCCATACTTGGTTTTGGAATCGTCTTAATCTCATTGTGTTTCTTCTCTCCAGCATGCTTTGCAGTGAATCCTTTCTCATCACTGTCTATAATGGCTGCTTTTGGCATTCTTACCATCCTCTATAGGTTTTCACTTTCATTTCATTAGTTCATTCATTCATTTATTCCCTTTTTCATACATACATTCATTTACTCATCTATCTGTTCATTCTTTCATTCCACGGACAGTTCTTGTGTATCTCCTAGGTATCAGACCATGTTTCTTGGGAGTGTAGCAATAAATTAGACATGGTCATACCACCCCAGAGCCTCTAGTGTATTGGGGGACATGAGACATGTGTATAAATCCCAAAGTACGAGGAAGGTGAGGTAAGCGTCACTAGAGAGGGATGGTTAGTTTGGAGAAGAACAGGGAGACATAGCTCACAGCCCTCTGGATGGCGAGTCATGAGGGAGGCAGCTTGAGCTGGATTTGGGTGGGAAAAGGAGGCTCCACATAAAATAGCAGCACAGCCAAAGACTCATGGGCTGAGGAAAGAGGTGAAAGGATGCCCACTTGGCTGCCTGGGCTCCAAGCCTTGCTGTGGGCAGCCCTGTTGGGTGTGTGGGGAGATGGAAGGGAGCCAGTGTGCAGGGAGTTGCAAGGAGCACAGAGACCAGGAGCCGGATAGACACAGGTTCACATCCCAGCTCCACCTCACCCTAAGATGGCTTCGCTTCTTAGAGCCTGGTGTTGGCTGATTTGGGGATCATACAGCCTTCCTCATGAGAGGGTTAAAGGAACTCAGATTAAATAATATATGTGGAAAATTCCTCTTATAAGACACAGATCTTACATTGGAATAGAAGGCAGGATCTACTTTTGTTGCCAAATGACAGTTTCATCAGGAGTAGTGGTAACAGCAGGCTATGACACCATCTGAGAGCTGTCCCCCAAACAATCTCATCTTACTTTTCCTGTAGGTAACCGATCTGTCACTCACTCAAGTACACACCCATGGAAACTCTAAATGGCAGAGTAGGTTTTAGAGATACAAACTGCTAGCTTTCCTCTATGTCCTCTTCTTTCCCATCACTATTTAGGCAGGGAGGAGGCTCTGTGCCTTCTTACCTCAAAGGAGGTTCTTGATAGAATAAAAAGCAGGAGTTTCTTGCAAAATACTTCCCTTTTTGGCTTTTGTTTCCCCAAATCTAAGCTCACTGAGGAGAGGAAGTCTAGTGACCTCAAGGGAGACTGCTACCAAGGGAAACCCTAAAAAAGAGATGAAAGAAAGGATCTATAGAAATCAAGTAGGAGCAGAAAGGTCAGCAGCAGGACCCTAATCCTGGTAGGCATCAGAGGAGAAGGGCTGCCTGGGTTCCAGGCTTCATAAATAGCACTTTGCCTCAGAAACAGCCAGAAGCAATGAACCCCGAAGGACCATATGCAGTTGGGCTATCTTAGGCTGATCTGTATAGACGAATGAATTTGCCCTACCCCGGGAGAAACCCCCAAGAAGACTGAGGTTACATTCTCCACAGCTAGCAGGAGGGGTGGCTTTAAAATGTGATATTGCTTCCACCTTTGCACATGTGAAATGACATTCATACCGCCTCAGCTATAATATACAGGTTCACACTTTCTCAGTCCATTTTACTTGGAGATGTGTTTGGGGATATATTATTTGCATAATCTGTTGAACTAGATATTTAATCAAAAGCAAAGTGCTTCCTTCCATCTACAATTTTCTTGCCATGACATCACAGCAGGAATAATCACTGCAATGCACACTTTTGTAAATGTCATCACTGCCTAAATTTTGGATCAATCAGGTCATGAAGCAATTCTGCCAATCGGACCTCAGCTGGGCTGGCCAGCCACACACAGAGGCTGCTTTCAGAGCGCTCAGACTGGCCTGCCTTGAGGGGTGCTGTGGCCCTTCGTCTGCAACTTCAGCCACTTGACTTACCTGTGGCTAGTATGGAGTACAAAAATAATAGTTATCATCATTATAGAAATGTCTACAATAGGACAAAGGCAGAACATTTAAATCACAATATTCAAAAAGACAGAAGTAGAGACCAAAAGGTTGATCTTGCTAGTCTATGACTTTTCTGTAGGTCTCCTTGGCTTTAGCTACTTTTGATCTCTATTTACAAACATAAAGTTCTCTTTGCTTTTCACAAGTCACATCTGGTAGGTGGTAAGGATTGAGGTGGTAGTGGCGGAAAACTTGACTGTAATCTGCTCTTTCTTAACCCCATCCCAGAGTTCAATATACAGGCACTCAAAGTATATTTTCCAAACCGTACAGAACTTAAAAGAATGCGTTTCATTGGTGTAATTCAATGACATGGGCCGCCTGCTGCTAAATGCCAGATATTGCTTCCCAATTTCTATTTCCTTCTCTTTGCAAGACCCTAGAGATCCCTACCTCCCAATCAATTTCATAATAACAACATAACTTCTATCCTAGCTGGAAATACCTCCTTTTCAGGTTAAAGCTCCTTTACTCTTTATGGTCACTTACTTTACAGCTAACTGTTGCAGTCGATCCCACAGCAAATCCAGCCCTTGCTCAGCCCGTCTCAGTGACAGAAGGAAAAACACTATGTATGTCAGATCGTGGTCTATTGCCTCACATGCCTGAGCCTCAGCTAGATGGATCATGGGGCCACAAGTGAGATGGAAAATTCAGGTGCCAAGTGGATGTGCCGGGGAAGAGACTGCACAGGGTCTTGAGCAGGTCAAGGCCCCCCATCAAGGTGGAGGTTTCCATGAGTAGTTGGATATATGGGTTTGAAACTCAAGGGAGAGGACTTGGCTGGAGATATTGATGGGGGAGTGATGATATGGACACAGATACAGTAGAAGCCATGTGAGTAGGTACCATGACCCAAGAAGTAGGTAAAGAGCAAGAAAAAAAAAAGGGGGGGAATTCAGGATGAATTCCCCAAGAACACCTATATTTAAAGAATCAACAGGCTGGGCTCATGCTTGTCATCCCAGCACTTTGGGAAGCTGAGGTGGGCAAATCACGAGGTCAGGAGTTTGAGACCAGCCTGACCGACATGGTGAAACCCCGTCTCTACTAAAAATACAAAAATTAGCTGGGCCTGGTGGCGTGCGCCTGTAATCCCAGCTACTCAGGAGGCTGAGGCAGGAAAATTGCTTGAACCTGGGAGGTGGAGGTTGCAGTGAACCGAAATCATGCCATTGCACTCCAGCCTGGGCAACAGAGCAAGACTCTGTCTCAAAACAGAAAAAGAAAAAAGAATGAACAAAGGTGAAAGATCCAGGGAAAGCTTCCTGAAAGGCTGAAGGTAGAGGGAAGAGTTAAATTCAAGGTAGGTGCAGTTTAGAAGACAGAGAAGAGGGTCCTAAGTGAAAAGATATGGCCAAACTTGTCAAATGCTTTAGATATATCAACACAAAGTTTTGTAACTACAAGTTCACTGGGTTTAGCAAATAGAAGGTAACTTTAGAGGTGGAGTGATAGAAGAAAGAGACAGGTTGTTGAAATATGTACTATTTCAAGAAGATGATCATAGGTTTCAAGAGTGGAAGGACCAGCTTTGAAAAGAAGCTTTTCTTCCTAAGGGACCACAAGAGAAGAAATAACAGATGGAAATATAGTTCACTGTGGAAGTGAATGGCCAGATCAGAAGCTGGAGGGAATCTGAGAATAATTTATATGTGGTAACATTTACTATGTGAGGTGAGACCAGTGGCATAGTGACAGAACAGATGTGGAACAGGACTTGAGAAAAGTGGTGGTGGTTTGGATCAAGCCTGTGAGGAATGGGAGAGGAGAAAGAATACAAGGTTGTGGTCAGAGGGACAATGTTTTGAGGTCAAGGTTTCAGAGGTAAATGTTGGCAGGGGCAGACTGTGGCCATAAATGTGAGTTCCTGGAATGGAAGAGAAGGCTATGAAAATAGGTAAAGCGAGATTCTGGAAGATGAGATGCTGGAAGGATCTCTCAACAGATCTCAAGGGCATCTGAGATGGCAGCAGGGGTTGGGGGTGGAGAGGAAGACGGTGAACTGATGCCAACACTGAGCAAATGTTGAATGAATATCTACTTTATGCCAAGCACTAGATGCCACGGTCTCCAGTAAACACAGAGGATGAATTTAAATATAGTTCATGTGTAAGAAGAGAGCTGGTGGTAGGAGATGATGGTACAGCCTAGTATCGTTGAGTCATGGAGTCAGAAGGGTCTTGGAATCCCACGGGAATGGACATTCCTACTAATCACCATGGGACCCCGGAGAACGCAAACCCCCTGGGTTGCAGGCTGTGTGTTTTAACAACATGGTGGTGAGGACTGTGGGCAGAAGAGCAGCCTGCCCTGGAGAAGGCTGCAGAGAAGCAGAATCATTAGGGACACACCACGTGCCTAGCCATGTGTTAACCACTTGAATAACGACAGCGTTTGGCCCTGCTCTGAGGGTCCCTGGAACCTTTTTGAGCACCCATCTGTGCTGCCAGACCTTGAAGGGTTTACTGTTTCTCTCTGCTCTGTTGGCTAAGCTCTGCTCACACAGGGATAATGAAGGTCTCATTTGCCTCCGACAATATGGTGCCTTTCTGCATAATTTACATGTTTTCTTCAAGGCTCAGACACTAAGTAATGAGGTAACAAATTCTGGTGCAGGGTCTTGCAACTGAGACATGGAAACCCAGACTCTGTGCCTTTATTCTTCTGTGATCTCTTCCAGGGCAAGTTTGGAGCCTGGAAAGGTGTCTCCCTGTCTTGATCTTGGCAGGCACCTGTTAAAGAGAGGACTTGGACATCTCAGGGTGACTGGAGGCATCTAAGTGCTAGCGCTATGTCACTGTCAGCTTCTGAAATTCAGCTGCAGTCAGTAGATTTATAAATACTTCTCAAAGATTGGATTTTGTTTCCAATTTGTAAGAACATTAACAACCACTTATTGAGTACTATAAGTGTCAGCCGTTCTGCTAAGGATTTACATGAACTATTTTTTTTAAACCTGCACAACAATCAATGAATTAGATTCCCTTCCTTCCTTCCTTCCTTCCTCCCTCCCTCCCTCCCCCTCCTTCTTCATCCCTTCCTTCCTCCATTCCTCCCTCCCATTCTTCCCTTCTTCCCTCCCCGCCTTCCTCCCTCCTTTGTTTTTGAAGGAGGTAATTGAAGCTTAGGGAAAATCAGATGTAGACACCGCTCCTGATGAAGATTCACACCAAGGCAGTTTGACTCCAGAGCCTGCCCACTTAGACACTACCAGATCACTTCTTTAGGTCTTCTATCCACTCATAATTTGGACTCATTCTATCAGTGTAGTATCAGTGTTTCCAGACTGACACATCAAATCATTCAACAGTATTTTACTGAATATCAACTCTATGCTGGACCCCATGGGAGAGGGCCTGAAGGAGTTTAACATTGGCGGAGTGTAAAATAAGGCAAAGCCTGAAGGTCTCTAAGGCCAGACTGGATACAGGAGCCAGCTCAGCTCACAGGGGGTGGTGCTGGCCCCATTCAGTACTTTGGACTTTCTTCTGCAGGTGACGGGGAGACAGAGGATTTCAAGTAGTGGGGAGAATAGTATGTGAACCAATATTCACCACCCATCTCCTGTGTGTCAGATACTCAGGAGGGTGATGAGGCAGGAAACAGGCAAGCCAGGGCTCTGGCACACAACATTTCAGGACTCTCAGAGTAAGTGCTTTCTGAAATTTTGTGCCTTAAGCACCTCGCTTGCCTGACCCTCATCCAGGCCCTGGAGGATGATATTTGGGAGTAACAGACAAATACTACTTTGGTCTCCACCCTTAAAGCATGACGGACTTTGGGGAGAGGAGGAAAGAAGTGGATAGAGTTACATTTAACCACTTTCACAAGGAGTGACTTTAGGAGTATTAGATACTATTGATGTTCCTATTAAAGATGAAAACCTAACTACATCCATCACCTTCCACCATCCTTTCCATTGAGCCCAATATAAATTATTTTTAAGAGCATTGTGTAAGTCTTCTCAAGTGGGTAATGGGATTTTACTAATTTCGTTTGCTTTCTGCTGTTGACTATATACCAGCCTCTGGTACACCAGGCCCAGAAGCTGGTTCTGTGATCTCCTACAATAAAGGTTCATCTCTGGTCACCAAGACACACTAGGATTCAAAGTCAAGCTGGATAAGAGCTCAACTGCTTGGGATGAAAGTAGGATGACAGAGCAGCCTCTGTATTTTTCTAAGTTCTAGGATCCAAGATCGGGGAGCCTTCAGATCTTCCCAATCTTTTGACTCTTACTCTGTCAGTCCAAAAACTAGTTCATTGCTCTTTATGAATTATGATCACCTTTGCCCTAAATAAAGAGCAGCTGTCATTCCAGGCCACTTCTGCCTGCACCTTTTCAACCTCAATAATTCCTAATGGTTTAGACTTGTGTTATTAATATGTAGCCAGGATTAAGTGGCTAAAGAACAAAACTGCAACGAGGTATCGCATTGCTAGAGGCGAGGGAACGCTGCTGGCACCACACAGAAGGTAACTGTGGAGTCAAATGTGAAACACAGCCATGCAGACCCTGCCCTGTAAAGGGCCAGGCAGACACAAAAAATGCTCAGTTCTGAGAAGAGTCAATGGCAAATTCAGTGTGGATTCTGGGAGAATGCCGGCCCATCCTGGACATCAACTGCAGTGGGCTTGAGATTCTCTTAGGAAGACAGAAAAGACATCTGCTTTCAGTTCTTGTTGTCAACTAGATGATGAAAAGCAGCTCAGTTCAGTGGAAAGGGCATTAGCCTGAGAGATGAGACACTTGGTTCAAGGCCAGCCCTGCTACTGTCCCAGGACAATTAACTTGGCTTCTCTGGCTCCTGATTTTTCTTCACCTCCAAATGACTAGATGATCACTCAGGTTGCTTCCAGCTCACAGATTTCCCATTCTATGAATGCCCAGGAAAAAAGAACACATCACCCCATCTGGCTCCTACCATATACACGATGAACTGTGGAGCTGTAGTTCTTTGGAAACAGATGGTAGGCAGGTATCTGTTTCCATATTTGGTATAAAGTACGAGGAGAAGGGAAAGAAAATAATGATGCCTGAGCCAACTTACACAGGCAGACTGGCTTCCCAGCCAGGCTCCTTCATCCTCTGCTCAAGGTGTGTGACTTGTCACATGACCCACAGCAGACACCAGAGTTTCCTGCCCCAACCTCTTCAGTCCAGTGTGTTGTTTTCAGATTCTGCCCCAGGGAAACCTCTTAGCCTACCTCTTTGAGGATTCTCTGTTTTTGATGCTGCTTTCAACTGTTGTTCTCACAGTCCTCAGCCCTAGAGGTCTTCATGGAAGCCAACCAAGCATGTAACACTTCAAAAAAAAGTTGCCACATGTAAGACATTCAGCACCAAAACTCTCCTCTCTGGGCACAGCTTCTGTCTTTCCACTTTTCTATCAGAACCTGCAGCGTAGAGTAATAAATAGAGCAGAGGCTTTGGAGCATGGCCGAGATGTGGGACCCTGGGCAGGGGCCCGTTGCCCAAGCCTCTATGTTCTTATTTGTAAAGAGAGAGTAATGGCGTGTGCCTGCAGAGTGGGTGGAAGAATTTCAACAGGGGAGCATGAGAAACACTCAAGGGCTTAGAAAGAACACCTGGGCTCCCTCCTTTTTTCCTTGCAGGGGTCATTCAGCTGAGTCCCCAGCATCTATTCTACCCCAGATGTTACGCCAATCATGGGAACCCCTTCCTTCTGCTGTGCTTGGTATAGACATGGACAAATGACCTATTTCAGGCTAATAAGACATGAGAGGGAGTCTGCTGGGGCGCTTTTGGAAATTGTTTCCTTCTTCCTAATAAAAGGCACAGGAAAGATACAGTCCCAGATTCCCCCTAGATAATGTAGTTTCTGAGGTGACCTCTATAATTCTTGTAGCTGTTTCGCTACTGACCTGAGGATGAAGCCAATATATAGAAAAGGGCACAAAACCTATAGGTTGTAAGAGAAGCAGAGCCCTCACAGTCCTTGTCTGGTAGTGCCTTACTTATGGACTTCTTGTTATATGTGTTAATACAATGACTTCCTTATAATTTAAACTAATTTGATTCAGAGTTTTCTGTTCCTTGCAGCAGAAGGAATTCAAGTTGTTAAATCCCTTATAACAGGCTCCTATTCTTCATCATCCATCCTTCACGTTCTCATGGTCCATCTCAACTTCCTTCTGCAATTCTCCATAGCTCAGCTGAAGCTCCAAAGCCAGCCACGCCCACAGTAGGACACTTCCTGCCAACACTTACATCATTGACATTTGGCCATTTCTGCCTAAACAAGTTGTGGTATTGTGGCCACAATTTCCAAGGTCACAGGGTATTGATGGAGAAAAGTAAAATTATGTCCAGTGGCCATATTATAAGGCCATGCTTCCTTCTCCTGCCTGGGCCTTAGCTGCTGCTACAGTCAATCTGGATTACTTGATATTTCCTCCCTTATGGGATTATTGGTAGAGGAGTTCCTGCTAGTGTGTAAGCCCTCTCACTCTTTCTCCCCTAGAGCAATCTTTCCAGGCCAATCCTAAATGCCACTTCCTGTGAACTCCCATAACATCATTTCTCTTTTCAAATCCAGGTCAACCTCCTAATATAGATATTTGTCCATTTCTTTTCTATTCCCTAGTAGACCATGATTTACTTAGACACACTCTGTTAACTATGAAGAGCCACACAAACATTCATTAAGAAGGAAGCCAAGGATAAAGACCAAGGGTGCAGTTTTTAATTCAGCCAGAATTCAGTCTGAAGATGGGCTATGCCACTGAATAGCTAAGGGAAGTAGGGAAAATGATTAAACCCTGTGCTACAATTTTTATCTGAAGGTAGAACTAATAATACCTACCTAAGATACTTGAGAAGATGATAGGAGATAATTGAATAAAAAAATATGGAACTGTTAGCCACATAGTTGGCCCTCAATATTATTTTATTTTCTTCCTTTTCACCATAAGTCTGAGAGAGCACGTCCTTTCTTTATGCTGGCCAAATGTGTATGTATGTATACATAAAACCTTTCTCCATGGATATCAAGTAATCTGTAATATTATAAAACTAAATTCATTTTGGCAACGTTCAAGTAAAAATCAAATGCTTCTCCCTGCTTTGCCCATCAGATGGAGGTTGACATATAGACATAAACTCAACATTCAGTGCACACCATCTGCCGGCCAGCCCTGTGCTACATGAAATGATATACAGATGAACTGAATATGGAACTCGTCTTTTGCCCTAAGATTTCTCATTACAATTTCTTGAACACGTGGGCCCTTCACAGATAGCAAATGCTTCTGTATAGTGGATTGCCTCTCTCAGATATTTACACACTCCTCTCCATGGATAAAAGCAGAGGGAGGACTATGCAATTTTAAGAGTCTTTCTGTTACTTTCCTGGAGTGCTTCTCAACTTTTCATTGGCACAATAATGAGTTGGGGGGTTTCCTACACAGGCAGATTCCTAGCCTTACTCTTATAGATTCTGCTTGGGTAGAATCATTTTCCCTACTTCTCTTTGCTATTCGGTGGCATGGGCACAGCCCAGGACTCTGCATCTTTAACAAGCATCCAGCGTGATCCTGTTTTAGATGAGAAACAATGGGTGCTGGGTTGTGGATGGTAGCAAGGAAGTTGGTTCTTGCAGAAGTGAGTGCATTGTGACATTTCAAGCAGGCATAGCTAATAACCAAGGTCATTCATTGGATCTCAACAGATGGACCTCACAGTCTTGCAACTAACATGGGAACCAGTCATCTCATGCCAGAGGAAGCACTCCTGAGGCAGAGGAGATTTCAAGAGAGAACAGGTTGAACATTAATAAGGAGGCACTTTGGCATTGGTCCAAGAAACAGGATAAGCTAAATTTCTGGATCTATTCTGGACACCAGAATGGTGTGGGGACCATTTAGAGGTGAGATGGACAGGTAAGCTTGATGAAGAACCACCACCAAGGTATGGAACCATCAGGAACTTGGACTACGGAAATGACAAAATTTTCTCAGCCAAATAAAAAATTTATTCATTTATTTCCTCTTGGCCTTGCTTATTAATTTATTTAGTTTCTGTGAAAACTATGAACCCAGTTTGAAGGAACAGCTCTGGGTGAGGTTAGCTACTGGAAGGGTGGAAACTAAATAATAATCATCTCATTTTATGGAATGCTTTTCTGGGCCAGGCACTTTACATATATTATGTTTAATTTTCACAAGCACACAATAAGGTAGGTGTTAATTGTCTGTGTTTTTCAGAGGAGGAGCTGAAGTTTCAGAGAGGTTAAGCAATTTGCCTCGGTTCACACAGCAAAGATGATGAAAGTTACAACCACAAGGTGAGCCCTTCTTACTAGAAGTTCTCTTCATGTCTCCTGGTGTTCACATATTGGAAGACTTAATCCTTCAGTGACTGGGAAAAGACCTCCTAGGACCTACCAATTCAGCCTTATCAGATACCTGGCAGAAAGAGTGATTTCTGAAGCAGGAGAAAACCCAGGAAGATTGCTCAGTTCCTGTGCAAGCTGCTTCCCAGCTGGAGATGACAGTTAATCTTGAAAATCAATTCAGTGCCTGCTCTCACTGCAGACAGTCCCCAGGGCAGGCCATGGTTCCTCTCACCACCGTTAAACGGAATAAAAAGCGGAGAATTGAGCAGCATAAGACATGCAGTGACTGCCAGCGGGAAGAGGTCAGGAGCAACTGTGTGCTGGGCCTGGGGTCACCCTAGAACACTTGCTATTGGGCTCACAGGTGGCACCTTCGGCCTCATGCACAGACAAGGTATGGGCGGACAAGATGTGGCTCTGGCTGATTTTGCCTGAGAATGTGCAGAATCAGCTCATGTGGGCAACCTCAGCAGTGGGCTGCTTTGGCTTTGTGGCAAGGCTGTTCTTTTCTGGATACTTTCTGGACTGCGACCCTGTGTCTTCTGAGACTCTCCAAAAGTGGACGAGGCTTACCCATGGGTGATGACTCAGCAGGGAGCCCAGGGCCCTCTGTGTGTGGCTGCAAGGCTTCAGATATCTCACATTTATGTTTTCTCAAGGTTGCAGTTATGTCACACGGCTCCAAAACTCATAGACTAGGCCAGATTATTCTAGAATCTTCTCTCAGATTCTGGAAGGTAGGCAGAAAACACCACTTTCAGAGAGGATCATTTCTGCTTCAGAAAAAAAGTGAGATGAGAAAGCATGGTATCCTCCGGTGGGACATGTGATGGTATCACCTCACAGCACTGTGGCATTCATCTTCATGTCTTTCACTTACAAGATCAGGGCTGTGGCAGGCAGGCAGGGCAGAAACTATTGTTCCCATTTTAAAGAGGAGGAAACTGATGTTCAGAGACTTTAATAAGGATTTGAATGGTAGAAAGCAAACTCAAAGACAGACCTTACTATAAATATCTGAGGTTTTTTTTTTTCTTTTTTCTTTTTTAACAATTAATCCTCACTACATGCCTTTGTATATCTGAAACCGGAGTATCTTCTTTCCTGAGGATATTGTATGCTTGAGGTGAGGGTAATTATGATAATAGCAATGTGTATATAGGAGGGTTGTGAGGAGTCCCGGAGACAATAGATGTGAAAGTGCATTGTAAAGCAATAGTGCCATGCAAGGGAATGGAATACTAATACTATTCAAACTCCCGCCACCTCATGTTCTCTTCAAATGTCTCTTCAGCAGTGACTTGCCTTTCTGTCCTTTGCCTACCCAGCTTCATCATCTGAGTATAATGAGAACGAACATATGGGGGCTATGCACTGGTGCTTACTATCACTGTTTTACAGATGAGTAAGCTGAGGCTCTGGGAAATGACTTTCCTCAGCTAATAAACCCAGTGTATGGCAGGATGGTGATGCTCTGCCCCTCCTGCTGCAGCTCACCTCCCAGGTGTGTTCCCGCTTATGCTCTGCATTGCCTCTCTGTATGGTGACCTCGAGGCTCTCAGACCCTGCATGCTGTAGAGATAGCCCGTGCACTCCTTGAAGTATGGTCACGTTTCATTTATGCACATCACCCTGTCCCCAGTGGCTCTTAGGCAGAAGCAAATCTTCATTCCATCTGAGGCCCAGGAACAGGGTTGTGTGAGGGCTGCTCCCCATAATGTCACAGTAGGGGCTGCCAAAATGTCTTCACATACAGGATGAGCCACAGGAGCAGCCAATGGAACCCTGATACCCTGCCTCCTACAGTCCGTGGGGAGGAGGACACTTTCTTAAACCCAATTTGTCTGAGGATCTCAGCCATCAGGGAGGAAAAAGCCACCCAGTCCTCAGTCCTCCCCTTCTAGGAATCAGGAATGGTGGAGAGAACTGGACACTGGACTCAAAGACGGGGAATCTGGACTTTTAGGAATGAGAAAGGCTGCATGTGGTCAAATTCCAGTTCTACCATTTCTTAAGTGTGTGATCGTAGACAACTCACTTGATTCCTCTGAGCCTCTGTTATATCATCTGAAAAATGGGTGTTTATTTGTTAATTAAAAACATTTATAATGAGGGAGCAAGTGATGCTGTAGGTATGAAGGGTACAATGAGACAGATGAGGTCTTGGGGGCTGAAAATAACTCAAGGAGCCAGTCGCTAGTGAAGGAAGTAGAGGAGCTAATAAATGCACAAGAAAAATTTACCTAGTGTGAGTACTATAAAAAAAAAAAAAAAAGCAGCATAAGGTGATGACTAAGGGGGCTCTTTTGGATTGAGGTGGGTTAGGGACGATGTTTCTGAAGAAGTGACATTTGAATGAGATAAGAGTGACAAGAATGAGCCAGCTATGCCAAGACCTGAGGTTGGACAGTGAGGAAGTAGAAAGAGGGTTTCAGGTAGACAGGGCAGCCTGGGCACAGGCCCCGAAGGAGGAGCAAGAGTGATGTGCTCAGAGTGCTGTACAGTTGAAAGGCAGTCAGTGTGGCCGCAGAGAAGCAAGAGATGTGGTGAGTGGTGGAGGAGGTCAGAGAATGAGGCGGGGCTGATCCTGCTGGTCTCAAGGCATGGTAAGAAATATGCAAGTCATTGCAGTGTGGTAGAAAGCCATTGGAGGGTTTTAAGCAGAAGAGCAACATGACCTGATTTGTATTTGTAAAATATCTCTCAGGCTGCTAGTAGGGAAAATAACTGGGGCGGGGGGTAAGAGTGAAGCAGGGAGATCATCTGTGGCATTGCAGTAGTCCAGACAATCAATGGCAGTGGCTTAGACGATAGTGGAGTGAAAGAGGTCGGATATGGGATGTATTCTGTGGGAAAAGCTGGCAGAACATGATGGGGGATTAGACGAGGGGATGTGGGAGAGAATTCAAGATGGTACCCGGCTTTAGGAATGACTCGATAGTCATCTGGTAACAACTGACCTAGATAATGGATGAGTAGTATGTAGCAGAGTGCCATAAACTTAGTAAGGGATCAGTATATTTTTATCACATTCATTATTCCTATAGGCTGGTTCTACAACTGACATTCAGTTGAACTTTCAGTGATTGCCTCTCTGATCCTCGGTTTCCTCATGTATACAGTATGGCAGGCCATATATTTATACATTCATTTGACAAATATGTATTAGACATTTATCATACACCAGGCTCTATGCTGAGTACCAGAGATACAGGGTAAAGAAGACCAAATAATATCGGCACTTATGGGAGAGTGGAGAAGACACTATTGAACAGGAAGTTACTAGTCCTAGAGAGGGTCAGGAAGGAGCTGCTGGGAGAAAGACCTTGTTCAAGTGTGTGTCCTTGGGGAGGCTTCCTGCATGGAATGACATTTAAGTGGGGTCACAGGATAAGTAGGGGTTGCAAGGTGAGGGCTGAGGATGGGTAGGCTGGGGTGAACAGGGAAAGAGGGTATCAGACAGAGGTAGTAGCATGAGTTAACTGCTGGAGGCATGAAAGAACATGGCCTTTCCAATGCCAAAATGTCCAAGTGTTGAACTGCCCAGACACCCTATCTCCTGCCAGAGATACCATGGAAAGAAAGCGTGCCAAGACTCATCAAATGCGGGCAAGTGCATTTTTCAAATTATCTGGATAAGCCACAGATTTGTTCAAATTTTTTCAAATGTTAGCAAACCACATTAAATGCTTGTGATCTTTTGGAAGGATCTGATCTCTAGTTGTGTGTTACTTACCTCCTTTGCTAAGATAATTTATCAGCTGTTCTTAAATAAGGATGTGCATCAGCATCTCTAGGGGAAACAAAGTGGCCTCACTCCCAAAACTCTGATTCACAGGTCTCTCTATAGCTATTCGTGACATGCAATCAGGATTAGACACTGCTTAATGATGGGAATACGCTTCACTGATTCTGCAACATGTTCTGGGTTCTGTCCTTGAGTGCAGCTGGATCACTAAAAAGCTACTGGACTTTATTATACTAGCTTCCTAATGGACGAAAGTCTTGGAATTATGCACAGATGTGGGGGAAAAAAGTCATCTTAAACATTTCTGCATTCCCTGTAGAACTATTTTTGAAGCCATTACAATGTTCATTATGATTAGTTTGCTTTAGAATTTATTTCAATTAAAGAATTGGGATGCTTTCTTTTTACAGATGGTAAGCATTGAGTAATCCAATATAATTACCTTTTTGCCTTGGCTGCTAGGAAGCTCAGAGTCAAATCTGAATCCCACCTATAGTAACTATTCTCAACTGGACAGACAGCATATTGGCATATCACTTTTCTCGTGGTTTAAATTTCAAATTTTTAGTTTAATACTATGCCAATTATATATGAAGAACTCACTGTTTCTACATCTGAATGAAGGTTCTTCACCAGCACCAACCTGCACTGTTGCTGGAGTCCATGGAAGAATGACAAAGACTATAGACATCACTGCTATGTGAGTGGCAGACACTGTGAAACCAAACTACTAGGCACTTGGAAATAGAAGCATTTGTTGAAATCACATGCAATTACATCAAAGACAAAAGTATTCTTTCTCACAATTCCATCCAGAAAGAATACTGAGGGCCAGGCCTGGTGGCTCACGCCTGTAATCCCAGCACTTTGGGAGGCCAAAGTAGGTGGATCACTTGAGGTCAGGAGTTTGAGACCAGGCTGGCCAACATGGTGAAACCCTCTCTCTACTAAAAATACAAAAATTAGCTGGGCGTGGTGGCACACGTCTGTAAGCCCAGCTACTTGGGAGACTGGGGTAAGAGAATCGCTTGAGCCTTGGAGGTGGAGGTTGCAATGAGCAGAGATCGCACCTCTGCACTCCAGCCTGGGCTACAGAGCAAGACTCCATCTCAAAAAAAAAATAAATAAATAAAGAAGACGACTGGGTATTCCTGAGGTGAGTCAGAGTTCGTCTTATGAATATTTCCTCAAAAAAACCAGCAAGAAGCAGGTTACACTATGTGCCTATGTGCAGTCAATTTCCCTCTCCTTTGATTATCACAGCAACCCCCAGAAGCAGCCCTTTCACAGAGGGGAAGCTGAGGCTTAGAGGGTGTCAATGGATGATCCAGTGCTGCAGACTCAGAAGGTAGCAGACCCAGGATGTCTGTCTTTTGTGACAAGTCCCACCTTCCTTCTGGATGTATCTTTCTATCCCCTGTAAATGAGCCCGACTGCAGGTACTAGCCTTATAAATGTGATTTTCTCCGTCTATTTGGGTATTCCACCAGGTCCCCCACTGTTGGCACTCTGCTTCTTCTCAGCCAACCAGGCCTTTTGATGATGTACTGTGCTTCCCTGTCTCTGATAACCCAATTTAGGTCTTGTTATTCCAATTTTGACCTTTATCTCCAACATTACAGAGGAATCTCCGTATTCTTCTCAGTGCCTTTCTCTCTCCTATCTCCCCACCTTCCCATCGCACCTCAACCCCATTCTAAGCTTCACATCTAATACCTGTAGAGTAGAGGTGCTGACCCCCAGAAACTGTGGGATCCATCCTTAGTGGGGGAAGCTGCGTAAGCTGCTTTGCTGCTGCTCTTGGTTGGATCCTGGGATGATTCCTGGAAGCCCTAATCCACTGGGCCCTCAACTTCTAGAAGGAATTTTCTTTCTCTTTCCTATTGTTATTATTTTGTAGTCTTTCATGTTCCACAATAATTTAAGGGGATTTAAATGTAGAAACATTTCCTACTGAAGCTAAAGCTGATATTTTGCCCCAGGACAAAATATTTTTGCATTGATCCAGGGGGAACTGAGACCCAGTGTGATGGGAAAGACTCAGGCCCAGAGGGCCCCGTCTGCCAGTGTGCACCATCCCCTCTGTTCCAATTATGCTGTCAGCAAATGTATCCATTTCTGAAATTACACCACTATTATGGGTTATTTATATAGGGTAGACTGAAGTGTCCATAATGCTTATCCATAAGGTGAGCACTTTCTTATTTCTGACTGCTCTCTACTCCACCTGTTTCCTGGATTCGAGCCAATTTGCCACCCATTTTTAATAGATGGTCCTACTTCTGTGCTTTTAGACTATTATCCACTTTCTTGAGTGCCACTGGTCTCTATTAGTTTACTGAGTTTAGAAGGGTCACAGTCTCTATCTACCAGGTTACCAAGACAGGTGAGTCTGTTCTGTTTTATACACACACACACACACACACACACACAGTTCTCCCAAAGCTTTGTAGTCCCTGATTTGGATGGATCCATTTGGATGGATTTGGGTGGGTTCCCATGAGCTCTTATTGCCTAAATGCATAAAGAAGTTGAAATGTTTTCCTTGCTCTGGAAACATCGGTGTCTGTTTAAGTAGTTTGTGGTTTCCTCGGTCTAGTCTACCAGAATTTCTTTCTTGCATGAAAAAAACTGAAATGGAATTTGAATGATCCTCCTCCCACTATTTAAGTACTGCTTTCTGAACCTTTCAGCTATATAGCAATTGCCTCCAAAGAATTCCTGTTATTTTCCTCTATTTTTTTCCTTTGTATTTAGATTTACCTCTTTAGAGCCATGCTTCATCCATCTTCTGTGCTGAGCACCATATGACTCTGTTCATTAGAGAGTCTTTTTCAGAACATACCTCATAGTCCCTCAGGATTCTCTTTAACCATCCTCTTCTTTGGAAGCCTAAGTGCAAAGGAAAGCCATTGTGAAGATACAGTGACAGGCACTTGGTGCATTCAGGTCGTTTCATCCCAGCAATTAGCTGACCAAGCCAAAGCACTAGAAAGAGTTGACCACTTCTGCATAATGTAATCCAGCATATAAACAGAACCAAAGACAAAAACCACATGATTATCTCAACAGATGCAGAAAAGGTCTTTGACAAAATTCAACAGCCCTTCATGCTAAAAATTCGGTATTGATGGAACGTATCTCAAAATAATAAGAACTATTTATGACAAACCCACAGCCAATATCATACTGAATGGGCAAAAACTGGAAGCATTCCCTTTGAAAACTGGCACAAGACAGGGATGCCCTCTCTCACCACTCCTATTCAACATAGTATTGGAAGTTCTGGCCAGGGCAATCAGGCAAGAGAAAGAAATCAAGGGTATTCAGTTAGGAAAAGAAGAAGTCAAATTGTCCCTGTTTGCAGATGACATGATTGTATATTTAGAAAACCCCATCATCTCAGCCCAAAATCTCCTTAAGTTGATAAGCAACTTTAGCAAAGTCTCAGGATATAAAATCAATGTGCAAAAATCACAAGCATTCTTATACACCAGTAACAGACAAACAGAGAGCCAAATCATGAATGAACTCTCATCACAATAGCTTCAAAGAGAATAAAATGCCTAGGAATCCAACTTACAAGGGATGTAAAGGACCTCTTCAAGAACTACAAGCCACTGCTCAGTGAAATGAAAGAGGACACAAACAAATGGAAGAACATACCATGCTCATGGATAGGAAGAATCAATATCGTGAAAATGGCCATACTGCCCAAGGTAATTTATAGATTCAATGGCATCCCCATTAAGCTACCAATGACTTTCTTCACAGAATTGGAAAAAACTGCTTTAAAGTTCATATGGAAGGAAAAAAGAGACCGCGTTGCCAAGACAATCCTAAGCCAAAAGAACAAAGCTAGAGGCATCACGCTACCTGACTTCAAACTATACTACAAGGCTACAGTAACCAAAACAGCATGGTACTGGTACCAAAACAGAGATGTAGACCAATGGAACAGAACAGAGCCCTCAGAAATAATACTACACATCTACAGCCATCTGATCTTTGACAAACCTGACAAAAACGAGAAATGGGGGAAAGGATTCCCTATTTAAAAGATGGTGCTGGGAAAACTGGCTAGCCATAAGTAGAAAGCTGAAACTGGATCCTTTCCTTACTCCTTATATGAAAATTAATTCAAGATGGATTAGAAACTTAAACGTTAGACCTAAAACCATAAAAACCCTAGAAGAAAACCTAGGTAATACCATTCAGGACATAGGCATGGGCAAGGACTTCATATCTAAAACACCAAAAGCAATGGCAACAAAAGCCAAAATTGACAAATGGGATCTAATTAAACTAAAGAGCTTCTGCGCAACAAAAGAAACTACCATCAGAGTCAACAGGCAACCTACAGAATGGGAGAAAATTTTTGCAATCTACTCATCTGACAAAGGGCTAATATCCAGAACCTATAAAGAACTCAATCCAATTTACAAGAAAGAAACAACCCCATCAAAAAGTGGGCAAAGGATATGAACAGACACTTCTCAAAAGAAGACATGCATACAGCCAACAGACACATGAAAAAATGCTCATCATCACTCACCATCAGAGAAATGCAAATCAAAACTACAATGAGATACCATCTCACACCAGTTAATGGCAATCATCAAAAAATCAGGAAACAACAGGTGCTGGAGAGGATGTGGAGAAACAGGAACACTTTTATACTGTTGGTGGGACTGTAAACTAGTTCAACCATTGTGGAAAACAGTATGGCGATTCCTCAAGGATCTAGAACTAGAAATATCATTTGACCCAGTCATCCCATTACTGAGGATATACCCAAAGAATTATAAGTCATGCTGCTATAAAGACACATGCACACGTATGTTTACTGAGGCACTATTCACAATAGCAAAGACTTGGAACCAACCCAAATGTCCATCAGTGACAGACTGGATTAAGAAAATGTGGCAAATATACACCATGAATACTATGCAGCCATAAAAAAGGATGAGTTCCTGTCCTTTGTAGGGACATGGATGCCGCTGGAAACCATCATTCTCAGCAAACTGTCTCGAGAACAGAAAACCAAATACCGCATGTTCTCACTCATAGGTGGGAATTGAACAATGAGATCACTTGGACACAGGAAGGGGAACATCATACACCGGATCCTATTGTGGGGAGGGGGTAGGAGGGAGGGATAGCATTAGGAGATATACCTAATGTAAATGACAAGTTAATGGGTGCAGCACACCAACATGGCACATGTATACATATGTAACAAACCTGCACGTTGTGCACGTGTACCCTAGAACTTAAAGTATAATAATAATAAAAAAATACTTGGTCAATGGGTGGTCAAAGAACTGATTTCAGTCCTGACCCCTTCAGAGCCTTGGTTTCTTCAACTGTGAAATTATTGGGTTGAGTTGGAGGAATTCTTCAGCTTCATTTCTAAAATTAAACTTCTGATTTTGATAAAATCGAGGTCATCTGCAATTGCAAGAAATAATGCAGAAAGATTCCATGTACCTTTTATTTCATTTCCTCCAATGGTAACTTCTTGCAAAACTCTAGTACAATATCACAACCAGGATATTGACATTGACACATTTAAGATATGGAACATTTCCACCACCACAAAGACCCCTCATATTGCCCCTTTGTAGACACACACACCTTCCTCCCTTGTCCCTGACTCTTAGCAACCACTATTCTCCATTAGCAATCTATTCTCCATTTCTATAATTTTGTCATTTCAAGAATGTTCATACAACATGTAACTTTTCAAGTTGACTTTTTTCACTCAGTGTAATTCTCTGGATATTCATCCAGGTTGTAGCATGTATCAATAGTTCATTCCTTTAATTTCTGAGTAGTTTTCCATGATATGAATATACCACAGATTATTTAACCATTTACCCATTGAAGGATAGGATAGTTATTTCTAGTTTTGGGTTATTATGAATATAAAGCTGCTATAAACATTCATGGACAGATTTTTGTGTCAACATAAGTCTTCCTTTCTCTGGGAGAAATGTCAAGGAGTACAATTGCTGGGTCATATGGTAGTTACAGGTTTCATTTTTAAAGAAACTGCCAATGTTGTCCAGAGAGGCTGTGTCATTTTACATTTCCATCAGAAATACATATTTTTCTACATCCTTGCTAACATTTGGTGTTGACACCATTTTTTATTTCAGCCATTCCAATAGGTGTATAGTGGTATCTCACTGTGGTTTTAATTTGTATTTCCCTAATGACTAAAGATGTTGAGCACCTTTTCATGTGCTTATTTTCCATCTGTCCGGCTTCTTCAGTGAAATGTCTTTTCATCTAGCTTGCCAATTTTTTAATTAAATTTTTTTTCTTTACTGTCAAGTTTTGAATATTCTAGATACTAGTCCTTTGTCAGATTTCACGCAAATATTTTCTCCCACTTCATAGCTTGTCTGTTTATCATCTTAGGATCTTTCATAGAACAGAAGTTTTTAATTTTAATAAAGCTCAACTTATCAATTTCATCTTTTATGGATTATGCATTTGGTGTCATATTTAAATACTTTTTGCCTAGTCTTAGGCCCTGAAGATTCTCCTGTTTTTCTAAAAGTTTTGTAGTTTTATGTTTTACATTTAAATCTGTGATGTATTCTTAATTGTTGTATAATGTATGAGATTCAAGATTTATATTTTTTTGTATGTCTTTGTGTCCAATTGCTCCAGCACCATTTATTGAAAAGGACCTTTCCTCCGTAGGCAGGCACACCTCATTTTATTGCGCTTTGCAGATACTGAGTTTTTTTTTTTTAAAACAAGCTGAAGGTTTGTGGCAACTCTACATTTAGCAAGTGTTGGTACCATTTTTCCAAACACATGTGCTCACTTAGTGTTTCTGTGTCACATTTTGGTAATTCTTGCAATATTGGAAAGTTTCTCATTATTATATGTGGCATAGTGATCTGTGATTAGTGATCTTTCAGGTTACAACTGTAATTGTTTCGGGGCACCACAAACCACACCCATGTAAGACATTAAACTTAGTCGATAAATGTTGTGTGTATTCTCACTGCTCCACTGACTGGTCGTTTCCCCATCTCTCTCCCTCTCCTTAGGCATCCCTATTCCTTTAGCGATAACAATATTGAAATTAGGCCAAAATTCAGTAGCCCCACAATGGCCTGTAAGTGTTCAAGGCAAAAGAAGAGTTGCACATCTCTTACTTTAAATCAAAAGCTACAAATGATTAAGCTCAGTCAAGTTGTAAATTCAAAGGAAAAGCCCTTTAAGGAAATTGAAGTGCTACTCCAGTGAACATATGAATGATTAAAAAAGGGAAACAGGTTGGGTGAGGTGGCTTACTCCTGTAATCCCAGCACATTCTGGAATTGATTCTTCTTTGTGTATTTTACATCCTGCGACTTTATTAACTCATTTGTTAGTTCTAGGAAGATTTTGAGGGGATAGATTCCTTGGAACCTCCTACACAATCATGTCATCTGAAAATATAAATGGTTTTATTTTTTCCTTTCACTCTATGTAACTTCTATTTCCTTTTCTTGCCATATTGTACTGGTTAGAACTTCTAGCACTATGTTGAGTAAGAGTGGTGAGACTGAATATCCCTGGTGTGTTCCTGAGTTTTGGAATAAAATGTCAGTCTTTTGACATTAAACAACATTAATTTTAAGTTTTTGTAGATGCTCTTTTTCAATTCAAGAATGTTCCTCTTTATTGCTAGTTTGCTGAAAGTTTTTTTTTAATCATGAATAAGTGTGGATTTATGTCAAATTCTTAAAATTCTTATCTGATTTGATTGATGTGATCATGGTTTTTTTTGTTTGTTTGTTGTTTTTTTTTTAAGCCTGTTAATACAGTGGATTACATTGACTAGTTTTTGAGTATTGAGACAGCCTTACATTCTCTGGAATAACCTCACCTGCTCATAGTGTATTTATAAATATATGATATATACATACACACATATATATTTGCATCTATATGTATTAGGGATATTAGCCCTTTTTTTTGGTACTTATGTTTGTCTGATTTTGGTATTGGGCCAATACTAGTTTTGTAAAATGAATGCGGATGTATTCCCTTTTCTATATTCTAAAGGAGATTGCATAAAATTAGTGTTAATACTTCTTTAAACATTTGTTAGAATTCTCCAGTGAAACCGCCTGGGCCTGGGGATTTCCTTTTTGGTAGTTTTTTGTTGTTTGTTTTGAGATGCAGTCTTTCCAGGCTGGAGTGCAGTGCTGTCTCGGCTCACTGCAACCTCTGACTCCCTGGTTCAAGTGATTCTCCTGCCTCAGCCTCCCGAGCAGCTGACATTACAGGCACACGCCACCACACCCAGTTAATTTTTGTATTTTACTAGAGACGGGGTTTCATCATATTGGTCAGAATGGTCTCAGTCTCCCGACTTTGTGATCCACCCTCCTCGGCCTCCCAAAGTACTAGGATTACAGGCTTGAGCCACCGTGCCTGGTCAATTTTCCTTAATTATTAAGATTATCTAAATTATTCAAGATTATATAAATTCAATTTCCCTTAATTATAAGATTATCTAAATTATTTCATATTAGGTGAGTTATGATAGTTTGTGTTTTTCACAAAAGTAGATCCATTTATCTAAGTTGTCAAATTTATGTGTGTACAGCTATTTCTAGCATTCTCTTGTTATTACTTTGATGGCTTCGGGCCTGTAATGACTTCTGATATTGGTAATTTTTGTCTTTTTTTTCCCACTGTTAATCTTGTGAAAGGTTTATTAATATTATTGCTCTTTTCAAAGAACCAGCTCTTTCATTAATTGTCTCTGTTGTTTTTCTGTTTTGAATCGTATAATTTCTGTTTGGACTTTTAAAATTGCCTTCTTTCTGCTTGCTTTGAGTTTATTTTGCTCTTTTTTCCACCTTATGTTCTTGAGACGGGAACTTTCACCACTGATTTGAATCTTCCTCTTTGCAAATGGAAGCATCTTCAGTGATAAAAATTTCATTTTCAGCCCTGCTTTAGATGTTTCCCACAGATTTTGATATGCTGCATTCTTATTTTCATTCAGTAAAATGTATTTTTAAATTTCTCTTGAGACTTCTTACTGGTCCATTTCTCATTTAGAATTATATTGTTTAGTTCCAAGTATTAATATTTAAAGATCATCTTATCTTTCTGTTATTAATTTCTACTTTGGTTCCATTATGGTCAGAGAACACAATCTGATTTCAATAATTTTAAATTTGTTGAGGTTTATTTTATGGCCCAGGATGTGGTCTGTTTTAGTATATGTGCCGTAGGCACTTGAGAATAGTGTATGTTTTCTTGTTTGAAGGTGACACGTTCTATAAACGTCAATTAGATACTGTTGGTTGATGATGTAACTGAATTCTTTGTTAGCCTTGCTGATTTTCTGTCTGGTTGTTCTAACAATTGTTAAGAGAGAGGTTTTGAAAATTTCAACTATAATTGCCCATGTACTTCTCTTTTTGTTTCTATCAGTGTTTGCTTCACATATTTTGAAGCTATCTTTTTCTGGTATATTTAGTAGTGCTATGTCTTCTTGGTGGATTGACCTTTTTATCATAAGTAACGTCCCTGTCTCATAATTTTCTTTGTTCTGAAGTTCAAGTTATATAATACAGCAACTCTTGTTTTCTTTTTATTGATGTTTGAATCCTTTTACCTTCAACTTGCCTACATTATACTAGGTAAGTTTTTATAGGCAGCATATAATCAGGTCTTACTATTCAACCAAGTTGGCTAATCTCTGTCCTTTAATAGGTATATTTAGTCCATTTACATTCAATGTGATTATTGATATGTTTGGGATATGTATGCCATTTTATTTTTTGGGTTTTTCTTTTTGCTCTTTTGTTTCCTTTTTCTTACCTTTCAGTGGTTTCTTGAACATTAAAAAAATTATTTTATTTATAATGCCTTTTTGGCTATTATTTTTGACACATAATTATACATCTTTATGGGGTACGGTGTGATATTTTGATACATGTGTGCAATGTGTAATGATCAAATCAGGGTCATTAGCATACCCATCACCTCAAACACTTATTATTTCTTTGTGTTGGAAACATTCAAAAGTCTGCTCTTTCTGTAATGTTTTTGAGTATACCACTTTATATAGCATTTTTCGTGGTTATTTAGGTATTACATTGTATAAATACAACTTATCAAAATCCACTGATGGTATCATTTTACCAGTTCAAGTGAAGTGCCAGAAACCTTACCTCCTTTTATATCCCATTATGCTCCTCTGTTTACAATATAATTGCCTTAAATATTTCCTCTCCATATGTTTGGAACCACATCAGACAGTGTTATAATTTGGGTTTCAGCTGTCAAACATAATTTAGAAAATTCAACTGCAAAAGGAAAATCTATTATATACACACATACTTTTGTTTACCATGTATTTTATTCCTTCCCAAAATTCAGAAATACTTTTATTGCTTCCTTTCTGTTTGGAAAACTTTTGTTTGTCATTCTTTGAGGGTAAGTCTGCAGATGACAAGTTCTTTCAGTTTTTCTTAATCAGAGAATATCCTATTTTTCCTCAATTTTTGAAAGATAATTTGCTGGATGTAGGATTCTGGGTTGACAAAATTCTATATTTATTTTTTAGCACTGGAAAACGTTGTGCCACTGTCTTCCGATCTACATGGTTTCTGATGAGAAATCCACTGTAATTTGAATCATTTTCCCCTGTAAGCAAGGAATTTTACTGTGGCTGCTTTCAAGAATTTTTTCCTTGTCTCTAGTTTTCAGAGTTTTGACTCTGTCTTGGTGTTGATTACTTTGGATTTATCCTGTCTGAGGCTTGCTCAACATTTTGAATCTGTAGATTTTATGTCTTTTGCCAAATTTGGGAAGTTTTCAATTATTTTGTTAAATGCTTTTTCAGCCTCACCCTCTTTCTCTTCTTTCATGACCCTGATGACACTAATGTTAAATATTTTCTTATAATCCTACAAGTGCGTGAGTTTTTTAAAAAATATTTTTTCTCTGTTGTCTCTGTATTTTCTGCTATCCAATCTTTCAACTCACTGATTTTTTTCCCTCTATTTTCTTCATTCTGCTGTTAAGCATATTCATTTTTTTTAACATTTCAGTTCTATTTTTAGTTCCAAAATTTTCATTTCGCTTTTTGTATCTTCTGTTTTTTTGCTGAGACTTTCCCATTTTTGATTTATTTGTCTAAAGTGTGTTTGTATTGCTGACTGCTTTAAAGCCTTTGACAGAGAATTCTAATATCTCTATCATCTTAGTGATGAAATCTATGATTTTTTCATTTATTTTGAAATTGTATTCAGTTCTTCCTGATTCTTGACATGTTGAGTCATTCTCTATTGAAATCTGGGCATTTCTGCTACTGTATTATGAGACTATGGGCCTCATTTAAGCTGTCCATTTTAGCTGGCTTCCTCTGACACTACTTCAACAAAGGAGGGAGAAGCTGTGCTGTTTTGTTACTGGCTGGTAGGGGTAGAACTCTGGTTTCCCCACTAAATCTCTGTTAACACATGAGATGAGGGCTCATGATTACTGCTTGGGGATGGTGGGAGTCGTGGTTCTCTCTAGGCCTCTATTAACAACTCCCTGACTAAGAGGGGTAGGAATACCTCTTTCTCATTTCACATGTGGACTCTCTGACACCACAGAGGTGGAAGGGTGGTCTTATTATTCCTGGGCAGAGGTGAAAGTCCTGACCCTCCACTAGGCTCCACTGATGCCCAGTAGGGAGGGAAGGGGATACCTCTTTACTAACAGGTGGGAGGTGAAAACTCAGGCTCACCAGCCTGACATTATGAGGAAGGATATGAGCTCATTACCACCCAGTGAGGATGGACATCCCAGCTACCTTCTTGGCCTTCCTGGACACCAACCCAGCAGGAGAGGAGGTATGGTGGGGCACTTCATTACAGCCTGGAGAGAGTGGAAATCTAAGCTTCACACTCTATGCCTTTGTGTGTGTGTGTGGTGAGGTGGGTGAGGCTAGCTTTTATCTGTGTTGTTTGGCTACAATATAGTGGTTATTGTCTAAGTTTTTATTTTGCTAGGCTGCCCCTTTCTTGGTCTTTTAGCAGGATAGAACCGGCTTCTGTTGTTTGTGCTTATTGACATTTCTGGGTTGCCAGCTTCTTCAGTCCCAAGTCTGGGATACATGAGGTGAAATGAAAACCCAGGGAACTCACCATGTCCAGAAGTTCCTAGCTGGTCTATCTTCCTACCTTTATCTTTCACAATATTCTTGTGTTTGTTTTATACATAATGTCCACGGTTTTCAGTGGTAGTTAAGAGATAGAATAGGGAATGACCTGTCTATCCCACCTTTCTGGAAGCAGAAAGGAGACGTCCCCACTTCACTGTTTTTGTTTTGTTTTTTGTTTGTTTTTTAAACAGTGGAAATATTTGATGGATATTCTACATCAAAGTCCAGGACATAAAAGACGGATGCAGAGCTTTCCCTCCAGTGGAATCTGGAAAAATTAACCTGGAGTCCCATTTTCTTGTATACTTCTTAATTACTGTGACCCCTAAAAGGCTTTCAAAGCACTGCCAGCCTCCTCAATGCAGTTTACATTAGGACCTCTCTGAACACCTTCAGTGTGACAGAGGCAGGCAGGAGAGAAAGGCATTGTTATCGTGGTGGATTCCCCTCTCTCTATTAGATCATAAGTTTCTTAAGGACCAGGGTTTAATTGTATCTGAATCCACAGTACTCAATCCTATGCCCAACAGGGAAGGAATCATTATGTGTGTTGAGTGGATATACAAACTTGAAGGTGCTCCCAGGCTCTAAGAGTTCCCATCTATGTCTAAAATACATTTATGTATGTCATCTTTACAAATGTTAATAAAATCTGTATAGTCGACCATTCTGCTTAATGGACAAATGTTTGAACTATTTCATCCAAAAGGGTTTGGTTTCTAGTTCTGGGTCTACCTAGGAAGTCTTTGAACAATTCCTACAGGGTTTGGGTTTGGGATAGATCCTTTCCAACATTTTATCTGTGCCCTGGACGAAGATATAGAAAGCATTCTTTCTCATCTGCAAGGTTCTCAAATCTAGAAGTAAGTTTTAAACTATATACTAAGTAGTCCTGGACAATTAGCCACCCCTGCTGGAGACTCTGAGAGGATCATGTGAAGTAGCCAATGGTTTATGAAGCTGTTCTTAGATTTCTGCGGTGACAAACTTTTGCTTTCCAGAGCTCTGTCATCCCTCATAAAGCTGGTTCACCTCTTGTTTCACATATTTCTGGCAGAGACAGTCAGGAATGGATGGGAGTGGAAAACCTTACAGCAGTTATTTGCTAGCCTTTAATAAGAACAGGAGCACAACCAGGGAAATGAAACAATGTCTCATTGCAAAGGATGCCAACCCCCTGAGGACAACTGTGGCTGACAGAGGTTTATCCTTATTTTGAGATTGATGTTTTACTAAAATGGTATTAGCTCTGCCTCTCTGTCATCCTGGGAAGTGCCAACAACGGCCCCAGTGTTGAAATGCAAACTGTAGAAGAGGCTTTAGTATAGGAATTGTTAATAAGGAAGTTGTTGATATTGCAGCTGCGTTCTTCTAGCAAATCTATTTTCTTCTTGGTAACTGCTCTATGGATGGGATGGAGTCTGAACTCCCTAGCCTGGTGGGTAAGGCTCCTGATGATCTTGTTGCAGAACTGCCGATGGCTCATGATAGAAGATCCATAGCTAACACACAGGCTTTTTAGGTCACCTGATGCCCTAGGGTTCTAGTATCACAGCATTTAGCAGAAAAAAAATTCACATCTCCAGAAAGGCCAATGTAAGGAACGGAACTGAAGATAACTGAAGACCCATTCCTCAGTCTTTCTGACAGCCAGTCAACTAGTAGTTTTTGATGTCTTCTTTGTTTCTTTGACTCCCGGGGTTGCCAAGTATTGCAACTCACTTATGCTTCATCCAGAAATATAAGCTCAGTAAAAAGATACATAGGACAAGACTTGAAACGCATGGAAAACCGAGAACCAACTCCACTGTGAAAACGATCTGAAAGTTCATGGAGAATCCAGGTTGCAAGAACCATTGCAACAATTCTCCACCTGGCTCAGGTACTCTTCGGGTGACTATTTCTACCTATCAATTTTGTTACATACCCCCTCCAATCTGCTCTGCATGTCTCCTTCTACCATACTTATTTGTTCTATTAGGTTGGTGCAAAAGTAATTGCACCATTACTTTCAATGAGAAAAACTGCAATAAAGTTTGCACCAAACTAATATCATACTTTTTAATTCACTCCTAGCACTTAGTACTTATCTTCTTTGGAACTTGTGAACTGTGGTTACTGTTGCCAATTTGGTGAATCTGTCTGCATTTTATAGTTTGAATTTTTGAGACCCCGATCAGCTAATTTTGTCCCTATTTTGGCAGTACTTTTGACAACTAGATTAACTAAGTTGTTAGCATGCAGTGGCTGCTCTTGGATCAGGTGCTGAGAAAGAGGGCACCACACCATAATGCATGATTGCCTAAGGCTGAGCCCTCAGCAGGGGCTCAGGAAGGGGCAGGCACCAGTGAAGGGGCTCAAGGATGCGACCTTTACCATAATTTACTTCTCTGGTTTTCTTGCACCATGATAAACTCTGTGGCTAGAGGTAATTAAGAGAGCTCTTGATGGTGGGAGACACAGAGTCTAGTAGATATGGGACACTAGATCAGGATTAAGGTAAGACATCTTCTGTGTGACTATTGCAAATCAGCTGTTTTTAAACAAAGTATAACATAAAAGGGCTTAGCAAAGAATTGTTAAAGGTAATTAGAAGTAAGCTATTTATGACCGGGCACAGTGGCTCTCGCCTGTAATCCTAGTACTTTGTGAGGACGAGGTAGGAGGGTCACCTGAGGTCAGGAGTTGGAGACCAGCCTGACCAACATGGTGAAACCCCATCTCTACTAAAAATACAAAAATTAGTCAGGCATGGTGGCACACACCTGTAATGCCAGCTACCCAGGAGGCTGAGGCAGGGAATCGCTTGAACCCAGGAGGTAGAGTCTGCAGTGAGCCGAGATCTTGCCACTGCACTCCAGCCTGGGTGACAGAGCGAGAATCCATCTCAAAAAAAAAAAAAAAAAGGCGGGGGGGAACAATTTGAAGGAATTGGGAGAAGTATGCATTCCAACGAAAGAGGGTAGTGAAAATGCACTGCAGTGTAGTATTAAGAACAACGACTTTAGAGTCACAGATTTAGGTTGTAGTTCTGGTGTATCTCAAGCTAACTGAACGACTTTAAGCAAGTTATGTAGGTTTCTGGAGTTTGGTTTCTTCATCTGAAAGTGAACTAATAATATTTACCTTGGAGTTTTTATAAAGATTAAATGCAATAATGCATATAACATAGAGCCTAGAACATAGATGTTCAATAAATATTAGTTGTTAAGTTGGTGCAAAAGTAATTGCAATTTTTGCCATTAAAAGGGCAAAATTACTTTTTGCCAGTGCAGTAATTACTTTTAATGGCAAAAATCACTATTACTTTTGCACCAACCTAATAATTAACAACGATAAAGATGTATTCATGGCATCAAAAAGGTTCTTGGTTTACAATGCCTGGGAAGTCAACAAAAGATCAGCCTTGTAGCTAGGAGAGGAGGTCAACCTGAGCTGGGGTACACTGAGAGCGCCTGTTTGGGTCCAGGGAGCTGGACCATTAGCCAAAGAAGTTTCAGAAACTTTAGGCTTTGAAGTCCATTAGAATTTTTCCCCAGACACAGGACACTCCAAGCCACAGATGTGCATATCAACAGGAGTTCAATTAATGATTATTGAATCAGAAAAGTCAAAGAGATCGGAAACTTTCATGAGAAAGGGGAGTGCTATAGTTCATCCTTGGACCTTGGTTACTCCAGCCGTCAAAAGAGGCGATTCCTCTGAGTTATGACATCTTAGGATGGTGTTTTTATTTAGTATTTTAAAACTGACAATAAAAATGGCCTGTATTTATGATGTACACCATGATGTTTTAGAATATGTATACACTGTGGAACTACTAAATCAAGTGAATTAACATGTACATTACCCTCACATGCTTATTTTTTGTGGAACACTTAAAATACACTTCCTTAGCAACTTTCAAGTATACAATATTAACTATAGTCACCACGATGTACAACAGATCTCTTGAACTTATTCCCGTGTCTAACTGAAATTTTGTATCCTTCAGCCATGATCTCCCCACCCACTCTAGTACCCCCAGCCACTGGTAACCACCATTCTGCTCTCTACTTCTATGAAGTCATCTTTTTTAGAGTCACATATGAGTGAGGTCACGTGATATTTGTCTTTCTGTGCCTGGCTTATTTCACTTACATGATGTCTTCCAGGTTCATCCATGTTGTCACAAATAACAAGATTTCCTTCTTTTTAAAGGTTGAATAGTATCCCGTTATGTATATATACCACATTTTTCAGGAAAGACTCTTCTAGTAGATCAGAGTGGGTGAAGAGTAAAGAAAGGAGACAGCACCAGCACACGACACAGCTTTTTTTCTTTTAAAGTCTCTTATAGAAAAAGTTACTGAATTTGGAATCTCCTAAGATTACTGTTGATTTAATTGTGGAGAAGTTATTTGCCTGCATTTATTTCTGGGGATTCTTCTGTATTTTTGTTGTTGTTGGTCTTTTTTCCATAGACTTTAACACTTCCTTTTTTTTTTTCTTTTTTTGAAGCAGAGTCTCACTTTGTCACCCAGGCTGGAGTGCAGTGGCGCAATCTCAGCTCACTGCAATCTCCGCCTTCCAGGTTCAAGTGATTCTCCCACCTCAACCTCCCAAGTATATGGGATTACAGGTGCCCACCACCACACCCAGCTCATTTTTGTAGTTTTAGTAGAGACGGGGGTTTCACCGCATTGGCCAGGCTGGTCCCAAAGTCCTGACCTCAGGTGATCCATCCGCCATGGCCTCTCAAAATGCTGGGATTATAGGCATGAGCCACCGTGCCTGGCCACGTTTCCTTTCCTGTCAGAAGTAATTTATGTTTCAGTGAAAACCACAGAACAATGTCCCATTTCACAGACATTATCAGTAAATTCCAGAGCTAGCATGGGGACTGGCAGTGGGTAGGCACTAAAAAAATGTTGGTCATATGGATAAATAAATGAAGTGTCTTAGAAATAGTGCAATCTGCCTATTTTACAGATTGGGAAACTGCAGCCTGAAGAGGAAAAATGAGTTACACGAAGTCATCAGTGATAGGGCAGGTATACAAACCCAAGATTCTTCCAAGCTTAAACATTATTATAAAGTTCCAGGTTTGTAATGACTAGGTAGATGTAATTGTGAACAAAAGAGATTCAGTTTTAACTAGAAAATTGTCTCTGGCAGGCATTGGCAAAATTTTTATATAAAAAAAAAGAGAGTAAATATTTCAGGCACTACAGGTCACACAGTATTTGTCACATCTACTCAACTCTATTATTGGAGCACCAAAATAGCCATAGATAATATGTAAATGACTGAACTCAGTTGTGTTCCAATAAAACTTTATTATTCATGGACACTAAAATCTGAATTTTATACAATTTACGTGTCATAAAATATTATTATTCTATTTTTCAACCATTTAAACATGTGAAAAAACATTCTTAGCTCTCAGGTTGCACAAAACCGGATAGTGGGCTGGATTTGGCCACACTTTGGTCTGTGACATTAAAAAAGAGAAAAAGTCTAACCATCAAAATTTGCTTTTTTTCAAAATTTTTGGCAGCTTCAGAAATTCCCTTAGCCCTTCTCTCACACTGCAATTGGGAAGAGTGTCGTAAGCTTAGAAGAATGGAATTCCAAAACTTATTTTAATTGTAATCTGTTTCTGTCCACATTTTTTCAAAGACGGTCTTTTTAGGATTGGACTGTTTTCTTTCAGAATAGTTCTGTGGGTTTGTTCAGTGCTGAAAAAATTAAAATGATCTATAATGAGGGTTGGTTAAATATTTGTACACCCACATGGCATAATAAGCAGCCAAAACATTTATGAGATCTATTGATATGGAAAAATTGCTCATAATTAAGTGTGGAAAGGCAAGTTATTAAACATTATGTCTATCAGTCTCATTGAAGTAAATTTAGTGCTGTGTAAATCCACAGGAAAGTTATAAGTAAACATAACATATTAAACAAAGCTAACATGTTTTATTCGTATATTTTTCTATTTTTATTTTTCTATAATTCATAATGATTGTGTAATAATTTTAAAATTACATGCAACAGAACCTTTAAAAGGACAAAAGACTTCCGATTCTTTTTTTGAAATTAGGAATTTATTATTCAGTTTTAAGAGTTTCCTTCTTTATATAATCTGAATATGTCCTTTATGAAATATGTGATTTGCAAATATTTTCTCCTAGTCTATGGGTTTTCTTTTCATTCTTTTAAGTATGTCTTCAATAAAGCAAGTTTTTAATAATAAAGTCTCTAACTGGTGATCTTGAAGCAAACTGTACCAAAGACCAGATTCTACCCAAATAACGGCATTGACTTAGATCCTTCCTGCTCTGCATATTTTTCCACACCTCAATCCTGTTCAAAGGGCACAGATGCAGCCATACATGACCATTCCTCCACTTGTTTTCTTTCTTTTTTGTTTTTTAAGCTACAAATCTTTCCATTTTACAGACATGCGCCTCTTGGATGGAGGAAGCACTGATAAATTTGTTAATAGATAAATCAATTTCAGCATCCAAGAAAAGAACATTGTTTGTCAGTAGAGCAAACTTCCAGCCTTATTTGGGGGAATTTCTGTAACGTTTTATCTCATGCAAATCTAATCCAAATGTTAGATATAATTAATGACTCAAAAATATTTGAAAGACATTATCTCTTTTGTTTATGTATAAATTATTAAATTAGATGTGGAGGAAAGAAGGAAAGCAGAAGTAAATATTTGTGGACTGACTACTGAGTGCTGGGCATTGTACCTGTCTTTCTTCATTTACTTCTCATACAACTGTGTAAAGAAATTAATAGTCCCTCTTTATAAGTGAGGGCTGCAAAGCTCAGAGAGGTGAAGTAATCTGGTCAATGTTACACAGCTAGTATGGAGAGGAGCAGTATTAAGAGTACAACTCCACCTGGCTTCAAAGACTGTGTGCCTTTCATTATGTCAAGGTTATTAATTCAGTTTTACCCATGTAAATGGGGCTCACTCATTTTGCTTTTAGGAAAAATTTAAGAAACAAAAATTTTGTCAACGGTCTTAAGTCTCAAAATGAAACAATACTGACTAAATATTTAATAAGCATATCTATTACACAAGTTTACATAAAATTAGAGCACACATCTCAGGAACTGTAATGAAGCAATCTGAAAACTGTTCTAGAATCCAAGATTTTTAGAGACATGCGAGAAAGAGATTCTGTAGTCCAACCAGCTCATTTTACAGATGAGAAGACTGAGGGTCTAAGAAAGGAAATGGTTTATTGGAATTCCTAGCAACCAGTAAGACAGCTGAGGCTAGATTCAGGTTTTTCATCTGCTCTTTCCTTCTGCTTAGTCAGAGGGTTTCATGATTTTCTGTTCAGCAAATTAGACTCTGAAATGTTTGAGAGGTTTTGAGAGCTCAAACTGAGGAAGGAAACAAAGATGAGTAAGAAAAATGCCCTGCCCTCAAAGAGCCTACAGTCTATTGCAGGAAAATCCCTGGGAAATGAATTCAGCATGTTCAGTGTTAGAATAGAAGGAGACATACGTTGATGGTGCAAACAGCTGCAGGAGGTAAATTGATTTTAATTTTTCCTGTGTGTGTGTGTGTGTGTGTGTGTGTGTGTGTGTGTCTTTTCCATAGGTGACCTCTTAAATTCTCAATTAAATTCTGTTTTGAGTCACAAAAAAACATATTTTAAGGGTGTCCCTAAATTTTGCTTCTTGAGATATGAGTTGGATTCATAACTGGTCCATTGCTTAGCCTCTCAAGAAGTAAAATTTAGGGATACCCTTAAAACCTGGTTTTTGTAATTCAAAGCAGAATTTAATTGAGAATTTAAGAGGTCATCTATGGAAAAGCCACACTTCTTGAGATATAAAAGTTGGATTTATAACCGGTCAGTTCCTTAGCCTTTTGTTCAGGTCCATGTGGCTTGAAGAAACAACTCTAGTTCAGAGGGAAAAAATGCTGACAGTTCACAGCAGAGCATTCCCCAAGCAAAATAAAAGTTTTGAAAATCTTTTCGGGTAGCCAAACTCTTGGCAAACAAGGAGTTTGTCAACCTGCTTGGGTCCTTGCCAGAAGGCTTTGTTGCACAGCCACACAGCTCCTAATAAATCCTTTTGAGGCACAAACTTGTTGTATGCCTCTTGGTGCTTCTCTTTTGACAGCATCTGAAGGTCTTTATGAAGAAAAATAGCCTTTAACCAAGGAACTGGCCTGTGCTTCAGACTTGTTGTGTAATCTTGATCCAGTTTTTTTCTCTCTAGACTTCAGGTTCTCTCTCTGTAAAAGGAAAATGTAGGACTATCTCCGGGGCAGCAAATGTGTGCCATTTATACCAGTGGTATGCTAGAATTTCCTTGTACCAGTTCATGAGAACTAATTGTTAAATTTTTAGAAATTTTGTGAGCCAGTTCACAACTTAGTGCTTGCTTCAAATCAGCCATGTGAGAATGTTTACACCACATAAATTGATAAATGCTACAAATCAGGATGTCACCTCCCCACTGCCATCAACCCTGAGAACTAGTTACTAGTACTAGTTAAACATTTGCCAGTATACTACCATCCTTATCCCATATCTGTGCTGTTCTACACTCATGGCAGATAATGCTAATCTGTCACAGAATTCTCACCTACTCCAGCCTGCATATGACTTAGCAATCTTCCCTCTCTCCCTTCCTCTCTCACCTCTATTCCCTCTCTCCCTTGCCCTCCCTTCCCCAACCTTCCCTTTCCTTTCCTTTCCTCCCTTTCCCCTCCCCTCCTGCCTCCCTTTCCCCTTCCCTCCCTTCCCCTCCCTCCCCTCCCTCCTCCCTTTCCCCTCCCCTCCGTTCCCCTCCCCTTCCCATTCCCTTTCCCCTCCCCTTCCTTCTCCCTTTCCTTTCCCCTCCCCTTCTGTCTCCCCTTTCCCATCCCCTTCCCCTCCCCTCTCTTTCCTTCCCTGCCTTCCTTCCTTTCCCTTTTCATTCTTTCAAGCAAAATAATCTTTAAGTGCCTTCATGTACCAGGCAGTGGGGATGGAGTAATAAACAAAATCTGTAAGATTCTTCTCATAAAATTTATTTTTTAGTGGCAAGGAACAGATATTAAACCTGTTAAAATGAAAAGAAAACATAACTTCATACAGTATAAGTGCTGTAAAGGAAACAGACTCAGGTGATATGATAGTGCCTACGGAGATACAGTCATCAGGGAAGACGTCCCTGAGGAAGTGGCTTTGAGCTGAGACCTGGATAAGAAAATAATTGCCTTGCACACCGAAGGAAAGGGCATTCAGGGGAGAGGGAACAGCAAGTGCTAAGGCCCTGGAGTGAGAACAAACTTGTGTTGAAGAAAGCAAAAGTTGCATGCCTAGCCTGCAGAGAAATAAGAGAGGTGAGAGAGGTCGGCAGGTTCAGATTTGTAGAGTCTTATAATATGTAGTAATGAATGTGGAATTAACTGCAAAAGAAATAGGAAGTTGATGGGGCAGTGGGAAGGGTTCAGCTACTATTCAGCTACTATCACCTGATGAGATTTCTAAAAATTAATGGAGGTGAAATTCATATAACATAAAATTAACCATCTGAAAGTGAGCAATTCAGTGGCATTTAGTACACCCACAATGTTGTGCAGCCAGCACCTCTATCTAGTTCCAAAGTATTTTTATCATTCCAAAAGAAAACTCCAGAGCCATTAAACTCAACTGACAAGATTTGAAGTGCTAGATTGAGCTTTCGTGGTAGTGGATCATCCCTCACTTTTGCTCTACTTCATATGAACCTATGATTCCATGAGCCTAAATTACATACAGCAGAGCTTTTTGGGATACTGAGGCCTCAGCTTTTCAGGTGGAGAGGAAAATGTCTCAGATTAATCCTAATGTCTTTGAACCTGGCCTGATGACCAGTGGGGTTATCTCTTTTATAATATAAAACATTGTGCTAAAATTTTAAGAATTGAATTCTTAGAGGAACCTTATTTACTTTCACAGTTGTTGCAGGTAGTACTTCTTGTAGTAGGTAATTCTAGTTACTAAAATACTCAACATGGTTTTTCATTACATAGTATCAGTTTACTCTATTTGTGAACCAAAATCTCAATGCCTTTGGCAAGGACTCTAGAGGTCTTCATTTTCCTCTTTGATCAACTTCTTTAGCTCAGTGGGGCCCATCCTGCCTCTCTGCACCAGCCTCTTCGCCACCTGAGATAGTGCTCATGTGCCTAGCACTGTACAGTAGACTGATAACATGGGTGTGACTCCTGGAGTTGTCCTAAACCATCAGAAATGGCTCCTTCATGACCAGGTTTTATCACACATCAAGGTCACAGGAATTGAAGATTATGCTGTTAATATATATATTTTTTCCTTTGGAGTCTCATTCTGCTGCCCAGGCTGGAGTACAGTGGTGCCATCATGTCTCACTGCAGCCTCAAACCCCTGGGCTCAAGTGATCGTACCACCTCAGCCTCCTGAGTAGCTGGGACTACAGGTGTGAGCCACTGCACCCGGTCTTATGCCATTAATCTTTAACATGTTCTTATATATCCTAAAATTTCAGACAATCCAATTCCAAAAGCATTACGAATCTCACAGCTTTATTAATGTTGCTCCCTCTGCTATGCCTCACTCATGGAGAGAGGAAAACATGGGTGGATGTTAGTGAAATTCATTTCTCTCTCTCTCTCTCTCTCACACACACACACACACACACACACACACACACACGCACACACACGAAAGAGAGATGGAGAGGGAGGGAGGGGGAGGGAGGGAGAGAGAGAGAGGAGAGAGAGAGAGGAGAGAGAGAGAGAGGAGAGAGAGGGAGGGAGAGAGAGGGGAGAGGATAGGCAGGGAGAGGGGGAAAGGGGAGAGAGAGAGAACGAACAAACATGAGATAAGAAGATTTGGAAGTGGGATATAGGTAATTTTTGGACATGTTTGAGAAATATACCAGTACAACATCTAAGTGAAAATGTGGCAATTGTGTATGTGATTCTAAGGTTGAGGAATGAAGTCTGTGTTGGGAGTTAAAAATTTTAGTCGTCAGATTGTATATGGCAGTTGAAGCCATGGGATTCCATGAGATGGTCCAGGGAAACAATATAAAGTGCCCATAAAAGAAGACCTAGGGCAGAATACAGTACCAACATTTAAAAAAGACAGAGAAAGAGAAGATTCAGGATGCCTAAGAGCTTTCTAGAAAAGGACGTACTACAGTCTTCTGGGCAATATACTTTCACGAAGGGGCACAATTACTTCTCCGGGCCAGGAAAAGCTTCGAGGTGGTACAGAAGTACCCCATGTGATACTCTTGAGGAACAGTATTTACCAGATGTCCTCTGGTCACTTCTACTTTCCAACACAGAACGCTCCTGAACTTTAGACCTATATTTTCTAGTGTTTCCTCAATGCCTACCAGCATCTCATCCTTCTTCGCAAAGTCAATCCCCATTGAAAAGTGTTTAGAAGGTGGAATATCAGGGATCAGAGACTAACAGCAGGAGTGAAGACAAGGAAGGTGTTGACCCATTGAAGGCTGTACCATCCTTTTAAAAAGAAGACATGTAAGGAGAGAAAAGCTGTATGTTTTTAAAGATGTACTTTCAGAAATATTTCCTTTATTAAATTTCTACGTCTACTATAGACTTGAGCTCTTGAGAGCTAATGCTGTATTATTTATTTCTGTGTCCGAGTACTTAAGGCAGTGTCTGGCACAGATAAGAGCTATGAACCAATGTTTATATCATTGATCTGAATGCACTTTCAAATGGGGCCAGCAACACCTTCCCATGAGAATTTATCACAAACATTCCCTAGTCACTTTTGCTTAGGCAATAATTTCATCAGTTAAATGAGGGAATTGGGTCACATTCTGGGACAAGCAACATAAAACTTTTCTCAATTGCACCAGACCAGTTATTACACCTATCTACAATGGATACTTTATCACTAATACCATTGTTTTCACTGCTAACACACACACACACACATATATATATCTGGAGTGAGAGAGCGAGAGAGAGCTCCATTATATATATATATATATATATATACACACACACACACACACACAACCATTATATATATAAAACCATTACAGATACATATATATGTATGTATACGCATTATTGTGTATTATGTATACACATACATATGTATGGACATAATATATATACACACATTACATACATATGTATATTACATAGGTACATCATGTGTAAGTATACTATGTATATACATAAATATATAGTTTTATATATGCATACGTAACAGTTATAAATATTATGACTATATATTATATACAATGAAATTAAAACCTTGGTTTAGAGCAACTGAATCATTAATTATCCACGATAAATTCTGTATTTAGAAGAACCATCAAGGGAGTGAAGAATGGGTGTTATTGTTTATGGGGAAGGAATTTCAGTTTTACCAACTAGTGGTGGTTGCACAACAATGTGGGTGTACTTAATGTCATTGAACTGTACCTCTAAAAATGGTTAAAGTGGGGTATTTTATGTTATATAAATATTGGCACCTGTATTAGGAACCACAATTAAAAATAATAATTAGGCCAGGTACACTCACACCTGTAATCCCAGCACTTTGGGAGGCTGAGGAGGGCGGATCACCTGAGGTCAAGAGTTTGCAGCCAGCCTGCCCAACATGGTGAAACACTATCTGTACTAAAAATACAAAACTTAGCTGGGTGTCTTGGGGGGCGCCTGTAATCCCAGCTACTCGGGAGGCTGATGCAGGAGAATCACTTGAACCCAGGAGGTGGAGGTTGCAGTGAGCCAAGATTGCACCATTGCACTCCAGCCTGGGTGACAGAGTGAGACTCCATCTCAAAAAGTAATAATAATAATAATAACAATAGTAATAATAATAATAATTTACAGCTCAATTTGAAAAAAGGAACTGTAACTTTTCTTTTTTCTTTTTTTTTTTTTTTTTTGAGACAGAGTCTTGCTCTGTCACCCAGGCTGGAGTGCAGTGGTGCAATCTTGGCTCACTGCAACCTCCACCTCCCAGGCTCAAGCGATTCTCATGCCTCAGCCTCCCAAGTAGCTGGGATTACAGGCACGTGCCACCATGCCCAGCTAATTTTTGTATTTTTAGTAGAGACAGGGTTTTACCATGTTGGCCAGGTTGGTCTCAAACTCTTGACCTCAAGTGATCTGCCTGCCTTTGCCTCCCAAAGTGGTGAGATTACAGGCATGGGTCATCGCCCCTGGCCATTATCATTTCTTTTTTAAGAGTTTTGGGGTTACTATTGTCTCTGAGTGGGAAGGTGGAGAGGAGGTGGAAGCTGGGGTACTCATCTGCAGTGCATGAAGGATGACGTTATGTGACTCTCTGTGAGTAAGCTGTACCGGGAGGGTTGTGAGTTGAATTGTGTGCTACCGCAAAAGATGTTTAAGTCCCAACCCCCAGTACCTGTGTATCTGACCTTTTTTGGAACAGGGTCTTTGCAGATGTAATCCAGTTAAGATGAGGTCATACTGGGTTAGGGTGTATCTTAATCCAACATGCCTGGTGCCCTTATGGAAGAAAAGGGACATGGGGAAAGGAGACACTCAGGGAGCTCACCATGTGAAGAGGGAGGATTGGAGTGAGGCACCTACAGCCAGGGAACACTGCGGGTTGCCCACAGTAACCAGAAGCAAGGAAGAGGCAAAGAAGGGCTCTGCTGCAGCCTTCAGAGAGAGGGCATGCCAACACTCTGATTACACTCTTCTGGCCTCCTGAAATGTGAGAGGATAAATTTCTGCTGTTTTAAGTCACTCCATTTGTGGTAATTTGTTACAGCAGCCTCAAGAAACTAATACAGGTGCCAAGGAGAAGAGGATCCCCACTAACCTTTTCTGGGTTGCAAATACATTTGATTGGCTAAGAGAGATTGGCTGATATCAATCATCTTTACAGAGCGTTCTGACTGTACACCAACCTCATTAAGGGGTATGTGTTTGTGTTTGTGTGTGTGTGTGTGTGTGTGTGTGTGTGTGTGTGTAGGAGGGAGTCCTGCCATTACAGGCAAGGACTCATAAAAGAATGACTGACAGTCTTTCTTTGATGGGTGACAGGAGGCAGAATTTAAAGGCTATCTATGTGTTAAGAAGGTATGACAACACCAATCAAATGTTTCCATTTCAAGGAGACACTACCAATATAGTTAGTTTAACCACTTCTCTAAAGGAAAGATGCAGTTTGGAGTATTGGAAAGAATGTGAGTTTTAGCATGAGATGAATGAGAATGAGTTACACGCTTTAGGAAGAAGCTTATAGTCTTGAAAGGGTAATAAGATGCAAATAATTAATCTATTAAAAGGAAGAACGATTCAACTTCATCTATGAGATACAAAATGCCCCAAGAGTACATATGACTCTAACTCTCCAGAAAAATGTCCAGAAAAGAAGGGCACCCCAGTGGACTTCTGGGAACATGGGGGCACAGAGGGCTGGCCATCTACTTAGGAGGAAGAGAGTGAATAAAATGCAGAGAAGGGGGCAATCAAGGCCTAGGGAAGTTTAATGAGAGCCTTCATTCCATAATGGCAGGTGGCATCAAAGGCCAGGCTAAAAATTACAGGTTTGCTTTTCCAAATGCTGAGGAGACTCTGAAGGTTTCCGAGCAGGAGAGTAATGTGATCAGAGCTGGGCTTTGAGTCGAGTATTATGGTGGCTGGGTTTAATATGCATTAGAGGCACAAAAATACGGAAGCAGGGAGAACAATTGGAAACTTATTGTTAAACCTGGAGTGTTTTCTTGGGTGACAACTAGCTTCTTGATTTTCTATTCTGTAGAGATTTAATTACAAATGAGGCTTGGAATCCATAAGGAAAGTTCACAGAACAAGAGAGTCTTCAACAATAAAGTTAGAACATAGGAGCAAGTCAGCGGCCTCCATTTCCCCTCTTCCTGTCACCCTAAATAATAATAAATATCGGGGAAGCAGCTGATTCATTTGTTTTTATCATTTCTTTACAGTTAACAGAACGTAAAAAGAACAATTTTTCTGAGCAATTTAGTTGTGAGCGCCTGATTTCTAGTTATAATCCAGAATTACTGTAGGCTAATTGAGATTTACTAGTCACCTACAAAGTCCACTTTGAGAAACCTTAGCCATTATTTCCAAAAGAGTTAGAAATACTCTACTAGGTGACAGTAAACTTTTTATTTTGCACTATCTCTCCCCTCAAAAAAGTATATATGACCCATTTTCTATCAGACAAAATGAAAAAAATAGCTTTATTGATTCCTGTGGAAAAATGTGTATTTTAACAATTTGATACCTGTTATATTTTAGTTTAGAAAACCATGTAGAGAAATGCCAGTTAAAGAATTTGGCACTGCCTTTTAGTCACTAAAATGTTAGTTTCTGGGAATATAGTGGAAATTGCAATAAAGAAGCAACTTTCTAATTTCTAACTTCATGCTTAAATTATATCAAAGATAACATTTGCTGTCATAAATTCACAAATTAGATTCTATGTGTAACTAGGTGGGCTAATGCATTCTTCAGGCCAAGAGTTTGCTTATTGCTGATTCAGGCATAGCTTTTTATTGCACACCTGGGAAAATGAATTCCAAAGATGTGAAGTGATTTGCTTGTGGTCACATGTCTAGTAAATTATTTAATTCTAACATAGGTCATTCATTTGGGAGCCTGTATATTTAGTGTCTTGTTATTTTCTTACTATTTACACTCTCAAGTAGATCCTTCTCTTAGGTTACACAGAAAGCAATCTGGGTCAATACTCTGTCATTCACTTCTAAAAGCAAAACACCATTCGCAACTTTTCAACTCATTTTCAGAACTGTAGATTTTTGGGGTTGTTACCACTACTTGTATTGGTTCTGTGAGAATGTAACCAGGACATCAGTTCTTTCCTGTTCTCTTCTCTGAACGATCCTATAGAATTAAATTGTACAACAGCATTTGTGAACAATGTGGATTTCACTGGAGACTGTATAAGGAACGCAGAGAAGGTTTGTACCATCCATTGAACAGCATTCAGCTTGGAATCCCAAGTTCAGACATCTCTCTTTATCTCAGTCCTTTTTCTATTGCCCAACCACAAGGGGTCCTTCTTTTCAATCTTTGTACCAGTGGCAAGGTGACCATTTTCCTTTCCCACAGGGCAGCTCCACCCCAGTTGCTACCTCGAAAATACCTCCAGGGTCTCAGTGAAAGAAAAGGTTGGCCAGTTCATAGACCCACCACCGTAGCAAGCAACGGAGGAGTCCCCTTCTGTACTTGATCATGACTTTTGAACTCTTGCTCTTACATACATAGCTTTCACAGCATTTTCCCACAAATTATAGAAATGCTCTACGGAGGAGAAATTCTATTTTCTACTCATTATTGGGGTGATATATGAGCAAAGCAGGTGATGTCCCTCAGATGTTGTAGATGAAAACTTAATGTTAATTTGCCCAAGGAGGGAGAAGAATCTTTAAAGTCACTGATTGAGATTTTGTGTACTCTTCTGTGCTCAAGGTTGGTTGTTTAATTAATACCGTCTGGCTCATTCACCACTAGCTAACACAAGGAAATACTTAGAGGACTGGTTTTCTGATATTAAATATTACTTTTGAAACCCAAATAGTTCTTCTTATTAAGCTGAGATCAAAGTTGAATTTAATTAGCTTTAAGAATAGAACTGTCAATAGAAAAGGCATTCATCAACAAGATTATTATCCTTCCTTGCAGATCAGCTTACACATCATGTATCTCTTCATGTTGAAAAATAATATGTTTTGGGGAAAGTATTAGCATAACACTATCAAAGGAATTTGCCTGATATAAATGTAATATACATATGTACATACATTTTTATATAAAAAGGCTTCTTTTATCACAGTAGCATCATATTTCTCCATGGCTTCAATAAGTTTTTCTAAGATTTTCCTCACCATCAGACATTCAGAAACATTTACTGAAGGATCCTTAGTAAATTAATACTGCTATATTAAGATTCTTAAATCCTTTAATAATTCTTTGGATAATTCCTAAATTACTCTAAGAACTGTATCCTTGGAAATAAATCCTAAGAACAAAACGAACATGGTTTTGTTGGAAGGACCAGCTAGAGAAAATAGGCATCTTAAAATGCAGTTGAAAAGTGGCAAAAGCTTTTAGACAACCATTAGCTATCCTCATGGAGGAATAGATTAAAATGTCTAAAAGAAATAGAAATGTTAAATGTTCTAATTTTGCATCGAGTATGTAATTTCTTTTTTTTTTGTTTTGTTTCATATCCAACCAGTTGGAACCTACAAAATAATACAGCACAGATTTCTTTTTGTTGGTCCTATAATACTTCCCCTGGAACAATTATGCATGTGATTCGGGGACTGTCACAGCCAAACTGATGTCCTCCCTTGGGACCATGAGGAACAATTGCCCTTCCCCATGGGGTGGCTCTAAAAGCTGAGTCTAAAAGCTGAGCCCGTTTGATGAATGGCAGCAGCCCTCTGGACTGTGCCACTCTTTGTGGATGGGACAGAGAGACTACACAATTGGGCCAAAATACTTTCTCCCAAATGGTCAACTGCAAATTGTGTGTGACTGCAGCAGAGCTCTATAATAACCAAGGAAGAGAAACCGTGACAATTTTTAAAAGTACTGAAAAACATGTTTGTTTGTTTTTCTAAATCCCAAAGGGTCTTTTTATTTTTTTACTTGTCCCAGTTTGTTTCCATCCTTTTCCAGGCCTTCATGTCATTAAATGAACAAGGCATGGACATTGTATTTGCAAACCAAGTAACACGTAATATATTTCTGTGTTCCAAACCCCACATGATGTAACTTCAAATCCACAATGTGTGAAAAATACATATTCATTTAATTACTCTCTAAATATCTTTTTCAAAATCCTCTCTGAATGGCTCTCCCACCTCATAGTGTTTTAAAACTTCCAGAAAATGCAATGAGTTCTAATAGACCCTGTTTTTGCCTCTGGATAGTGGAACTCTAGCATTTATCTCAGGCTAATTTGCTAAAGCTGGGCACACATTAATAAAATAGATTATTTTAGGGGAGATGAAGGTGTCGAATTATTGCTTATGTCATTCCTTAAGAAGTTGTGCTCTTAATGCTTAAAAGAAGGCTAGCATTGTTAGAATCAAAAGTTGGTGATTCCCTCCCGCAAATAGTAATGAAATTACTTCTGTTGAGTAAACTTTTAAAGTCATTTGAAAAGATGACAAGTTAAAAAAAAAATTCTGGAAAACCAACCTACGGAGTGTATCATATGGGGTCAAAATGTGGGCCTTGGAGGCAGGGATTGAAATCCTTGCTTGGCTAACACTGCGATTTTTGGAAAAAAATTTTAGCCTCTCTGAAATTCAACTTCTCGTCCATAAAATGGGCCAGTAAAGCTTTCAGCGTACGTGGAAGGATTATAGAATGTGAAATACAGTCCTCAGAGAAGAATAAAGGTTAGCCTGGGGTTCAGGAGCCAGCAGCCTGGGTTTGATTTCCCCATTCAGCCACTTACTATGTCCATCAAGCCCCTTCACTTCTCTGTGCTTCATTTTTCTCATACGTAGAATGAAAACAGACCCAGCACAGCAGTTCACGCCTGTAATCCCAGCATTTTGGGAGGCCGAGGCAAGTGGATCACTTGAGGTCAGGCGTTCAAGATCAGCCTGGCCAACATGGTGAAACTCATCTCTACTATTAATAAATATACAAGGATGGATATGGTGGCTCATGCCTGTAATCCCAGCACTTTGAGAGGCCAAGGCGGGTGGATCATGAGGTCAGGAGATCGAGACCGTCCTGTCCAATATGATGAAACCCCGTCTCTACTAAAAATACAAAAAGTAGCTGGGTGTGGTGGTGTGTGCCTATAATCCTAGCTACTCGGGAGGCTAAGGCAGAGAGAATTGCTTTAACCAGGGAGGTAGAGGTTGCAGTGGGCCGAGATCGCGCCACTGCACTCCAGCCTGGAGACAGAGGGAGACTCTCTCTCAAAATAAAATAAAATAAAATAAATATACAAAAATTATCCGGGTATGGTGGCACTGGCCTGTAGTCCCAGCTACCTGGGAGGCTGAGGCAGGAGAATCACTTGAACCTGGGAAACGAAGGTTGCAGTAAGCTGAGATCACACCACTGCAATCCAGCCTGGGTGACAGAGTGAGATTCCATCTCAAAAAAAAAAAAAAAAAAAAAAAAGAAAGAAAGAAAGAAAGAAAGAAACGAAACGAAACCATTATGTACCTTGGCTGATTATTGGAAAGCTTAAATGATTTCATATATGCAAAGCACTTAAACAATGCCTGCCCCATAGTCAATACTCAATGAATGCTTGCCACTATTGTTGAACAGCATAACTCCCCCTGCTTTCAATCTACCTTCTCATGTTAATGGGGTGTCAGAGGCACGTCTCCTCTCTCCACCCCAAGCTCAAGGATACTTGAGTGAGCCTGACCAGGTCCAAAGTTCAGCTTCTTTCCCATACAGGGAGATAACGCAGTGTCCCTTTATGAGTTTATGAGTGTGTGGTGGTTTCGCTGGGAGGTGCCCACAGACAATGGCTAGATTTGTCTTGCAAGGTCCAGAAATGCAGGTAGGGTGTTGATGGCATTCATTCCAGGGAAGAAAAAGTTGCAAAGCTAAGTAATGACCCCACTCACCAAATGGTCCCATCTGCCCGGGCCAGTCTGTGGGGCTGGGGTTAGTACCTTAGTCTAGCAAGGGCTCCTGGTTATGATCCTCATTCACGTTACACCTGAGACACCTGAAGAAGACTCAGTGCTTCTGCAGAGCTTTGGATTATACAGTAGGCGCCAAAGAGCTGACCCCCAAGAAGTACTCGCCTAGTCATGCCAGGCAGAGCTGGACCCTTGCTTGTGTACAAGGTGCAGGGAATGATTGGCCCCAGGGAAGTCATAGTGATCCAGTGAAATAATTGATTTTCAGAGATCTGGTCATGAGAACTGCCTCAGGAGAATAGACCAACAAAGTTGAGTCAGCCCAGCAGAAGCCCAGACCTACTCTGCAAGAGGAACTTCAGACATTTGATACTTGCCTCAGTCAGGGAAACCATAGCATCCAAGCACAAGCTTTGCAAGTGGAGTTTTATTAGACTTGCACACTTCCATTAGACTGGGGCCTTCTCACAGTAAATTACTATTAAATTAAGTTTGGCCTAAAGCTGCATCCATACATATTTTAATATTAGCTTAAAGGTTTCTTCATACATATTAAACTGTAACCTGACTTGCTGTGTACACAGAGTGTAACGTACTCTCATAACAAGTAGCTGAGTCTCAGCCAATCACTGCAGCCGAGTATCAGTCCATTACAGGCAGCCAAATGTTTAAACAGCGTTCAGATAAGGCAAACGCCAACCTGTACCTAACCCTGCTGTTCCTGTACCTTGCTTGTGTGTTCTGTATGTCACTTTCCTTTTTTGGTCTGTAAATGTTACCCAACCAAGTCGCATCCCTGGAGTTGCTCTGAACCTATTCTGGTCCTTAAGACTGCCCAGTTGGTGAGTTGATCTTCATTCAGTTAAACTCTTACATCTGATTATTCTAAAGTTTTTCTTGTAATACTATTTTCAGAATTTTCACATCATCTAGGTGAATTCTACATACTAAAAACACCCTCTCTCCTATAATCTGGGTGACTTTGGATAGTAGAATAAGCCTACTATAGCGGGTGAAGCAATTAGTCCCTACCTGTGTATTTCCTGGGTGTGGGCTCCTTGCTCCTCCAGGCAATGGATGTGTAAGCAGGTGGCTGTCCCGCTTTGAGCCGGCACACCCAGTGACACTCTACACGTATACCCCAAGCTTGCAAATGATTGCTTAAGGCCAGCGGTTCTGATTTGTGACTTGGGTGCCTGGTCTGTCATATATACAAGCCTTTGGTAGTGAGATTTGTAGGGTCCCTTTCCTCTTCATTTTTGCCCTAATATAATTTAATCCCAGGCCCTCAAAGCCGAGTTTTTGCATAAGATAAGGACTTAATGGAATCTTGTGAAGGCAGAACTCTAGATACTTGATCAAAGCCTTCTTTACCAATTCTCCAAAGGTGAAAGACAGTGGTGGTGGGGATGTTGGGGTTATTATTACTCCTGGAGCTTCCTCTTCCTCTTAAATAGTACCCCAATCTTAACTGGATAACCTCAAAATAGGTCACTAAGTAGTTTAGCAATCCAGAAATAATCCTTCACAAATATCCTATAATACCTCTACCTGCCCCAAAGCCATCCTATTCTGAGAAGCACCAAATGAACCCTGTCAGCCAAGGTCTTCTTTTTAAAGATGGACAGACAGATTCTTGCTACAGCAGAAAATAAATGTGTCATCTGCAGGCCATCAAAATAGCCAGGTATTTGGTGGGATAATTTGCTATATTCACAGTTTTTTTAAAAAAAAATAAACTTGAGGTCTGGACTATAAGATCCTTAGGGACCCAGCAACTTGTTGGGATATTTTATCTGAAATATTTGGCCATCAGATTATTGGAAAGGTTATTCTGGACAACTGTAGGCACTTCTCATGACTTTCCTAAGATAATTTAAAAACTTTGAGGCCGAGCGCGGTGGCTCAAACCTGTAATCCCAGCACTTTGGGAGGCCGAGACGGGCGGATCATGAGGTCAGGAGATCGAGACCATCCTGGCTAACACGGTGAAACCCCGTCTCTACTAAAAATACAAGAAAATTAGCCGGGCGAGGTGGCGGGCGCCTGTAGTCCCAGCTACTCGGGAGGCTGAGGCAGGAGAATGGCGTGAACCTGGGGGTGCGGAGCTTGCAGTGAGCCGAGATCGCGCCACTGCACTCCAGCCTGGGGCACAGAGCAAGACTCCATCTCAAAAAAAAAACAACAACTTTGAAAGCCTGCCAATCTCAAGTTATCTGATCCATTTGAACCATCTTTCTAAAGCTCAATCCTAAATAGAACTCATGAAACCAAAAGCTTTGTCCCTCCTTGGTGACATTATCCCTAGAAGATTATTGTAGAATGCTGAGGATGTCACTTTACCTGAATAAAGGGTTGTGGCATGGGAGAGGTGGTGCTGATGCATTGAAGACTCAGCATTTGAATGACTAATTTGGCCTTCTTCTAGCCTGGAGCTAACAAAATAGATCTCACACCAGCACTACAGCATAAAGGTAGACACAGCATGATAATGGCAAAGTAGAATTACCACAACCTCAGCAAGTCAGTACAGTCAGAATCAAGGTTGTTTGCTTGAAGGGAAGTGTACAGAGGAGAGTTAATACTGGCAGTAAAGTGGGTGTGGCCTCCCTAGAGGCCAGTATTAAGCTGACATTCTTAAGGTGGTCTCACTGGCATCCAAAAGCAGATACTCATTTAACTCATGTACACATTTGTAACATCCAGCAATTGTCATCACCTGATTTAGCTACTAAGGCCTCCCCCGGAAAGACTGCTGAGTCCCTTGCCTGTTTTATGCACAGACATTTCCATCTTATTTTGGGACAATCCCTGAAGAAGATGCCAACATCTTGCTTTGATTTTTTGCAGGTGATTTCTTCAAACTTTACCCTGCCTTTGTTTTGATGTCTGTAGAGAGTGCTGGAACACTGGCCTGGCCATAGTTACTTCCTTTTTCAGCCTGGCTTGGCTTGGCTCCTGAGTGATTTAAGACCTGTTTTGGAACTAAGTGTGGGAGTTGGAATGATGTGGAAGAGAAGGTCAGATAAATAACCATTGTGATGAGGAGACCCAGGCAGAAATGGGTCTGCAGAGGCACAGAGAATGTTCTTCATGGGCCCTGTTCCATTGGTTACAAATGGCCCTTTTATTTTCCTTGGAAGGGATAAGGAAAGTTGTCTCCTAGGAATGTTCTCACAAATCCAAGGCCCCTTGCTCTTGCAGAAAGATATAAGAGCTTATAGTCCTGAGGGTTACCTCTTTCCAGGAATTCCTCACTTGGAAAAAGAGATGGTGTTGGAATTCACCTGAGATGCTCACATGTTGGGGTCAGAAGATGGTGATGGGATGGATGTAGTTTTATTTTCCTAGTTCAGATGAATAAAGACTTCCTTTGCTACTGCCCTAACTGAACCTTTTATAAAACACAAATCAGATCATGTCCCTTCCCTGCTTAAAGCTCTTTGATAGTTCACCATTGATTCCACAGTCAAGTGCTAGATTTTCTGCCTGCCATTTTAGCCCTCCATGATCAGCCACTGCTTATCTCCATGGCCTTTCCCCTCAGTGTGGACCCTCTCTACTCATCCTTTATGGCAAGGGGTTAGCATACTGCAACTCATAGGCAAATTTGGCTCTCAAGGACTAAACTACAAGCTAAGAATGGTTTTTACATCTTTGAACAGCTACACATTAAATGATTATGCAAGGGGCCTACAAGGCAAAAGGGATTCAGTTAAGAGTTTTCCAGGCAGATCAACAGCATGTGAAGCCATACAAGTGTCAAGACATCATATCAAGAGAAAGTTGCTGTGGGGTCATAGAAAGATGTTTAACAGAAAATGGCAAAGTCATATACGCCCTGTATGGTAGGAACAGAAAGGAGAGGGCAGGGCAAAACTGGGGGCAGGGAGACCCGACAGGAGGTGATTGTACTTGTTCAGTTAAGCAGTCATGATATATAAACTAAGGTAAATGTGAGGGTGAGGGGAAGAGGATGAGCACTCAGATCTGAGAATGCTTAATGAATTATCTGTTAAAGATGGGCTGTCACTGGGGAGTGGGGGAAAGCTTTGCTCTGGTTCCCTCTTATAGGTGACTGGTTCTGGTCACTGCCAGGATGATGGAGAGACACCTGAGCTAGAGGATGCCTTAGAAGTCAAGGTGCTGGCATGCAGGGAAGATGAGGCATTGTTCAATGTGAATGAATCATCATTCAAATGTGAATGAATACCTTCAGGCATCACCTCTTCTAGGAAGCCTTCAGGCTGAGTTAGGGTCCTCCTCTGTTGGAGTATTTGTTAGTCATTCAGAACCTTTACCAAGTAGCTCTTAACTGATTTATACTTTTATTGTTTACCTCACTTAGATGGGATGAACTCATTGAAAGTTGATGTAGTGATTAATCTTTATTTTGTCGGGGCCTACAGTATTCAGTGGCTCAGTAAATGATCACTGAGCTTCACTGAATAGAGGTGAGGCCTCTTGGGGAAGGTCCCCCTGGGTGATGCGGTGGGCAGAGCAACAGCTTTGTCCTCTAACAGACCTGTAGAATCTTTCCACTTTCTACCTTTGTAAGTGTTGACGAAAAGAGTGAAACTCTATAAAATATTTGAAGAGATTTATTCTGAGCCAAATGTGAGTGACCATGGCCTGTGACCCAGCCCTCAGGAGATCCTAAGAACACGTGCCCATGGTGGTCAGGGTGCATTGGTTTAATACATTTTAGGGATACATGAGACTTTAATCAAATACATTTAAGAAATACACTGGTTCAGTCCAGAAAGGTAGGACAACTCACAGTGGGATGGAGCGGTGGTGGGGGTAGGGCTTCCAGGTTAGGTTATAGGTAGATTCAAAGTGTTTCTAACTGGTAATTAGTTGAAAGAGTTATCAATAGAAAGGAACGTCTGGGTTGAGATAAGATGTTGTGGAGACCAAAGTTTTATCAAACAGGTAAAGCCTCCAGGTAGCAGGCTTCAGAGACAATAAATTTTAAATGGTTCTTATCAGACTTAAGGTCAGTGTTGACGTTAATACCGGAGAGGCATAATGGGGTATGTCCTACCCCCACTTCCCTTCATGGTCTGAACCAGTCTTTCAGGTTAAATTTTAAAGTGTCCTGGCCTAGGAGGAAGTCCATTCAGATGGTTGGGGGGTCTTAGAATTTCATTTTTGGTTTATATGAGCTTTGCCAGATCACTTCATTTTAATATAAATAGTGGCATATCTCATTTTATTGTGCTTTCAGATTTTGAGTTTTTGACAAGTTGAAGGTTTGTGACAACCTTGGATTGAGCAAGTCTATTGGTGCCTTTTTTCCTACAGCATGTGTTCACTTATGTGTCTCTGTGTCACATTTCAGTAATTCTTGCAGTATTTCAAACTTTTACATTACTATTACATTATTATGCTATTATATTAAACTATTACATTATTATTATTGTATCTGTTATGGTGATCTGTGACCAGTGACCCTTGATGTTACTATTGCAATTGGTTTGAGGCACCACAAGTTCTGCCCATGTAAGATGGCAAACTTTTCTTTTTTTTCATTATACTTTAAGTTCTAGGGTACATGTGCACAACGTGCAGGTTTGTTACATATGTATACATGAGCCATGTTGGTGTGCTGTACCCATTAACTCGTCATTTACATTAGGTATATCCCCTAATGCTATCCCTCCCCACTCCTCTCACCCCACAACAGGCCCCAGTGTGTGATGTTCCCCTTCCTGTGTCCAAGTGTTCTCATTGTTCAGTTCCCACCTATGAGTGAGAATATGCAGTGTTTGGTTTTCTGTTCTTGCGATAGTTTGCTGAGAATGATGGTTTCCAGCTGTATCAATGTCCCTACAAAGGACATGAACTCATCCTTTTTTTGTGGCTGCATAGTATTCCATGGTGTATATGTGCTACATTTTCTTAATCCAGTCTGTCATTGATGGACATTTGGGTTGGTTCCAAGTCTTTGCTATTGTGAATAGTGCCACAATAAACATACATGTGCATGTGTCTTTATAGCAGCATGATTTATAATCCTTTGGGTATATACCCAGTAATGGGATGGCTGGGTCAAACGGTATTTCTAGTTACAGATCCTTGAGGAATCACCACACTGTCTTCCACAATGGTTGAACTAGTTTACAGTCCCACCAACAGTATAAAAGTGTTCCTATTTCTCCACATCCCCTCCAGCACCTGTTGTTTCCTGTCGCCCACTTTTTGATGGGGTTGTTTTTTTCTTGTAAATTTGTTTGAGTTCTTTGTAGGTTCTGGATATTAGCCCTTTGTCAGATGAGTAGATTGCAAAAATTTTCTCCCATTCTGTAGGTTGCCTGTTCATTCTGATGGTAGTTTCTTTTGCTGTGCAGAAACTCTTTAGTTGAATTAGATCCCATTTGTCAATTTTGGTTTTTGTTGCCATTGCTTTTGGTGTTTTAGACATGAAGTCCTTGCCCATGCCTATGTCCTGAATGGTATTGCCTAGGTTTTCTTCTAGGGTTTTTATGGTTTTAGATCTAACGTTTAAGTCTCTAATCCATCTTTAATTAATTTGTGTATAAGGTGTAAGGAAGGGATCCAGTTTCAGCTTTCTACTTATGGCTAGCCAGTTTTTCCAGCACCATTTATTAATTAGGAAGTCCTTTTCCTATTTCTTGTTTTTGTCAGGTTTGTCAAAGATCAGATGGTTGTAGATGTGTAGTATTATTACTGAGGCCTCTATTGTGTTTCCTTGGTCTATATCTCCTGTTTTGGTACCAGTACCATGCTGTTTTGGTTACTGTAGCCTTGTAGTATAGTTTGAAGTCAGGTAGCATGATGCCTCCAGCTTGGTTCTTTTGACTTAGGACTGTCTTGGCAACGCAGGCTCTTTTTTGGTTCCATATGAACTTTAAAGTAGTTTTTTCCAATTCTGTGAAGAAAGTCATTGGTAGCTTAATGGGGATGGCATTGAATCTATAAATTACCGTGGGCAGTATGGCCATTTTCATGATATTGATTCTTCCTATCCATGAGCATGGAATGTTCTTCCATTTGTTTGTGTCCTCTGTTATTTCATTGAGCGGTGGTTTGTAGTTCTCCTTGAAGAGGTCCTTCACAACCCTTGTAAGTTGGATTCCTAGGCATTTTATTCTCTTTGAAGCAATTGTGAATGCGAGTTCACTCATGATTTGACTCTGTTTGACAGAGAAGAGTCATATTTTAGAGTCCAAAAAAGGCTTCAGCTGTAAATTGTATACATACATAAAGAGTGGCCCCATGGTGAGTGTGACGTACCACTCACATTCCCCCCTTCAGAGCTGAGACATTCACGCCCAGCTGCTGGCAGTGTTGCCTGCTGACTATCGACAGAAATCGTCCTTAGCTGAAGGGAGCTGCCTTTCCCAAGGTAGCCCCTCCATGGGGGACGGCCTCTATTCAACCACTAGTCATGGTGGGGATACAAAGTCCCAGCCCTCTCATCTCAGTTTTGGAGATCTCTGAGAGTCATTTCAGCCTCAGAGCTCTCCTGGGATCTGTTGGAACTGCATCTCATCTCAACTTCCCCTTCAACTCCACCCAATTCTGCTTTCTTCACTTCTTCACAGGTATTCCTTAAGGCATCCCCAAGAAAACACCTGCACACAAATTCAGGCATTTCCCCTTAGACTTGATCTCTGACTTCTCCCCTGGCTTCTGGACCTCTATGGACTTGGCTCAGGCTCCCCATCAATAAGCCAAGGTGGAAGGCCAGCAAAACCTGGGCTCCTTTATGCTTCTTACTCAAGAGTTACAGAAATGCAAGTTGGGACCTTTTACTCTAGATTTTCTGTGTATCCCACTTTGCTATTTCAAAATAGCAAAGAAGATTTCTTCTCCCAGGAAAACTATTCTAAAGTCTAAAGTCAGAGAAAGCAGTAAGTCAGAAGGATTGGTCAGTAAAGCCCCCTCCAAATGGTGCCATGGCAAAAATAAAAACAAAACACACTAGGAAAATATACTTAAAGAAGCTTAACTCTATAAATCAACACCTGGAAGGTGGGGGCATAAGCTTTCTTTTTCATGGGGCTTGCACCAATTGTCTGAGCCTCACAATTTGGTCAAATTTCAGTCACAAGATTTCTTCTGATATCGTAAGTCTTGGAATGAAGAAGCTAGAACTTCATTCTGTTCCCCCAAGTTCAGTGTACTACAAAGGGGGAAAGAAATACATTTAAGGAAAAGGAAAAAAGATCAATGGTTGGTTGTAATTCTTTGAATAGCTAGATAAATATTGACTAAGAGGGCCTATGAAAAAGAAGCATTCAGATCTGCCTGGAAAAATGAACTTCCCTTCCTCCCTCCCTCCCCTACTGCTCAGCCTCTTCGCTGCAAGAATCTGGCTCCGTTATTTCTCTCAGTGGGAGCTGCCATTTTAATGCCTCAGCACAGCACTTTTTCAGCAGGAGATCCTGCCTCAGGTGGCAGATCAGGCCTGGGAGAATTGAGGTCTCATTTAAACTAAGTCAGAAATTTCCCAACTTGTTTTAAAGTGAAATAGATTTGTAAAAATAACAATAACAATTATTTGACAGTGCTGTTATAGCTCCCAGATCAAAATTTAATCTTTAAAGTGGAATCCATTCTTTTTCTTTCCCACGGAAACTAACTTTCCACTTCTCTGTCAGGCATCACCAACCTGAGTTGAAACATTCACCAGCTCAGAGAAATTTCATGTGCTTGAGGAAGACAGCAGCAGAATAATTCGTTTCTTTGAGGTCTTTCTTAAATATTCATTATTGTTCACATATTAGCCTTTATATTTAGATTTTAAAAAGTTATTTGGTCTTCTTCATACTTTAAACCTCTTAAAAATGTGTATAAAACCCAAACTTCTTCATTTGGGGGAAATGGTTGATATATTTCTATGTAGCTTACATCATTTTTTATAAAGTTGCCATCATGAGTTTTATTTCATTTCTAAAATTAGGGTATAATTTACACACCCCAATTAAAATGCACTAGTCATAAATGGGGCTTGTTGTCTTCCTTAGTCTGAGGTCCATCTGGTCAGCTCTTCCCTCCCGTTTTCTCAAAGTCCCACCCAGGTCAGCCCTGTCCCATTCCCAAGCCATTCTCCTCTTGGGATCTCCTCTGCATTGGGCCTCTATAAGATCCCTGTCTATCCTCAAAGGCCTCCTGGTATGCTCTCTACACCGCTTCACCTGGACTGAGACCTGGTTGCATCTGAGCCCACTGTATCTTTTATGGCTGCAATGGACTGAATGTTTGTGTCCCTCACATTTATAAGTTGAAACCCTAAATTCCAATGTAATGGTATTTGCAGATGGGTCCTCTGGGAAGTGATTAGGTCATGAGGGTGGCGCTCTCATGAATAGGATTAGTGTCCTTTTAAGAAGAGCCCCGAGAGTGAGTTAGCTGTCTTTCCTCCATGTGAGGATACAACAGGAAGTTCACAGTCTGCAACCCAGAAGAGGGCTCTCAGAAGAACCTGACTATACTGGCACCCTGATGGTATACTTCCCAGAATCCAGAACTGTGGAGAAGTCAATTTCTGTTGTTTATAAACCAGTTTATGGTGCTGTGTCCTAGCAGCTGGAGCCAACTAAGCCCTTTCAAGCAAATGCGACTCCTGCTCTCATACCTTCCACCTCAAGACCACACCATGGAGCTAGGAATCCTCCTACCTTTCTGCTCACCTGTCCAGAATACTGTAGGACTCTTTCCTTATGCATCTCCTTTAAGGCAATCCCACTGCTCTTTTCCTAACTGCAGTGATGTTATTTATCAACCTCTGTGCCATTTTCAGTCATGAAGGATTTTTGTACCCTATTCACAGACTTCTTCTCCTCCCACATGCCTGTCATCTTTCCTAAAGACTTGAAATCTGCAAAGATGAGGTTTTCAACCAACCCCTTTATATATCCCTAAGCTTGTCCCACTGTCTGGTTTTCTTGATGGCCACTTCTACCCAGAACTGTGAACATGTGGTATCTCCCTGTTGCCCTGGGCCTCTGAGGCCCCAGCCCTCTGTCCAACTCACCAGCTCATGAGGCTCCTGCAAACAGCATTTCTCAAACTGGAGCAAATATCTAATCCTCCCCATCACGTCTTCAATGGCTTTCCATTGATTTGACTGGGATCTGCAAGTGCTGCCATACTCTTTTCAACACCCCAATCTTACACCCTTAAAGCCAAATTCTCATGTATTATTTTATAATTTGGACCTTGCAGATCCATATCACGGTAAGCTGGCTAGCTGTTAATCAAACCCATTCACTCCTGCTCTGATCATGCAGTAAGACTACATTTCCTGCTTTCCTCACTGATAGGTGGGGTCATATAATGGTAATCTAGCTGATGGAATATGAGTGGTGGTGAGGTGTGTCCCTCTGAGGCCTGGCCCACTAATACCTCCCATAGCTAATCCTTCATGCTCTTCTCCTTTTGCAAACTGGATGCTAACACCAGGGTGACCTTGACAGCCACTTGATGCAGATGGAAAACTCCATCACCTTGAATCCCTAAATGGAACATAAACCTGTCTCTCCCGGCCCCTGTGGACTGGCTCCCCTAGACTGAAGAAAAACATACACATTGACCACAAATAAAAAGCAAGCTTTTAACGGAGTTAAGCCACTGAAATTTTAGAATTTTTTACAGCAGTTAGTTTCACCTAACAAATACAATGTGTAAGGAGAAGGAATTCTAAAATGGATCATATTCAAATAGAGTCATCAGGGACGAAGAACTGGGCCACAGGGAAGGCAGCAAGATTTGGGAGAGGCAACAAAGAGATCTGAAGTTCTCTCTTCTTTATGGATTTTTAAAAAAATGTTTCATTCTTTCCAGAATGGTCCATTCATGGAACTGGGGCTATCCCTGTCACTGTGTGTAATACCAGGTAGGAATGAGGGAATGATCCAGAGAAAAGGAGGGACTCAGCAGGGTGAGAGGAGCTAATAATGATCTCCCCTCCCACAATCTGGCCGTCCCCCATCCTAGCGGTAGACAAAGTGTTTATGTTCTCTTTGTGGTAGGCACCCATGAGGGACCTGTGACATCAGTAAGCAGCTAGTCAGGAATTTGGAATCCTGGATCCTAGCTGTCTTTTCTTTGGTCATAACTGACCACTGGAATTAGAATGGGAAGTGGAACACAATCTAGGTAAGAGAGAAAGGTTCAGGACCAAGGCTGCGAGCAAGGCTCTGGAGCCCCTTGTAGTCTGTTTAATGTGTGAGTGGCATGTGGCCCAGGGTAGAAACTAGTGGGTGTTTCTCCAGTGAAGGATGCCACATAGGCCTGAGCATCTGGACCCAAGCCCCTAACTGGCAAACTGGCATGTCTCTGTGCTTGCTGTAATGGATTGTTCTAGCCATGATGCTGATGAAAGAAATTACTTAAGGACCAAGTCTTCCCCCTCCACCCGCCTCTGTTCTGTCTAGCATTCCTGCAGTCTGGCATCTTTGCTTAGAAACATTATCTCCCCAGATCTTGCAGATTCCCTAAGTGGTAGCTGTAGCATATCGCCTTGGGGAGTTCAAAGCACCTTATGAATATTATCTCATTAAATCCCCCAGCCTTTTCCCCAGGAGTAAAGCCACACCCCTCCCCCACCCCAACTCACAATCCCTGCTTCATTCAAACCAGACTGTGAATAATAAATATTGTGATTTATTGCAAGTCATTTAGAAGGAACTGTAAATGGACCCTCAACTTCTCCATCTATCTGAAAGGCACCATCTTAATGTGTGTAAAGAGGAAATAATGGCTGTTCTGACACCCACTTACCTGGAACACCAATGATTTATGGTTCTTGGGTAGATTGCCAGGTGCCCTTTACTCCCACCGGACAAAGAAATCCCAGAATCCTTATTCTTTCCCTGAATACTGGCATTTCATGCCTTCCGCTCCCCTCACTATCCCAGTAACACACCAGGCATCTGGAAGTACTTGCTGCTCTATAAATGTACCAATTTTCTTCAGGCTTTCAAAGCTTTGAATAAACTGTTTCCTCTGTCAGAATGCTCCTCCCCACCCTAGTCATCCTCTACTTTGTCATCTCCTGTTCATCCTTAAGGACCAGCTCAAATCTCACGTCTTTCACCAAATCTTCTTTGACTTCTACAGGATGAGTTAGTTGATCTTTCCTCTAATCTTCCACAGCTTCAAATAGAAGAGCTACCACTTCTACCAGGCTCTACTTACATGCTGTACGTATATATTATCATTTAATTCACATGATACCCTCTGAAGTTGGTGATATAACTAATTTTACTGATAAGAAAAAAGAGGCTTGAAGAGGTTAATAACTCCCAATGTTTCATTGATAATTAGGAGGTAAAGCCAAATTTCAAAGTAAGGTCAAACAGCAAAGCCCAGATCTTTTTTTTTTTTTTTTTTTTTTTTGAGACACAGTCTTGCTCTTTTGCTCAAGTTAGAGTGCAGTGGTGTTATCTTGGCTCACTGCAAACTTCACTTCCCAGGTTCAAGCGATTCCCCTGCCTCAGCCTCCCGAGAAGCTGGGATTACAGGCATGAGCCACCACAGCTGACTAATTTTTGTATTTTTTATAGAGACAGGGTTTCACCATATTGGCCAGGCTAGTCTTGAACTCCTGACCTTAGGTGATCCACCCGCCTGGGCCTCCCAAAGTGATGGGATTACAGGCGTGAGCCCCCACACCTGGCCAGCAAAGCCCATAATCTTTTACTTCATAAGCTGCCTCCACTTTGTTTTTTGTGTGTGGGGGGGTTTATTATTATTATTATTATTATTATTATTATCACTTGTTGGCCTATCAGGCTTGAGCTTCTTAAGGTAAGGGATTATGACCTTCATGCTCATATCTTTGTACCTAGCACAATGCTTAGTACAAAATAAGTGCTCAGTAAATGTTGGTGGAATTAATGAATTAAAGAAAGAATGAATACATAATTTTGTTGCTTCAGATAAATTTGTTGTATTTTTAAATTTGGGGGAACATGTAAGTTGCCAGATTTCCCTTCTGATGAAGTATTGGGAAGAGGGGTCCCTATGGAGAGAAGAGGATTATTTCACCAATGAGGCAAATCCAGGAGTCATTAAAATTGGGTTATACACTTGAACTCATGGAAGACCTTGAAGAGCTCAGCCTCCACTAGGCTTCCCCATAGAATAACTGGAATACAAACATAATCTCTGAACTCATCCATTCAACAAATATTAATAGAGTTATATGTGACAAGCATTGGGCTGGGCTTTGGGGAAACAAGAGTCAGCACAAATAGTCATGGTCCTTAAAGTGGACTCCTATTGTTTGCCTGTCCAGCATCTCTTCTGCTAACAGAACCACTCTTTTCTCTTGGGAAAATATTCTTCCTATTTTCAGACTGTGTGTTTTAGGTTGGGCTAATTTCCAGTTCTTGGCTTTGAGTCTGAGCACTTGGCCAGGCATGACCAATCACTGTGTTGTGTCCTCTCTATCCACAGTGATTAGTTTAGGAATGGTCATGTGGCTCTAGTTGGGCAAATGATCATCAGCAATGAGTTTCTGACTGGAACTATAGTCATGTATCACTTCTCAGCGGGACTCATTGAGAATACATTCTGAGAAATGTGTCCTTAGGCGATTTCGTCATTGTGTGAACGTCATAGACTGTACTTACAAAAACCTAGATGGGATAGCCTACTACACACCTAGGCTGTATGGTATAGCCTATTTATCCTAGGCTACAAACGTGTATAGCCTGCCACTGTACAAAATACTGTAGGCAATTGTAACACAATGGTAAGTATTTGTGTATCTAAACATAGAAAAAGTACAGTAAATATATAGTAAAATCTTATGGGACCACATGGTCCATTGTTGTTTGCAATGTTGTTATGTAATGCATAACTGTATTAAAAAAGTGATGCTTTGTTTCTTCTGGTTAAATATAAACCTGGAACTACTGACAAAGAATAAAATCAATACAAAGGAAATCAGAACTGAGATTTTGAGGGAGCAAGAGTAGACTGATGGCATAATTTCAGGCTTTAGAAACGGCCACATCTAAAGCCAGCAGAAGCCCTGGATTTCCCACTCACATGAGCCAATACATTCCCTTTTCTTCTTAAGTCATTTTAAGATGGATTTCTTTCACTTACAATGAAATGAGACCTAAATAACAATAACATTGGCTCTTGGAAGTGAGGTTTTGTAAGTGACATCCTAAAATGTAGAATTGGCTGAGTCACAGTAGGTTGCAGAGCACCAAGAATTTCTCTGTTCTTGGCTGGGAAGTCAGCTGGATTGAAGTGTTTTATGTAATATCTTAAGGCTCAAACCATGTTCTAGAGATAGAAAATATAATTATATTGGAAAGAATTGTTATTTCTTATGGCCTTCAGTAACGTCCTATAAGGAAGAAGGAAGCTTAATGGGAAGAAGAGAGAACTTCTCTCAGAGAAGCCCACCCTGTATCAGTCAGCAGTTCAGAATGGCTGAGAGGAGCACTGTGAGTTGGAAAAGCTAAATTCTATATCCCAGGATAAATTTAACATAAATGAAGTGAAGGGAGGCTAAATACAAAGAGAAGAGACTGGAACTTGGAGGTAGCATGATATCCAACCCCTCCAAACATCATCTTTCTTCCATAGCATAAAAAGCCATTCTCTGGGATGCAACAAGAAGCAAAATAAATTTCAGTCTTGCCTCCCTGCCTTAGTGCATCATTAGCCCAGTGGATACAACAGGAAGGCCTGCTGCCAAGGAACAGAAACTTCCGGACGGTGGTTGAGATTCAAGGACCCATCTTTCTGACTTTGGATTTGACTGAATGCAAATTGATCAAGTGTTTATTAAGATTTAAGAAAGTTGTAATGCCTGAAAAGCACAAAACCTGACAAACGATAATCTGCAACAAAGTGGTCAACAACTGGGGCAGTCCTAGGCTCATGAACTCACTAAGAGAAAGCAAGTAGCCACAGGAAGGGAAACCTCTTGTTGTCCCACTTAGTTATGGCCACAGGATCAATAAACAAGGGATTTCCTGCCAGAGCAGAATGAGGGGAAGCCAGATGGGTTGACCAAGGAATACCTTTCATCACAGGGCAGAGATGCCCTGATTATTCCTACCCACCATGCACTTATCCCCATGGTAGATGCTATACAGTTGATGATTACAATACGTTTTTTCTCCGCTCTTTATCAAACAGAGCTTTTAACGGTAGTTATCTTTTTCTTTCTCATTGTGTATCATATATTTTGGGGAGGAGTGAGTGAATTTGTCATTTACCATGAGTTTCCAGACACATGAAACTTCACCCACACCAGAATAGAATTTTCATTGCAGAAATCCTCTCTTTGAAGAGAGATGCAGTCAACTAGTTAAGATTGTGTAGAAATTATAAGCACTGGCTCTGGAATCAGATTGCTTGTGTTGGTATCCCAAATACACTATTTACTTGCATAACTTTGGGCAACTAATAACACTCCATTTTGCCTCTGTTTCTTCATATGCAAACCCGGGCTAAAATAGTAATATCTTTTTTTTTTTTTTTTTCCCGGAGACAGAGTCTTGCTCTGTCATCCAGGCTGGATTGCAGTGGTGCAATCTCAGCTCACTGCAAGCTCCACCTCCCGGGTTCACACCATTCTCCTGCCTCAGCCTCCTAAGTACCTGAGACTACAGGTGCCTGTCACCACGCCCGGCTAATTTTTTGTATTTTTAGTAGAGACGGGGTTTCACCATCTTAGCCAGGATGCTCTCGATCTCCTGACCTCGTCATCCACCCACCTTGGCCTCCCAAAGTGCTGGAATTACAGGCATGAGCCACGGCACCCGGCCAATATTTTTTAAAATAATTTTGTGAGGCTTAACTAAGTCAATACATGTAAAGCAATTGTAGTGACTGGCATAAATTAAGAGCTTAATAAATGTTAGTTATTTTATTATTTATATGGACTTCTCTTTAGAATATGTATGAGTGTGTTTTCAGTTTTAGATGGAATATTTATACCATGTTAGGTGGGGGCATTTTGGAAATTGTACGTACATATGTTGGGCAATGGAGTTGATTGAATGTGTATTGTATTTTTCTTCTGGTAACAGAATACTTCTTTTCCTTAGAGAATCATTTTTGTGATACATGTGGGTTGGATAAGCCTTATTACCTTGGCTCCTCTAATATGGGGTTAATAGTACATACCACACAGAGTTGGTAGTATTAAATTTAACAATCTAAGGCACTAGAACAATGCTGAACACATAATAGTGAGTCCAAAGTCTCAGGACTCTTCATTGATGCTGCTTCTACTATTGGACCCTGGAACTCAACAATGGCAAAAGAAATAAACGATTCAGGGATCCCTCTCCCCAACATGCTTACCTGCTGCTTGGCCCCTGATCTTTTACTTCCTGAAATGGGCTGTTCTGATAAATGTCTATTAATTTGGTGCAGGGAAGGGGTAAGGGGAGAGTTAAGTGTGTCACTTTGAAGCTAATACAGTCTAATTACCCACATTCTGGTCTTACCATTGTGGCTAGAAGGCTCTCAATCTCCCCTCTGTGCACCTGCCCACAATGTCCTCCCTCCTTCCCTTCCTCTACTCAGAGCTTAAATCGCTTTTTAACCCCAAACCCAACTCATTTCTTCCCTCCTCTCCAGCCACCTGCACCTCACTTTGTCTTGGCCAATGCAATATGTTTTGCTCTTTCAAGTCTCTAGAAGAAGATTAAGCAAACTATGATCCATGAGAAAAATCCTGTCTTTCCCACCTGTTTTTGTAAATAAAGTTTTGAAATGCCCATTCACTTTTGTATTGTTTGTGATTGCTTTGTTATAATGCAGAGTTGAGTAATTGCCACAGAGACTCTGTGGCCAATAAAGCCGACGATATTTAATATCTTACCCTTTACAGAAAAAGTTTGCCAGCTCCTGCTCTAGAATGTAGGCATTACTTAGGAGCTTGTTACAAGTACAGAATCTCAGGCCAACCTCAGACCTACTGAATTAGGTTCAGTAGTTTAACAGATTCCAGGTGATTTTTATACACATTGAAATTTGGGAAGCTGCTTTGAAGCCTTTTTAGGGCAAGCAGGGAACCCTGACTCCAATTCACAGCACTTAGCCTACTTCAGGATATGCACTAGGGTCTCAGCTGGTTCAAGCTGATTGAAATGGATAAGTAGTAGGAAAGTCCTGGGCCTAGATAGTGGTTCTCAAAGTGTGGTCCTCAGATCCCCCCATCATCCACATCGCCTCAGAACTTGTTAGAAATGCGAATTCTAGGGCCCACTTCAGACCAACTGAATTACAAACTCTGGGGCTGGAGCTCAGCCATGTGTGTTTAATGAGCCCTCCAGGTGATTCAATTGCAAGTTACATAGCGCTCCGGAGATTCCGATTAATTTGGTTTAGGGTAGGAACCTGTTATTGAGATATAGCATATATAATCTCCCAGGTAAATCTAATTTTTAGCCAGGATTAAGGACCTCAGGTTTAGATCCTCTCATCCAAAAAGGATTTATTGTGCACATACGATGTGCCTGGCACTGAGCTAGGTCCAAAGTGTGGACATATATCTGTATCTATATTAATATCTACCTCTATCTATATGAATAAACAAAGTCACTGCTCCTGAAACAATCATCACCTAATAGAGGCACCATGTAAATCAAATTTCATTCACGGTAATGTTTGCTATTGCACAAGTAGCCTGGCACCCAAAGGAGGGGGGTAATAAACTCATTTAAAAGGTCACATAGGCCTCCAGAAGGAGGAAATAGTTGAGCTGTCTTAAAGAATGAACAGGACTTCCCAGGGGAATTTCAGACAAAGGGAATAGCATGTGCAAAGGGCACAGAAAAGGAATGCATGAAATTATACAATCAGAAAATTGCAAGAAGCTTGATGTGGCAGTGCCAAATCTGAAACTGGAAAGGTAGCCGAAGAAGCTCCCAACCTATGGGGAAAAGTCTAATGAGGTGGACCTAAATAGTCTTTAGTTCACTGAGCGTTTGTGCCAAGGTTAGTTAGAATCTATCTGCATCTCGCTGGAAACCATCATTCTCAGCAAACTATCGCAAGAACAGAAAACCAAACATCACATGTTCTCACTCATAGGTGGGAAGTGAACAATGAGATCACTTGGACACCGGAAGGGGAACATCACACACCAGGGCCTGTTGTGGGGTTGGGGGGAGGGGAGAGGGATAGCATTAGGAGATATACCTAATGTAAATGACGAGTTAATGGGTGCAGCACACCAACATGGCACATGTATACATATGTAACAAACCTGTACGTTGTGCACATGTACCCTAGAACATAAAGTATAATAAAAAAATAAATAAAATTAAAAACAAATAATCTAGCTGCATCTCAATGCCTAGTGGAGAGTGGCCACATGTGGAGAAAATCAGGTGCAAACAGAATGCTCTGGAGGAAGAACAACAACCAGTGGCTGAAGTCCCCAGGCACGCTACTTAAGCATTCAGGTCTTTGTCTTTGAAGGGAAAGCAGATTTCAATGAGTGGGAACTGCAGCAACTCTACATCCAGGTATACACACCCACAGGCACACCTGGGCCAAGACGAGCTGGCCCGACTTTCCCTAGGAATAAACACCGGCTATCTGCCCCTACCCAAGCTAAGAGGCACCCTCCTCAGCTTGTGGGTCCAACAGACAGATGAGGCTGGCAGGGCCGCCCTAGTCGTGCAGCCAGAGAGCGGACGTGGCAATACACAGCTGCTGACTTTCTCCCCCCTCACGTTAAGCTGGAACATTTTGCACTTTTCTTCTTCAACTCTTTCAAAGCAAGTCATTTTCCTCCTCTGGAAGGACGCCCATTGTTCCTTTGACATTAAAGATAGGTCTTCACTGTTTTCTCTTAAGGCAGCAATTGGTGAAGTTAAGATGTATTATGGGGACTTGTCAGAAGGATACAACATTATACAAAGGAATGATGTGAAACAAAAATTGCTCTCTTCAACCTTCCCAACCTCTCCCGCATACAGATTTCAAGCCATTTTTCTGTCCTCGTGTGTTCCCGGCGCAGCTGGGAATTGGGGGTAATTGAAGAGATGGAGTTTGTGGTTCTCTGCAGATGGCCCCTCTGGCTGCTGGGGAAGCAAGGTGGAACTGCGAATTATTCAGTGGACAGTGCACGAGCAGGGAGAGGGAGGAGTCAAGGGAAGGGAGACTCAGGAGGAAAACCTCACACATGTTTTTCTTAGGAATTTCTTAGGAATGCTTACTTCAGGTTCTCAGGGTTGCAGGATGGCTGGTTAGTTTTAAAAAGCTAAAGGTCTTCTCTTTCCCACAGTGAATTCGGAGTTGATTTCCCAGTGCCTTTTACTCAGGATGACATGGTTAAATATTACTACTGAAATGTGGTCCTATCTCAATTTTGAGCGGAGGGTGGAGCCAGATTCACCATTTCCTCCTTTGTTCATTAATTTGATGGGGCTCTGGTCCCCACTCTATCACTTACTGAATGTGTCACCTTGGGTAAATTAACTAACATCCCCCACCTCAGTTTCCTCATCTATAAAATGCGAATGAGAATTAGAGTTTCCTTATAGGGTTGTTGTATGGGTTAAGTGATACAATGCCCATAATGAACATGGTGCCTGGCAGTCTAAGTCCTCAATAAATGTTTGGCACATGTTATTATTTTCATTATTAGGCCACAGACATGTGTTAAGTGCCACTTGTACTGACCTGTGTTCTGGACAGTTAGAGATGAACAAAATGGGAAGTCGCTGGTGTTCCACTGGGAGGGGCAGTGATGGTTCACGGTTGGTGGTAAACTCTGGGAAAGAGGGGTCACAGGTTGCCGTGGGCAGGCAAGGGAGGGGTACCTGCCCAAACCCAGCGGTCAGGGAGGGCTTCTGGAGGTGGTGGCTCCTGAGGGAGACTTGAAGGATGAACAGTGGAAAAGGAGATAGTGTTAAGTGCAGAAGTCAGCAAGTCTCTTCCTGCCAGAGAGAACAGCATGTGCAAATATATCAAAAGACCCTGAAGCTTTCCCAGAACTGTGTGCAGGTCTAAGTGCCTGGAGCACAGATAGAACTGTTTGATGGGGAGTTGCAGGGGATGTGGCTGGAAAGGAAAGTCTGGTCCCCTCAGGAAGTGCTTTGGGCAGGAGATAAAAGACTGGGATTTTACCCCGAAGCGATAGGGAAATACTTTATGGTTTTCAGTAGGCATGTGGCCTGGCTGCTGGGAGGAGAGTGCGTTGGGTGGGTAAGAACCTGGTCAGAAAGACACTAAAGGGATTCATCAGGGCCCTGAAGAGAAAGAACTGAGACAGAGGCCATGTAGATGGGGACCCGTGGGTGCTCCTTGGGAAGTTAGGAGCTAGAATATCTGGCATTCGGTAATAACTTGATGCAGGAGGGGTTTGGGAAACACCCCCCAACATAAACCACCAGGTCTCTGCCTTCAGTGACCTATGAGTGATCCTTCACAGAGATGAGACAGCAGTAGTAGCCAGAGAAGACTCTGATCCGTTACAGACATGCTGCATTTGAGGTGCTTTGTGAGATAGCCGGGTGGACACTATCAAAAGGCTTGGGGATCTCAGGGAGCTCTGGGTAGGTGATATGCATTATCCACACAGAGGGAGCAATTGAAGCCATGGGGTGGATAAGGTCACCCAGGGCAAGGAAAATGCCAAAAGAATGTGGCTGAATGCAAAGTCCTGGGGAGAGACAGAATGAGGCCAGAAGTCAGTTAGGAGACTTAATTAAAGGAAGAGGCTAGAGTGGTATGGGAGGAAAACCAGGAGAAAAGGGATGTTATGGAGAATCACGAATGAGGAGTGGTCACAGGCGCTGGTGGCCACTGAGAAGCCAATTGAGGTAAGCATCTGAAAGCGGCCCCTGGACTTCCAGTGAAGGCAGGCTGTCAGTGATGGAGGCAAGGACAGAGCCAGTTGTGGTGATGCTGTAAGTTGAGGATGGAAGATGGAAACCGATGAGGCAGGGTTTGCCGTTAGAAACCTTGGCAGTTGGGGAAGCTGCAATAGAACCTTGTGCTTTTTGAGCACTGCAAGTACCTGGGGTGTGTGTTATAAACACAGCCACATAGGCCCTTACAGATCTGCTGAAACAGTCTTCAGAGGTGGAATCTGAGAACCTACCGTTGGAAAAGGCTGTCTTGGTGATTCTCTGGTGATTCTGCAGTGAGAATTCCAAATGCCTGGGATTGGGGCATAAACACTGGGGTTAGCATCAGAAACATTGGGTCTAAGTCCAGCACCAGCCCATGTGAGTTGGAAACCACATAAGTGGGGCATGGATTTGATTACAGATCAATGGTAATTTGCTATCTACGTGATTAGCAAGTCATTAGCTTCTTCCATACCCAGCCTTCTCATCTACAAGACAGGGAGCGTTCTAACACTCTCCAGGTTATTGCAGGGGCTGGTGAGAAAATCCACAATTGAAAGCACTCATTATTGTTTTATTAATGTTGTTAGCTACATGACCTTGGGCAAATTTTACAACCTTTCCGGACTCTCATTTCCTTTGTATAATAGGAGCAGTTGTTTCTTACTTAGGTATTAGAAGACCAAGTCAATAGTGCATGGGGAAGTCCCTAACATATAGCAGGTACTCAGTGAATACTAATATTGTGCATTAGTTAGTGCAGGAGGTTACACTCAGAGATAGTCACTAGTTAGGCTGTCTGCAGTGGCAGCTCAAGCCTGTCCTCTGCCTCCCTAGGTACTAGCAGGGTTTGTGACTGTGTAGGGTCCTGCAGGTGAGCTGCAGAAATCTGGGCTGCTGGTTCTGGTCATAGGCTTTGCAGAAGGGATGATCAGAGGCCAGGGCCAGCTGCCAACTATTAGCCATCCCAGTCTGTGGTCCTTAAAATTTGCTGTTACCACTTCCAGACTACAGGGTAGCCTCTGGTTCCATGGGAGATGGGTGGCCCAAGGACAGGGTCCTCTACATACCCAAAGGCCGTGGGAAACAAGGCAGAGGCTGAGAATTGAGCTGTTCACACCAGCAGGAAAGAACTAGCCAAATGCCCTGGATTTTCCTCATGGCTATGGTATAGCCAGGGACTCAGAGCTACTGTGCAATATGGACAGATTTGTAGCTCACTCTAATCAGGCCCAGTGGGAGAGAGGAAGTGGACAGAGGGAAGGATGGACAGTGAGGTGGTGCTCAAGCCTGCTTCCTGCCTTCTAGATGCTCTGGGGACACTGTTCTGCTGTTCTGTTTAGGGCTCCTGTTGGAAAGTTGGGCTCCTTTGGGATCTCAGTTACAGATGGCAATATGACAGTGAGCGATATTCATTCAGTGCCTTACAACTGACAAAGCACTTTCACCTAAGCTGGATCATTTGATCTTTTTAACCGCACAATACTGGAGGTCCAGCAGGAAATGACTGTCTCTGTTTTACAGATGAGGAAACGGTAGCTTTGAGAGATTTACTTAGGCCTCAGAATTGGTGTGTGCCAGGGCCTGGATTCAAATTCAAATTCATCTGGCTCCAAAGCTGCTGCTCTTTCTACTAGCCAGGAGTTGCTCTGAAAATGGTAGCCCTGGACTGAGAGACAGGAGAACTGGTTTCTTTTCAAGACTTGTCCCCAGCCTTGCTCTACGGCCTGTGACAAGTCACTTAACTGCTCTTGGGTTTGAGTTAGCAATGCTAACAACCCAGATCTTGGAACAGAAAAATCAGAAAGATTCCTTCCAACTGGACTATCTCACTGTATTAATGCTGGCAGTGCTCCTGGTCACCAGTTGTTCCGGAATCAACCTCTGAAGTGCTAACTTCTGAAGGGATGCTCTAGACTCCACCCAGCTCCCCAGGGAAATATCCCTTGCCAGAGAGCTCTTTATTCCTACCTGAAAGCCACAATGAAGTATCTGAGAAGAACAGAGCTTGATTTAGAGAGGGGGAAATCCACAGACATCAAAAATCACCAGCACAGCGGCACCATCCTCCTTGCCAGTTCCTGGCATCTGTGCCCAGCTGCTCCCCCAAGCATGACGCCAACCCTGGCTCTCTCTGCCCCTCTAGGGCCCTTCTGTAGCATCCGCAGAGGTTTTAGGCTGAATAGGTCTCCCTTACTTTTCTGATTGGCTTGTGTCCCCAGGGTCTGTACAAAAGCAGCAGCTCAGCAGGACCTCAGCACCCCTTGTGAAATGAATCGGTAACAGAATTATCCATCACTCTGTGGCTTTATGTCCACTCAGGCTCTGCCGAGTGGCATCTTCACTTCCTAGAAGGACCTGCTGTTTTCCTCCTGAGCATCCGTTTTTCCTTGGGAGCCAAACTTTGGTTTCCGTAGTTCACAAACACAGAAAATGCAAAAGAAAATTTTAAAAATTACTGAAGCCCTTCTCTCCTAGAGCTCACCTTGTCAGGCTCTTCACTGGGTGGAAGGACGGAAGTGAAATTTCTTTGCACTCGGGGAGAGCACGTCTGGGGCCTGGTGGTCTGCCCAGTTCTGCCAAGCAGAAGGAAGGCTGGACTTCCCTGGGGTCCATACCTTGGCCTAAAGGCCACTTCCTTTATTTTGCTTTGGTTTCTTTGACCTTTAGGCTCAATACACAGATTAAGGAGAGGGGCCTAAGGAACAAATCCTCTCCAGTGCCACATGGATTATTCTGGAATTAGGCCGCTGCTGTCTATTTTATTTGGTGATCCCAGTTGGATCTCCAAATTATACCTGTAATTTGGTGCACTCTGTGTATTGCAGTCTGTCAGAGAAATCCTATAATTATTTTTTAAGTGACAAAGTTTTAAGGAACAGCTAAATAAATGTAGCTAAATTTAGTGCACTGTCTGTACAATGAAATGTGGCAGGAGGCAGAGATATGATCAGTGGCTGGTGGAAAGAGAATTTTGTTACTATCCAAAAGGTGGCAGCAAAAATTACCTCAATTAACTTAACAAGAAGCCAGTCCTACTCTGCCAGCCTGCCCGGGAACCCTGGCACGCACCTTTTGTCTTTCTTGCCAGGATTCCAGGCCTTCCTCACCAAGCTGTCCCCGGCTCCATCTGCTGCTCCCGTCTGAGGCTGATCCCCTTGCCCTAGTCACGTTCTGCCTCCTCCCTGAGATACTCCAGCCCGGCATTCCAGAAGGAGCAGGGTCAGGAGTTCACACCTCCAAGAAACCTCAGTGCAGATCAGCACCTAACAGGGAGACCAGAGAGACAAAGCAAGGACCCGTTTCTGCCCTCTACATACTCCATAGAAAATGAGAGATTTTCTACAAACCCAAAAGCATAAGATCTTGGGAGGAAACATGATCCATACCTCATCTAGCTGTTCATTTAAGCTTTTAATTGTTTTTGTTTTTTGAGACGGAGTCTTGCTCTGTCACCCAGGCTGGAGTGCAGAGGCGCGATCTTGGCTCACTGCAAACTCCGCCTCCTGGGTTCAAGAGATTCTCCTACCTCAGCCTCCCGAGTAGCTGGGATTACATGTGCCCGCCACCATGCCTGGCTAATTTTTGTATCTTTAGTAGAGATGGGGTTTCACCATGTTGGCCAGGCTGGTCTGGAACTCCTGACCTCAAGTGATCTGCCCACTTCGTCCTCTCAAAATGCTGGGATTACTGGCATTGAGCCATTGTGGCCAGCCTAAGCTTTTAATTTTGAGAATCTACTCTGTGCTGGATTTTTAAAATGACTTAAGTGAGTGAATGATTCCTTAAGAAAATATTTATTTTGCTTTTACTATGCACTACATACCCTTCTAGGTTCTGGGTTTACAGCACTGTACAAAAGGGAAGTGCTTGCCTGCAAGTAACTAACATTCTACTGGGGACACTAAACAAGATAAATGGAAAAACTACGTGCTTGATTATAAAATTACGTGCTTGAGAAGTACAAAGGAGAAAGAGAAAACAGGATAAAGGGCATGAATTATAGAGGAGGCTGCTACAATTTTCGATAGTGTGGCCAGGGCCAACCTCGCTGAGAAGGACAAGGACGTGAAGGTGGTAAGGAAGCAGCCCTATACTGTATGAAAAGACCCTGAAGAAGAAAATGTGAAGTGGGCTGTTGGAGAAACAGAATGAGTACTGCAGGCTCCTGCTTGAGAAGGTCAGGGGGAATTGGAGAAGAGAGATATGTTTAAAAACTAATTACTATTCTAAGTTCAATGTAGTTGTTTAGGCCAGGGATCAGCATGCTATGTGTTTTTGTACAGCCTGTGAGCTAAGATTGGTTTTTACATTTTTAAATGGTTGGGAAAAAAATCAAAAGAAGACTATTTTGTGACACATGAAAACTATATGAAATTCAAATTTCAGAGTCCATAAATAAAGTTTTATTGGAACAAGGCCATGCTCATTCATTTATATATTTTCTATGGCTGCTTTTGTGCTATAATGGCAGAGCTGAGTAGTTATGATAGAGAACATATGCCCTGCAAAGCCTAAAATATTTACTATTTGGCCCTTTGCAGAAAACATTCACCAACTCCTGCTCTAGGCAATACGAGAGAGTGGTTAGACTTCGGTTCTGGGGTCAGGAGCCCCTGATTCCAGGTGTGGATAGGGCCACCACTTGGTGGTTGTAAGACTTTGGGCAAATGGTCTATCTACTCTGTGACTTTTTCCTCATTTCTGAGATAGGGACAAAAGTCCTGTATTATTAGTCCATTTAATGTTGATATAAAGGAATACTCAAGGCTGGACCATTTATAAAGAGGTTTATTTGGCTCACAGCTCTGCAGGCCGTTCAAGAAATAAAGTGCCAGTATCTGCTTCTGGTGAGGGCCTCAGGAAGCTTTCAAACACAGCAGAAGGTGAAGGTGGGGGAGGGCCTGTCATGTGGCAAGAGAAGGAGCAAGAGAGAGGGGAGGATGTGCCAGCCTCTTTTTAACAACCAGATTTTGCATAAACTAATAGAGCAAGAACTCACTCATTATCATGTTACCACCAGGAGGGCACCAAGCCATTCATGAGTGATCTGCCCTGGTGACCCAAAGACCTCCCACTCAGTCCCACCTCCAACACCGAGGATCACATTTTAACCTGAGATTTGGAGGGAACAAATATTCAAGCCATATCAATGACCTACCCTCTTAGGACTGAGAATTGAATGAAATTTAAAAAATGAAGCACATAGTAAGTGCTTGATATTTGTAGTCATTATAACGATCACACATAGTAAAGCAGGAAGTCAGGATAAAGAGATTTATGGAGAATGTTTGTATCCCCCTGAAAATTCATATATTGAAACCCTAACCCCTAATATGATGTTATTTGAAGGTGAGGCCTTTGGAGATTAATCAGATTTAAATGAGGTCATGAGGGTAGAGTCCTCATAGATGAGCGCCCTTAAAAGAAGAGACCAGAGCGCTTTCTCTCTTTCCCACCACTATGTGAGGACACAGAGAGAAGGTAGCCACCTGCAACCCAGGAAGAGAGCCCTCGCCAGAGTCTGACCATGCTGGCACCCTGATCTTGGACTTCAGCCTCCAGAAGTCTGTTGTTTAAGCCATCCAGTCTATGGTGTTTTTTTATGGCAGCCTGAACTGACTAACGCAAGGTAGGAGCAACTATCTTTACCTGGGGCAGTCAAAGAAGTGGCCACTGAAGATGAACAGAATTTACCCGGGTGGAGAAGGAAGGAAAAGGCAGAGGAACCTATGTGCAAAAGCAACGGTGATATGAATGAGCGTATGAATGGGCATGGGGTGTTTGGGGACTGGAGAGGACAGTTCTGGCCACTTGCAGCACAGACAGCAGTAATGGAGGTGAGAGAAAAGAGTGGGATTTGGCAGAGCTAAGGCTGGAGAGGCACATTCGTGAAAGGCTTGCATCTCATACTCCAGGTAGGCTTGTTTAAGTTCTGCCCATTTGATATTTGAAGTGCTCCATTCTCCGTCCCTGAAGACATTTTAGACCATCGGGAGAAATGTCAGCTAACAAGACGAACTCCTACTTGTTCTTTCATGGCTGTGGATGGTTCCTGAGCTCCTTCTCTGTGGCTAACAGCTGCTTATCATGGGGATATACTGTGGTGAATAAGAAAGACACAGCCCTTGATGTCAGGGAAAAATAATGTTATGAGAAATAAGGATTTTTTTTAAAAAAGAAAAGAGATGGGCACAGTGGCTCATGCCTGTAATCCCAGCACTTTGAGAAGCCAGGGCAAGGGGATTACCTGAGTCCAGGAGTTTGAGACCTGCCTGGGCAACGTGGTGAAACCCCTAACTACAAAAACTTAAAAAAATGAGCTGGGTGTGGTGGGATGCACCTGTGGCTCCAGCTATTCCGGAGGCTGAGGTGGAAGGATCACTGAAGCTTAGCAGTTGAGGCTGCAGTGAGCTGTGATTGTGCCACTGCACACCAGCACAGAGAGAGGTCCTCTCTTTATATTAAAAAAAAAAAAGGAAAAAAAGAAGGAACACAAGATGCTGAGGAAAAAAATGTATTGAGTGTATTGCAGCATAAGGTTTTTAAAGGGTTTTAAATATGCAAGTGATGTTATCAGTTTGAGGTTTTTTGTTGTTGTTTTGAGAGATGGGGTCTTGCTACATTGCCCAGGCTGGCCTCGAACTCCTGGGCTCAAGTGATCCTTCTGCATCAGTCTCCGGAGTAGCTGGGATTACAGATATGCACCACCATGCCCAGCACTGGCCATCTTTTTGAGCCTGGAGGGAGCACAAATGAAAGAGGCTGTTTCTATAGCCCATGGAATAAATAGTGGTAGCTTAAGCTAAGGAATCGACGGTGGGAATGAGGGAGTGGACCTGCAGAAAAAGGCGTGGAAGAAAGAATTCACAGGGCTTGCTGATTGGGTATGGAGTGTGAGGGAGAACAGACAATGGGCAGAAATCCGCCTATGCAACTGCTGGATGGTGATGCCATTTGCTGAGATGGGGAATGAGAGAGATCACTGGTTTTAGGGGAGGGAGGCTGCAGTGGGGATCATGAGCTCAGGATTAGGGATGTTGAGTTGGAGATGCTTGTGGGATCATCCCTTGAGGTATTTTGCTATCTCATTCTGAAGATCAGGGAAGAGATCTTGGGCTGGAGCTAGAAATTGGAGAGCTGTTAATAAACGATGGTAACCGATGCCCTGGAGTGGTTGAGTTCACTCAGTTGCAGGTCCTGTGTGCCCACATGCTGCCCCCCAGCCATGGAATAAACCCTGCATAATAGTCTGCCTTTTGAAAACAGACAGACAGATACACATACACACACACACACACACACACACACACAAATATTCAATCCCTGATGACTCAGTGGCACGTATCTGGCCCTGATTGTGCAGACAGTTTTACAGGAAGTTGCCAACACAATGAACCATCTGAAGCTTCTAATGAAGCAATTATAGTATGTGGAAGGAACAATCAATCAACTGTAAACTCAGTGGTGAGAATATTACGGAGACAGAGGGTCGATGACAGGCTTGCTGCGGTTAAGTCAAAGAGAGTAACTTGATCCCTTATTGGAGATGAAGTACACATGATATGGGAAATTCCCCACCCCTCTGCCAACAGACACAAAGAAAATAATTCCTGTAACAAGACTACTGCCCCTCGCACCAATCCGTGCTGCCCTCAAAAGTGTTGTCATGAAATCCTGAAAAAAAAAAAAAAACCATTGCCCACATTTTGGGATGTCATGCTTCATAAAGCCCTTTTTACCCCAGTGAGATCTCTCTATAGGTCATACCAGTCAGTGCTCCACCCTTCTCATTTGATTCTTGAATCTCAAAGAGCTGCACTCAGGGAGATGTCCCATCAAAGGCAATGATTATGGTATTCTTATTTCCACTGCTCTATACTAGTCCTCTACATGTATTACTTCTAATTTTCATAATGAGCCTACAGAATAGGTATTACTTGGCTTCATTTATGATGAGGAGAGACTCAATGTTTACATAACCTGTCCTATGTCACAGAGCTCAGATGTGGCAGAGCTGGATCAACCCAGGTCTGTCTGACTCCAGAGTGCATCTCCTTCCCCATGGCCTGCCGCCTGAACACCTTGAGTGACCTTCCCTCTGTCCAGCCCATTCTCTTGACTGCTGGGCTATTAGAAGATTCTTACTGAAATCTCCACCCATTGCTCTGAGCTTACCTTCTAGAGACACTCACATAAAAGATTTAGGGTGTTTGAAGACAGCAATCATACCCTTTCATTATTCTCCCCTGCAGTAAACACTTCCAGTTTCTTCAGCCCTGTCCCATGTGCTATGGGGAGGCAGTCGCTGCTGGCTGCCTTCCTAACAGCTATTCTCTCTTCCCACGCAATTTCCTTGCCAGAAGCTCACCTCCTACTGTAGAAGCTGAAAGGGCCAGAAACTCACTCCTAAGAAGTGAATACTGAGAAGTTGATTTTGGAGCCAGGGAATGAGGACATTGGAGAGGCAGAGAGATGAATGTGGCATAAAAGAAGCATCTAGATCCTGATCCTGACCCCCACCAGCTGTGGGCAACTTGTTTAAACTCTCTGGGGCCTCAGTCTATTCGTCTCTAAAATGGGGATGACCGTACTCACTCACTGCAGGGTTGTGCTGAAGACAGAATTGCATTAAGCATATTAAGCACCCAGCATAGTGCTGGACACGGAATTACATACTAGATGTACGCGGTTATTTTTATAACCATTACTGAAGATGGGAACTGCAATTCTTCACGGACTTTTGTTTATTTTATGCAGTGTATGGCATGAGATTCACACATAGATTAGGCAAAGGGGCATTCATATCCTAATGTTTATTCAGGTATGTTTTCCCTCCCTGCAAAATATAACACGCAAGCAGTAATATTTGTGCATGTAGATTCATTATTCATTGGCTCTGTCTTATTGGGTAAAAATGTTATCCCAACCACAGGTGCCAATATTTGTCTCAGGAAAGAAATTCTCATATTTTAGGAAATAGATACATTGTTTAGCCTTCCTTTCAAGAAGCTTACAGTCACTGAAAGCCAAAGATATAAGTGTAAATTATAATTACCTACAGAATTCAGTACAGTAATAGGCTGTACAGAATTTGCCGCCTAAAAATAGGCTGTATGCCATACAGCCTAGGTTTGTAGTAGGCTATACCATCTAGGTTTGTGTAAGTACACTCTGATGTTTGTATGATGACAAAAATCGCCTGATGACACATTTCTCAGAACATATTTCCATTGCTAAGTGATGCATGACTGTGTATACATACATTAATGTAAAAATACATATATATCTATATATGCTTATATACATTTATACATACACACATACATTCCTGTGTTCTCCAAATAGCTCTGATTATTCTCCCTTCTGGGAACACAGAAGGACTTAATGTCTCCCAATCCCCTTATGATGGTGTGGGGTCCTATGACTAGTTCTGGTCAGTGAGTTGTAAGCAGAAGTGACATGTGACTTCCGACATGTGTCACTTCCGGATTAGAACATTTAATTGGCAGGACATACCCCTTCAATCTTTTTTACCTCTGCCATAGTGGCTAGCAACATTTAGATCTGTGGTTACTTGATCAGCTTTGGTCCCAAGTAAGGGAATTTAGAACAGAGCTCTCAACTGCCCCTCAGTGTACTGATAGTGTGAACAAGGCAGAAACCTTTGTCACCAGTCACTGAGACTTGGAGATGGTGACAACATAGCATGGCCAGTCCCAAGACTGAGGGCCTCCAGCAGCCCCGTGTTCATAGGTGTAGTTCATGGCTTCAGCAGAGGAAGAAACTCTCCCTTTTCAGCACCTTAATAGGCTGTCTCATGGAGAGACCCTCTTTGGCTTTCTTTTGTTTTGTCCTATCCTTGTATCCATCACCGAGGACAGGAAGATGTTGTAACAGAGTTGGCCTGGTCTGGACCATGTGGCTTTCCTCTAGACAATGGAGAAACACTATGATAGGTGGTCCTCCTGGAAGCATTTCTCAAACAGAATGAGGGAGGCGGCACAGAAAATATAACAGGGACTGTGACCCATGGACATGGCTAAGGGTCTTTTCTTTCGCTTTTGCTTTCTTAGCTTTGTTTCTTCCTTCCCTTTATGGGTCTTACCTCATCCCCTACCTCTTATCCATGACAGTACATTTTCAGCTTTCAGAAACAATGTTATAGCTTCCTTGGCGTCCCCAGTACCCAACAGAGGGACTCAGTAATTGTGGAGGGAATAAGCAGATGAAAGAGGTTGTGTAAGATAAGACAGAGCCAGAATGAAGAAGCACATTTTATTTTTTCTGTGACTGGGAGATCAAACATCAAACAATGGTCTATATTGACATAAAACCTTCCAGGATAGGCCAAAAATGTTTAATTCTCACTCTCTCTAGAATTCCCTTTAACAAATGCAACCAAACACCTGGGAACGAGAGACCTGCCACTGTATTATCCATTTGATTTCAAACTGGAAACCCTAGACAGATTCCCTCGCCTGCAATTAGCCAGGTGGAGCACAGACAAGTTAATATCAACAGCTCATCTTGATGCCTACGCTGTCTCCAGAACCCAGGGAAAGGTGTTCTTCCCCTTAATCCTCTGTGGCAGGACAGATGGCACTTACAACCCAACCCAGCACTTGGGAAGTGTTTTTTATGCCACCAATTAAGATGCGTTTTCTCCACTGTGTCTATCACTTGCACCTGCAGGACAACCAGTAGCCTCACCATGAGCCTATTCCATTTGATCGCTCCCTTGTCCACTGGGGCGTGTTGCTACAGATCCAAAAAGTGTTGCCAAGGAAGAAAGTGAGAGTTGCATCTGTACTGGAAACTTTCTTGTATGCTCCTAGAGCACTCAGCAAATTCTTTTATGTTTCCATCCAATTGACAATTACCATGAACCTGCTATGTGCCAATTGATACTAAAGGGAAAGGAAAAGGTGAACAAGACTCTGCCCTTGAACTCAGTCTTGTAGAAGAGACAGATTATTATATAACTACAATTCATTGTGAAAACGCTCTAAGTAGAGATAAAATTCAAGTACTGATGAGTCCAGAAAAGGGAAGTCTCACTAATTTGGGGGAAAGGCCCAAATCAAGCCTCAGTTATAGGGAGGCCATGTAAGTCTATATTTGTATTAAAATAGTAACCCACATTTTTACAGTGCAATATGGTTTTAAAAGCATTTCCACATATTTATCTCATTATTTCCAACAACCTTTGTGTAGAAATTACTCTTCTCTATTCACAATTTAAGGAGTTAGGGCTCAGCTAGGCTAAGATATTTGCTCAAAATTACAAACAAAAATAGAAAAGCAGGACTCAAAACTAGGTTTTTTGATTTCGGAGTTTATTTTGAACTTATTTTGAATTGATCAGGGTTCTCAGCTGCAAGCAAAAGTTAACCACAAAACTAAAACACACACACTAAAAATCTCTCTGGCACTAAGCTTGGAGGCTCTGTAGCCAAGACCCAACCAGGATTGAGAACTGTCAACTGAGCTGGTGAAGTCACCAGTGTAACCTCCCCTGAGCATTAGATACCATAGCACGCATACCTGAAACCACCAACATGCCTTGTGCCGCCTCTTGAACTTCTGCTTCAGGTGTTTCTAGAAACTCAGAAGAGTTGACCCACCCCTTGACAGGTAGATTCTCAGTAATCCCTGCTTCTTGGGATTGTAACTTCAGGTAGAATCTGGAGTTACTGCACTGAGGGGCAGAGTCTCCATCAGGTCCCCTAAATGCGGGGAAAATAAGTGCCTGGTATTTTCAGTTTCTTTTGTGGGCATTGGACTCAACTTCACACATTTGGTAATTCCCAGGCATGAGAAGGAGGCTTAGAAGGCAGGTGGTAACATTTTATATTCCCTTCAGCGTTACCTCTCAGTAGTGCTTATTTCCCTGCTTAAAAATTATATTTACTCTATTTGGCTGTTTCTCACTCCCTGAAGTCCTTTTTAACCCAGCACGAACAAGGAAGACTGCTCCTAACCGCCTCCTGCATTGTGCAGCATGACCACGCCTTCATCATCACAATCATGCCAGAAATAGTTCATTTCATTATCAGTCAAACCAATTCATTTAGGTGTGTGGTTACAGCCTCGTCCCTCAATGACTGACCAACCAAGCTTTAGAGTTTAATCATGAAAAGCCAGTGACTTTCACTTCAGAGCGCTGATTGGGAGAGAAGGAACAACAGTCCCCACTCATCTGTGAAACGAAAAATGTCTTCCTCTATTGATAGGGAATAGTGCTGGTGGCTCTGCTTTCAAAAGGGGTCACATGGGGAGTGACTCGCTGTCTCAGATCTGTGAGTCTCTTAGACCCTTAATTCCTTTTTTTTTCTTTAAACAGGGTGCACGTGAACTTAAATTTACAAACCAAACCAAACAAACCACCCCATAAAAAAGTAGGCAAAAGACATGAACAGATACTTCTCAAAAGGAGACATACGTGTGGCTAACAAGCATATGAAAAAAAGCTCATCATCACTAATTATTAGAGAAATGCAAATCAAAACCACAATGAGATACCATCTTATACCAGTCAAAATGGCTATTTAAAAAGTCAAAAAATAACAGATGCTGGCTAGGTTGTGGAGAAAACAGAACACTTATACACTGTTGGTGGGAGTGTAAATTAGTTCAATCACTGTGGAAGACAATGTGGCGATTCATCAAAGACTTAAAGACAGAAATACCATTCGACCCAGCAATCCCATTGCTGAGTATATACCCAAAGGAATATAAATCATCTATTATAAATAAAGACACATGCATGCATATGTTCATTGCAGCACTATTCACAATAGCAAAGACCTGTGATTCTTCAAGTGTGGTCTCCTGGATGGCGGCAGCAGCAGCAACTAGGAACATTTCAGAAGTGAAAATTCTTGGGTCCCATCCCGGACCTACTGAATCAAAAATTCTGGAGGTGGAACGCAACCACCTGTGTGTTAACAAAACCTTCCGTGTGATTCTGGGGCATGCTGAAGCCTGAGAATCACTACTTTAGACCAAGAAACTACTTCTGATGTGGGCACCAAGCTTAAGATCTTTCATGTACTCAAGTATCTTTCAGTTTCCCTTAGTGAATCTGGATGGGAACTGAAGAAACTTTATTTAATGCAGTAAATGTATCCCAGATCATCCTCTTAAGTCTAATCATAAAAAAGTCAGCCTCAAAGAAACCTACTACAGTGGGCACTCCAACAAAATAATGACTAACCCTTGCATTATTTCATATCCATTTTCTCATTCTGCCCACATTACAGCCCCAGAAGGTAAGTCATTTTCAAGATGAAGAAACGGACTAAGGAAGGTTAATTTCCTTGCCTAAGGTTACATATCAAGGAGTGGTGGAGCTCATGGAGTCTATACTGTGTCAGGGCTATGGGCATGATGGGGGACCATGGCGGGGAGTTCTCTCACCACCCTTCTGTAATTATATCACAAACACCTCAAATAATCATCTCTTTCTGCTAAAGAAGTGTGTCTCTTTGACTTGGTGAAATTCTCAATAATTTTTCTTTCTTGAGGAGTCCCTCTTTGTAAGAGCAATTTTAATCAAATCTCCCATTAACTATATGGCTTTGTAACAAAAATGATTTAACAGACGAGTGTGCAAACCAGGCAGTCCATCCTAGGAGAGAAAAGCAGAGGGTATGAAAGGGGGATCAAGTAGCCACCACACCGAACTTGTCAGGTTTAGACACAAATGGTCTCTTACGCAAGTTCTTGTGAAATGAGATATATATTTTTAAGATGCTCCTAAGCCCTCTCTTTACTTTTATTGCAATATTTCTAATCACATATAAATATTTGCCCCCATTAAATCCCATCTGTATTAGTCTGTTCTCATGTTGCTAATAAGGACATACCCGAGACTGGGTAATTTATGAAGGAAAGAGGTTTAATTGATTCACAGTTCAGCACAGCTAAGGAGGCCTCAGGAAACACAATCATGGCAGAAGGGGAAGCAAACACATCCTTCTTCACCCAGCATCAGCAAGGAGAACTGCAGAGCTAAAGCAGGGACAGCCCCTTATAAAACCATCAGATCTCATGAGAAGTCACTATCACAAGAACATCATGGAGGTCAAAGCCCAATGATTCAATCACATCCCGCCGGGTCTCTCCTACGACTCATGGGGATTGTGGGAACCACAATTCAAGATGAGATTTGGGTGGGGACACGGCCAATCATATCACCATCCAATTTTGCTTCCTTCCTAACCTATCCTGAATTCAATGGACAGTTATTTCAACTACATTCAACTTTCTCAATTCCCCCTCATCCTAGCAAACACACACTCCCCTCCTGCCCTGGATAAATTCACTGTTCTCTTTGCTCCAGTTCCTAAACTATCATCCACTCCCAAATTAAAGTGCACAATCATGTTTTGGATCAGGTTTCCTTAAAATCTATACTTTCCTGGGCAAAGACTTCGTGACTAAAACACCAAATGCAATTGCAACAAAAGCCAAAATTGACAAATGGGATCCAACCAAACTAAAGAGCTCCTGCTCAGCAAAAGAAACTATCATCAGAGTGAACAGGCAACCTATAGAACAGGGGAAAATTTTTGTAAGAAGTATTAAGGAGTATTGACTCACGTGATCACGACGTGAAGTCCCACAATAGGCCGTCTGCAAGCTGAGGAGCAAGGAAGCCAGTCTGAGTCCCGTAACTTGAAAAGTGGAGAAGCCGATAGTGTAGCCTTCAGTCTGTGGCGAAGGCTCAAGAGCCCCTGGCGTGCCACTGGCGTATATCCAAAAGTCCAAAAGCTAAAGAACTTGGAGTCCGATGTTTGACGGCAGTAAGCGTCTAGCACAGGAGAAAGATGAAGGCCGGAAGACTCAGCCAGTCTCTTTGCATAGCAAGAGTGACCTTTACTCTCATTCCCAACAAGTTCCTCATCTCCATCTGAGACCACCTGAGCCTGGACTTTATTGCCCATATCACTATCAGGATTTTGGTCAAAGCCATTCAATGAGCCTCTAGGAAGTTCCAAATTTTCCCACATCTTCCTGTCTTCTGAGTCCTCCAAGTCTCTACGAAGTTCCAAACTTCTCATTTTTGTCTTCTTCTGAGTCCTCCAAACTGCTCTGAATTCTGCCTGTTACCCAGTTCCAAAGTCGCTTCCACATTTTCGGGTATCTTTACAGCAGTGCCCCACTACCTGGTACCAATTTACTATATTAGTCTCTTCTTATGCTGCTATGAGGACATACCCAAGACTGGGTAATTTATAAAGGAAAGAGGTTTAATGGGCTCACAGTTCAGCATGACCGGGGAGGCCTCAGGAAACTTACAATCATGGTGGAAGGGGAAGCAAACACATCCCTTTTCAAGTGGCAGCAGGAAGGAGAAGAATGAGTGCCCAGTGAAGTGGGAAGTTCCTTATAAAACCATCAGATCTCATGAGAACTAACTCACTATCACGAGAACAGGATGGGGGAAACCTCCCCCATGATTCAATTATCTCCACCTGGTTCCTCCCACAACACGTGGGGCTTATAGGAACTATAATTCAAGATGAGATTTAGGTGGGGACACAGCCAAACCGTATCAGCAATTAAGAGGAATGCCTACAAATTCACACAGCAATGGAAATGAAATTCACAGACATATAAAGAAAAGAAGCCAGACACAAAAGGGCATATACTGTATAATTCCATTTATATGATGTTTAAGAATGGTCAAAACTAATCCATGGAAAATGTAACCCTGGCAGTGGTTGCTCTGGAGGTGGTAAGATTGATAGGAAAGGAACATAAGAGAACCCTCTGGGGTTACAAAAGTAGTTTATATTTTTATCAGGAGTGTGGGTTACAAGGGTGTATGTATTTTGTCAAAATTCATAGAACTGTAAGATATGCATAGTTTGCTGTATGTAAGTTATACCTCAATTTCGAAATTCCGAAAAGAAAAATTTATTGAAGTCTTTTACTAGCGCCTTCTCCCTCTTAAGTCAGAACTGCTTGGCAGAGCAGGAGGTGCGGGACTGGGGAAGGGTTAAAAGATTGTTGGGTGAGGCTGGAATTAGCACAGAGGAAGTAAGGTGAATTGAATGTTTAATAGCATTACACTAAGATGCCTGATGAATTTATCTCATAATGAGAGGGCCTGCCCTGAAGACTTGAAGTCTATCAGCTACAATCTCCTTTGGGTCATCTAAAGCTGGAAAAAAAAAATCACAAAGTTCAGTGGTTTAAACAGAAAATATTATATTGTTGCTCGCAGTTCTGTAAAATGAGCCTGGCTTAGCTGGGCAGTAATTTACTGGTCTTACCGAAGTTTACTGGCTGTTTTCAGTTGGCTGGTCAGTGGGGGCTGAATTCAGTCAGAATCCTGGGTTGCCTGGGTCACCTCTCTTTCCATATAGTCTCAGGATCTCTTTCTCTACATGGATTTCTATAAGGTCTCTTCAACAGAGCTACCCTGTTTCTAATATGGAGGCTCAGGGTTCCTGACATCAGAAAAGTAGAAGCGCTAGGTCCTGAGGTTTATGCCTATGACTGGCACAGCATCACTTCCTCTGCAGTCTATAGTTAAAGCATGTCACAGGACAAGTCAACATTCAAGAGAAGGGACTAAACAGAGTGTGGTTCATTGAGGGCCATCACTGTAACAAAATCTTACCAATATTTTGCATATATTGATTTATAACCATAGGAAAGCACTTTCCAATAGGAATGCCCACATCTGTTTCTGAAACTCTTGATGTTGCCTAGTATTTCTAACTCCATCTTCTGAATAATATATCTGCTAAGATATAATAGGGCCCAGTTTTTTTGGGGTACCACTCTCTTGCTCAGGTGACTTTGCATAAAGGAGAAAATTTACTTCCAAGTTCTTGACAGAACATCTTGGCAGAACATCTTTTAGCTTGCAGGTACTGACAATTATGATTTTAGGGAGCTTTTGCCCTTGCTATGCCTTGTCTTTGCCTTCCATGTCTGGGTTTCAGAACCAGCACAGATTTGAGCTCTGGCTATTTTCAGTGGTGTTTACAAGGCTGCAGGTATTTGGCAAATAAGCTAGGATAAGATTTTGAGTTAACCTGAGAATTTTCCATGCTTCACATACACATACCTCCACATTTCTTATGTATCATGGGAACCTTCTACTTATTTCAAGGCAGCAACTAGGGCAATTGGAGCTCACTGGCTTGAAGAAGGGAGGCCACAGCCAAACAAAAGACAACAAAGGCATCAATTCTCAATCTTGAGTTTCAAAAGAGCCTTTTCAAAGCCCTGGCAAAGAAAATAGGTTGATAGAAAAAGCTGGTGAGTTTCAAAAGCTTGGCTTTTTTTGTGCCAAAAGCCACATGCTAGGAGAATTGGGGCTACTGAGTGATAACATATAAAACTAATGGTCTACTTCTGTAGAGTCTGTAAAACTTCCAAGGGCTAAACTGAGGGAGGGGGATCTGAGGGGGAGCAAGAAACTTGCAGAGGGTATTCATGAGAAGGGATCATGAACATGATTCAGCTTACCAAAAACAGAAGGGCGAGTTCTCTCAAGTAGACTCTGAGATGAGGTTTGGGGTACAAAATACTGATTTGTAATTAATGATTAGGAAAAGAAAAAGAAGAAAGCAGAATTGGGTTAAGGGAAAAGTTGAACTGCAAGGCAACCTTGACCAAGACTTAAGCAGCAGGAACTCTGGAGCAAATGGTACTACCAAAGTGATTCTGTGTTGGGCAGAATGGCTGGACCTTTATACCCCCACCTTACTTAGTCACTGGGCACAAGCTGCTCTGGGAAGGGCATGACCTTGGGCAAGGTTCTTCATCTGCATCTGGGAGAAGCTGACAGCTGGAGTCCATCTGCTGACTGTCCTCACTCCCTGCACCTGAGTAACAACATCTAGCATAAAGAGGGATCTGGGCAGTCGTTTATCTCTGTGTCTGTCACATTAATTACCTCCTCCCTGAGCTTAATCTCAGGCCAGGAGATAATGGAACACTTGAATAGGTTTGAAAAGCCTGAAGAAAGAACCTATGTAGAACTTCCCAAGTGTAGCCCAAAAGCAGTCTAGTGAACTGGAAGCAGAGAGGAAATGTGAATAAGACACATAGAGGCTCCAAAATAGCTTTTTCAGTCTCGTATGGTTCCAGACTGCCATGGGAGAGTGTCCAAAAGTTTCTGAAGTGCCTGTGACCTCAAGAGGGTCTGGCAACGATTAATAAAGGGTCAACCACGGACTGCTTGGACCAATTAACACCTGGAGTTGACGGTGGAGCCCAGGACATGTCAGCTTATTAAAATGAGATTAACCAAAGACCATATAGAACAAAGTTCTTAGTAGATTCCAAGCAACGTCAGATGCCAGCCATAAACCAAGTCTCCCTCTCCTTTTTTCTGACAGAGGCAAGGATTCTATAAGACCCCTCTGAGCCCTGTGATTTCCATCAATTTGGATACATCTCAGGTCTTAAGCAGAAAAAAAGGGGTAGGGAAAACCCAAATTGACTAAGTTTAAACTCGAAGTGACAGAGAAAATCCTAAGTGACTGAGTTCCTTAAATAGATTGAGTTTTCTGCCATTAGACAACATGGGAACTTTAGGTAGCTACTAAGTTCAATTATAAGAAAAAGTATTTAAAAGTTATATTTTAATTCACATGCATCATGGATTGAAAATTCATGCTGCTATATAAATATGAAATGATCAAAGAAGTAATTATTGCATTAACCAGTAGAAGAGACAGAAATGTAAAACAACAGAAAGATTCAAGCTTACTCTTGGCCAAGTGTATGGCACAAGTGAGGATGGTATCTTAAAATCCAGACACTGCTGGTGCAGTTGATATTGGTAGATAATTTCTGTGAAACAACTTGGAAATATATATATACACACACATATATATCATATATGTGTATCATATATATGTGTACCATATAATATATATGTGTGTATATATCATATATGTGTGTATATGTGTATATGTATCATATATGTGTGTATATATACATATATGTATATGCACACATATATAATCAAGAACCTTAAGTTATTTATTTTTGCAATTTTACTTTTAAGTAGGAGGCTTAAGAAAATAACCAGATAGCATTCTGAATGCCATACAAAGAATAGAGGAAGCAAGGAAATGGGTTAGGAGACTGATCTTACAAGATTCTGGGCAACAAACATTAGCATTTTGCACTTGGGTGATGGCCGTAGAGATGGAAGACGTAGGAAATTGGATTTTTTTGGAGGTAGAGGTAAGACTGATGGACTAAATGTTTGTGAGGGTTAAAGGTATGACTTTTAGTTTTTAGCTTAAGCAGTTGGGTGGATAGTGGTGGCATTTACAAATATTGGGAAGATTGGAGGAGGAAACATTTTTGCAGAGAGAGGGTAGAAAGCAAGAGATTTATTATGGCCATATTGAGTTTTTGATGCTATTAAATATCTGTAAGGCTCTGTCTCTTTGACATCTAGTCTGGAGCTTGGTGGAGAGGACAGAGCTGGAGATATTAATTTGAGACTCACGCACTTGAAGACAGCATTTAAAGCCATCAGACTGGATGAGATCATTTACTGAGTGAGTTACTGAATGTAGATATAAAAGGAATCAAGTGGATGATAGGATCAAGTGTATGAGATTATTACAGATTTTTATTTGCTTCTTTATTGTTTTCTATATTTTCCAAGTTTTCACAATGAAAATACATTAGTTCTATAATCAGAAAACAAGTAAAATTATAATAGATCTGCCGCTGCCACTCAGAAACACATCTATGCAACTCCTTGCTCTTTTTTCCCCAGAAAAAACATTTCGCTTAGTTGGGCCTTAAAAATCTAAATGTGCCGATTTAGTTGGGAATCTCTGAGACAATGTTTGCATGAAAATCAACATCTCACCTCTTCTGCAGTGCAAATGAGCCACTCATCCCCTCATACACTCCCCTAACCTGCATCTCGCTGCTGATTGAACCTGTGCCTAATTATGTGTTGCTGCTTGAGTTCTGAAGTACGTAATAGCAATGTTTACTTGCCAAGATTGACAGTGATGACTAAGTAATTTTCCTCTTCATGTTTTTTTCTGTTTTTAAGTGAAATAGAGGGTAGCTCTGCCTGTCATGCTACTACCCCAAGAGAGTTGGTGGGGTTGTCCCTGGCTAGTGTGACTCGAGGCAAAAACCCAGATATCTCCGGAGCAGTGTGTCAGAAGCCCTAGTGAGAGCGATTTTCCATAATTCATTTGGCATGACTTTCAGGCAATGGTAAAACGGTTTCTTGGCCTGAACATTTATTCATTCAACTGAAATTCACTATGTCCCCTCATTGTTCCTGGCCCTACATGCTGAACTGAGACACAAAGATAAATATGACCTTGTATATGCTCTCAAGGAATGCAAATTCTAGTGATTCAATTTGAATTCAGTTTATTAAGGGTAATGATGAGGGAAGTGTGGGATAACACAGGAGCGCATAACCAGAGAGAGGGGTATGGTTCAGGGTCAAGGCTACTTGGAAAGGATAAAATAGCTAACATCTATTGAACTGCCAGGCACAGTTCTTCATGCTTTACATGGATTAACCCATTCATTCCTTCCAACAACCTGTGAGGTAGGTACTCACAGAATAATAGGCTATTATTTTCATTGTATGGGAGAAAAACTTGAGCCACAAAGTGGTTAAATCTGAGAAGAGTATTTAAAGTCAAAGAGAAATTAGTTAGGCTGGGGGTGGAGGGAAGTGTTCCCAGAAATTGGAGCAGCATGTGGAAAGGTGTGAGAATGAAGTCATTGAGGGACTTCAGGTATTCATTAAACTGGCATTTATGTTGGGAAGAAGTTCAGGGGAGGCGGCCAGAGAAAAAGATCAGAACCCGAACCCGTGATGGCATCGTTGAGCTGGTGATCCTGCTGCATGGTGTATCTGAATTCTGATTTTGTGGGGGAGAGATGGAGCTGGAGGTTTTGAGATGTTTTCAGAAAGGTAGTGATAGAGTCTGATGTGCCTTCTTTCAGGCTGCTTTATGTGGTCTGGTTGGACTGGAGGAAACCAGATAGGAAGTGGTTATAGTGGTTTTGATAAACAATGAAAAGTAACCTACAGCCACCTGGAGTGAGTGTGGACAGAGGCTGATGGATTCAAGGGGTCTCATGCAGTAAATGATTGGACCTGGAGACCTATAGGAGGTGAGGGTCTAATGTGAGGAGTCAGAGCCAATGTCCAGGTTCCTCCTTGGGTAACTGGGTAAATGGCAGTGTTTCCTTGAGACCAGGAGACCCAGGGGAGGAGCAGGTCTTGTGTAGACAGATGGTCCATGGGGTTTGTTCTTTGAGGTGCCTTGAACTTGGGTCTCTGGGGAACAGGAGAAAACAATGCTCAAGCAAACTGTCAGAAATACATAAATGTATATAGATGGAAACCCAAATGCAGGAACCAACCAACCAACCAACAAACACCTCTCAACCTGCCTCTTATGTGCAACCTGAAATTTCAGCATTTTCCTGAAAACTAAAGGGGAGGAAGATCTTAAAGATGTTCTTACAAGCAAAGGGTGATAAATAGAAATTAATTGGATTGCACTTGTTATTAGTGTTTTAATACGTGTTAAATGTCACTGACATTTTGCACCTTTTTAAAAACTCTATTTTAGGAAAAATGTGAAACTTATATTCATGAGACCTTTCCTAGGTTTATTGTTGATGTTTCCTCCTCTTCCTCCCACCCTCTGTTCTCTGTAAGGTCTTAATTTCTCTAAACCCCAATTCTCCTAGTCTGACAGTTCAGAAGCCCATTCTTTCTGGTAGGGAAGGCAGGTCTTTATTTATGAATGTCCTGTTTCACAGATAAGGAAAAGAAGACTCACAGAGAGTAAGTGATTTTCTCATGGTCTCAATCTGAGTCAACAGCGGAGCCGGGGTTTCAGGACAGACCCTTCGGGTCCCAAAGGCCCATGTTTCCATCTACCCTCACCAGCTCCCTGAGAAGTAGGTTGGCTAGATATAGGACACAGGCTTGGAAGAGGGGTTGCACTCCCTTCATTGTTTCCAAGCAGAGGTTTCTGGTTCTTTAAAAATAATGAGCACTGAACAGTGTGGGTTGTAAGTAAGATAACAGCAACAGGTCTGCTGAGCTCCTTTTTAGAGTCAAGGAAATGGTCTGAAATGAAGCGATGCGGTGTTGCTTGCAAAAGTCTAGAAATGTTTTCACTTGGCTAGAGAAGTTTACCACTATCCTCTCTGAGCAAGAGGATGGTTGAGAGAGAAGCATCAGATTGGACATGGTTCTATTGTTTCTTAAGTGGAGGACATTTCAATGCCAGGAGAGGTGCCATGAGAGCTTCAGCCCCTCCCACTTTGTTGATGGACTTCCCCATTGGAGTAGTTTCTAGGAGCACTAAGACGCACTTATTCATTCACCAAATAGTTATTTAGCACCTATGTAAAGTGTACTCCCGGTCGTTTAGCCTACATCTGGCTCTACTTTCCTCCTCTCTAATTAAACCTAGATTTTTTTTTTATATATCTCATTCCTATTCTCGATAGAAATCATAATTTGTCTGAGACAATCAGATGATGGTGATTACCTGCCAAGGACTGTATTGGTGGGCCAACCTAAATTGACCCAATCAGATTACAAGGAAGGTTTTATAGACTACGCTTGGGAAAGAGGTTTCCCTCTTTTCTCTTCTAGATGTGAATCATAAAGTATGTGGTGTTGAGGGTCATGCTGTGACCACAAAGGCAACCAGCTTTAGAGTGGAACTGAATTGATGATGGCCAGATAAAAAGATCAGAACCCGAACCCTTGATGAGATCATTGAGCTGCTGATCCTACTACATGGTGTATCTGACTTCTGATTTTTTTGAAGTTACACATTTCCTCATTGTTTAAGCCAATTTGAGTTTGAGTTGGGATCTGCTGTTACTTGCAGCACAAAGCATCCTAAGTAAATCAATGACTTCTTTGTTCCAGGCACAGTGCCGGGCTCTGGAAACGCTAGTCAATAAGACACAATCTTTGCTCGTTGTGGAGTGAGAGAGGCACACAAGTGAGCAGAACACTTCAATTCTGACTTATCAGTTCAGTGCAGTGATCTCAGTGAGCCCTGAAGGCTACGGGAGCACCTGGGAGGGAAGCCTCATTCAATCCTGGGGACAAGGGAACCCTTCCTAGAGGAGGTGGCATTTAAGTTGAGACCTGAAGGATGAGTGAAGATTCACTGAAGAGAGAAGATTCACTGAAGAGATGTGCTTTAAGTCTGAGAGAGGCAGGATCAGATTTAAATTCAGAAGAATCCCTCTAGCAGGCCATGGAGTAGAGAGTGTTTTACCCTCAACTGCTCATGCATATTGGCTCCCAGTGCTCCCTGAACACTTAGGGTCAGGCGGCTCAGGGTGTGCTTCATCAGTAAATCTTGGGGAGAGGGAAGCCTCTTTTCTAACCCTCATATACATGTTATGAGGATTAAATAAAATAATACATGCAAAGAATTTAGCTCCATGCCTCTTTCATAGTCTGTGTGCAATTGATGGTAACCACCACCACCACCATCATCATTTGTTGTAGTTTTTAATTCTTTAGTAACGTAGGATCTTTGTTTCCAAGAACTCTCAAAGTGTGATTTGGAGGTCAGTTAGGCTCTTCTAGAATCTTCACAAGGTTCATAAGCAAGAATCCTGCAGTGTTTACATTTAAACCAGGACAGTGACTATATTTCTAAATCTAACCATAATCAATCACCAATTTAGGATAATTAATAGAAACAAGACATTTCATGGCTGCTTAGTCAAAGCATGACCATCTATCACTTGGGAAGCCTCTTCACAGGCAGTGTCAGGCGTGGGGTGGTGGGATGCATGGTGACTGGCTGGAACTTTTTAAGTATGAGAAACTTCCGCAGTGGCAGAAAAGTATTTGCAGAGCAATACTTCTGTTTCTAGAAGACTCAAACAGAGCTACAGTACAGAAAAAAAAAAAAAAAAAAAGACTAATAAGTGAGGGTGGCACTTGCTCAACCAACTATACAGAGTGAGATTATGAGACCCCCTTGGGTCTCATAATCAAAGATCAGCACTGAGCTTCTGCCTCACTTCTCCAACAGTCAGGCTGCAAATACTTACAGAGCAGCCCTGCAACAAGCCAGGTATGCTCATAGGTGTGGGGATACAACAGGAAGCCTGAGAGAGCCCCTGCCCTCAAGGAGTATGCATCTCACACTCTGCAGCCCTTCTCTGGCCCAGATACTGCTTTATCTCATGGCATGTTCACAGTGGATACTTTTATTCCCCTTTCTATGGATTAAAAAAACTAAGGCATAAAAGAGGCTAAATAGCACCCCAGGTTTCGAAGCTCATAAGAGAACTCAAACCCGGCTCTATCTGACCCCAGAGCCCGTACTGTAAGCTCTACCATCTTCTATCATCATACTTACGATGGAAGAAATCAAGCCATTTACATTTCTGCAAGGCCAGCAACAGAAAAATCAGGGCATGTAATAGAGCTGCACTAAAATCGGTGGCCACATATCAAGTGTCTACCACACACCAAACACATCATAGTCTCTTTAGTCTGTTTTTATTTTAAGCCACCTTAAGAAAGGAGATCTTATTGTCCTTTCTTTGCAGATGAGGAAACAAAGGTTCCAAGTCATTAAAGAATTAACCACAATAACAGTGAGAATGATGATGATCAATTATACCAACTGAGCACAACCTATGGGAAAGGCCTTACTTATTGTATTTAATCCCTATAACATGTATGTGACTAGGTACTTTTATGTCCATAACTTTTATGCCAAAAATAGATGGAGAAACTGAAGTGTGGGAAGGTTAAGTGCCCAAGGCTGCACTGTAAATGGAGCAGTCAAGATTTGAATAAGGCAAGTTGGCTTCAGAGACTCCACTCTTAACCAGGCTGATGCCCCGTCAGGGACAGGACACAGAGGCAGGGCTTCCCTGCTTGACAGGCTACCAGAAGCCAGAGTCTTGGGGAGATGTAGATGGGCCCAGCCCTGCATCTGCAATCTTCCAAACAGCCCCCTGGAGGAGGTTCTTCTAGCTCTAGGGGAAGGTCAGAATTTCAATCTCATGTTTTCACACATCTTAAATGGATTTCAGAAGTACTGGGGCTGCCCCGGCTCCTCTCTTTAAACAATGTGGTTAAGCTGCTGTAGCATTGCTAGCGACTGCATTCCTCCTGCATTGTGATGTGGTTTTTGGAAGTCATGCATGCAGTTAGCTAAACCAAACTAAGCTGTTTCATTAATGGGAGCAAACTCAAGAGAGAAATTGTAAATAGAAACAAGGCAAGTTTGCTATCCAGCCCTAATTCAAAAAGCCAGATAATTAGGTAGGCGGGGAAAGGTAGTGTCCCCTCGGATTCCTAGAGTGACTCTCTCTCTCTCTTTTTTCTTTATTAGGTGGTGGTGGTGTGTGCATGCTTATCTGCATTTGTGTGTGTGTGGAGGGATGTTGTGAAAGAAGTTCCAGCAAAAGATCTATTACTCTGGACCCTCGGTAAGCTTTCTCTGTCATATCAAGAGCATAATTCTGACTAATCGGGTTCAGCTCTGTTCAGCTTCCTTTTCCTTCCACCAGTTCTCTTCTACACAGCCCTCAGCAGCAGCTCCAACCCTTCACCTCTCTGCCTACTCATCCCTCTCCTCTGACTTCGGATCCCACCTCAGCATGAACCCTGTCACTCCCTGAACCTTTCACCTACATGGAGAGGAGAGCACATTCCCTTTGCTCTTTCTTCCCTCTTCATCTCTAAAGCCAATTGTTCTCCTGTGCCCTGTATCCAGTAAGGGTTTGCTTGTCAGTTCCCCTACAACTGCCATGGCTCCTTCTTTCCAGTGTGATAAACGTGTCCAAGTCACATGTATTCTGAAAAACAGTCTTCCCTTAACCCTCTCTCTCTCAAGCTACCTTCCCACTCTTACTCACTTGCCTTCACCACTAAGCATCTTGACACAGTCTGCCCTGTTAGTCACAGCCAAGGGTCTCCACTCCCATCACAGCCAATTTTGGCTTTTCCCTCCTCCTCTAGTAGTGGTCAGTGCTGCTGTCTATTATAATTTTCAGACCCAGGGGATCGCTTCATCCATTTCCTGTCCACCTCTAGGCAAGGAAGGAGGAGGAGGGTCAAGGTGAACTCTGAAGGGGGAGTGTTGGTATTGAGTTCTCTGGCATTTTCTCAGAGAGAGCCTGGAGTTGCAGACAAAGACATTTTTCATCTACCAAGCTGCATATTTTTACTTAGATATTTTAAAAAGCAATATCGAGCTCTGAAAGAAAATGTAACATTGATGCCAAATCAGATGAGAACTAACACTTGGTATCAACAGGAATATATTTGAATTTAAAAAGGCTAGCTGCATCTGACAGCAATGTGTCTCAGCTACTTAGAGGCTGAGTGGGGTGGGGGTGGGGGAGAGAAGAACATTTCATCCATCCATCCATCCATCCATCCATCCATCCATCCATCCATCCATTTCTTCCACAGACATTTATTGAGTCCTGATTCAGGGCCAGGTTCTGTGCATGGCACTAGGGAGGCAACAATGAATAAGACAAAGAGAAGGGTGTACAGCAGTGGTTAAGGGAATGCACGCTGGCTGCTTGAAGTGCTCCACCCCTCCTGAGCTGTGAATCTTGGGCAATTATCTAGCCTTTCACTAAGTGTTCTGATTTTTAAAATGGAGCTAATAATAGTAGTCACTTCATATGTTTTTTAGGAGGACTGTAGTGGGTTCCCCCCACCCCCAAAGATACGTGTACTTAGAATCAGTGACTTTGATCTTATTTGGAAAAAGAATCTTTGCAGATGTTATTAAGGATCTTGAGAGGAGATCATTCTGGATTAGGGTGCGTGCTAAGTCCAATAACAGGTATCCTTTTAGGGAAAGGGAAAAGACACAGAAGAGAAGGTGATGTGAGGGGAGACGGCAGAGATTGGAGTAACGCGTCTGTAAGCCAAGGAACACCAAGGTTTTCCCACAGCCTCCAGGAACTAGGAAAGAGGCACGAATCAGGTTCTCCCACAGAGCCTCCAGGAGGAACCAACCTTAATGACACCTTAATTTTCCACTTCTGGCTTCCAGAACTGTGAGAGGATACATTTCTGTTGTTTTAAACCACCAAGTTTGTAGTCATTTGTTACAACAGTCTTAGGAAAATCAGTACAAGGATTAAATGAGATGATGTGTATAAACTATTTAGAACCACTCCTGGAACATAATGAGCCTTCCATAAATGTTTATTAAGATGGTGGGTAGGTGATAGATAGGGTGATAGTCTATATCTTGTGACTCATAGGGAGGCAGGGAAGGCTTCCCATCAGAAGTGACATTTAGGCTGAGTCTTCAATGGGAGGTAATTCCAGAAGAGAAAAAAAGCGTAGCACTCAAGATGCGTGCAGTGCGAGTTGTTTAGAAAGGAACTGACATTTTCAGGAAATGATGAGCATGATATTTCAAGGCACTTTATAATTTCTATGATAGAATGCTATTCCCTATCAACTCCCAGGTCCTGCCAGAGAAGCTTACTGGAAACATTTTATTAATACTTCCTTTCCTATTTCCTTTCTGTTCTCTACCTGAGGCTAATAGAGAAGAGACAGTGAGATGGGAGAGGCTGATGTGATTCCTCATATTTCCCACCTACAATTTGGCCTTAAATAGCCCCCTCATAGCTCTGTGACACAATGTGACTGCTGGAGTCGAATTCTACCTTCCAGAGGGCTTCAAGAAATCACTGGCTGAAGCTCAGTCAATATAGAACATGGAGGCTTCCATCTTACCATTGCTTTTGGAATTGTTTCACTCAGGAGGTTCAGTTAAAGAAGGCAATTGCAGTGAACTTGTCTTGACTTCAGCTGGCTATCACTTTACAGCAGTAGAAACTGCTTTCCGTTATAAATAACAAAAAACCTAAGTAACAGTGGTTTAAACAAATGCCTTTCCCCCTCCCAATTCCATCTCAGAAGAAATTCAGGATGAGTCCAACTAGGCTTCTATAGCATAACCACAATGCATTTAGGAACCCAGCCTCCTTCAACTTTCTGGGGCACCAGTAGGTCATACTTTAGAAAGCATCACACTTTCACACTCCCGTGGTCTCATGGTTGTAACATGGCTGCTCCATGTTCCAGAAAGAAAAAGGAGGAGAGGAGGTAGAAGGGGATGTAGAAGGGGAGAAGAATGCAATGTGGAGAAAAAGGTGATATCTATAATTGGAAAACAAAAGTTTCCCAGAAAGTTTCAGCTTACATTTCATTGGCCAGAAATGTGACATATGGTGTTCCTAGCTGCAAGGGAAGCTGAGAAATGTATTTTTTAAAGCTGGGTACATTACCATTCCAATTAAAATTAGGCTTCAACTAAGTAAGAAAAATGAGAGTGATAGCTATTGGGTGGGCAATTAACCAACCAGCATTGCCTTTGTTAGTTGAATATAGTCTTTGTTAAACTTAAATCTGTTTGTGTCAATCCCTTGCTTAAAATTCTTTATTGAGTTCACAATTCTTACAGGCATCTCCACTTCTTTATGGAAACTCTTTGGCATGATATTGGACACCCTCATGAATTCTCTGATCAACCTTTCTAGCTTTGGCTTATCTTCCTCACTTGGCATTCCTCATTGGGTCATCCAGTACCACCTGCCATTCCCAGAACACCAGGCTCAGCACTTTTCACCTCTATGATTGCATAAATGCCCCCTTTTCCACCTGGAATGTCCTCTCTCCATCACTTTTTCTTCCTGGCATACACTCCAGACTAGTCATTTAAGACTCTGTTCAATGGTCTAGCTTTTCCAGTGTTAACCACTCCCCATCCCTCAGGCAGCCAGTTCTTCCCTCCTCCTTGTTTCTGAATGACCTTATATTGTTTTGCGAATTGTCTCTGCAAGCCCCAAATGAAGTCAATATAAACAATTTATCATTGGTGCTTGCCATCAGTGTTGGCATCATAGCTTTCAGTGGGTCTTGGGCCATACAAAATTGACTAAGAATTCTTCTCCTTCTAATTAAGCACATTTTGTTGAGTCTTAACATCGTTTTAGAGAAAACTCAAATAGGAAAATCCAGCCTCTCAATTGTGAATATCTGGGCTATGCTAAAATATCTAGAAATTTTTAAATTGCAATTAAAGCATGCAAGATGAATGGTTGAATATTGTTATCTTCATTTTACAAATAAGGAAACTAAGACAACGGGGGTAGCTTGCCTGAAATCACACAATCAAGTGGGTCACCTGGGATTTGAATCCAGGTGGGCTGACTTTAGAACCTACATTCATGATCACGGTATCTCCGTCTCTTTTGTATATTCAAGGGCATGATTAAGTTATTACTTCCATTCATGGCTGGTGTTGGTGCAAATTAATAATACCCTTTTGAATGCTAATTGTACCTTTGAGAATTTATTTTAATGAAATTATCCAAAAGTGTGGCTGGGGATGCCATGGGCAAGATGTTGTCTACATTATTATTTATAATATTGCAAAATCTAAAAATCTAAATGTTCACTCACTCATGAGTTATATATTATAGTTATGTGTTTCCATTCAATATGTTATGTAGTTCTGAACATTTTTAGTTGTGAAGACTCTATAGCAACATGGAAAATATACTATTAAGTGAAAAAAAAGATGTTTTAAAATTGATTAGAGCCATGTAAAAAGTGCTCACGAATGAAACTAGTAGAAAACATTCTTGGATATGGATGTGGGAAGTAGGAAAGTGACTTTATTTTGATGTCTCCTCTAATATTGTCACATTAATAATTGTAAACATAAAGTTTTAAATTCTGAAGGTAAAGACTTCTCCAATCCTTAAAGCTCCACCTGTTTGCATGAGTGGAGTGTACACACAAGTGTACAAGTGAAAGGAAGTGAGAGATACTTTTGTTCTGCTAAGCTTATTCCTCTGAGAGCTATGCCATAATGGTGGCAAATAGTGAATCAATAAGTATAGTTGCAAGGAAAGAACATATAGTAAGTTTTCTTAAACTTAGGACTAAAAGACTTGACGAATGTATGTGAGTAACCAATTTCTTTTATGCCTCCCTAAGTCAAGTATGTTCTTTTGGATGGACAGAAAAAAACACATTTACTATCAAGACCATGTTTCCCAAGGGTTGCCACGATCAATGCAGAGGTGCAGTCAAAGCCTCACACCAGGAAGCTAACGGGTCCAGCAAGCCCCAAACATCTCCAGTGGAAGTCACATCTCCAAATGTTGCATATCTATGCTCACTATTCATGAGCTGTCAGAAGACACATCTCATGTCTGTCCTGTTTCTTGATATAGCTAGCACCAAATATTTGCTCAGAAATCTTGGTTAAGTGCATGGGCAATGCGGTGGGATCAGCATCCTGTACCTTCCAAAGAACAGTTTCTTTCTCTACCAGTTCCTGCCTATGGTGAAGGCTGCTTGGTCATGTGGTCTTCCTAAGCACACTGGAAGCTCACACACTTCCCAGTCCCTTTGTGGACAGGTGGAACAATGTGACTAGATCTAGCCCATAAAAAGAGACTGAAAGTGATGTGTGCTACTTCCTGGATCAGGCATTTGAATGGGTGAAATACTTCCAAGCTCTCAGCATTGACCTTGAGATTCATGTGTTGAGATGACAGCATCACCACATGGAGCAACCCAGACCCCCGAGTCAACAGGTCTAGGACACCTCACAGACATTCACAGGGAATATGTGTAAGAATCAAATCTCTATGGTGCTAAGCCAGAGATTTCAGGATTTGCCTCGTTGCAGCACTTACCATGACTTATATAGCAATAAATTCCATTTATTTTACATAAACAAAGTGAGAATATGGATTAGACATGAACTCAGTAAAAGCACTGTTCATAAAATATTTCATGGAGACCATGTTTATCGCAGTGAAGTCCATTAAGTCACTTTCTCTCCTTTCTGAAAACATACAGGAGAAACTTCTCAACCTGCAGTCCTTAGAAAAGGTTGAGTATCTCTTGAGTATTTGAATAGAAAACATTACTCAGAATGCGATCTTATTGATTGATAGGGATGGGGAGGAGGAAGGGTGAGAACCAAGTTTTTAGAATGAACACGGAACAAATGATCCAGTAGCCATACTTCTAACACTGTTAGAGACAGATAGCGTAACTCAGCTCTGAGTTAATAATTAATGTTGTTGATTTTAATTTACTTTTCTTCTAGGCTTCAGGACTATTAATTTTTCCATTGCTTTATAACAAGGTAGCTCAAAGAATAAGCTAATGGTGAGAATTATGACTGCAGGATGTGCAGTAAGGTAGTTTGTGGCACAGGCTTTCGTAAGCAAGTGGGGCAATACTGAAATGGATCCTGTGCAGTGGGTGTGACTTGCAGTTAGCTTAAAGTGACTGTGCTTGTGGATTCAGGGTCCCCAGATGCTGTTTAATCACTGGCACTTCCTCCTTCTGAAGTTCACACATCACTTTGATTCACATTTTTGATGGAAAATATTCCTTCCCTAAAACTCCCTCAGTTGATCAATACCTGATGCAGAAAGATTAACATTTGAAAATCCCAGCTCAACCTCAACCTCACCTCAGCTTTACCTTTGCTTTCCATACCTGTGTAGATTCAATGACTTAAAATATCTCGTGTACAGGCATTGAAAGATAGTGCTGTAATATTTCTAGATTTCATATCTGTAATCATATCTGTAAATGATTTACAACAGATGCACATAGACACATGTGAAAAAAATTCTTTATTAATTTCTCACATTTCATTACAAAATGTATGTTGCAAACAACTTGAATAACCTACTTGTGGTTTTTTTGTTTTGTTTTTTTTTGTTTGTTTGTTTTTGTTTTTAAACCCTTGGCTTCAAGGACTCAGGGTCTCCCTATCTTTTATGAAGTTTTGGGAAACACTGATTACGAGAGTCAATAGGTTATCATTTTGCTATTTATTTTCTTCTCTCAAGCTCTGAAAAAAATGTCCTCTGTATAAATTAAACAACAACAAAAAATGTTGTAAATTCTATGTCATTACAGTCAACAGAATTATAATAATGCATCCAAAATGTGCGGCCACAAAATATCAGGTATATGTTTGAAAAAGAAAAAAAAATGACATTCTAGCCTTGTTAAAAGGATAATGGTCCCATATTTTTATTAACAGGTTAGCAAAACAAAATCCAATGGATTACAATATTTACATGTTATTTGAAAAATAAAGTAGTGATAAAAGCATGTCACAATTATTTTCTTTTTTTTTTTCCTTTTTCTTTCTTTTTTTGTTTGTTTTTTGGTAACCATTACAAACACCCAATCCAGGTATGGAACTGTTTAATACATTTGAAATGAGGCCAATTAAAAACAAATATAGACACAAAATGAATCTTTGTCTGGATAGTTCACACTTTCCCCATTTTCTGGTTTCCACATGATGGCCCCCATCCCTTAAAAAATTAAATTAAAACAAACATCCTACAAATAAAAATTCTTAATGGTAAGAAAATAAAAGAAGAACATGCTTTTCAAGTAAGCACTTATTCCACAAATGCAACATCTTTCCATGGATTTTATTTGAAGCTGTGTGGGACACTGTCATCTCAGCAATTCCCCTTCCCTTTCTTCCCTCCCACCCTCCCACAACCCTTCCAAGTAAAAAAAAAACAAAACATGAAAACCAAAGGACTCACACATGCACACATGCACACACACACTCATACACGCACACACACACACGCACATCCAAGCACACACACACACGGGCTTCTAAAACCTAGGCTTCAAGAAAAGTTCTTTTCTATTTTTTGGAACGAAACCCTTTGTTCACAATCAGAACATATTATAAATGTAGGCTTAGATTTCGTCTAAGCTGCTCCCTCCTGAAAAAGCTGATATGGGGGACAGAGCAGCTGGCAGCTAGATTTAAAAAAAAAAAAAAAAAAAAAAGAAAGTAGTTCTCCAGGCTCCTTGTAGGATACACGTTATTTCTTGTCCACTCTCACCAAAGGGATGGGATTCTAGTACATCCCCTCGTCCCCTAAATAAATGAAAACTCCCCGCAAAACACAATGCCAGCAGAAACAAAACACAGATTTTAAAATCACACACAAAAGCCAGCCAATCCTAACAGAAATTATTTGTGTGAGACGGATAATGCGTGAATTTGACAGGCAACAAAAGGGTGAGGAGGACCTCCTCGTCTGGCCCACAAGCTGCATAGCTGTGCCGAAAGTTTGGTTCTTTAGTTAAATTAAAAAAAAAAAAAAAAAAAAAAAGAAAGTTAACTTCTTTGTTATTTCCATGTTTAAAATAAAAACATTCCTATTCACAAAAAACTAAATCTCCCTTGCCCCGAAATTAAAACAACAATAACAACACACACACGAAAAACAATTCATATGAAAAACTGAATTGTGCTGTGTTTGTAACACTCAAATTGATAGAAAATAAACATGTGGCAAACAAAACTCCACAATCACCTTAAAATTAGCTCACATGAATCTACCAAATTCTAAATTATAGTTGAACACTAATAAACAGCTTACCTGGAATAAAGGATGACAATTCACAAACAGTTATCTAATAATTAAAGTCTGTTTCTTTTTTTTGTTTTGTTTTTTACTAAAATAATTAAAAAAATCACAGTATTTTAAGAAATAAAACCCACATGGGGATTTTAAGCACAATTTGTGTTCCTTTCTTTAAAACTCTTTTTTTTTTCTCCATTCACCATCTTGCCCAGCAGTTCTCTCTACATTTAACCACAACGACGACAGGTAGTACTGACAAATGCAGAGAGTTCCCTTGGTTAAGTTTGAGGTACTAGGAAACAGGTGACTGTTTTATGCAAAGCAGTTTTTTTTTTTTTGTTTTCTGTTTTTTGTTTTTTTCCCAAAGCGGCTGCAGTTAGGTCTTGAAAAAGCTTAAGGTATTAAAACTAGAAAAACGCACCAAAAGTTGTGCGTCAAAAAGTTGCTCCCCAATGAGAAGTCTTCTACTGTCACGGAGCTTCTGTTTCCATATACTGTCCAAGACCACCACAGGGTGCACCGTACCCTTGGGAGGTGCTTCCATATTCCGCAACAAATGAAACTTCCATGATGAAGATCCGGAAGAAAAGATGTAGTGATGGAAAAGGAGCCACATATTCCAACCATTTAAATAACTTTAATTTACATACTCACTCACACAGGTACCAGTGCTTTGAAAATAGATTGTTCAGTCCTAAAAAGCAGCTTTGTTCTGTCTTCTCTTTTCTGTCCCTCCCTTCTCAGCCCAAGCCAGCCCTCCCACTTTTTCATCACTGTTCAAGTAAGGTTTGATTAAGGATTTCACCAAACGCTTATTCTTTTTTGGCCTCTGCATTCTCCAGGAGAGATTTGTCGGCAGTTACTACACAGATGGCTACTGTTTCATTCTTTAGGGAAAAGTCTATCCCAATGGCCTCGTCATCTTCCTTTTCCTCTATGGAGGGCATTTTAACACTGTTCTCCATGATCTCTTTTGGGTGGATTTCTTCTCTGCTCACCTGCTTGATGTCATTCAATGCCCTGAAAAAACATGTATCGAAGAGACAGATGAGTATAGTATATATATTTTTCTTATTAAACAAATAAATAATAAAAACCCTCAAGTGTCCTTATTTTCCTGATCCTATAAAAGCCTTGGGGTTTCCTTTGAACAAATGCCATGGGTGTATGACAAAATACCAAGTGATTCATCCCTGCTATGTTTTGCTTAAGTCATATATTTCTGTATCTTAAAGATCTGAACTTACAGAAGTATCCATTATTATACTATACATTGATTACACCATGTTTTGTTTCTAGGTAAGCATAATCATTTTATGTCACTTCTTCTACTGGATCATCAGTGGTAATAGCAGGAATTGTCTTATGCTCAAAGTCATCAGCCGAACCCAGAAGCTTGGAGATTTGGTTATATTTATTAAGTCTAAAAGAGTAACTCAGGTACTAAAGATTTGTTTGTCAGGTCCTGAAACAAATCATGAAAACAAACTAAAAGCAAAAACCTGAAGATGGAACCCATGTCTTGGGAAGCGTGGTTATATTCTCTGAGGTCTAGACCCTTGAGGCTTCAGGGATCAAGCTTCAGGCTTCATATCACCACACAAGCCACGTTTCCTCCTGAAAAGACCACATCCTTGGTTCTCTCTGTGTCTGGTGGACTAACGGTGCCTTGTTGAGGGGCTGATTCTATGTTCAGGGATCTCATAAGTATTTTACAAGTATGCTCTCACCTACCTGGGAGGCAGGCAGAAGCTGGCTCTGTCCCCGAGGCAGTACATGGGAATGTTCAGGGCCACTCAGGGAATGGTCAGTCACAGAGGCAGGAACAGAAGCCATATCTTTTGACCTCGATTCACATTCTATTATAGAATGTCATGCTACTGAAAACTAAAGGGACATTGGCTGGAGAAAACACTATACTTCTGCACATGGGCTTGAGTGGGACTGGTCGTTCATAAAGATGATTTTTTTCCTTATTTGACTTGTGGCTGGGTGACCATTTTAAAAAACAATAGAAAAGGAGAAACTTGGTTCCTCACCATTGCCTCTCCTCCCATGGCCCAGAAATGTGACACAGAGGGGTGTACATACTGTCAGGGGAACTAAAACGAGAGCCCCTCCCTCCCTCCCTACCTCTTGCTTTGGACAAAGGCATCCTTGAGATGGCCCGACTTACATGCCGTGTCTCAGCACATGTCTTTCCCACTCAGAGCCCTGTGAAAACGCTCGTCCACAAAATTCACATGGAAAACGCTTCTCAGTGTTAATAGCAGCTCCGTGGTCAGAAAATCTCATCAGCTCTGCAAAGAGAAAGCAGAAGTGCTACCTGTGTGCTGTGGGAATCAGCAGAATAGGTAAGTCAGCATTCATTAGGATATCTTCTCTCCTACCTTCACTGATAAAGCCATGCGGTGAAAGCAATTTCCGGCTTCCTTACTTTTTCTTAGGTTTCCCCCTTAGGGCATTTCTTGAATAGCATGCAAGAACTGTTTCTGGTTCTTGGGCCCCAACACCTCATTTCTCCTCACCTCCCCAATGCTTCTATCACATAATCTGGGTCTTTCTTGACTGAAGAGCCCCTTGCCCATTCCAAAGGAATCTGAGCATTATTTTTTCCAATTTATTCTCCCCTTTGTGTGATGATTTGTATCAGTGCCTCACAGGTTAGCATCTATTCATTTCCTTTTTGACACAGGTTTATCTTTGTTCACTGAAAAGAACATACGCTACCAAAAGCCCTGGACCAGGTTATGTGTTGTGGACCTCAGGGTTTCTACTTGTTCCAAGTAAGGCTGAAGGCTCATGACTTGTGGTCATCCATCATAGGTATTATAATCAATACCTTACAGGGCGGTTATGTGCACTGAATGAGATCTGCAAGCGAAGACTCTACCATGAACATGAATCTGGATGAGTGGGAACCAGTATGTGAACACATGTGCCCAGCTATTGAGAGGTCCTGGCTAGCTGCCCGGCACCTACCCCTCAATTGGTGGTATTTATGAATACGGGGATATGCAGACATTTCTGGACGGTCTGTTGTAAACATCAAATATTGACTTAGTTGTTTTGTTTCCTCCATGGTACTAGGCACATGGTAGAAGTCTGATAAATGTGGATTGGCTGTTTAACTGTTTTCAGGCCACGTCTCCCGGCAAACTCAAAGATAAGAGCTTATATGGCCATTGTGTTAGCCTGAGTTCCTAGCCCATATGTGTTTCATTATACCAGAGGGCCAAGTCTTCATGTAGGTAATAAACGGCAGGACCTTGCCAGTTCTGCAGCCGTGTTGCAGAGTGAGGGCATCGCATAGGGAAGTGTTGATCATCTTTACACTCTGATCACTCTGGTCCACACATACAAGACATTACAGGAAGATGCCTCCTGGTTGAAATGCCCCATCTAGTAAGATTCTCAGGACGATGTTAACAGGATGGGGGGCTCTGTGATGCCTTAATCTTCAGCACAAACAGCTATGTGACTGGGGCCAGTTTTAACAAAAGATGAAACATTTTCTCACAAATTAAGAAGATCACCACACAAGCCATTAAAAATAATTGCACAGACTATCTTCCTTGATTCTTTTCATTGGAAATGAGACAGCACCATCTGCTCTGCGCATTAATTCCTTAGCAGGGATTATCTTGGGCAAGAAATCAACAGAATGCCTTCCTGACTCCTCCCCAACTGCATAATGAGAGGGGGGTGGGGAGGATTCTGCTGGGGTTAATTTTGATTTCTTCATGCCTGGATTCTTCTCTTTCAAATCTCCCCTGAGCTTCCTAGGCAGGACCTGCAGCGTGTCCATATTCAGTCCAGCGCTTGCGTTTAGAAAGGAGGTAGGGAGTGGGATGCCTGCGAGGCTGTGACTCCCCTAAACTGAGGGTGTCTGATAAAAGTCTAAATTGCCAATAAGAGGAATAATGTTCCTGGTACACTTGCTCCGTTACCCTTAATCTGTAAACAGGAAACCAGTCATCTGTCCTTTCCAATGGCACATAATAAGTTCCATCCTCAGAGGAGGAGGCCACTGGGCACTGGCCACTCTTCCAAGAGCTCTCCACCAGCCCGAGAGCTGCGCGCAAGCCACCTCCGGCCCTCTGCTCCTAGAAGCTGGGATGCCTGGCAGAAACACCCGAGGCTATTGTGTGCATTTCTTCTTTTTGCCAAGAATATACCTAGATGGTGGAAAGTTGATTCTCGGTCTATTCAAAGGAGTTGGGACAAAGGAGGCTGCTCTTTCAAGGATCGGTGAGGGGGAAGGGAAGGTTTAGGCTTGTAATTTCCATTAACATGACTGGAAGTTACTCATGTAAATCCCCCACCCTCTGAGAGGAATACGTGCTTCTCCACCCTGAGGGCTTTTTTTTTTCCCCATGTAGTAAAGCTCATGAATGTGGATACTATACTTTTCCCAGTGAGAAGCGGAGACCCTGAAGTTCTTTCCAGCCAACCCACTCCTGTGTAATGCCACAGTGCCAAGTAAAAGGGGGCTGCCAAGTAGGGTAAAATGAGGAGGTCTGCCTCGTGTCCCACACACATCCCAACCACCATCTTCTAAATTCGAGTTTTCTTTCTCTCCTTTTCTTTTTGTATAAGGAGTCACAGGGGAGCAGAAGCCTAGAAGGTATTTTGTCTTTATAATGCTTATAACCTTTGCAATCACACATGCTCAGCTTTAGAGATTAAAAAGCCACAATAATATCCAATGAGAAATAATTTGTTTCCAGAGGAGAAAAGGCAAGGCCATAGAGCATTATGAAGAAAAAGGAGTCTTTCTGTCAAAAGTATCCTCTCCCAGAAAAGTCCAGTAATAGTGCAGGGATGTTAAGAAATCATTGTGAAGAACCTACTCATGAAATGGTTTGAAAAGAAGAAGAAAAAAAAAGCCAATGCTTCTCCGATCACAACCATTTTCCTTGTAAGAAATGGACTAATACAGCCCCTACTGATAAAAGTAATAACTTTATGAGAACAATCAACCTATATGGTAAGGATGTTTTATTTGTCCATGTCTTTTTCAGGTTAACTGTAGGCACAGGGTTTTTGAAAGGGTAGTGTATCTTGGCTGTCATTTCCTGCTGACTGTCTTGATCAGGGGTTCAAGAGCCAAACTGGAGGCCCCCCTCTGCAAACCCATAGTCTTCAGCCCTGGCATCATGGTAGGAGGGTGAGTGCAAGTCAGGAAAAGGAACAGGGAACACCTTGGAGCGAAGTAGCCCACCAATAGGCTTCCTTAATGTTTGCAGACAAAACAAGCAGAAAACACAAATAAATTCTGCAAAACGGCTCCTTAGAGCAAGGTCCCAAAGGCCACGGAATCCAGAGATTTCAGGGCCAGGTCCCCTTTAATGAAGATTACACTACTCGAGGCATTGGGAAAGTGATGTGCAGGGTAAGAAGAGGGCTTGCCTTTGGAGCTAAAAGATGTAAATTTGAATTGAATTTCATCTCCAGGGTTTATGTTTTTTTGTTGTTGTTTGTTCGTTTTGTTTTTTACTTTGAACATGCTCTTAAATTTCCTGGGTCCTAATTTTTCCATTTGTGAAATCACAAAAATAACACCTACAGTGCAGGCTTATCATTTTATTAGGTAACTGCTATATTCTAGGAACTGGGCGAAGGTCTTGTGTGTTATCTCATTTGATCTTTACAACAACCCATAGAACCACACCCTGGATAGCCAAAACAATCTTAAGCAAACAGAACAAAGTTGGAGGCACCACCTTACCTGACTTCAAAATTGACTACAAAACTATAGTAATCAAAACAGCATGGTACTGGCATAAAAACAGATACACAGACCAACAGAACAGAATAGAGAGCCCAGAAATAAATCCACACATTCATGGTCCATCAGTTTTCAACAAAGGTGCCAAGAACACATAATGGGGAAAGGGCAGTCTCTTCAATAAATGGTATTGGAACAGGTGGATATCCACATGCAGAAGAATGAAATTAGACCCTTATCTCACACCAGATACAAAAATCACCTCCAAATGAATTAAAAACTTGAATATAAGACCTAAAACTATAAAACTACTAGACAAAAACAAAGGGGAAAAGCTCCATGACATTGGTCTGGGCAATGATTTTTTGGATATGACCTCAAAAGCATGGGCAACAAAGGCAAAAACAGATAAACAGAATTACATCAAACTAAACAGCTTCTGCACAGCCAAGGAAACAATCAACATAGTAATAGACAACCTATGGAATGAGTGATAATATATGCAAACCATACATCTGATCAGAGATTAGTACCCATGCTATATTAGAAAATCAAGCAACTCAATAGAAAATAACCTGATTAAAAAATGGCAAAGGATCTGAGTAGACATTTCTCAAAAGAAGACATACAAATGGCCACCAGGCATATGAAAAAATGTTCAACATCACTAATCATCAGGGAAATGCAAATTAAACCACAATGAGCTATCACTTCACACCTGTTATTATCAAAAAGAATAAAGATAACATGCTAGAGAGAATGTGGAGATAAGGGAACTCCTGTGCACCTCAGCGTTGGTGGGACTGCAAATTAGTGCAGCCATTATGGAAACAGCATGGAGGTTCCTCAACCAATTAAAAGTAGAACTACCACATTGATCTAGCAATCCCACTTCTAGGTATATCCAAAGGAAATGAAAGCAGGATATTGAAGACACATCTGCACTCTCACGTCCACTGCAGGGTTATTCATAATAACCAAGATAAGTAATCAAGCTAGGTGTCCATCAAAAAATGAATGGATAAAGAAAATGTGGTATATACACACATGAAATACTATTCACCATTAAAAAATATGAAATCCTGTCATCTGTGACAACAGAGATAAACTTGTAGAACATTACGTTAAGTGAAACGAGCCAGGCACAGAGAGGCAGACACAAATACTGCATGATCTCACTTATATGGGGAATCTAGAAAAGTCAAACTCATATAAGCAGATAGTAGAATGGTGGTTACCAGGGGCTTGGGGATTTGGGGAGATGTTGTTCAAAGGATACAAAATTTCAGTCAGATAGGAAGAATAAGTTCAAGAGATCTATTGTACAACACAGTGACTACAGTTAATAACAACATATTGTATACCTGACAATTGCTAAGAGAGTAGATTTTAAGTGTTCTCACCATAAAAATGACAAGTATGTGAGGTAATGCATACTTCAATTAGCTTGATATAATTTTCCACAATGTGTATGTATTTTGAAACATGTTATACATCATAAATATATACAATTTTTATCAATTAAAAATAATTTCAAAATAAATTTTAAAAGTCTGAAATCTGAAGTTTTAAAGTTCAAAAAAAATCTTTACAACAATCTTAGGAGGGAGATGATATTATTCTCATTATTATGACTGTTATTATTTTACAGATGACGAATGTACAAGGAGATAAAATAATTTACCCGAAGCCATCTAGATAGTAAGTAGCAGAACTGGAAACCAAATTCGGCAGGCTAAATGCACAGTTTTCTTAGTCATGAGATTAAAGAAAAATGTTATATAAAAACCACCAGCACTGAGGCTAGCACATAATGATGCTCAGTAACGGCAACTATTCTCATCTCTGGGTCGATATCTGCAATGTTGATTTCTGATGTTTATGTTATCCACGTGCTTTTGATAAATCTGCAATAACTAAAGTAATATATCTCAACCTATATTCTTGTATATATAGTCTGGGGTTTTCCACAATATTCTATGTTGAACAATATAGAAAACCAACGCTGAATCACATAAATGTATATCCACAACTAAATATACTTTTGAAAACTTTTTCATTCTGAAATGATTATAGACTCACAGGAAGTTAGAAAAATAGTACCAAAGTCCCACAAAACCTTCCCCAGTGTATTCTGTAAATACATAGTTGAATGAGAGAGGTGGTCTCTCTTTCTCTCTCTTTACAAAGCAAGTCAGAGCACAAAGGGGGTTAAGAAAAGGGTCATGCAGACGGACATCAGGGGGTAGGGGCTCAAGTTCTTTGCACCCTCCCCTACAGTTCCAGCAGTGTGTGCCCCAGCAGCAGTAATTTTAAATAAGCATTCAACTGGAAGTTCATTCTCATTCCTCTAGAGCTCTACAGTGTCATCCATCTTGCTGTCTGCTTGTCCTTATTCTGAAGATTCCCTAGATACCAGTTTTCCTTATTAAAAACAAATCACTGCCATCTATTTTTTCAACAAACATATATCTATAATTAGGGAGAAAATGTCTGTTTTCCTTGGCGTTTCTATAGCTAGTAATAGTTTACAAAGACACAGCTCTTGATGTGTTTCCTAAGTCAGTCTGTTCTGCTACTTAACTAAGAAGGATCATTCCTTCTGTTACTCCCACAACAATCTCCTGCCTCCCTTCTGTCTCACTACGGACATGACAGATGCCATCTGGGATTGGGAGGGCAGGATGAGACTAACCTCTGTCTTCAGTCTTGCTGTTCATTTCGTCTTCCTTGTCCTCATCATCACTGCTGGAGCTCTCCATTTTCTCCTTCATCTGTTCCAGCTGATCCAAGTTAACCCGTCCAACCAGCTCAAAGTTACGGCTTACCTGAAAAAGGCCCAAACAAATGATGGAATAATAAGCTGCAGACCAAATAGGATTCTTCCTGATGGAGAGATCTTTCCGACATCATTTTACTGTGACTGTGGTTTCGCAACCAGGACCAAGCAACTCCAGGGCCTAAGAGTTCTTTGACTTTGTTTTGACTCTTTTGGAGATGGAGCTGCCCTTTGCTCCCGCATTCCATCATTTTCACCGGAACTTTTGCACACTGGCCCTTCATTACCAAACTTGTGAAGAAACATGAGCTGTAGTATGCAGGAGACCAAAAGTAAAATGAAGCCTAGAGTATAGAGTAAATATCCAAAACACACTTTTTATTTTAGTTGAATTCAAAGGTGTAACTCTCATAACAACCCATGTTTCAAATACTTCTGCAGGTGAAGAAATTCTGCAAGCATGCTGACCACTAGCAATGAGACACAATACAAGCTTCTTTGCCATCATCCCATCAACCAGGGTGTTGCGGGGTGTCCCAGCCTAGGCCAGATGACAGCCATCTGATCCTGAACTCTAGTTTAAATGGAAGATAATTATTATTATGTCAAGCATTACTACTGTTTTTGAAGCTGACCACAGCCTATATATCAAGGCTGGGATTATCTGAGGAAAACCTAGATGACTAACCCCTAAAAGCCCTTTTAAAGTGTTAACTATGGCTGGTTTTTATTTATGTAAAATGTGGTCAGAATAATATGGAAATCTAAGCTTTCTTCAAAATATCATTGGAGGGAAACAAAAATCTATACTAAGAAAAGTCTTTAATGATTTTCCATTTTGGGTTCTCAGATCAATGGCAGCACAAAATTTACCTTCATCATGAATTGATTTTCAGAACCTCTCCAGTTGCATGCACAGAATGATCAGGAATGACAAGCTGGTGCAGGGTTAAAGTCAAAAAACTGCCCTGGGCTACGTGTCTATGTAAGGTGTTATGCTCCCCTTGTTGGAGGCATGGGGAGGGTACACACAAGATGAATGAGATCTGGTTCTGGCCTCCAGAGGCTCACAGTTGAGTTGAAGAGGGAAGACAGACATCATTAATCAGATTCCAAGGCAGACTTCCCTAGCTGCCACAGTAGAGACAGAGTGTGATGAAGGCACAGGAGAGGAAAGAGATAATTTACAAGACAATTCCAAAATAGTCTCCGGGACCAGACTGGAACAAAGATTTGCTGAACGCCACCGATTCCATGTGCCGGGCAGATGGGAACATCATCATCGACTGTGACAAATGTAAAGAGCCTCAGAGTACTAGGCCTTAGATACTGAGGCTGAATACTGTCCCAATAACATCCTGTAAGAGATAGGTAGCCGCTTGGTATGGCTCCTGTAATCACAGCACTTTGGGAGGCAGGCGGATCTAAGGTCAGGAGATGAGACCCACGGTGAAACCCGTCTCACTAAAAATACAAAAAAAGTGAAAGCCCAGGTGTGGTGGCGGGTGCCTGGCAATCCCAGCTACTCAGGAGGCTGAGGCAGGAGAATGGCGTGAACCTGGGAGGAGCTTACCAGTGAGCTGAGATCAGCGCCTGCACTCTAGTCACAGGGAGACAGAGCAAGGCTCAGTCTCAAAAAAAAAAAAAAAAAAAAAAAAAAAGAGAGAAAGAGATGGTAGCATTCAGAAGGGGGAGAACTCAGGGAAAAACCTCTTTTAAAACAGGAGAAACAATACACTGATCTATCTGTAACAATGAAATCCATGAAATTAGTTAACTTTGAAAACAACTCAACATGGGGGTGGACAAGACGCAGACAACAATCCCAAAGCTAAACAAGCAGGGAAGGCAACTTCTTGTTTTTCTCAACTAAACAAGTTCTAAAAATTAAGGCACTAAGGCAAGAGGAAGAGAAAGAGGTCAATTCCGAATCCTGATTTCTCTTTCTTCCCCTCTAAGTCCACAGTAACGGTTTCCAAAGGAGTTTTGCTTGTAGCACCTTATTAACTAGGGCTTTAACATTTTCATTGATTTCCTTTTATGACATAAAAGTAAAAAGGGATAGCACAAGAACATGTGCTTTGAATTCAGACAGACCTGAGTTCAAGTTTAGGATTTGCCATTAACCACTAGATTCTGGATAAATCACTCAGTATATGTACTTGATATATTTATTTGTAAAAGGAGGTCAGCATAGTGCCTGAAACACAACAGACCTCCAACATGTAATTTCCTTTCCCTTTTCTGGGAATGTGAGCCTTTTCTAGTTTTGGCTCTTGGGAATGCTCACAACAAGCATTGTAAATGCATATTTACGAAGTTATGTTTAGCCACAAAGTCTACATTTTAGCCAAACAGCATTTATGATAAATATTTGAATAAAAAGTTTTCTGGCTTGCTGGTTTTTCAGGAAAAGTGGGCAAGGTTCCAATTTGCCTAATTTTTAAATACATTTGAAGAAAAGTATTTTTAAGTGACTAGTACATAAAAGGCAGCCTTTCCTGAGCCACTTTCTCCTGCACTTCTCACCATTAGTAATCAGGGAAACTATAAATACGTGTAAAGGACATAAGGGGTGGGCTGTCACCAGGAAACAAAAATAATGAAACCAAGGAGACCAAAGAAGAATCCTCAAACATCTGCTTTAATCCAGTTGTATTCATTCATTCATTCATTCATTCATTCATTCATTGATCAAGGATTCCTGGAGGGCTGGCTTGCTATGTGCCAGCCTCTGGGGTCCAGGCTGGAACCCCTGCTTCCTTTGGAACTCTTGGTGACAGAAGGAGATCTGTCACCAAACCAAATGTTATTTTTTTCCCCCCTCATTCTGGGTTTTTTTGAAGACTGTATTTGTCCATTTTCCCAGCACCATCATCCCTTCACTGGAAAACTGTTAACATTTTAAATTCTGCATGATTTTAAAATAGTACATGACATTTTCACAGTATGATGTTCATCCCAGGCTAACCCAGGATTTATTTGGTCCTGAAGATTTCTAAAATCTTTGCTAGGCAATTAAAAGATTTAAAAATGAGAACCAAAATTTTTGCTATGTAATTAGAATATTTTAAAATAAAAACTCTTTATTGTTTTGGGTTATGACGGTATTTGAAATCCCCAAGCCATCCATCTAAATATTAATCCTAACACAAAAGGAAGACTCTTTTCTGCATTCCTGAGCCCATTATCATTGTTTACCTGGATTACTGCAAGCCCCTTCCCCTCCCGTGTTCGTCTCCCAGCACCTACTCTTGTCCCTTCTTGTACCTGATTCTTTAGTGTGGTCAAAGCAATTTTTAAAAAAATTTAAATCTCTTCATGTCAGTCTCTGCTTGCCCTGAGGATGAAATACAAATTTCTTACTGTCATTTACATGGCGGGCTCTCATGTTATTCTGGCCCATCTTCTCCAGGCTCCCCCTTGCTCCCACCACCCTGAACTTATGGAGGTCCTGGAATATGTCATGCCCTTGAGGAGTCTGTGCCTCCACCATCTCACCTGTCTGAAACTTGCTCATGCCTGCCGGCTTCACGTGTTGAGTCCTTAATCTCCTAGCCCCGCTTCTGTCACTTCTTCTGGGAGACCTTCTCTAAACTCCTCCTGTGTTCAATATCCTTGCTCCATGTGTTCATAGCACTCTGCACCCTCACTTCAAGAGCATACCCCATTCAGTAATGAATTGTTTATGGCCTGCCCCTCCCCAGTCCAAATACAAACTATGAGAACAGACTTGCTGTGAGTCTTACTTACAGCTGAATTCCCACTGGCCAGTACAGTGTCTAGATTAAGAGAGGGTGTTATTCTCGCCTCCTGGCTACTGGATATCTTCATTTTCATTTCAAATCGTTTCTTTTATATAAATATTCACAAAAAATTTATGAAAATACAGAAAAACTCATTTAAAGTTCAACTCCCTATACATAATAACTGTTAATGAATTATTGTATTTCTGTATTCCTGTTCTCTATCCGTAGCTTATTTACATTACTGTTATCATTTAAAACAAACGAGTGTATATCCAGCTTTTTCATGCCTGGCATAGTGTACACATCATTCTCTGAATAAATATAATTTTAATCACTACACAGCATTTCATCAAGTGGATATATGACAGTTTACTTGACTATGCATTCCCGCATGAATTTACAGTGGATCATTTCTGGCTTTTCATTATTAAAAATGTTTGTTACAAAAAACAATGAACCTTATTGCATTTAAGCCTTTCTTTCATGGTTAGTTTTAATTTTATAGGCTAAATTTCCAGATGTGAAATTACAGGGTCAAAGTCAAAGGGTATAGACTTTATAAAAGTTCCCATGTATTTTGAACTGATTACACCACTTTCTGGGCCCGGAGATTGGTGTGTATTTGAATAACTCCTTGATGATGCAGATGACATATTGAGAGAAACACACTTTTCCCCTCTAAAGATGAGAAGCAGTTTATTACCATTTCCCCAAAGGCCCACAACAAAGGGAGAAAGAGCAAGCTTAAGAGTTTGAGATTTAGAACCCGGCTCCTTGTAGGCTCCTTCTGCAGGTGAAAGAGGCCGCATGTTCTTGAAGGGTGGATTGTTCAGACACATAATAATTCAGACTAGAAACCCATATGCAGATCTTTATTCCTGTGAAAGCTATTTGTGAATGCCCACTCACTCAAGGTGCCCTGTGAAGGCCACTAACCCAGAGTTTGGTGAAGTCATCCATCTAATGAGAATGTGAGATGAGGGCTGGGTGTGGTGGCTCACACCCGTAATCCCAGCACTTTGGGAGGCTGAGGTGAATGGATCACTTGAGGTCAGGAGTTTGAGACCAGCCTGGCCAACATGGTGAAACCCCGTCTCTACTAAAAATACAAAAATTAGCCAGGCGTGGTGGCAGGTGCCTGTAATCCCAGCTACTTGGGAGGCTGAGGCAGGAGAATTGCTTGAACCTGGGAAGTGGAGGTTGCCAAGAGTGAAGATCATGCACTCCAGCCTGGGTGATAGAGGAAGACTCCGTCTCAAAAAAATAATGATAATAAAATAAATAAATAAAAATAAAAGTGAGATGAGGTGTCAAATGTTTTTTCCGTTAACACTGAAGTGAGGACACTGCAAAACCACTTCCACATTCAAACTTAAAGTTCAAGCTTTGTCTATTTGTTGACTTTTAACTATTCAGCAAAATGGTTTAGATCTGGTCTTAGCATGTATTTCCATACTTCTGGCATATTCTAAGGTGATAATAATTATATGTGACTTACAAATATTATCAAGTTGACTATGCATTTTCATATTGTACTAGGGTAGCAAATCCAGTCTGATAGAAGACTGATATAAATGTGCTTGCTAATGACAGAATGGAACTGGAACCCTTATCTTCAGATTACATTGCAGGCATCAAATAGGAGAGATTGTGATTGAGAAAGTCCACTTAATGTTTCCAGAGTTTTCAACTGTAAGGCTGCCCCTCTTACTTAACATTTGTACCTTCAAACAGAGGCACCCAGCCAGGATGCTCATATTACCTAATACTGCATGTGGATGTTAAAAAGAATGCACAGTGCTGCGAAGATTTTGAATGACTTGTAACACAGGCTGGTACACTTTTTGTGTAAAGGGCCAGATAAGTAAATATTTTAGGCTTTCTGGACCCTATAGTCTTTGTTACAACTATTCAACTGCTGTTGTAGCTCAGAAGCAACCATAAACAGTAAGTCAATGGATGAGCATGGCTGTCTTCCAATAAAGCTTTGTTTAGGGAAAATGAAATCTGAATTTCCTATTTCACATTACAGTTTTTTTGATACTTTTTCAATCATTAAAACATATCAAGACCATCCTTAGAGAGTGGACCATATGAAAAAGGAGGTGGGCCAGATTCGGTCCTTGCACCATAGTTTCCCAACCCCTGACTTACTAAGTGGTCTACTCAACACACAGGTCTTCTTTGCCTGTCCTCAAAAATCAGAATGGGAATGAGGGAAAGAAAACAGTGGGAGAAAGATTCAGCAAAGTATTGTCTCTATGATTTCTTACAGCAAGATGGTCAAAAGTGCAGGTAAAAAAATCTTGCTTTCTCAGATAAGAATACCTCAATTAGAGTTCTTGTAAAAGCTTCAAGGAAGGATATTCAAAGTTTGTCCATACTGTCCCAAATGGTTGTGTGTCTTTGTTTCCCATGGCTGAATAATATGCTATCGTGTATTTATGTACCACTTTTTAAAGAATGCATCCATCAATGGATCGTTAGGCTGCCTCCATGTCTTGGCTATTCTATTGTGAATGCTGTTGCAGGGAACATGGAAGTGCAGTAGCTATTTGAGACACTGATTTTGTTTCCTTTAGTTAAATATCCAGAAGTGAGATCACTGTATCATATGGTACTTCTATCTTTACTTTTCTGAGGAGCTTTCATGCTGTTTTCTCTAATGGCTCTCCCAATTTACCTCCCTATCAACAGTGCACAAGGGTTCCCCTTTTCTTCACATATATCAAACCATCACATTGTACACCTTACATCTATACAATTTCATTTATCAATTATACCTCAATAAAGCTGGGCGGGGGGGGGGGCGGGTGGAGAAAGAAAAGATATTCAGCCAAACAAACCAGTCAGGCAGTATTAAAGTTCTATGGAACCTGAGCCATGAAACTGTATTTGTTGTGCACTGTGCTCCTCTCCAATTTTAAAACTACCTCTTATCAAGCAAGTAACATGCTGAATTGTGCTTCTCTGTTTAAACTTGTCTCACCTAGTTGCTTATAAACTCTTCCAGGGTAGCAACCATTTGTTATTTAGCTTTATAGGCTCAGTGCAGAGTCATCCACTTGACACACAATAAATGCTATCTGAATTTACCAGTAACATGAAAACCCATGAAAGATCATAAAGTATAAACACTTCATAATATTGCCATAAGATCAACCTACAGAATGGGAGAAAATTTTTACAATCTACCCACCTGACAAAGGGCTAATATCCAGAATCTACAAAGAACTTAAATTTACAAGAAAAAATCAAACAACTCCATCAAAAAGTGGGCAAAGGATATGAACAGACACTTCTCAAAAGAAGACATTTATGCAGCCAACAGACACATGAAAAAATGCTCATCATCACTGGCCATCAGAGAAATGCAAATCAGAACCACAATGAGATACCATCTCACACCAGTTAGAATGGTGATCATTAAAAAGCCAGGAAACAACAGGTGCTGGAGAGGATGTGGAGAAATAGGAACACTTTTACACCGTTGGTGGGACTGTAAACTAGTTCAACCATTATAGAAGATAGTGTGGTGATTCCTCAAGGATCTAGAACTAGAAATACCATTTGACCCAGCCATCCCATTACTGGGTATATACCCGAAGGATTATAAATCATGCTGCTATAAAGACACACGCACATGTATGTTTATTGTGGCACTATTCACAGTAACAAAGACTTGGAACCAACCCAAATGTCTATCAATGATAGACTGGATTAAGAAAATGTGGCACATATATACCATGGAATACTATGCAGTCATAAAAAAGGATGAGTTCATGTCCTTGGTAGGGACATGGATGAAGCTGGAAACCATTCTGAGCAAACTACTGCAAGGACAGAAAACCAAACACCGCATGTTCTCACTCATAGGTGGGAATTGAACAATGAGAACATTTGGACACAGGATGGAGAACAGCACACACCAGAGTCTGTTGTGGGGTTGGGGGGAGCGGGGAGGGATAGCATTAGGAGATATACCTAATGTAAATGACAAGTTAATGGGTGCAGCACACCAACATGGCACATTTATACATATGTAACAAACCTGCATGTTGTGCACATGTACCCTAGAACTTAAAGTATAATAATAAAATAAAATATTGCCATAAGATTTGCATCCCATGAAATAAAGTTGCTTGTTAATGAGAAAATGAGTGGACACTTTCTAAATGATTTTGTTTCAATACTTACCAAAGATCGATTATGTGCTAAAAATACCCCTGTAGTTTTCACATGTATCACTTATCCCTCATGACCATTGTGTAGTAAATGTGTTGCCTTCTATATTTGTAGGTGAAGAGCACAAAACAGGAAAGTGATAAAGCCAGGATTAGTTAGGACTCAGATCTCCAGATGACACAGTTCAAGCTTTTCCCATTATAATGCAAATCATCTGCCGAAATGCAAAATTACTCACAAAGTATGTCAAAACTACCATGGCTATACTGGCTGAACACAGGAAGGAGAAAGAAAAAGTATTAACAATAACGTGATATTGCAAAATGTGATGGGATAGAACAGTAGCATCCTTTCAGAATTTCTTTCAAAATAAAAGCCTACGAATATTAAAAACAAAGGCTGATAGAGTACCCAGAAGGATATAGAGCACAGAAGTCAAGGAAGATATCTACTTTCTTTTGCAATCACTGTGTCACAATCAGAAAATATATTACCATCATACCTAACTTAGCAAAAGTCCAGACAAAACCACTTATTTGGAGAAACTCAGCATAAATTCAGACACAAGTACTCAAGGAAGCTAGGTGAAAGACATCACTAAGAAAGGCTCAGAGCTTTGTGGCTGGCCAGTTGAGCAGCTGTCAATCTCCTGGACCCAAAATGCAGAGGGAAAAGATGCTAATGGATGCTGCCACATTTTGCTTATTTGAACAGGATACTTAACATTTATTTAACAAACAACTCCTGAGGCTTTACTGTATGCTGGGCACTAGGTTAGATTTTGAAAGAAAGGTGAGATAAATAAATCTGCCTTAAGAAAGGAGAAGAAAAGTTCTATGGAAGCTTAGAAGCTGGGACGAAGACTTTTGACTGGGGAGTTTAGTGGATGGTTTCAAAGGTAAGGTAAAGAACATCTTCAAACGCCTATTTGAGAAATACTGTTTAAGGTTTTGCTGGACACACCCCTCTGAAAAATGATCACACCTCTTGCTCATCTAATTCTGGTTTCTCTGTCTTCTACAACACACGGAAGAGACAGAGCCACGGTTAACAAATAAAGAAACAGAACTACATGAGGGAAAGCAGAAATGAAATGGCATAGTCTTCTAGAGAAGGCTTCAGCTTGCAGAAATCATTGTAGTTGATAAAGCTAAAGCTGCTAGCATTTAGTTCAGAAATAAAAAGCAATCAAAAAAAATGTGGCCAAAGGTGTGTTTTATAATTTGGGAAAAATTCGTCTTATGATTTATTTGGGAAGAATCTTTGGAGAAAGATTCTTCATTTATTTCTCATTTCCTTTTCTGGAAACAAATGTCCTATGTGACTTTTTTGGCCACTGTGGATTTCACTAGTCCAAAAAACTGAGCAATTTTATTAGAATAACTAAAATGTTGATGATTCCTTCTGAGCTTAATGTTTTGCTGTTTCCCTCAAACTGGCAAAAAGTAAGATATGAGTTTCTTAAAGAGTTCAACTGCCTGAGGCTCCATTTATATAAAAAATTAAAAACATTTCAAAGTAAATTCAATTAGTGAATGTGTATTGCCTGAATAGACTATCCTTCTAAATTTAATATACTGAACATGACAATTTTATGAGCAGAACAAGTTAGAGATAATATATTTTATGTTCCTTAAACTAGCAAAGAGACTTCAGAATCATAAAGAACACTAACAAGGTATTGCATATAAACTTTCTTTAAAAAAAAGTATGTGTATTTTTTAAATGTGAGAAATGCAAGGTTTGTTTTTCTTCATGACTTTAAGGTTCCTAAAGATGTTGTCTTAGGCTGGGCACAGTGGCTCACACCTGCAATTCCTGCACTTTGGGAGGTCAAGGTGGGAGGACTGCTTGAGCCTGGGAGTTTGAAGCTGCAGTGAGCTATGATTGCGCCATTGCACCTCAGCCTGGGCAACAGAGCAAGACCCTGACTCAAAAAAGATAAAACGTCTTCATCTTTCAACAGTATTGCTAATAAAGGGCATTACTGATAAATAATTCACTATATGTGTTGGAGGGGAGAATGTTGGGGGACAGAGAATGCAGGGAGTGAAGGAAGGGAGAGGGAAGTAAAGGGGAGAGGGGTGGAGGGAGAGCCTACACTAGCCAACCTTCTAGAGGACCCACTGAGATTAAAAACAGACAGGGAGTCAAAGGATAAAAAAATAAAATTTCAAATAACCTGCACTGTTTACTTTAGATCCTAAGAGATTACAAGTGATGCCTTGCTCACTAGTAACAAAGATAAAGATCCAGGAGGAAAGATTGTGTTTATCACCTATAAAATGAGAGTTCTGATGGTTATCCCTTTTGTACTCTGGCTTCTGAGGATAAACATGCAGCCTAAATCGAGTGCACTGGAGATTTTGTTTCTTAGAAGGAATGGTATATTTGACTTTAAGGACCTTTCTTGCTGGTACCAGGATTCTGTCCAGTGTGTGAATGATAATAGTCTGACATCTTTATAGATGTTCCTGAGGTTTACAACCTTTGCAGGCAGAATTCAGAAGTCTAGTTTTGAATGTTCAGTTCTTTTTAATGAAATCCTTTAACTGAAAGTACATTCTACGTGTCTTATAGTTTATTCCATAGATTCTCCCTACCACACAAATCACCTAATGCTATTTGTAGAAGAATATAATGAGCACTGCACTGTTTTACTGGGAAAAAAAGTGAATCCCTATTTGGAACCAATTGCTAAGTCTATTCCACATTAATCCGGATCCTGAGTATCTTGTTGACATAGCTGTTCTCAGGATGAACATCATAAAAAGACTACAGGAAATTAGCATTTATTGAGGACCTACTGTGTGTTGGGTTATGGGAAACTTGCATCCGTTTTAGATATTGAGGTATAATTTACCTACCATAAAATGTATCTATTATAAGTAAACAATGATTTTTAGTAAATTTATATATTTGTGCAACCCTCACCACAATCCAGTTTAAGAACACGCTCATCACTCTGAGAAGCTCCTTCATATCCTTTGTAATCAATCCCTGCTCCCATCTTCCAGGCCCAAGTAACTTCTTAGCTGCTTCCTGTCTCTATCATGTTGCCTTTTCTAGAAATTTCATAAAAAAAGAATTATAAAATACGTAGTCTTTTGTGTCTAGCTTCTATCCACATAACATTTTTTGGATTCCTCAATGCTGTTAAATGTATCAGTAGCTCATTCTTTTTCATTGCTGAGTAGTACTCCATTGCATGGATACGCCACATTTTATCTATTTATCCACTTTATGTGAAGGTAGGATTGATAGGTCAGACGGCAAGTGTATGTTTATAAACAAATGCCAAACTGCTCCAAAGTGGCTATGCTATTTTACATTCTAATCAGCAATGTATGAGATTCCAGTTTGTCCACATCCTTGCCAACACTTTTGATACTATCAGCCTTCTTAATTTTAGCCATGCTAGCTAGTGGTTGGGGAGTAGAATCTTATTATTGTTTTAATTTATATTTTCCAAGTGGTGAATCAAGTTGAACATCTTTTCATGTGCTTATTTTCCATTTGTATATCTACCTTCTTTGGTAAGGTGTCTATTCAAATCTTGTGCTCATTTTTAACTGAGTGGCTTATCTTCTTATGGTTGAGTTGTAAGATTTCTTTAAATATTTTGGTTAGAACCCTTCGTTAGGTAATTACTTTGCAAATATTTGCTTCTAGTCTGTTGCCTGCCTTTTCATTTTCTTAATGGTGTCTTCTTTTTTTCTTTCAGTTGTCCGTAACTTTTGCATCATACATAAATTTTTTTTCCCTAACCCAAGATGATATAATCTATTATTCTTCTGAAAGGTTTATAGTTTTAGTCATACATTTAAGCTTATGGTTCATTTTGATTATTATTATTTTTTTTTGAGTAGAGAGTGCTGTAAAGGTCAAGGGACATAATTTGCATACACAAATCCAATTGTTTCAGCACCATTAAAAAATAAACAATCCTTTCCCTATTACCTTAACACCTTTTATGAAAATCAACTGATCACATATGTGAGGGTTTATTTCTTAACTTTTGCTTCTGCACTACTGATCTATGCATCTATCTTATGTCAATTTATAGTGAGTTTTGAAATCAAGATGAGTGAATCCTCTGATTTTGTCGTTTCTCCACACTAGGCTATTCTAGGTCATTTGCATTTCCATATAAATTTTAGGGCCAGTTTGTCACTTTCACCCCCAAAAAGCCTACTGGGATTTTGATAGAGATTATGTTGAATCTGTGTATCAGTACGAAAAGAATTACCAATATTGAGTCTCCCAATTAATAAACATGGTATATATTGCATTAATTTAGTTTTATAAATTCCTCTCAGCAGCACTATAGTTTTCAGTGTATAGTTCTCATGTTAAATGTATTCTTAAGACTTTTGTTCTTTTTGATGTTAGTGTACATGAAACTGATCTTCTTAAAATTTCATTTTCAGGTTGTCCCTTACTAGTATACAGAAACATAATTGATTTTTGTATATTAATTTTATATCTTGCAACCTTGCTAAGCTCATTCACGTTCTAGTAGCTTTTTTTTTTCTTGTAGATTCTGCGGATTTTCTATCTATAAAAATCACATTGTCTATAAATAAAAAGTTGTGTTTCTTCCTTTCCAATTCTCATGCCTTTAATTTCTTGTTTTAGCCTTATGGTCCTTGACTTTTATATTTGAATTGTCAGCATAATTATGTTTAGTACATTGTACACTGACACCCCATTTCTCTCTCATGAACCCTGAAATCAGGTGTTTGTATATCTTTCCCCCTAACAAATGACCATTTTTAGCCAGCATGTAATTCCACTGGCTGTCAGCCAAAAATTCAGTTTCAATAGCACTGCCATCTTTATATAGAAAATAGTGCTTGGAGAATTATTCAAAAATTCAAATTGCATTTTGTACTCATCATGTAGGGAAAAAAGATTAGAAAATGAGAAAAAAAAGTATTGCTATCTCAGTAATGAGTCTCATAAACCTAACAATTGAGACAAACATGAGAATCATTAGGCATGCTGAAAGTCGCAATTCTTTAGCCTCAATTAGGTGCTCATTGGACTTAATAAGCTGGTCAACCATGAGGAAGAGAAAAAAATTAAAGAACATAATATGACATAGTGAAAATATTACATTAAAGACTGTGTCTAAGAAATGAGACAGACAGCAACACAATAATAGTGGGAGACTTCAAAACTCCACTGACAGCACTAGACAGGTCATCAAGACAGAAAGTCAACAAAAAAACAATGGATTTAAACTATACCTTGGAAAAAATGAACTTAACAGATATACACAGAACATTCCATCCAACAACCACAGAATACACTTCTATTCAACAGTGCAGGGAACTTTCTCCAAGGTAGACTATGACGGGCCATAGAACGAGCCTCAATAAATTAAGAAAATTGAAATTGTATCAAGCAGTCTCTCAGACCAGAGTGGAATAAAACCAGAAATGAACTCCAAAAAGGAACCTTCAAAACTATGCAAATACACAGAAATTAAATAACCTGCTCCTGAATGAGCACTGGGTCAAAAATGAAATCAAAATGAAAATTAAAAAATTCTTCAAACTAAACAACAATAATGGTATAACCTATCAAAACCTCTATGATACAGCACAGGCAGTGTTAAGAAGAAAGTTCATAGCCCTAAACACCTACATCAAAAAGACTGAAAGAGCACAAACTGACATTCTAAGGTCACACCTCAGGAACTAAAGAAATAAGAACAAACCAAACCCGAACCCAGCAGAAGAAAGGAAATTACCAAGATTAGAGCAGAACTAAATGAAACTGAAACAAGCAAACAAAAAACAATACAAAAGACAAATGAAACAAAAGCTGGTTCTTTGAAAAGGTAAATAAAATTGATAGACCATTAGCAAGATTAACCAAGAAAAGAAGAGAGAAAATCCAAATAACTTCATTAAGAAATGAAATGGCAGATATTACAACTGACACCACAGAAATACAAAAGATCACTGAAGGCTACTGTGAACACCTTTACACACATAAACTAGAAAACCTAGCAGAGATGGATAAATTCCTGGAAAAATACAACCCTTCTAGCCTAAATCAGTAAGAATTAGACACCCTGAACAGACCAATAACAAGTAGAGAGATGGAAATGGTAATTTAAAAATTACCAAGAAAAACAGTCCAGGACCAGATGGATTCACAGCAGAATTCTACCAGAATTGGTACTCAAAGAATTGGTACCATTCCTTTTGACACTATCCCACAAGACAGAGAAAGAGGGAACCCTCCCTAATTCATTCTGGGAAGCCAGCGTCACCTTAATACCAAAATCAGCAAAGGACATAACCAAAAAAGAAAACTACAGACTGATGCCCCTCATGAACACAGACACTAAAATCCTTAACAAAATACTAGCTAACCAAATTCAATGACATATCAAAAAGATAATCCACCATGATCAAGTGGGTTTCATAACAGGGATGCAGGGATGGTTTAACATACATGAGTCAATAAATGTGATACACCACATAAACAGAATTAAAAACAAAAAATCACATGATCATCTCAATAGATGCAGAAAAAGCATTCGATAATATCCAGCATTGCTTTATGATTAAAACTCTCAGCAATATCGGCATACAAGGGACATACTTTAAAGAAATAAAAGCCATCTATGACAAACCCACAGCCAACATAATACTGAATGGGGAAAAGTTGAAAGCTCTCCCTCTGAGAACTGGAACAAGACAAGGATGCCCACTCTCACCAGTCCTCTTCAACATAGTACTGGAAGTCCTTGCCAAAACAATCAAACAAGAGAAAGAAATAAAGGTCATCCAAAATTGGTAAAGAGGGAGTCAAACTGTCGTTGTTTGCTGATGATATGATCATTTACTTCAAAAACCCTAAGGACTCCTCCAGAAATCTAGAACTGATAAAGGAATTCAGCAAAGTTTCCAGATACAAGATTAATGTACACAAATCAGTAGTTCTTCTATACATCAACAGTGACCAGTGGAGAATCAAATCAAGAACTCAACCCCTTTTACAATAGCTGCAAATATACAGCTTAGGAATATACCTAACAAAGGAGGCAAAAGACTTCTACAAGGAAAACTACAAAACACTGCTGAAAGAAATCATAGATGACACAAATGGAAACATATCCCATGCTCATGGATAGGTAGAATCAACATTGTGAAAATGACCATACTGTCAAAAGCAATCTACAAATTCAATGCAATCTGCATCAAAATACCACCGTCATTCTTCACAGAATTAGAAAAAACAATTCTAAAGTTCAAATGGAACCAAAAAAGAGCTCACATAGCAAAAGCAAGACTAAGCAAAAATAATAACTCTGGAGACATCACTGATACGGTTCAGCTCTGTGTCCCCACCCAAATCTCATCTTGAATTGTACTCCCATAATTCCCATGTGTTGTGGGAGGGGCCTGGTGGGAGATAATTGAATCATGGGGGCAGTTTTCCCCATAGTGTTCTCGTGGTAGTGAATAAGTCTCATGAGATCTAATGGTTTACCAGGGGTTTCCGCTTTTGTGTCTTCCTCCTCTTTTTGCCTGTCGCCATCCATGTAAAACAGGACTTGCTCCTCCTTGCCTTCTGCCATGATTGTGAGGCTTCCCCAGCCACCTGGAACTATAAGTCCAATTAAACCTCTTTCTTTTGTAAATTGCCCAGTCTCGGGTACGTCTTTATCAGCAGTGTGAAAACAGACTACTACAATCACACTATTTGGTTTCAAACTGTACTATAAGGCCATAGTCACCAAAACAGCATAGTACTGGTATAAAAATAGGCACATATACCAATGGAACAGAACAGAGAACCCAGGAATATACCCAAATACTTATAGCCAATTGATCTTCGGCAAAGCAAACAAAACATGAAGTGGGGAAAGGACACCCTTTTCAAATGGTGCCGGGATAACTGGCTAGCCACAGGTAGGAGACTGAAACTGGATCCTCATCTCTCACCTTATATAAAAATCAACTCAAGATGGATTAAGGACTTAAATCTAAGACCTGAAACTATACAAATTCTAGAAGATAACATTGGAAAAACCCTTCTAGACACTGGCTTAGGCAAGGACTTCATGACCAAGAACCCAAAAGCAAATGCAATAAATACAAAGATAAATAGTTGGGGCTTAATTAAAGATCTTTTGCACGGCACAAAGAATAGTTAGCAGAGTAAACAGACAACCCACAGAGTGGGAGAAAATCTTCACAATCTATACAACTGACAAAGGACTAATATCAGAATCTACAGTGAAATAAACCAAATCAGTAAGAAAAAAACAATCTCGTGAAAAATTGGGCTAAGGACATGAATAGACAGTTCTCAAAAGAAGAGATACAAATGGCCAACAGACATATGAAAATGCTCAACACCACTAATGATCAGGGAAATGCAAATCGAATCCACAATGCAATACCACCTTACTTCTGTAAAAATGGCCATAATAATAATAATAATAATAAAAACAGTAGATATTGGCATGGATGCAATGAAGAGGGAACACTTCTACACTGCTGGTGGGGCATAAACTAGTACAGCCACTATGGAAAACAGTGTGGAGATTCCTTGAAGAACTAAAAGTAGAACTACCATTTGATCCAGCAATTCCACTACTGGGTATCTACCCAGAGGAGAAGTCATTATTCGAAAAAGACACTTGCACACGCATATTTATAGCAGTACAACTCACAACTGCAAAATCATGGAACCAACCCAAATGCCCATCAGTCAATGAGTGGATAAAGAAAGTGTGATTATCTATCTATCTATCTATCTATCTATCTATCTATCTATCTATCTACCTACCTACCTACCTACCTACCTACCTACCTACCTATCTACCTATCTATCTGATGGAATACTACTCAGCCATAAAAAGGATTGTATTAACGGCATGTGCAGCGACCTGGATGAAATTGTAGACTATTATTCTAAGTGAAGTAACTTCAGGGATGGAAAACCAAACATTGTATGTCCTCACTGATATGTGGGAGCTACACTATCAAGACAAAAATGCATAAGAATAATACAATGAACTTTGGGGACTTGGGAGGAAAGGTGGAAGGGGGCAAGGGATAAAAGACTATAAATAGTGTGCAGTGTATACTGTGGGGGTGATGGGTGCACCAAAATCTCACCAATCACCACTAAAGAACATACTCATGTAACCAAATTCTACTTGTATGCCAATACTCCATAGAAAAATAATTTTTTAAAAAGACTGTGTCTAAGATGCAAAGTATAATTAGTGATTTTGTAAATATGTTTTAGGTCTTCAGGAACACAGCTGCCATTATGATAGGTACAACTATTATTATATTTGAACACAATTCAATTAACAAATATTCTAAGGAATGTATTGGGTCTCAAAGTGGGGGAAATACAGGACTTCATTTAATCTTATAAAACTTCTGAGAAAGGTGTAACAATTCCCATTTACAAACTGGAAAACAAACCCAGAAATTTAAGTAACTTGCTGAAGCAAATGGTGGAGACAAGATTAAAATCCAGATCTTTTTGGTTCAAAAGCTCTTAATTGGGCCGTATGTTCCTGAGCAACTCATTTCCATGATCCGTACCTCATAGCCTCAGCCTTGCGCCCACTGCTGAGGAACCCTCTGGTTCCAAGTCTGTTACGGTTTCTAACATTTTCTGGATTTCCCCAGTGATTTACAAGCTATTGTGCAACAACTAGAGAATAATCTTCTTCCGGATTTGTTCTGTCTGAAAATATCAGCCTAGAGGCTTAAACACTGTAATAAAAAGGTCTGAGGTAGTTATGTAAATAAGATACATGTGAATAATTATAGAAAGCTTGGTTTGAAAAAGATGAGTAATTTACCCTTGAGGTTGGGGAAGAAATGCCCAGGAAGTTTGAATAAGAAAGGATATGAAAAATTTTAAGTGAGGTAAATCAGGCTTTTCCTCTTTGCTTCATTTTTTCGGGCAGACATATTGGAAAATAAATGCATTCCAAAGCAGAGAAGTTACCATTAAACTGTTCCATTGTGGACAGGTGACAAAGCTCAGCCTTCTCTCTCAACACCCCACAGAACAATTCTAACCTGTGGATGCAGATGATTCAGACTAAACTCTTTATAACGTGGGTTTGTAAGACCAGAAAAGAAGGGCTATATTTCCACTCATGAGGATACGGAGCAAGGAAAAAGCAAACAATATCAAAAGTGCTTCTCCCTGTGCCTTCAGTAAACACTCAATAGATGTTTTGGACTTGTTGGCTAATTAAAAAGCATTTTGATAGGCTCTTGTCATTAAACAAATACTAATTATAGCTTCTCCTGTACTCTGGGCAATACATAAAACCAGAAATGATCATCTCAGTTCATGAGATGCCAGATGAGCCCTGCACAGAGTGAGGAAGTCGTCCTGTGTGATTTCTACCCTCTGATCGGCAAACCTCTGGAAGAGGATTTTTTTTTCACAAATCCTCCATTTTATGTCCTGTACTAATGTATTCATTCTCGAGTCTCCTTCCCCTCAAAACATACATTTTACAATCCTTATAAATGTTCAGACATACTGGGTAATGCCTTGACAAATCTTTGTAGTTAGCAAAATATTGGAAACCACCTACATGATTGAGAAACACAGAGGTAATTCTATCAGAATAGGGGTTGGCAACTGTGGGCCCACAGCCTGTTGCCTATTTTTGTAAATAAACTTTTACTGGAACACAGCCTTATTGGCCCATTTATGTATTGTCTATGGCTGCTTTCTTTCTTTCTTTTTTTTCAGACGGGGTCTCACTCTGTCGCCCACGCTCAAGTGCAGTGGCACTATCTCAGGTCACTGCAACCTCCACTTCCCAGGCTCAAGTGATCCTCCCTCCTCAACCTCCGAAGTAGTTGGGACCACAGGTGCACACCACCATACCTGGCTAATTTTTTGTATTTTTTGTAGAGATGGGGTTTCGCCATGTTGCCCAGGCTGGTCTTGAACTCCTGGACTCAAGTGATACGCCTGCATGGCTGCTTTCTTAATTAACACTGAGACTACATTTTAGGCCTGCAAAGCCTAAAATATTTACTATCTGGTCCTTTATAGAAACTGCCAAACCTTGTGATTTAAAATGTATTAACATTTCAAATAACATAGCAAAATACTTCTTTTAGAGTAAGCTTTAAAAAATGCAAAGTATAATGTTTTATGTATAGTATAATCACAGTGACATAGAACAAATGAAAGTTGGTCTAGAAAAGAGACCAGAAATGCTCAGCATTTGGACTGGTGTGGTAGAATGACAGGTGATTTCCCTCCCACCCAACCTGTGTTTCACAATTTTTAAAAATGACCTTATGTTTCTAATAGAAGACACTAGACCTCACTTTGAAAGCTCTTTGAGTTCACATCTCCATCTGGTACACAGTGGGCGTGACTAAATGCAGTGGCGTATCCCCCTTGGCCCCTCCCCACAAGTGTGCTGAGGCAGGAGCAGGAAGCCCTGGTAAGTACCTTATGCTCATCCCGAAGGTGGCTGTCCAGTTCCTCCGTGTGCTTGGTCTCATAGTAGCAGAGCTGGCATTTGTAAGGTTTCAGTTCATTGTGCTTTTCTATATGTTGCTGGAGGCTCTCATCACTGGAGCAGGTGAAGGTACACTTATCACAGCGGAAAACTACTCCCTGCAAGTATTTGGACAGTTTGGACCGGCAAACTTCAATGGGGACGACGCGCTCTTCTGTGGAAACAAATTGAATGGAAAGATGGGAAATTTTACCGATGGCAAAGCAGATGTTCTTTCTTTGGAATGTAAGAAGAAACTCACCCAATCTTGCTGCTTCTCATGGATCCGGTTCCTTGAACTGACATACATGCACACTGCCCCTCCCCTAACCCCCAAACAACATATTCCTCGGGAATGAGAGGGTGTTTTTAAGACCAAAAGCTTCTTTGTGTACTCAGTACCCAGAATGACCTACAAATAGAGGTGGGGCGGGCTAGTAGGTGCTTGCTAATTCCTGAATGGAGGTGATTAAGGCAAGGGGGAGGAATGGAAGTAGCTGCAATTTTTACCAACATTAACGATTACTGACAATAACCATTAGCATGCCTTCCTTCCTCAGCAAGTGTAACTGAGGCTGGACTTACAGATGTTTTCAAGGGGGAAAGAAACTGACATTCACCAGGCACCCATGTGCTGGTACCTTTCTATCAGCAACTTCAGGAGCCTGGAGTTACTCTCATTTTTACAAATAAGTACACATGGGTAACAGAGTCTTCAAGCAACTCTCCAAAGGTCATAGACATTTGGCAAAGCAGAGATGTGAAACCAGGTCTGCTTAACTGTAAATCTATTATTTCTCACTATTTCCAATTCCATTCTCATTTCCCCTTCTAAGGTATTCTCAGAGACTCTTCCCTCCTTTTGAAACTAAGGTGATTTCTCATCTAATATTAAGTCTGAAAGCAAACCTGTACACTTTCGTTCACTAAAACTCCAACTCCAACTATGAAGAGCTCACAAATGAAATGACTGCAGGCAACAATCGCGGGGGGGTGGGGTTGCGCAGGAGACATGGAGGATTTGTGTCTTTTTAGACAGTCTGTAATCTGATTGTCAGAGGGAAAAAATAAAAGAGAGAGAGGATTTGGGTGCTTTTCCCGTTAACATACCAAATGCTGTAGGGCTGGAAATGTGTGTGCTTGTTTATTTTGCACTCTCTCACCCTTGTGTTTAACTGCTCAAATTAAATTTCACACCAGTCTGCCCAGAGTATCAGCGCACACGCCAGATATCCATAACTGGGATAAAATTAAAATCTGTGCTATTTATGCAAGAATCAAATATAGCGTGTGTTTTCATGCTGTGTCTGGATTTCAGAAGACTCAGAAAGTTTACAAATGGACGCACACAACATATACTTATATTATTTAGAAACAGCAATGTATTATTAAGTCAAGAAAGCATGATTTATTCCCAGAGTCACTGAATAGCAACATTTCCAGGGCATTGGTACGTTGTGCGCCGATGCGACTCACTCTTCAGAGTCCTCCCTTTGTTGTTGGCCAGTGTGCAGGCCCTAGGGAATTTCTTCCCCACCCAATGTCATGCCTTAGTCTCAACCACAACACTCTGATTGTAGGGCAGTCACTGCCTTGCGAGTCCTTGAATGCAGCGATTAATCGGCCAGCGAAATGCTGGGCAGAGGAAGCGTGGAAGGTGGTATCTGCAACATACTCCCTGGAGCTCTAATGCATGTTATTTTCCCTATACAAAGAATCAGTTGCTTACTTAGAAATATAAATATTTTTAAACCCAAGTATAGCAGACAGCTAAGAAACACATGATTATAATGTAATCCACACATTTTTTTAGAATAGCAACTGTTTAAGTCCTCTAACCATTCAGTTGTATGGTTTGGTGTAAACGGAGAAAAAAAATGCTTTGGCATAAACTAGTAAATCTTAAGGAGCTCATGCTAGGATATTCTATTCCTGTAACCCAGGGTTTCTAAAAAGTAGCGTTATTGAGATTTTGGGACAGGATAATTCCTTGTTGTGGGGAACCAGCCTGTGCATTGTAGGATGTTTAGCAATAACTGTGGCCTCTACCCACTAGGTGTCAAAAGCACCCCTTTCTCTCCAGTTGTGACAACCAAAAATGCTGCAGACTAACACACTCTGGGGAGGCAAAACTGACCTCAGTTGAGAATCACTGCTCTAAGCAAAGTGCCAGGCATTACCTGCAACTACGCTGGGTAAGGCACTCATGGACAGAACCCATGAACAAGCTGGTGTCAACAGCAAGAGATGGGGCATGCAGGCTGAACTGGGGGAACTGCTCCCATGCTGGGGACATGCCTTTAGACCTTAGGAGTTCGTGGGAAGTGTTGACACGAACTTTACTGGCATCTTCCTTGGGACTGCATCCCCTTTGCTCTCTCTACATTTTTGTTCCTGATTTATATGTTATCATCTCTACTGCTTCTACTCTCATTCTTTGGCTTTGCCCTGTCCTGCCTGCCTTGGTTCTGTTGACCTCTGCAGTGATGAAGAACAGCCGGGTATCATTTTTCATATAATGATGTCCCGCACGCCTCAAAGATAGTCATTCAGTGACTCTCCAGTCTTCACTTCTCCACAATTAATAATCAGTTCTTTCAAACTTTTTTTATGAGTCTCCTTTTCAATTCCTCTACCACTTAGGTTGGTTTTCTTTGCAGTTTCCAATTTCACTATGTGTGTCCAAGTGAATTTTACACAAAGTCATGAACAGTCAGAATCATACTCTGAAGTTCAAGTAATTATTCATGTGAACGCCACTGCAGTCTATTCAGCGCTCACAATGGTTCAAGCACCGTTAGGTGTTCTGCTCTTGACATTCTAACTTTTTATTCGCATGACACCCTGCAAAGTCAGTTCTGTTTTCTTCAGTTTGTTGATGTGGAAACTGAGAACTAATCAATGTAGCTACTTCCTCAAAGTTACACCTCTGGTTCAGCAGAAAGTTGTGACGTAGGAACACAGGTCTTCTGATCCCTGCCAGGGCCCTCCTCCTGCACCCCTGATAAGAACTCTCCAGTCTGTATGTGTGTGCTTATAAGCTTTTCATTTATAATATTTAAAAAATGCAAACGCTACAGATTTCTAAGGTAACCCTTTATGTCGGAATGTCTTTCAAGCACCTTCTACAGTTGAGGTAAGGGTCAAATCCCTGCTTAACTTAATCTGAAATCTAGAACTTCCCATTTCCAAACTAAGACATTGCCAGTCTACCAAATCTCTTCATTATGTGAGTTTTTACTAAGATATTAATTTTAGAAAAAAGTTAGCTTTTTCCCCTTTCTAAAAACATGGTTAACATGACCAAGATAAAAATAAAAAAAGACAGACTTTAAAAGGTGGGCAAACGACTGACAGTGTTTTCTGAATGAGGTCATTCATTCTTGCGGCAAACGAAGGACATAAAAGTTAAAAACTGGAATGGTTCCAGGTATAGACTGGGCTCTCCCTTGGTTACAGAAGCTCAGTGCTTAGGGTTTTTTCTATGGGGGCAGTGACAACTGTGGGTCTTTTTGACTTCACACCTCTCAAAATTACCTTGGGTGAAAACTCAAGGCCTGAATCACACTCATTGTGACTCAGCTTCTAGCACTGGCTGCAAAAATATTATGACTTCACCAGTTCGACTACAAGATGGATTGTGTCTCTCATCTCCTCCTACTCAAAAGATGCTTGGTGCTACAGCAGGACATAAAACCAAAGAGGCTGGGCCTGAGAGTAATGTCACATTGAAGCACATGTGTACTAAGGTGCAACAAGAGCTGAGAATAGCATGCTTTCAAGCCTCCATGGAGGTCAGTGGAAAATTCTGCACAGTGGCAATACAGAGGGTTCACTTCTGCTCACATTGGCGAGAAACCACACCACTGCAGAGCCCAGATTCATCTAGTAAAAATCCTTCCTGAAAGGCACACCACAACACAGGTGGGTTTCCTTCCCAGAACATGCCAAGTCTACACGAAGCAATGAGATTTGAAGTTCTTTACTCCACCAAAGCTTTGCATGCACATTGCACCAAAGCGAAGAAGTGACAAAGTCTGAGTATTAGAGAAAACTATGAAGAAAATAACATTATTTTTAAATTATCAATCATCCCAAAATGTAGCCATAAACAGATACACATAAACACAAGCAAAACAGTTCCTGGTAGGAAGTATGAGGTTTTGATGTTAGCCAGGCTGCCATCCTCAAGCTAGAAGGAACTGGAAATCGTACCTCCAATTCTATCAGGCAAAGGTATTTGGGGAAGTTGAAAGGAAACATGTAATTTCACTGAATAAAATTAAAGATTGGCAATTTCACTGTAAACTTTATTCTCAAGAAAAGTGACACTGATCAGACAAGTTAGGGGAGACTACCTCCGTTCCCAAGGCTCCCACTTGCAAGGTTCAGATTCAGCATTTGTCTACATATTAGGAAACAGAAACTTTAAGTTAATATGCCAATTAAAGACCCATAGCAGTGATTTCATGGTTCCAAAATTACAAAGTAAGTATTTAGCAAAACTGTGTTTCATGCCTAAAATCTGTGGCCAGTTTTTAAGGCTCACTATGGATGTACAAGATACATACATATGGGCAAAGCTATGCATGAAACATTGTGCTTTCAATGGTGATCAACTCAATAGGAATACCCTCATAAAACTATTTATTCACCTGTTTTTTTGTCTCTCTTCTCATTCAAGTTCAAATTCCTTCAGTGCAGAAACCTTGCCTGACTCTTCATGGCTGTATCCCTACAGCTTGAAACAATGCTAGAGCTGTCTCCTCCAGCTGCCCAAGATGCCAAGAGAAAAAAAGGCCAAGGGGAAGAAGATGGCCTTGACTCCTGCTGTCATGAAAAAGCAGGAGGCCAAGAGGGTGGTGAATCCCCTGTTTGAGAAAAAGCTTAAGAATGTTGGCATAAGACAGGACCCCCCGCCCCAAAGGGACGTTAGTCCCTTTGTCAAATGTTCCCACTACTTCTGGCTATAGTAGTAAAGGGCTACCCTAGAAGCAGCTCCAAATGACTCCCGTGATTAACCAGTTCACCCATGACTTGGACCCCTAACAGCTCTCAACTGCTTAAGCTGGCTAGAGACAAAACAAGAGAAGAAGACTGTTGGCCTGGGTTGAGAAGAAAGCTGCCAGCAAAGGGAATGTCCCCACAAAGAGGCCACCTGTCCTTCCAGCAGGAGTTAATACTCTTACCAGCTCGGTAGAGAACAAGAAAGCTCAACCAATGGTGACTGCACATGATGTGGATCCCATGGAGCTGGCTGTCTTCCTGCTTGCCCTGAGTCCTAAGAAGGGAGTCCCCTACTGTATTTCAAGGGGATGGACAAATTGGGGTGTCTAGTCCACAGGGAGATCTGCACTACTGTTGCCTTCACACATGTTAACTTGGAAGACAAAGGCACTTTGGCTAAGCTGGTGGAAGCCATCAGGACCAATTACAATGACAGATATGATGAGATCCCACATCACCGTGGAGGCAAGGTCCTTGGTCCAAAATCTGTGGCTTGTACTGCCAAGCTGTAAAAGGCAGAGGCTAAAAAACTTGCCACTAAACTGGGTTAAATGTATACTGTTCAGTTTTCTGTACATAAAAATAATTTAAAAATCTCCTTCAAAAAGCCAAAAACAAAATATGCTGGCATATAGTGGGTGTTCAATAAATATCTGTTGCACGAATGAAAACCTATCAAAAGTCCTACCACTGACTTCATCCTTGAAACAGAAGTTTAGGGCTTAATTTTTCCCTAGTTAAACTCATCACATCATGGTCAATCTCACCAAATATTGATCTGACCTAAGTTCCTATTTCCTGAATGAGATGGGTCTACCAATCCTTTGCTTCAACCTTTGCTAAATTAGTATTCAATAAGCGTCTCATCAGTAACCTGATCAGAATTTGTCCTGGCTTCCCATCTGTCTCCTGACTAAAGTTCCAACTTCTATATTAGTATCCAAGCACTTCGTACTTTGGCCAGAACGTACTTCTCTGGTATGCTTCCTATTCTCTTCAGGACACTGGAAATGTCTAATACCATTCTGCAAATATATGTTGCTTCCACTGATCTGAGTAGTTTATTAAATTGTCTCTTCCCTCGTGTAGTGGGTTGAAGAGTATCCCCCATAAACTTAAGTCTACCTGGAACCTCAAAATGAGACTTTATTGGTACACAGGTTCTTTGCAAATGCAATCAGTTAAGGCCACACTAGATTAGGGTGGGCCCTAAATCCAATGACTGGTGTTGTTATAAGAAGAAAAGAGGGTACAAAGAGATACACATAGGGAAGAAGGCTCTATGAACATGGAAACAAAGATGGGAATGATGTAGCTATAAGCCAAGTAGTGTCAAAGAACCCCGGGAGCCATCAGAAGCTAGGAAAAGGCAAAGAAGGATCCTTCTCTTGTGCCTTCAGAGGAAACATAGCTCTGCCAACACCTTGATTTCAGATTTCTAGCTTCCAGAACTGTGAGAGAATAAATTTCTGTTGTTTTAATCCACACAGTTGGTGGTCACTTGTTACAATAGCCCTTTTAAACTAATACACCCTGCCTTAAGTCTTCTCTGCCTGTTGAAATGTTATCATAGATCAGTTTGAAAGCCACTCCTCTCTACCACAAACAGAAATAAACCTCCTAGGTACCCGTCACTCACTGTCTTGTGTATACTATGCATATGCTCATCTCTGAGGAGAGTGGGTACTGGATCTTATGTTCCCCATTTTGCCCAAAGAACCAAGCATAGTGTGTTATGTAACAAGCAAATAATGAATGCTTGCTGAACACATGAGTAAACATCATACTATCTTTTGCTGTGGCCAACATAAATTCCTGATTAGTTCACATTCAGATTTCCCATGAGCGAAGGAGATTCTCTCCCTACTTAAATATATCAATTTATACAGACAAAAAGCAATGGAAACTCTATTTTTGCCAGCAGTAGCTCTGTCTCTGGGCCAGTTCAGAAGTTGGTTTTCTTGCTTTTCATCCCACATACTTTAATTAACTAAGACCTCAGAAAGATCTTGTACTGTGCACCTGAGAGACCAAGGATGTCATGGATAGAGCAGGAAGAGGAAAGTTGCAGAAGGAGCCACATCTTGTTACTTTGAGATCAGCCCCAATACAAAATTGCAAGGCAGACATCCAACCCTGTCTCTCAACTTGTTAAGGTCAGCTTCCTACTGAGCTGCCATTTTGAGTAGAGATGGACACCAAAGCCAGGCTGGGACACAGATGGTTGACACGGCTGTGTCCTGCCTGTGGATCCATGGACTTCCTCTGTGACCTCAAGCCTGTCTGATAATTCTGTCCTTGAACCCAGCTGCCACAGCTACTAGAACACTCAATAGGGTGACACTACCTCTCTCAGCGTGAGAGAGTGATGCCTGGTGGGTAAAGGCAAGAGCTGTGGGTCAGACAAGCCTGAGTTTAAATCCCAGCTGGATTACTTATTAGAGATTTCATGTTCGTCAACTTGTAAGCCTTTCTGAATCTATTTATTTCCTCATCATGGGGGACAACAGTCATCCACCACACAGGGTTTTGTGAGAATTCTATAAAATGACCTACTGTAAAGCACTTAGTACAGTACCTGCTAGGCAAGCAACCGGCAACAGTAACCAGTGTTGTTATTATTGTTAATGTTATTATTACTATTCATCCTCAAATGCTCATGTTCATTTCAGATGGATGTTTTCTGACCTTGATAAGCACTCTGAAAATGATCTTTACAAGTAAACAGAAGAGACCACAAATAACCAGTGACAGGTAATGTGATGAGACATGGGATCAAAGGACTGCGATTGACTGCTTACCAGTTGGATGACTGTGGGTGAGTGATTCCAGCTCTCACGGGCCCTGCAAAACTTACTATTGTATTTATGGCGGGCACAATAAACACTACATTATACACTGTCCCCTTCAGGAAAATCTGCCAGACAAATTTCTGAAAATTTCCTGAACAACATTTCAAAAAAGTCTAACAAGCACTTGAAATCTGGTTGCTACTGTGGTTTTCTTTTCTCCCATGGCAGGCAAGGAATCTCAGGGCCAAATCTGCAGCCCACTGTGAACAAGTGTATGGCACCTCACAGTATCCACTGGGTATCCAAACTCTCAGCTAGCTTTTTCATACTTAGAGGTGAACTTTCCATTAGTTTCTTCTTATTTTGCATTTACCCCAATTTCCTCATTTGTTTTTAATCCTATAGTTCTGCAGACAAAGGTTCTTAAAACCTTTGTGAAATGAAGTAGATGGGAAATAAGTACATTAAATTATAAAAGAAATAGTTTGTCTCAATCTCAAGTTTCACACGCGTACAAGGGGAATAGAGCAATCGTATCCTTCACAATGTTGCTGGAAGATGAAGTGAATGTGGGTGTAAGTGGCACTTTGTTGAGGGTAGAACATTATGGGAGTATTTGTGGTTGTAGTGTTTAATCTCTCTTTGCTTCCCCCCTTCTTGTGTTCTCAGCTCAGGGAGGGAAAGTCATTGAGCTCGTTAGGCATCAAAGCTCTGTTCCTGCCAGGCAGCAATATGGGAAAAGAAAGGAACCAACCACAGAAAGTGAAGATTCACCGTGTCTGTTTGCTCGGCAGCAGCCCTGCTGATGGCCCCTTACCAAGCTGTGATAGGGCACAGAGCCACCACAACACATGGGCTGGGGGACCGGAAGCCAGGTGACTGAGGCGGAACACCAGGCGGGACCACTCGGGCCAAGAATTCCTGCCTAAATGTTCCTATGCTGCTTCTCCCAGCTTGCAGGTGGACATCCTAGCCAGCAACGATCTCATGTCTCGTTAGAGTGCAAGGGGGAGGAGGGAAATCTGTGTGTGTTAAATGTCCAGCCTTCCACTGAGTTTGCACAGACATTTGTGTGTCACAAATGTACTGGCCAAAGGCAATGGCTCAGGGAAAATGTGAAGTGTGTTGCAAATGGCTCCCAAATACCCAGCATTTCAGAGTGAGTGACATCTCAGCAAGACAACAGATGACACTCATTGCTTTTGAGGTCTATGTGACAAACATTGAAAGGCTTTCTAAGGTCAGAAGCAAAGGAATGAAGATAGGAGGGAAGAGGATGAAAAGAAGGGATGGAGAGAAAGAATGAAGTAGATGGAAAGATCAGTAGAAACACCAATCAAGACTGGCAATGAGCACCCCACTAATCTTTTTCTATCCACCTGTGGCTTGAATCTTTTCAGGACAAAACAGGTTCTACATAACACATTTTTCCTTCCAATGCAGAGGAAGCCTGTTGTTTAACAATGTTTTAATTGACCAAGGGTAAATGCAACTCTAAGAAAGACCGAAGTGGACTTAAAAGAAGTATCACTGTTTATCAGCAGGAACCAACATTTATGGAACAGTCATTATGCATCCATTATGAAAAACCACTGGACACTTTACCCATTATCTCACAGGTACAATCATCTCTTTTAATGGATGGAGAGGTTAAACACAGTAGGCTCTAAAACCAGAATTTAAATCCAAAGCCCATGGATTTTCTGATTATTACTAGAATATATACTAGAGACTATTATTAGAATGCATAATATACATTATCTTAAAGAATTCTCTCTCCCTCCAACCATTTCAAGGGAAGTTCCACGTTCTGCTTTGGAAATCATTTTGGTCTTCTTGAAAGAATCTCTCACAGTCATAGAGCTCTTCACATTTCACATTTGCTTTCACCCACCCATTTTGTTTCTTGTTCATTCCTTCTACGCAGTCTACGCAAGGCTGTGGGTGGCAGAATTTTCACAATGTACAAATCCGCCATGCTGGGAAGCCCTACAGAAATGTTCACTGCAGAATCCATCACCTTTGCCTCCCTCCAGGTGGAGGAAATACACCCAGCAGGAAGGTGTTTTTACCCTGTTGGCTGTCACTGTGGTTATCACTATGGTTTCTTGCCTGAAGATAAGGTGAGGAACAAGGCACAGGTGCTACTGCCACTCTGAGACAGCATCCCTAGAAGGCCGTCTCTGCTGCCTGCCCACCCCCTGCATCCAAGAAAACCAAGTGAGAAAGGTTACCTCGGTGCAGCACGATGTGGTCAATCATGTTGCGCTTGTATTTGGTGTGATAGAGGCAGAGAGGACAGCGAAGATCTTTGGGGCCCTCCTCGGGAACCGCTGAGTGCCCAGCTTCCACATGCATAGTAAAAGCAGATCTAGGAGAGAGATTGGGGAGAGAGGTAATGTGTGTAACCAGGGATCACTGCATTTTCACATTTCCTGCTGGCAAACCTGTTATATATGTCCAAGTGCGGCTCTCCTGCTTGCGGGGCTAAAAAAAAAATCTGTTATTCATGTTTGTTGACCACCCAGAAACTTGGTCATTCAACTGATATCTGAACACTGTCAAATGGTGGTAACTTCTTTCCGGAAACTGTGCCCTGGGCTGGGTTCAGAGCCTAGTTTGAAAAGAAACAAATTCCCCAAACACCTTATTCCTTTTTTTTTTTGAGACGGAGTCTCGCTCTGTCGCCCAGGCTGGAATGCAGTGGCACAATCTCAGCTCACTGTAAGCTCCGCCTCCTGGATTCACGCCATTTTCCTGCCTCAGACTCCCAAGTAGCTGGGTCTACAGGCGCTCACCACCATGCCCAGCTATTTTTTTTCTATTTTTAGTAGAGACGGGGTTTCACTGTGTTAGCCAGGATGGTCTCGATCTCCTGACCTCGTGATCCGCCCGCCTTGGTCTCCCAAAGTGCTGGGATTACAGGCGTGAGCCACCGTGCCTGGCACACCTTATTCTTAAAAATTAAAAATTGTCTATTAAGAGTATGAAAACAAAATCCCGAAAAAGGAGCTGTTTTTCATCATGCTTGGGAGGAGAGAGACTATTTTAAAGCTAGGTTGACTTAGAAATTGCCTGTATAATTCTTCACAGGTAAGGGGGGGCGGAGGGCAAGTTGTCCAGCAAGTCAATCATCATGATTGACGATTAGGTAAACTAAGTGTTATTGTACCAGCTTAAAGGTGGAATGGTACTGCTGCCTCTTCCTCCATCCTTTTCAAATCTTCAAAATTTGCAAAGCCTTAAATGTCTCATTAAAATCGATAAAGCCAAGACTTTAATGAGCAGGGACCCTTTCTTATGAACCCGAGTGCTGCTCTCTGGAGAAAGCCTCTGCCTGTCTGTTGGCTCTTGCCCTCTGGGGTCCTCTAGCCTTCTCTCAGTACCAAATCGCACACGTATTTATCTGAAAAGTAACTAGAGCAAATTAATACAGATAGAATACATGTTCCACCAAATCCCAGCTACTACAATGCTGGTGGGAAAGAGACTTCTTCTTCCAATTCTTCTTTTTCTTTGGACGTGAAGCCTAATTTCCACAGCCTTTCTGTGTGAAGCATGTATTGAAGTAGTCTAAGGGTTAGATCCTGATTACAATAGGAACAGAAAATAATAGCTTTATATCTATACCTAATACTATATTATTATAATAGCTTTCTATCGATGATATTATGATACTTACTAGTGTTTGCTTTGTGCCAGGCACTATTCTAAGTACTTCAAGATACACTGGTTCATTTATTACTCATAGGAGCCCTATGATGTAGGTACTATTATTATCTTTATTTTATAGATAAGACAATAGGGACACAGAGAGAATCTTAGCGACTTTTCCAGAATTACCCAGGCAGTCAGGCTTCACACTCTACACCTGTAACCACTAACCTAAACACTATCTCACAGGATGAGATTCAACTGCAGAAGTTTAGATTACATCATAGGAAGCATTCCATTCTTTAACTGAGTCCATCAATTCTGTCATCCACAGGAGCAAGGGTGACTATGGATTCTCTTTTTCTAGACTGGAACAATCGCTCTAAGATTGCTCAAGCATAGTCTTGGAAGTGCCGGGGTATTGATTCTCTATGTGTCTTTCAATACTATGATCTTAAGAATTAAAGAATTTTCTACCAGGGGAGCAGGGAAGACACTACTGCCAGATGTTTTCTCTTGAAAGAATATACTTTTTTTTTCCCCCCCAAAGCTTAAAAAAAGGAGAGGAGACAGTTCTCTGAAGGGAAACACCACTCCAAGCCTGGGAGGAAATCATTTGCTTCAATCTCACACTACTTGGAGCCCATTTGCTCCAATTTTAAAACTCATTTGTTCTGATATAGCTCTTCATCCCTTTCCAAATCCCAAAGCAGTCTTCTGAAACTAGCCCCCTTCCATGAAGCCTGGACCCAACCCCTACATCATCACATGGGCAGGGCTTCCCATAAGCTCCAAGTAGGAAAGTATAAGGGAGGCCTGCAGTGAGGGGTGGAGCAGGGGCAGCCACCTTGTTCTCCACAGCTGTTCGTGACATCACTTACTTAAAGCCTGTGTAAAAGGAGCAGTCTTTGCACTTGAAAAGCTTCTTCCCACCATGCTTGTCCCGGTAGTGGCGCCTGATGCTCTGGATGTAGCCGGAGGAGAATTCACAGAATTCGCAGTGAAGCACGGCTTCGGTTTTCTGCTCAGTGCCAGCAGCAGCCCCAGAAAGAGGCACAGGGCTAACACGGCTGTTGTTCCTTGCCAGGGCAGCTGACTGATAGTGGTTCAACTGCTGCTGAACATCTGGGGGCTCTGAATATGATGAATCTGTGAAGAGATGGGAAAAATGACACGGGGCACAGAGAACACAGTAGAGGTTCGACACTTGAAAAAAACCCCTGACATCAGGTTTCTTTTTACCCTCCAGCTTTACTAAGGTATAACTGACAAACAGAAATTGTTTATACTTACAGTGTACAAGATGATGATTTGATATGTGTATCCATTGTGAAATGATGACCACATCAATTTAATGAGCGTATCCATCATCTCACAGTTACCATTTGTAAAGTGCAGGGAACACACCCAAGACCTACTCCCCCAGCACATTTCAAGTAAACCACACAGTATTATAAATTACAGTCACTATGCGGCACATTGGATCCCCAGAACTTATTAATTTTATAACTGAACATTTGCATCTTTCGACCAACGTTTTGAGGTTTTTTTTTTTTTTAAGAGGGATGATTATGATTCCGTCTTTTATCTTCATTTACACTCTACAACACAGATTTGGGGAATGCATGTCGGGAGGAACTATCACCTCTTTAATCTGACTTTGAGGGCTCATGGCATTTAAAATTAAAATTTTGAGGTTAAAGGTTTCAAAGCATAGGAAGAAAGTAAACTTTTTTTTTTTTTTTTTTTAAAGGAAATTACAGCATGGCAACAGGTTGCCACAAAATACCCGTCCCGGTAGGTGAGAAAAGAAACCCGCATAATGTACACAGGCGTCTACACGAGAAAGGAAAGGACATGATGCAACATCTCCTCCTTTGCAGCCTAGATTTATTCAAGCCAACCAAATAAAAAAAAAAATCAGTCTTTAACAGAAATGCTCAAGCACAAGGCACTCACACAAATATAAAAATGTTTTATGCCTTCACACTCAAGTGATTTAAATTTTAAAATATAAAAATCCAATAGCGTTCTCCTGGAATGGATGTTTAAAGCTTAGTCAGCATTAAGATGGAGATTTATTCATAAATCCCATTAAAATGAAATTCCAAACAAGTTTCCCTGAAAGGTATTTTAAAGTTCGGGATTCTGAGGAAAATGTCGGAAATGACAGGCACAAATCTTAACCCCGAGAAGCTTCAATGGCATGTGGTGGAGAAATCTGATCTAGGAGGGAGGAGGGGAAATCTCAGCGTTTCTTCTTTGAATTAAAAAAAAAAGAGAGAGAGAGAAAAGTAAAAATAAATAAATAAAGGGGTTGGGGGAGAGGAAAAGTAAAAGGTCTTGAACCTTTTCCCAACATGCTGCTTTCAATGTGGAGGTTAGAAATGCAAAAACATTGTCCTATATAACCTACAGCTGCCTATGACTGACACAAATGAAGTCCATGAATACCACACAGATGAATTTCAGTGTAACTTTCCTTGAAAAGAAAACAAAGGGCTCTTTTCTTAAGCCTTTCAAAAAGCAGGGGGAAAAGGGGATAGAAACTGTACAAGCCTCCTCCTGATTTGATGGACACTTAATTTTCCAAAGCATAATTCCCTAAGGCAGGACATGGAGGAATTCTCTAAAACCCATACTTGATGAAACCAGCACCATCCATCCCGTCAGCCTCTTCGAACAGGAAAACAAAAGCAGAGCAGCCTCCCTGATTGCTGGGCCACCGCCTGTCTGCAAAACACTCAAATATCTTCCCCTTCTTGTCCTCCTCCCCGCCTCCTCAATTCATATTCCTCAAGATTGAGAAAAACCCCTTTGGAAATTGTAAACAAACCTGCCACACACACAAAATAAAACAAAAGGAAACTTGAACAATCTCTCTAAGCCTCCATAGGTTCATTACCAGGTGTAAACGGAAGACAAAGGAAGAAAGGAATGACAACTGAATTCATTTTACCCAGTTCTTTTATCTCCTTTTTCTTTATTCCTCTACCCTAGCTGATGAACCCACTCTGGATCACAATAATGCAATTGTCAATTTCTCATTCTTTCTTTCAATAGCAGGTTTGTTTACCATTTCATGGATTGTTTGAGATGTTTTCTATTTAAGCCCTCAAGTATAGTTTCTGCTTGAAACACATGTACAATGAAGCACAAAACACACTCTACCTCTCTTGTTATCACAGGCTTGAGCTCTAAGTTGAGCACTGCCAGCCAGGATCCCTAGATAGCTTCTGTCCTCTTGGTAATGTTGGTCCTAGTTTGCACTCTTAGCTCTAAAGAATAGAAATTCTTCTATAACCAACAAGGTCAAAGCCAGGTCCTGCTGGCCTGTGATCTGTCCACTATCCACAAATCCACCCAGTGACCAAAACAAATCTCCCAAGTGATGGTCTAGGTCTTAAAGGAGTCACAGTCCCCTCCATAACAAGGCACATCCCTGGCTCTCCCAGATTAGTATGGATGCTGGCAGTGGTCTCAGATAACAGGTACCTGACATCTTCAGTCCCTTTCTAGCAAAACTATAAAGAAATGAATGGCTCCTCATCAGATGATAAGCCAGATGAATGCACTCCCAGACCTTCCATCCACTCCCAACTCAATACATGCACTGATGTGTCAGGCAGACCCCCTCCAAGGACCCCAGTCTCTTTTAGTTCACACATTTTTATCTTGTCTCTAGGGCCTATTGCATATTATTTCATTCATCTCAAAAAACAAACTCAAAATTTTAACTCTGGTATTTATATAGTATGGAAAACCTGAAGAAATAAAAATGCAAGTCGTCACGGGAAAAGCATTCCAAGAAACAGAGGCTCATCGCCCTTCTCAAATGGCAGTGCAAAAGGAACAGCTGATGTGTCCCTGTCATCAATTCCTTTTTTTTCCCTCCTGGTTAAAATCAGATGGACAGGTTTATTGACAAAAATAAGAAAATCCCATCATTTATGATACATTTGTAACAATGCCCAGGTTACAACTTTTTGTATTTTCTTAGGGCTTTACTTTCCTCTTTGCTGCCAACATTCTCAATTTCGCTCTCGCTCACGTGGAATTTGTGAATAATGTAGGATTTTAGCACTTTGGGCACTAAAGTGATAAAGACATGAGTGTGTATCATTCCACCGATCCTTAAAAAGCCCACTTGCTAAGCTACATAAAATTCCTGTTTGTTCATGAAGCATGGCCTGAAGAGCAGGAAGGAGGTCGTTTTGTGCCCAGGTTAGAAAGGCAAACAGATTGTTAGCTGCGAAGGGCATGTCACATAAGTTAAAAATCATCATTAAGACTATTTTCTTTCATTTTGAGCTTAAGGAAGGAAAGGTTAAAAATATCCCTGTGTTGAGAGAGTCAGAATTCTGGTCATGGGGAAATACAGCAGCTGAATCACACGGATGTGAATTCAGTGGGAAGTTCTGCACCCAGCTGCGGCTCACACAAGTTACATCTTTATCACCTCTATGGCCAGTGGTATCCACAATGGAACCAACAGCAAAGACTTTAAAAGCAGGTCATGGCTTAGCATCACCATACATTCCCAACCAACCAACCAACCCTGACACATACAGTCTGAGAAAAGAGTTTTATTCTCTGACTTGTGACTTTAATTACATGCGAAGTTTCAGAAATGAAATTATAATGTATAATTGTAGTCATAAAATAAATTTAATTAAGTTATATGCAGTTCTGCAGTTTGTAAGCTATCATAAGAAATGAATTAAAATCAGGATCAAACTAGAATTTTAGCAACGATGGTCACAGTGCCTACAGGATTTAGAATTTATTCAGAAGCCAGCAATGAATTCTCACAACTATGGTGTGCGGTCTAATTGAGTTTACATCTCAATTTTACCAGTGACGTAGCTGAAGCTGAGGATGACTGGTCACACAGATACAAAGAAGCAGAGGGAGGATTTGAACAAAGACCTGTCTGATTATAAAGTCTGAGTCTTGTGTCTTAGGCATCTGTTCTCAATGGTGACCTCTAGGGTTCTGTGATACGAATCAGAGGAGCCAAAAAGAACATGAGCGTTCTCTCAGCAATAAACACATAGCAGAGAGGAAAGAGACAAAGTGATAGAAAGGTTAAAATAGTTAAGAAAATAACATTAGAACAGATGCAAATGATAACAGAATAGATAGAAAATAACATTAAAATGAATACGGAAGAAAACACTTAACATTTTGAAGCATTATTTAAAAAAAAAAAAAGCAAGACTCAAGTAAAAGAGACAGAATATCCGAAATTTCAAAATACTTATATAAACAAAATAAGGGACCACGCAGGAGACATTTCTAGAAGTAAGTTGTGAAGATAAGCCCTGCAAATACCCAGAACTGGAAACCTATCTGTCTAAATGTCATGCTTTAGTTAGATGCTTGATAAATTGTCCTCAAATAATAACACTCTAACATTCCTCAAGTGGGGTTTGCCTGGGAAAAGAAAGACACACAAATGCAAGTGAGGGATGGGTGCTTTTTCGTTGCTCTTGAACATCTCAGGATTTCTATTCTAGAAATTTCTATTGCTGAATTCTAAATGGAACACCCTAACCCTCTCATTTTTCATGTTCCTGGAGAAATTGGATTTTTTTTTTTTTTTTTTTTTGGCTAATTACAGCTCTCCAGAATAACAGTTTGAGTTGTTTTTATTTTTTTTCCTTTTTTTCTCCAAAACTTAGTCAGCATAGAGACAAACACAAGAAATTTGACTTTATAAAGGCAAACGACAAATAAATGGACTCTAAGCCCGAGAGAACGAGACTTTCTTGAGTATTCACAGTTCTGATTCCACAACATTTAGTTAACACCGTCCTAGTGCCAGGTCATGTGCTGGCTCTGGGGATTCGAAGTCAAAGAAGACATGAGAGATGCCTTCTAGAAACTCATATTTATTAGGGGAGAGAGCTGAGCAGTTGACTTATGAAAATATAGGCCTCTCCGTGTCTAGCAAACTTACCCCACTGATTGAAGGAATAAAAGAGGCAAAGAGAACAAACGAACAGTAACAGGAGAGTTCAGCTATTGTAAGATTAAGGAAGACACAGGGAAGCATAAGAGTCAATTGGGCAGCAAATTGTAGGGGCCACAGAGGACAGCCCCCTTGCATACTCTAAGTGATACAAAGAGGAAGCCATACCGGAGGATCAATTCTCAATTTTCTGCAGCCCTGCATAGAGAATGTGAGTGAAGGTGAAAGGGAGCAGCAGTACCTCGGTGCCAGCAACTACATTTCATTATATTTGAGCTAGATTTTTGTGCAGACTTGGGAGACAGGCTTGTTGGTCACTGTGAATCAAGCACCAAGAAAAAATATAAGACAAGGAATTTTAGGCAAGCAAATTTTAGAGGTGGCCAAGGGGCAAGTGATTCAATTACACCCATTCATTCAGCAAATATTTACTGAGCATTTAAGTAAATAGGAGACCCTGTTCTGGGACAGTAAGACTTGAGCCCTGACCTCAAGCAACTCACTTTCTCAGACAAAGATGTAAATAATTGATTGTGATACAATGCAAACAAAATGTTTTAATAGAGGTATTTATAAAGAGGCAGGAGAAGGAAGGAAAAAGCAGCACTTTGTGCCTCATAGAATGTGGGAGTGAGAGAGATGGAGAGGGGATGTCAAGAGAACTATGAGTGTCCATTAATAAATATAACTAGTATTAATTAGTGTGCTAATTAATGAAATCAACACTAGACATACAGTTACCTAAACGTTCAACTCACTACACCTCCACCTTAAGTCATACATTTTGGAGAAACTAAACAGAAATTCAACAACTACATTATTATCACAATGAAAAAAAAATGACCTAATTTCCCTAGGGTAAAGAAATGATGAGTCTGAACAGAAAAACATGTACATCAGAGGGTGGGGTAGGTTGTGTAAGGGACAATTTAAAATCGCCAAGTTCTAAAATAGCATAGGAAGTTCAAAATAATACATGGATTGTAATTTTCTTTCGAAAAGCAGACTATTTAGCAACTAATGGTTGGTAGCATGGGCCATTAGAAACAGAATATTATCTGTGGATAACTTAAGATACTGTGAAATGCCCAAAGTGAGGAGGTTGAGGGAGAACCCAAATAAGCTAGACGTATAGACCATTATTTCTAGTCAAGAAATAATATTTCTAGTCAAGAAAATTTGAGAAAGGCACACGAACAAAGGTAAGAGGGCAGCTAAAAAATGTACTTTATTTAACAGTCAGGAAACTTTTGGGATGGCATGCAACTTCTATTATACAACTGCTAATAAACTTAGGCAAAGGACAAAAATAGTTTCAGTATTTTAATGTATGCGACAGTGATCCAGGAATCTGTAGTGACCAGATACAGAATTCTGCAATGGGAAACCTACTGAGCTTTGTGATCATCTGAGTCTTCATCTAAAGCTGAAAAACTGTTCAAGCTTTGTGTCTGATGGACTCCTGAAACTCACCACATTGAGAACTGACACCATCTTTCCCTAAACATCTCCTTCCGCGTTCTGAATGTTGGTAAATGGCCCACCACTTTGTTCGAGCTCAAATTGTGAGATTCTTCCTTCAGGGTTTCAGATTTCTCCCTTTCCTGTGGCAGCACATTTAAACAGGTATCATGCCTCAGAGACATGCCTCATGACCCACCTCCATTCATTTTCCTCCCTAGTCCTGCCTTCCCTACCCCTTGTTCATTCAGCTCCTCCTATCACATGTGGGCAACTCTTAAAACCTCCTACCTGGTCTTCTTCTAAGATCAATTCTAGTTCAGCCAGTATACATATCATTACTCATATATGATTATGATATGACTGTGCCCTATTGCTCAAGAGTAAAGCTATTCAGTCTGGTCTCAGCCCATGTCTCCAGCCTCACTTCCAGCTAGCTTCCAATTCCTCGCACATGCCACGTATTGCATCCTTGGGGGATCCTTGATCAAGGCCACCAGTGCGCTTTCTCTTCTTTTTGCCTGACAAATTCTTACCCATCCTTCAAAACTCAACTGAAATGTCACGCCCTCTGTGAAGATTTTTCCCAACAATCCAAACAGAACTCTTTGCTTTCCTCTATGCTTTGCCAACACATACACATTGTGATTCTTGCCCTGATCTCATTATACCTCGTATTACATTTACAAGTCCTCCTTAAGCAAACTTGGCTAGATCAATGTCTGTGACCTTAAAACATTCTAACCAAAGAAGAACCATGGCAACAGTGGCGTCTAGGCTGATGTTGTGCACCATCCTCTAGCAGGTCCATCCATTTCTGCTTTTGGCATTGGACCTAATGCTAACAAGAATCATCAGTTTCATTTGCTCCTAAAACTTTTTTGTACCAGTTATATTTGCTACTGAGCTCATTCAATTTAATTAATATTCTATAAGATAAAATATAGGTATAAAAGTGTTATTTCTATGAAAGCTATGTTGAATGCTTTGAAAAGACTTGATAAAGTCAAGTTGCTAAAAAAAATTACTGTTAAGTTACATTTTGGCAAGACCAACTATAAAAGATTGAGATCATAAAAATCTTGAAGGACTCTGCTCTAAGACTGTTTTACAAATGTCTAAGTTCTCATTCCACTTCAAAGAAATGGAAACTGGAAGTAGCACACAACACAGTGTAGGTGAGTGTGGTTTATGCAAGGGAGGAAACAGGGAACTTCAATCAAAGGAACCAGATTCAAATACATAGGCTTTACCCTGTATCACAATACTGGTGAATACATGTATTTACATTTTAAATGAAATTAAAATGCTTAAGGCATTTTGAAAAGGATTCCCTAGTTAGGATGGTGATTATCAAAAAAAAGAAAGTAAGTGCTGGCAAGGCTGTGGAGAAACTGGAACCCTTGTGTGCTGTTGTCTGGAATGCAAAATGGTACAGTCTCACGGAAAATCGCATGGAATTTCCTCAAAAAAAATTAAAAACAGAACTATCATACGATCAAGCAATCCCACGACTGGGTATTTATCCAAAAGAATTGAAATTAGGATCTTGAAGAGATATGTACTCACTATAGCATTAGTTACAATAGCCAGGAGGTAGAAGTAACCTAAGCGTTCATCAACATGTGAATGAGAGAAAATGTGGTGTATAACACACACACACATACACACACACACACACACACGAATATTATTTAGCCTTAAAAAAGAAGGAAATCTTGGTATATGCTATAAGGCAGTCACAGAAGGACAAATACTGCATGATGCCACCTCCATGAGGCAGCTAGAGCAGTCAAACCCATACAGACAGTTGAATGGTGGTTGCCAGGGGCTGTGGGTAGAAGGAAGTGGAGAGTTGTTGTTCTATGGATATAGAGTTTCAGTCATGTAAGACGAAAGAGTTCTAGAGATCTGCTGCATAACAATGTGTATACAGTTAACAATACTATCCTATATACTTAGAAATTTGTTAAGAGGATAAATTCCCATGTTATGTGTTTTTTACTGCAGTAATTTTTTTAGGTGCCTTTAGACAAGATAATCTGTTAGGTTCTTTACAAACTTCATAAACTTTAATTATCACCATAAATACTTAATGACAGTACTTAAGAAAATATCCGTTAGATTGAATTTGTGGACAACCGTGCTATATAGGCACACAACGCATTGTTCCTGTCAATCTGAAATGACAACCAAGCAGGTAATGTCAGCTCCACAGGAGCTAGGGTTCATGCTGTCTTTTTCACTGATGTATCCCAATTGCTTAGAAGTGCCTGGAAAGGTACTTAAGAAAATGTTTCCTGGATTGAATTTGTGGACAACTTTCTTAACTCCAGGTACACATATATTGTTTTAAGTTACTACAACAGTGTGTAACACAGAGCTATCAAGATGATTCACAGACTCAAGAAGTCTGCTCATTTAAAAGATTTTTCTTGGTTCTATCCGAATTCCTTTGTACTTCGATTTAATTCCTGTTCTCAAAACAACCTGTTTCTTAAGTGCTGTTAACACTGTGCAGAATTTGGCATCCAGAGAAACAACAAAAACCATAAATCACCAATGCAACTTTCCAAGTATTTCTTCTGAAGAGCCTCAAAAATGTTCTTTATCTATGGACTATTCCAAAAGAAAATTATATTCGAAACTAAGCTTTAGAACACAAACCATTTTCATTCCTTCTGGATAGTGTCTAAGGGGGAACATACATCTCTAAAGGCAGTCATATTATTTTATTTCCTTCTTTTGATTATGCCTTGAAAATCTCCAGGCCAAGGACTCTGGCACCTCCTTGTCTACTGTCATCGGTGGAGCTCTCCGGCCTGGACGCACAAGACTGTGATACAATGGCCAGGGGGACAATGGACGCTGGATGACTATATATAGGAATTCTGGACTTCGTTGTCATGGAGGCAAATGGAAAAACAAACGCCTAATCCTGAAAATAAGGTTGAGGCCAAACTTGAAGGAAACACACACTGAAAACTTCCTGTCATTCTGATGCGTAAAAGCAAAACCTTGAAATATGATCAGGGAATAGATTGAGAAAACAAAACAAAACAAAATATTAGCCTGCAAAATGACACAAACATGGCAAAAAATGGGCAATCTTTCTCTTTTTTGAGATCTGGTTTCCCATCATACTTAAATTCATTGAAAAGGTTTCTCAAAGGCCTTATTTTGTGTGAAGCTTCATGTTTTTTCTTTATATTTTTGACGAATCCAGGCAGGTCTGACCTGAGGCCAAGGAGGATTCCTGGACTTTTCAATTCACTAGGTCTTATGTTTGGGAACATATCCATTTGTCTTTCTACATTTTTTCTCAATGGCATCACCATTCATTCACCCAGTCAATGAAATCAGAATAAATCTTTGATTCATTTCTCTCTTTCGTTCCACACATTCACTGAGTCAAAAGCTCTGTTGGTTCAGCCTCCTGAGAAACTCTATCTCTGTGATCCACTCACTAGCCCACTGCCATGGCTTTTATTCGGGCCCTCGTGGTTGCTGTGTGAACGTCTACTGCAAAATGTTCCTAACTGGCATTCTATTTTCCAGTTTCTTCTCCCTCTAAGATTCCTTTCTTTTCTAAAATGCAAATGTGATCATGATACCTTCTTACAGAAAAAAGTCCAAACTCTGAACCAAGGGGCTCACACTCTCCTTCATCTTTCCAGGCTGATCCTCACTCCCATGCCCACACTGTTCCCATGCTGTGCTTAATGCCAGTCACATACAAGGCTTCTAATATTCACTTTTTATGCCTTTTTTCCCTGCATCATTGTACATTCTTGCAATATCCTTCTTATACTTTTCAGTCTGACAAACTCTTACTCATCTTTCACAATTGAACTCAGTCCAAATCTGCCATCACCATGAAGATTTTCCTTGACCTTTCTAGATACATGTATTAAATTTCCCCCTTAGACTCCCCTACTACTACATATCATGCTGTATTAAGGTTAATTTATTTTACCCCCACCAGACTATGATCTCTTTGAAATTAGGCCATCCATCCATTTACCCGTTCATGTATCCATGTGTGCATCCATCCATCTATCTATAATTGTTTTAAGTTGATGTACCCCAGAACTTAGTCCAGCGGCTGGTCCAAAGCAAGTGCTCGACAAACATGTTAAAAACATCAAAAAAAAAAAAAAAAGAGTACAGACTGAAAATACTGTTCTGCGAAAACCCACATTTAAAAAGAAAATGGAATTGATCAAATGTTACTCTCTCTTTTGGATACTGAGGTTTCAGAGTCTTCCTACTGAAACACTGAACCACGCTTGCTGAAATAAGCCTGGGTCTTTTTTAATTACATGGACAATGGCTTCTGAACATTTAAGAACTTGAATGCAGTGTAATTCAGAATCCATGGCTGTCTCAAGAAGCCAAAGGCTTAATTTCTAGTCTTGCCCCTAAATTAGCTATAAGCCAAAACTCAAAACAGATGCTATCAGCACATCTGGAAGCCACTTGAGATGATTCAGTATGCAGCTCTCTATCCGTCATTTTTTTCACCCATCAGTAGGCATTGATGTTTGGGAGATGCTCACATGTAATGGGTACCATGTATTTAAATGCATCATGGCTTTTTGATAAATAATCAACACCTGAGACCATACAAATAGAGCCCTTTGCAATCTGTGAGAAGGTATTCATGGGTTACCTTCAGGTGTTTAGAACCATATTTTCACTGCATACACTGTTTTACCAATTTTCCTCCATCAGAAATGTACTCATCCCAGATATGTAGCATACAGACTACCCATTTTGCATAAGGACTTGTAGTGGCTCAGAAAAGCAGAGACGGGTTTATGTTGCCCAGGTAACCAATGAAGAAACTGAAGCATAACCTGGGGGTCCTGCATGCCCAGTCCCAAAAATGTGTGTTTGTTTTTTCTGCCACTGCAGCTATTCCTTCTTCATTAAACGGTATTTGTAATTCAAAGTGTGTGTTCTTAAAAACCCTCCTTGAAACAGGCAGGAAACTTGTAGGGAAACGAATGTGTGGTGAAGGATCCTTTTTCTAACATTTTTTGGGGGAAACTCTGGGTGGTATCTGCCATTGTTAATTGAGAAGCTCTCACAATACCGAATGCATAATTCACCTGTGAGTCTTTTGAATTGTGTGATGAGGAAGTCAGGTTTCCTGCTGTTCGTTTAGATCATATAGATGTCTTTACCACACTGAAAAAATCCAACAAAAAGTGTTGAGCACAAAAGCCTCTTTATATAAATGACTTGGCCTCAACCGTAGAGAGCTTGTGAGCAACCTCAGATGGTATTTAGAGCTCACAGGCCGTGGGCAAGGCCACAGTGCTTCCTCCTCAAGACCTGACTTGAGGGAAGATGCCTACTGACTTCAAGGAGTTGGTCACAATTGATGGCTTGCTATGAACAGTGCTGTGAGAGCCCGGAGGGAACAACTGTGGAGATTTCTTAAAAGATTCGATAATCAAGAGGAAAGAACACATCTGGATATAAGCATATATATATATTTAGATACACGTAAAGCTCTAAGTGATGCTATACGGAAATCAGGTGAGAAAGGCTATGGTTGATCAAGAACAAGAATGAGCAGCCACATTTCAAAGCACAGAGCTCTTCTAAAATTGTCCCTGAGCGGGAGTCTCTGAGCCAACAAACCCAGTGGGTTTCTTACCCTTTTTTTCTTTTATTTTCACCTATTTCCATGCAGTGTAAGAAAAACCTTGCTCTAGGTTAAGCTATATTTTTAATCACCGTTAAAGCAGTAGGTTGTTCCCTTAGGATAGCTCCTCCACCCACTCCAAACTCACCCACAGAAATGTTGCCCAGTGATGCTGGACTCTGGCGTAGGGTATTAAATTTCCAAGAAGCTGGAGAGATCAGATAGTGAGATCCAGGTTCACCTTTCACTGTCTTAGCCAGCTCTGTCTAGCATCTGTGTCAGGTGCTTTTTATAAAGTCTCTTGTTGCCTTTCACCATGACCTTATGAAATGAGAATTATTACTTCCCATCATATAGGTGGCAAAACCCAGGAACAACTGAAAACAGACAACTTTTCAGCTCTCCAGAGTGTGTTGAGCAGCCTCCTCCTAGGTCTGCAGCAACTTTTAACCCGACAGACCTCTGTGTCCTCATTTGTCAAGTGGAGAAGATAACACTGGCAACTTCATAGGGTGCTCTGGAGATTATATAAGACCAGTGTGTGAAGTCCAGTGACTAGCACATAGCAAGTGCTTACAAGGGCCTCAGTTCCACAGCAATGAAGTCTGCATCGTATCCATTCTCCACCAAATAAGTGTTTATGGAGTATGTTCTATGGATGGAAGCATTTGGACTCCTTTACTGGACTGCAGAACCAAGTGGAACAGGGATCTCTGACACAGCTGTAAAATACGTAGTTTTCATCCCAGCTCTAGGCACATAGTAGCTGCTTGGAGGCTACTTTTTGACTGACCAGTTCTGGCAGAGCCAAATGCATTGCTACTTATGGCAGCAACTTGTCCACTGATTTTGTAGGTGGAGATGGCTGAGTGGGGAGGGGATTGATTGTGGGGCTTGGATTCAGCTCAAAGGCAGGGCTCAACCTGAATAATACCACAGACAGAATGATTCACTCCTATTTTGTTAGTTAACAATGCACACGGAATGGTCACAAATCAACTTGCTTCAAAAAGTCACCTCAGGGTAAATTCAATTCCCAAGCTGTACAGGCTTTCCTGGCAATGATTCTGGGGTCTATTTCCTTTTCAATATTCTTCAAGATTACCTGCAGCTTTGAGCAAGGTTCTTGGTATCCAATTGACAGGCTTGGCCTCCATCATTCCTGTCATCAATGATGCCCTCCCCAACCACCTTACCTGACACACCAACTCCTATCCTTTCTACCCTTCACCTTGGTTTTCTTCTCTCGATGGTACTTCTTGCCACCTCATCTACAATGGATCTGTATTGGTTGACTGGTTCTCCCTGCTACCCACGAGGAATGTTACCACGAATTTCTCAGTGTGCATGGATCTTTGGATTTTATTTCATGATTGATGAGGGCATCTCAGCTTCCTTGGGAACTTCTGGCTCAGCTAAGTACGGGTTACTGTTCAGGGGTGTTTGCCTACTACTCATTTTGAGAAATCTTAGACTCTGTGCTGAGAGGTGCCTTCTTCCCACCATAGATCTACAAAATAATTTGAAGAGAAAATAAGTGGAGAAGGGCATTCCAGGAAGAAGGAACAGCAAGGGCTAAAGTGTGAGACAACAGGACCCTTTTAAAGGCAGGGTATTCAGTGCAGCTGTAGCACAAGGGAAGAAGTGGTGAGGACTGATCCCAGTGAGAGATGCAGGGTCCAATGAACTGCTTTCCATGCTGAGCTCAGAGTTTATTCTGAAGGCAATGTAGACAGCTACTGAAGGGTTTTAAGCAACAAGCAGGTGAAATAGTGGCCTCCCAGTTTTACCTTTGTCTGTAAATTGTACCCACAGTCCTGACCTCTCAGATGGGAAAGGCAGCTTGGTAGAAATGCATTCCCATTGTGAGAAAAACCAACTGGCAGCACATTCCCTAGTGATGATGGAATATCATCAGCACCCCATGATTCCATACTTTGTTTTGTTAAGTAGAAAACACCATCTTTTCTTCTCGGGATTTTACTAGCAGGTTAGAATTGTTCATCTGAACTGTTCATCTAACTGTTTCTACTGAACTCAATACACTCACATCTCAAATGGACTATGGCCCTACCTATGGGAAGGAAAGAAAGGAACTTAGTAGGCCACTTTCTCTGCTCCCTACCAACCCTTCATGTGCAAATAATAACAATAATGTAGAACAGGTGACCAAGTGCTTTATCCATGTGCTGCAAACCACAGTGTGTAATCATCAGCCACCCTTTGCTCTATTTCCCAAATACAAACTCTCAGCAACATCCAAAATATTTCTAGGTCTGCATTTTACTCTTAGGCTTAACATCCATGTGTCAACTCAGATGCTTAATACATATTTCCTAGATTCATTTAGACTTAAAGCAGTGATCAAAATATTATTTTGCAAAGCGATGCAATATTCTTCTGGATGTCTTAGCTTTTTATAAATGGTTTGATTACTCATGATATATATTATATGTACTATACAGGCATACCTCATTTTATTAGGCTTTGCTTTATTGCACTACATAGATACTACATTTTTTCCAAGTTGAAGGTTTAACTCGAATAAGTCTATTGACACCATTTTTCCAGCAACAGGTACTCATTTCCTGTGTCCATGTCACGCAATATTCTGTAATATTTCAAATGTTATTATTATTATTTCTGTTACAGTGATGTGTGATCTTTGATGTTACTATTTTAGTTGTTTTGTGGTGTCATGAACTGTGCCTATGTAAGATGCAAACTTAATCAATAAATGTGTGTGTTCTGACTGTTCTACTGACCAGCCATGTCCCCCATCTGTTTCTCTCTCCTTGGACCTCCCTATTCCCTGAGCCACAACAATATTGACATTAGGCCAATGACTAACCCTAGTAGAATGGCCTCTAAGTGTTCAAGTGAAAGAAAAAGTCCCACATCTCTCTCTTTAAATCAAAAGCTAGGAATGATTAAGCTTAGTGAGGAAGGCATGTTGAAAGCTGAGACAGGATGAAAACCAGGCCTCTTGTGCCAAACAGTTAGTCAAGTTGTGAATGCAAAGGAAAAGTTCTTGAGGAAAATTAAAAACGCTACTCCAGTGAACACATGAATGATAAGAAAGCAAAACATCCTTATTGCTGATTATCGAGAAAGTTGTAGTAGCCTGGATAGAAGATCAAATCAGCCACGACATTCCCTTAAGCCAAAGCCTAATCCAAAGCAAGGCTCTAATTCTCTTCAATTCTATGAAGGCTAAGAGAGGTGAGAGAGCTGGAGAAGAAATGTCTGAAGCTAGCAGAGGTTGGTTTATAAGGTTTCAGAAAAGAAGCTGTCTTCAAAGCAGAAAAGTGCAAGGTGCAGCAGCAAGTGCTGACGTAGAAGCAGAAGCTGCAGCAGATTATCCAGAAGATATAGCTAAGATAATGGTTGAAGCTGGCTCCACTAAACAACAGATTTTCAATGTAGGCATCACAGATTTTTATTGGAAGAAGATGCCATCCAGGACTTTCACAGCTAAGGGGAAGTTAATAACTGGCTTCAAAGCTCCAAAGGACAGGCTGACACTCTTAGTACAGACTAATGCAGCTGGTGACTTTATGTTGAAACCAGTGCTTTTCCCATTCAAAAAATCCTGGGGTCCTTAAAAATTATGCTAATTGTACTCTGTGCTCTATAAATGGAAAAACAAAGCCTGGATGATAGCACATCTGTTTACAGCATGGTTTACTAAATATTTGAAGCCCACTGTTGGGACTTACTACTCAGATAAAAAGGATTCCTTTCAAAATGTTACTTCTCATTGGCAATGAACTTCATCACCCTAGAGCTCTGATGAAGCTATACAAGATTAATGTTGTTTTCATGCCTGCTAACACAACATCCACTCTGTAGCCCATCGATCAAGGAGTAATTTCCATTTCAAGTGTTATTATTTAAGAAGTACATGTCATAAGGATTCAGTTGCCATAGATAGTGATTCTTCTGATGAATTCTTCTGACTTAGGCAAAGTAAAATAAAACACTTTTGGAAAGGAATCACCATTCTAGATGACATTAAGAACATCTGTGATTCATGGGAGGATGTCAAAATATCAACATTAGCAGGAGTGTCGAAGAAGTTCATTCCAACTCTCATGGATGACTTTGAGGGTTTTAAGACTGTGGTGAAGGAAGTAACTGCAGATGTGGTACAAACACCAAGAGAACTAGAATTAGAAGTAGAGCCTAGAGAGGAATTAGAAGTAGAGCCTGGAGAGGTGACTGATTCTCATGATAAAATTTCATGATAAAACTTGCAAAGATAAGGAGTTGCTTCTTACAGAAGAACAAAGAAAGTGGTTTCTTGAGGTGAAGTCTACTTTTGACGAAGATGCTATGAACACTGTCGAAATGACAAAAGATTTAGGATATTTCATAAACTTAGTTGATAAAGTAGTGGCAGGGTTTGAGCATACTGACTCTAATTTTGAAGGAAATTCTACTGTGGGTAAAATGCTATCAAACAGCACTGCAACAGCACTGCATGCTACAGATAAATCTTTTGTGAAAGGAAGAGTCAATCAATGTGGCAAACTTCATTGTTGTTTTACTTTAAGAAACTGACACAGCGACTCCCAATCCTCAGCAACCACCACCCTGATCAGTCAGCAGCCACCAACATCTAAGCAACAATCCTTCATTAGCAGAGATTATGACTCACTGAAAGCTCAGATAATCATTAGCATTTTTTAGCAATAAAGCATTTTTAATTAAGGTATGTATATATTTTAGACATAATGCTATTGTATACTTAATAAACTACAGTATAGTATAAACATGACTATTATGTGCACTGGGAAACCAAAAGATTTGTATGACTTGTATATTGCAATATTTGCTTTACTAAGGTGATCTGGAGCCAAACCCGCAATATCTCCAAGGTATTCCTTTATGTTAGATATCTGATAGATACAAAGATAATCAGATCTCATATTTCAAGAGCTCTCAGGTTGTTAGGGGAGATTACAGCAACACACACTAAGATGAGTGAGTGCTCAAACAATCAAACAAATGCCCACGAGTCCATTATCTGTTGTTCGCAGCATGGCCAGAAGACAGTGGGGTTTTGGAGTCAAAAAACCATTCAAATCTTGATTTACTACTTTACTACCATGACTATTTACAGGACACAACAAATTTTCATTTTACATTTACAGGACATCTACTCTAGGAAGGAAGCAGTCTTATATTTATTGTTTAGAATAAAAACATGACACAAACTCTGCTCCTAAAGAGCTCCCTCCTGGTAATATTATGGAGTCAGCAGACTGAACTACATGTTCTCAAGAGAGGTAGGGCACAGCATTGAGGGATTTCAGAGGAAGAGTTGACTCACATCTCGGGAGATCACTGTTGCATCACAGAAAGGAAGGAATTTGCACGTGGCTTTGAAAGACAAGTAGCGCCTGGGCATGTGGAGATGAAGGAAAGAGGACACAACACGAACAGAGGCAAAAGGACGAGGAGAGAGATGCTCATTCCAATTAGGCTAGAATATCAGGAGAATGAGGCAGCTGATGGAAAGAGAACAGGCTGGGTATAAACATGGAGAATACTGACTGAGTTTTTTTTTTCCTCTTTTAAACAGGCTGATATGGTTTGGTTCTGTGTCCCCACCCAAATCTCATCTCTAATTGTAATCCCCACATGTCAAGGAAGGGACCTCGTGGGAGGTGACTGGATCATGGGGGCAGCCTCCTCCATGCTATTCTTGTGACAGTGAGTTCTCACAAGATCTGATGGTTTAAAAGTACGGTACCTCCCCCACCCTCACTCTCTCTGTCCTGTCACCATATAAGACGTGCCTTGCTCCCCCTTTGTCTTCCATCTTGATTGTAAGTTTCCTGAGGCCTCCCTAGCCATGCAGAACTGTGAGTCAATTAAACCTCTTTTCTTTATAAATTATGCAGTCTCAGGTAGTTCTTTATAGCAGTGTGAAAACGGACTAATACACAGGCCATGCAGAGCTGTTAAAGACTTCTGAATAGGAGGATGATATGAACTCTTAACCTTGCTTAGAATAGAATGAATGGAGGACTTTGCAGGTGGGATAAACATGGTAATGGCTTAGGTAAGAGATGAGGATAGGAAGGAGGGAGATGGATGTGAGAAGAATTAAGGTGATATAAACATCAGGACTTAGCAAACAACAAATGACTGGCTGATGGAAAGTGGGTCCAACAAGACTTGTAGCAGAGGATACTGGCTAGGTCCCAAGAGCTCTGGCAAAAGGAGAAGTTTAGCGGGAAATTAATGAGTTTCATTTTAGAACCTTTGAAACGAAAGTTGAATGAGGCCCACAGATGGAGAAGGTAGGGAACAGATAGAACAGAGGGTCTCAGACTTAACATGAATGGTTAGCACTGGAAGTCCTGGTGGCATCAGAAGAGGGCAAGTAGACTTCATGTGTTTGTAAAGAGAGACAGAGTGCAGATAAGAGAACTGAGGACCAGACCCAAGTACATGTAAAGGGAGCAGGAGAAAGGTAGTAAAAACAAGGTACAGGGAAGGCATGATCAGAGAGGCTGCAGGAGAGCCTGAAACACATAGCACGACCAAAACCAAGGGAAGAGAATTTCCCCAGGAGGAAGGTCAGCAGTTTTAAATGCCACAGACAGAAAAAGAAGGATGAAGAAAGAGCAGCGGCCATGACCTTGTTTGACTGAAATCACTGATGATCCTTGTGCAAGCCATTTCATTATAGTCATAGGGATCAAGGTCATGCTGCAAGGAATTCCAGAGAGAGGGAGGGGGAGCCAAGGAGGCAGCAGGTGTAAACAGCAAGAAGGAATGCCTCCTTCCCCGAGAAAATGCCACTGCAGTTAGCCAGTATTAGATCACTTCACGAAAGTGGTTTCAATAAAATGCTGAAGGCAGAACATTGAGTCTAGCAGTTTACGAAAAGCAAAGAGTGAGTGGTGAGAAAGTAGAAGTTGGGATTATTGGTTTTTTCCTTCCAAGAGATTTGGAAGATAAGATTGCAGAAGGTCACATCCAAGAATGGTTTTAATATTTCAAACACAGAGCACTTTCCTGGGGCTCATATGTATAACCTTTTTAAGATTTGCCAGGGGAAAAACAGTACATCTAAGAACTGAGGCTTAGGGAAGCAGTGACACGGTAAACAAAGTTTGGAGTCAGACTGATGTGCCCCCTAACCCCAACTCTGCTGGATTTAACTATGACCCGGGGCACACCACTTAACTTGCTTAAGCCGATTTTCCTCCTTCCTAAACAGCAAGGAGCTGGTCATGGAAGTTCCTGTCTCATGGGATTGCTGTATGGCTTAAATAAAATGAAACAATGTTTATAAAGTACTCAGTCAGTAGACATGCAATAAGTGATAGTTATCATTAATTAAAAATGATCATCGATTAATGTCAGTAATAACCACAGTAATGATGTCTCACACTGGGACTCATCAATGCATTCCACTAGCCCATTAGAGTATCAAGTGCTAAGGAGTTTCTTGTGTGGGTGGTTTTCAACTAAGTCCTGAAGTTCAGGTAAGTTTATATCATCAAGGCTCCAGATTAAGCACCACCTTCCAAACACTGAATTGTTTTAGGCTCCCAATAAAGCTCATGATGTAAGGAAACTTCATTCAGCTTGAGGCTAGATGTGAAATTTTTTCCTTTTTTACTTAAACCCATTCTAGGGTTGATTAAAAATGATCATAAATTGACAACAAATTTGCTTCTACTGTAGTATTTTCATAATAGCTACTATTTCTACAGTAATTTAGAATATGAAAGTACTTCCATTGTGTTATCTCATTTGATCCTTGAAATAACCCCATAAAGTAGGCATCATTATTTTGCATATTAGCAACTGCAAGGCTCAGAGAGGGTAAATGCTTTAACTAAGGACATGCATGTGTGATACGGAGCTAGACAGGACCTCTGCCTAAGGCTGCACATTTCATTAACAACAATGTGAATGATACTTCCTGGACTTGAGCCTGCAGCAGCTTTCAAGCCAAATCTCAAACTCAGGGTTCCAACATCTCCAGTGTGATCTGTACACCATTAAGTAAAGATGATCTATATGGAGAATTGGGTTCAAAAAAATCATTTGCCCCTAATTTTCACTAGCTCCAGTTGGGTGAAAATGATCCCTCCTGGTATTTGCTCAATCAAAATGAACCCAGCAATACACCGCAAGAGTCACACTTGATGCCAGTACAGCACCACAACTCCAAAATTCCACTGGAAAAAAAAAGAAAAAAAACTGTTATGACTTGGGGAAGAAGTTCCATGGAACATTTGGATGCTTCCCCTGGGTGAGAGTGCCGGACTGGGGCCGAGGCAAGCAAGGCGGCCTGGGGTGGAACTTGGACAGGCTTATGGCGTCCTCAAATGTTGCAAATTCATTGCTGTCAACAACCCTCCTTCCCCTTTTGGATACAGGAAGCCCAGCAGCACAGTGAGAGCTGCTCCACCTGGGCTGGGGCTGTGAGGCTGGGCTGCTCTCAGTACTTTGTTAACAGTGGCTTTATATGGCCAGTCCCAGTAGAGTCACCTCTTTTCATTGGGATTATGATAATTAATATAAAAACAACCACCAATGTGTGCAGCATAGTATAGTTTTCAAAGCTGCTTTCTTACTCTTGTTTTCGCTTTATCTCAATTTAGAAAAGGATAATAAATAAATGAATAAATAAATCTTAAACCTACACTTGCACGGAACTACTTCTCTAACCTCAGGTTCTCCAACTCTTATTCTGCTCTTGGCAACACATAGTGGGTGATATCTGTTTACTCAACGTTCTCTCCTAGGCATGCCGTGATTTAGAAAATACCCAAAAAAATTAGGAGAGAAAGAAGTATGGTGAAAAGTACTATGTATCTTTTAGTTAAGTTATAGGGGTAGAGGCACATAATAATGAAGCTATTCAAAAAGTAACTAAAAAGCTTTCATTTTAAAAGAGAAAAAGCAAATCTTTTGAATATTTTATTTAAACTTGAACTTAGATTTCTTTTTTTTTTTTGAGATGGAGACGCACTCTGTCGCCCAGGCTGGAGTGCAGTGGCGCGATCTCGGCTCACTGCAACCTCTATCTCCTGGGTTCAAGCAATTCTCCCACCTCGGCCTCCCGAGCAGCTGGAAATACAGGCGCCTGCCACCACGTCTGGCTAATTTTTGTATTTTTAGTAGAGATGGGGTTTCACCATGTTGGCCAGGCTGGTCTTGAACTCCTGACTTCAGGCAATCCTCCTGCCTTGCCCTCCCAAAGTGCTGGGATTATAGGTGTGAGCCACCACGCCTGGCCTGAACTTAATTTTTTAAAGAGTTATTGTTTTCCAGACTTCTGTTATGGAGATAAAATAGCTAAGATGCAACAGGATACTGTAACCATATTAGCAAAAATCATCTTATTTTATTGTTCATATAACACCACACAGAATTTATCAATTTTAAAGTGCTAATAGGGAACTGCACTTATACTTCACTGTCTGCCTGTGGTTTAGTTATCATAATTATTATATCTCTTCTAACAGACATATTGATGACATTATTCTTGCTTACATGCAAGGTAGATGTGAATTTCCTCATCTTTCCTTCTCTCTATTCCTAATTAAAAACTTACCCATGGGCAAAATTTTAAAATACTATAAAATCAGAGTAACAATAAAATCACAACTCACAAGTACAATAATTTGTGATTGCCACAGCTACTAACCGTACAGCTGCTCACTCCCTTTAGTTTGGGATAAGTAAGATAGACTACAGCTATTTGCAACTTCTAGCACATTGGTTGTGGCTCTATTCCTGTCTCTTTCACTTAAGAAAATACCTTGAAATACTTAGGTGTAAACTGACATTACATAGGGATAAGTCTGACTCAGCTCAAATTTATTTTGAAAAGTAAATTGGATTTGTGATGAACAAAGATACCGTGGAAAACAGATCGGAAAAGATGGAGGTTAGAATCAGACAGACTGGCTAACATCAGAGGAAGGGCAGGAGTGAAGGTTATTCAGGGTTGGAGTCTGGCAAGTTGGAAACCAGAGGACAAGCGGGCAAGAGAAACCAGGATGCTGGAGAAAGCCCCTTTGAAATGGCTAACCCTCTGGTCAGGTCTAGGTTGGATGGGGAAGGAGACTACCTGCAGTGGTCAGAGTAAAGGCAGATTTGAGGTGCTGGAGACGGAGCTGTTATGGTGAATCTGGCCACAGGTGGGCAGCTGGAGGACAGTCAGGAAGGAGATAAATCTCCCTGGCTGAGGCGACTGAAGTGTCTGTTGAGTTATTACCATTGAGCGTAGTCTATTGTAATTCCAGAGCATGAAGGTTACATTTGGATTAGAAAGGAAGGCTGTGAGCCAGTCACTGAGTTCATAGAGGAAGACAAAAGAATATTCCAAAAGAGAGGAAGAAAATAAGCAGAAAGCAGGCATTTGAAAAAGGATCATTAAACAAAGGAAGTAGAAGTACTCTCAAGAGGTGGCAGAAAGTAAGGAAGGCACCCACTTGTCTCCCTGGCTGCTTGGAAAAAAAGGAATTGGTTGCTTCATTTGCAGAAAGTTTAAAGGGCTATGGTGTTGCCATTGGGGTGGGAGGAAGGGAGAAGTTAGTTAACTCAAGGACGGGGGAATGATCAATGAAACGTGCAATAATGTGGGATGGCACATCTTGCTATACACACAGCCAGATTCCATTGGCTTTTTCCAGATTCCCAGGCTTGTTCACACATAAATTGTTCTCTTGGCTTTCCTGGTGTGTGGTTGCTTTTGCTGTCCCCATTCAAAACAATTTAAGAAATATCTATTGAATGGCCTACCCAGGGCTGGGGCTCTAGAAATGAATAGGAAATGGTCCCTGACCTTGGAGAGCACACAGTTTAGCTGGAGAGACAGGTAAGGTAGCTAATAATTACAAGAATATTTGGCAAGTCCAGGAATGGAAATAAATGCAGGGGTCATCAGCTACCCAACTTACTTTGTATTTATCCTTTCACAAAATCTTATTTCTAGCCCATTACTCTGAACGGTCTAGACAGTCTGTAATCTTGATTTTTGTCTTTTAAGAACCGTTTACCAATACTGTAAATGTATTAAGTCTCAAGTAAGTAGTGAGGAAAGAGACTCTACTTGAGTAATTTTTGAAGAGGTGAGTGAGTCTCAAAATAAAATTAATGAATTTTTGATTGGCAAAGTCTCAAAGGCCTTCTATAATTCTGAGAATCCCACCTTAAATATATGTATATATATAATTTATTATACATAAAAATATATTTGAAACCTTTAAGTACTCAATATTTATTATTTGAAAAGGAATTATTTTTGTTTTGAAATATGAACCCTTATATTTCAAAACTATAGTAAGTCATGTGGATGGAACCCATCAAGTGACAGCAAAAACACATGAAAGAAAAATAGTTTGTGTAGTTCGGTTCCAGTTTTGTAAAAAAAACAAACAAACAAAAAAACAAACCTAAACTAAATGACAACCTATATTCGTATATTCACAGAACAAATATCTAGATGACTTCAACAATCTGTGAATAGAGATTATTCTGGGTAGGGAGAGGCTGGCATGATGGGTGACCCTTACATTTTGTTATGTATTGCCATAAAGCTGTTCTTTAGTCACGAGTTGGTATTACTTTTGTCATCAGAAGGTAAAAATTCTATGCAGCTATCTTAAAAGAAGATGACTACTACCCATGACTAATTTCGTTGCACATTCCTTCTTCAAGACCTATTGATGCTAGCTGAATGCACCTATAGCTCGAATGTACTCTGGCACTTCTGGAGAGGAAGGAATCTTGCTGCTTGTCTTCCTCATTGAGTGTTTCTTAACAAATCCAAAGTCCTCTTCCCAGTGTTAAGTACTCCTGTTGTCTCGCTCTCACTCTCCTTACCTCACCAATTGCCCTCCCACTAACCTCACCATACATCCTTTGTTCCAGCCACACTGGTTCTTTACAGTCCCAGGATCCTTTCTCCTGTATATCTGCTCATGCTGATACTCTTCCCTCCTTGCCTCTTTCCATCCACCTGCACACATCCACTCACCCTTCAAGGTCCAGCTTGAGTACTGCCTCTTCCATGAAGCCCTACATGACTCAATTCCTTCTCATATCCACAGCTACAGCCATTCAAATCCAGACACACAATTTCTCACTTTGTTCTATTCTGGTCTTTTAACTTAAGACTATCTGTACATCTGTTAACTTAAGCTCCAAATATCAGTAAGTAATAAATACCTGTCTTTCATTTCCTTTAGAAGATTCCAGAGCCCACAGACATATGAGCAGCCAAGCCTTCACCACTCTGGATCATTTCTTGGGTATGTGTTTTTGCTATTAGACTCCACTGAGGCACAAAGTTCAAAGGCACAGGCTTCAGAACTGGACAAACCTGTGAATGAAACAGCTCCACCACGTACACGCTTTGTGATGTCTGACTCACCATGTCACTCCTTGTGCCCTTCTCTTTCAAATGAGATTAATCATTTATACCTCCAATTCATTAGACATATTAAAGCAGATGACATATTTAAGACAATTGGCAGAATAAAAAAAAATTATTTTTCATCACTTGGGAACTGAACGAAGAGACATGCAGAACCCTTATGTAAACCAGAATGAATGACTTTCAAACTGGCCAAGGGGGAAAAACATAACTAGCAGTGCTAAAAATGAACACATAGGTGAAGAGTTTAGAAGGTCCTGCATCTCTCAATGTGGCTATCATAGCAGCTCTGGTGGAGGACTCACAGTGCATCAAAATAAAATATGATGTAAGAGAGTGACTTGTGCGAGTCATCTAAGAATGTTTTGTGTCCCCATGGAAGCTGAAGAACCTAGCCTTGGAATGACTTCTCCACAAGCAGTGTGCTAGGAAATGAAACCTTAGCTGGGCCCTACACTCTCGGCCAAATACTTCCTTTGGGTTGAACTTGATGACTCGGAAACTGTTTGCAAAGTGGAAGAGCCCCAGTGGCAGGAATACATCATTTCCTGGGCCTAAACAGAAAGGGACTGAATCCAGCAGAGGGCAAGCAGATTCTCCCACCTGTATACTTTCCCCTCATGTCACTTTTGGCCATTTGTTATTTCACCACTTTTGTTCAATCACCACCACTGGGATTTTTCTGTTGGCTGTTATTTACGGTTAATAAAACATGTTAACAAAAATATGTGTACATCATTTGGACATGCTTTCCTGGGACATACAATCAAAATGTATGTAATTTATTTTTTCCAAAAAAATAATTGTAGCTAAAAAGTTATTTATGGCATCTTATTCTCACCTCCATACTAATTTACTTTTATTTTATTTTTATGTTTTTATAGAGGTGGGATCTTGCTATCTTGCCCAGGCTGGTCTTGAACTCCTGGCCTCAAGTGATCCTCTTGCCTCAGCCTCCCAAAGTGTTGGGATTACAGGCATGAGCCACAACAGCGTGGCTCTTCCCACTTTAAAAAAAATTATTTGTTTACATACCCATTTCCAAGGACATTCCCTCGACTCTAGCAAGGCTGTTGCAGGACTTCTACTTCTAAATCATGGCTCACTCTTGTGACTTCTCCCAACTCAAATGCCCTTCCTTCTGCCTGTGTAAAATCCTCTCAAACAGAGTAGAAAGAGTGGAGAGACCTATGAGTCATAAGAAGTCTCAAGACAGTTTGAGGGATTTTTATCTCAAGTAAAATTGGGCTAAAATACTAGCTTCAGCTCCAGGGACAGAAAATTTGAAGTGGGCAATGAGAAGACAAGGAAAGATTCTTTCTTTTAAAAAATAACTGAGATTAGTTGTTTTAGATGATTCAGCTAATGACTGACTATATTTTCCTGCTAAAGAATAAAGTAGATTTCTTCCCTTCTAGATACTTTCCACAAATGAGGCCTGGAAGACTTGAGGTAATCTCCAAGCAGTTCACCCAGAGATGTGAAAGTCAGATGTGGAATTATGAAGCAAACTCCAGTGTTTCTGGGAACTAGTTCTGAATAAGTTTGGTGGTATATGGTTATATTTCTGATGAACAATGTTTTTGTTGGCATGGGAAGAGGGAGATGAGTTAGTTGACTAAGTTCCCAGGACACGGAAAGCCTACACTTGAAATGTTTTCATCTCTGGCACAAAGGATGATATTAGCCACAAAACTATGGCTAATTCAAAAAGTCACAGAATTTCCAGGCAGGTTGGTATCTTGGGAAATGTCTATCACATGACCTTTGAGTTCAGAGTGGTGATAATTTTGGAGGGTTGCTCTTTGCCACTGAGGTAGAGTTTTAACAGTTAATCCCTGTGATAATAGAAGATTCGGGGTCTTCAATGCCACTTTGCTCCACTGAAGTTGCAGACCTCTTAAGTCTTTACAGTAGAAATATAGAAATATAGTAAGTGTTAAAATGAACTTTAGGCCACATTTTGATGTAGAAATTCTGATATCAAAAAGAGAAGGTTAGTTAGTAGCTGGTCAGATAATTTTGAGACCAGCAGAACCTATTAAAAATTATAGTCAAGCCATTAAAATTATGTCTTACATCGCATGTGCTATAAACGATGTAAATTTTTGTACTTTACAATTAGTTATTCACTTGGGAGTCTCCATATCATGACTGTCATTTTTAAAGAAACCACCTCATTTTTTCTTTCAATCTGATTGCAACTGGAACCTGTGTGGAAGGGCTGATGCCCTAGCAACTAACTGGATCCTCTTAAAGGTTGAATTTTATGTCTGACCTATTTAGAGATCTGAAAAGCTTCTCTTCAAAAATAAAGCATCCCAGATCTTAATTTTTAGTTGTCAAGCATTGCTGCAGCCAAGGTAAAATGAGTTGATAGTTTGGAGCTAGACTCAACATAATTCTTAGAGAAGATTTTCCTTTTAAGCTTAAATGTAATTCATGCACTAACATTTTTTAAACTTTATCTAATACCTTACATTTCATATATGAATCTAATAATATATTTAGGTCAAGTTACATTTTTAAGTGACATCTAGGAGTATTCCATATGTTAAATATAAAGGCTCAGAATGACATTTGTTAAAGACTGGATTAATCTCATGGGTATTGCTGTAATTATTCCCCCCAATCATCTCATCTACGGCATAGGTTAGTGAAGTATCATTCATGGGCCTTCCCTTTGTTTTTGTACATACAGTTTTATTGGAGCATAGCCATGTTGTTTTTTTACATATTGTCTATGGTCACTTTCATGTTACAATGACAGAGTTAAGTAGTTGTGACAGAGACTGCATGACCTACAGTGCTGAAAATATTTTCTGTCTGGCCCTTTTTATAGAAAAAAAATTGCCAATAAGCTGGCACAGAAAGACAAATACTGCACATTCTTATGTCCTATGTAGACGCTAGAAAAGTTGATCTCATAGAAGCAGCAAGTAGAATAGTGGTTACTAAAGACTGGGAAGGGCATTAGGGTGGTAAATAGATATAAAATTATAGCTGGATAGGAAAAACAAGATCTAGAATTTTACAGCATCTTAAGATAACTAGAATAAACAACAACTGATTGTATATTTACTAACAGCTTAAAGAGCAGATTTTGAGTGTTTCCAACACAAAGAAATAACAAATGTTTGAGGTGATGGAAATGTTAATGGCCCTAATTTAATCATTACACATCACATGCATGTATCAAATTATCACACGGTATGCCACAAATATGTGTAATTATTATGAGTCAATTTAAATTTTTTTTTAAAGGAAAAAGTTTGCCAATCTCTAATGTTCAGAAAAACTGAGTCTCACCAAATGAGTCTCTTCTAACCAATATATTGTTTTAAAAGTCGATGGGAAAAGTTTTCAGGTAGAATAGAAAGCTCTACTCATTGACAAGTTTTGTTGGTCAGTTTATCACTATGTCGTCTTTGAATCTGAATTTAACTGCGGACAAACACTGTATATTGACAGAGACACAGAGAACAAATTAGCCCACTCTAAGATCAATAATTGTGTGCACTTGCTCCAAGAAGCAACTCTGCTAATAGCTGGCCATACTAGAAATGTTCATCTCTCCAGCTCCATCATACTTTCTATATCCCTCTGAGGGACAGAAGGGTTTATACCCTGTCTTAACCTTCAGCTTCTCCCCTATACAGAAGGTCTCACCATGCAGGGAACAATGACAACATTTAAAATGCTCTTTGTCAAGGAAGATCTTTTTATCTTGGCAGAGTAATTGCGTCTGATAATTAATGTTAGAGCATTCCCTAAAGTTTCATCTTCAGATTGTCTTTTGACCTGCCTCTTAAACGGAAGTGAAATAAACTCATCCTGTGTAATTTGGTTAGTGGAGTTAAAATGTATTTGAGGACCCAGTACAATTAACAGAACTGAAAACTGTGATGCTTCCAAGATATCATGGGTCCATGAAAAGAATAAGTATTTAGTAAGTACTTACCTAACTGTCCATATTGGAAAATTAGGGGACAGAAAAAATAGCATATCTGCAAGTACTAATAGAGCACCAGGAAGATGAGGGATAGAAGAGTATAATAAGAGTACGTTTGGGGCCAGTGAAAATCAATCCTTAAAGGAAGTGAAAGTCATGGACTAGTAGAGAAAAGCAGACAGGAAAGAAATCCATCTAACCTCCCAGCAGAGCTTACTGAAAGTGAGTAGAAGTACAAAGCAAGACATTAAATGTTTAGGATAGTAAGTAGAGAGATGGCAGGAATGTCAGTATTTGCTAGTGAAGCCACTGTGCAATGATGAAAGCATGACTAAATGGTGAACTTTGGATGCAACGCTGAAGACTTTGATGTGAGAGATAATAAGTACGTGTGGTTCCTTGATGAGAAATGTCTTGATAAAAATAGTGTTTGTCAAGTATTATTCTAGAGCTTAGAGGAGAAAAACCAATTGAGATTTATTAAAAAATCTGTACAAAAGGAAATTGCAAAGCTCCTTGCAACATTTTTCTATTAATTCATAATATCACAGACTTCTCTTTTGGGTGGACTATATCAAGTTCTATATTATAAATGGAGGGGTATCACAACCAAGTGTTCTTTGTGTTTTCTCTGGGTTGCTAACTAAGGCACCGGCAAAACAAACAAACAAACAAACAAACAATGTTACCATCATTCACCTTACTCACTTTGTACCTGGTCTGATTTTTGTTTTTGTCCTAAATGCATCATAGTAGCTATTTTCTAAAGCAGGCAATTCCATAGCATAACTGCATAGACAGAAGAAACAAATTAACTTATTAGTCCCCGGGAGAAACTAGAGGCAGGAAAAAGATGGAATGTCATCACTGGCTTGACTTAACACATAGTTGAATTTTAAGTTATATATCCATTGGCCATGTCCTGTATAGCTTCTCAGACCTAAAACAGATCTCATGGCTAAACTACGCTGTCCTAGTTTCTTGGTTATTTTACAGCTGTGCGTATATATGTATTTTTCTGTACTGAAAGCAGAGACTTGGAAACAGCCGGATAAAAGCCAGTCCTGTGTTGTACATGGCAGGAGAAAGAACACAGTAAACACAAACACAGCAGAGCATTTCCCTTTGTTGACAACCTTATTGTTTCCCCTTAATGCATTGTTTAGAATAGCAATTATGTGTCATTGCCCATTATCTTATAGACAAAACCAATACCATAGAGCCCTCGCTCTTCTTTCCAACAACTGATCATCATGAATATATAGAGGATTCGTGTGCTGGTGAAACATGTCAAGACTGACAGCTCAGAGCCCAAGAGCACGGTTGAAGCACAGAAGAGGTGTGCGGCCAGGCAGCTGGAGTGAAATCTCCCCTCTACCTTCTCATTTTTGCTTTCTTCGCTCTTCTCCCTCCTCTGGGTCGGGAGGGAGAGCAGCTTAGAAAGAACATCCCTTTTCAGGCTGTTTCCCTCTGCCAGAGAAGACTGGCTCCCTCTCAAGACGGCAAGCATTTGACCACTGCAAATAGCAGGAACATGTCAACTTGTTTTATTCACATCCCTCACTAGGGAATCAGAAAGCCAAAGACACACTGGTGATTTCCCTGGTTTTATGGATCTTGACTCCCCCCAGGCCTCCAACACATTTTTGGTTGGTGTGTTCACATTGTCCTGGCATCTGCAGTGTGGGAAACCTGAACTGAGAGCCAATAGCCCCACAGCTTCTCTCTATTAAAATGTGCAATTGGATTTCACATGTGTGTTTCTAACACCATTCAAGGCATAATTTACAGGCTACTATCTAGCCCCACAGCTGTTTTTCCATCCTGTAGACTTAGCTGTTTCTAGGAATCCACCATCCGGCTCCTTAGCAAAGTCTTCCTACTTTGGGCCTGCTTGGCCATTCTTGGCTATGCAAAACTATACAAAATCTATAATAAGGATTCAAGAAAATACTTACCGAATGAACAACTATTAACTACTCTTTCCACAGAATTATTCATTCATATGAATAGCCTTCTTTTTATTTACCTCATCTAATCAGCTTTTATGTCATCAAATTAAACTAATCACTGCTGATCCACTGATATAGGTCATTTATATACATTAAAAACAGTACAGGCCCAATGACTTCTGTGTAGGGCTCACTAAATAGTTATCACGCAGAGCTTTCAGTTACTATGTTCTCTCATAAGAAGAAAACTGAGAATCACTTTTATATATTGCAAATTATTTCCCTGTGCCTAAACAAAAACAGACTATCCATGTTATAGAGAGAGCTACTCAATATCACTTTGTCGTATTTCTATGACAACCATCCCTCCCCACAGTCTACCTCTAAGAATCTGAAATCACTCCCCAAACAGGTTAGGCCTGAGGCTTAGGGTTATGGTTAGTTCAAATGTAAGTGCTAATAATATCATCTAAACAATTGATTCTAAGTTGTGAGAGGGCCAGAAAAATCCTATACTCATTTCTGATTCTTCCGTGCATAGCAAAGTCCTCGGGAGAGAGTACAGGCTCAAGAATTTAACTGAACTCAACTCTTCTTAGTCTATGCAGAGGCTAACAATACACGCAGTGGGGTGGGTTTAAAGGATTCCCTTGACCTCTGACTGAGACCCACCTTTCAGGGAAGAAAGACAAAGGAAAAAGAAGGTATGACATTGAGAAAAACATCCCAGCGAAAGCCTTTGCTAGCAATGGCACTGAGATGAATCTGTTCCATTCAAACGGCTCCACAAATGTAGCTTCCATGTCAGATGAAAACAATTACTTAAAAATCACATTAATAAAGATCTTACAATGTGGGTCAAGTTAGATTTTGCCCTTCTGGTCACAATATACCAACACTTCCTGGTGAATAGAGTATTTCAGGTGAAAAGGGGACATTTTCTTTACCCTTGCACAGGTACTGTCACCCAGTCCTAGATGTACGACTCTAAATTTTCCCAGAAGAAAAAAAAAAAAAAACACCACAGGCTTCCTTCCACATTTTAAACTACTACACAGTAGCTAAGGAGATTGTGTGGTCACATCATCACAAGTCGTAGCCATCATAACAGGCCTTCTTTGTTAAACAGAAGTCCTTTAAGGCAGGGATACCAGTAAGGAGCTACAGTGTTGAACGCTATAAAGGATTTGCAAAGGAAAGACCACCAAGCTTCAAAAATGTTTTAAAAAGCAGCTTTTCATCTTAGGACTTACCATTTCATTTCCTCCCACAGGTGTCTGCTCACAGGCCTCATGAATAAACATTACTCATTTACTCTTTCGATAATCTGAGAATTAGACCATGTTGACAAGTTGGGCTGTCAGATCGTCAGGTTATCTGAAGAGTCTCTTGGTTTAAACACATACATTAAAAATAACCAAAATTCGTACTTGTTATAAATGGTCCCAAAGGCCAGAATTGCAACCAAAGGATGAAAAGTACAGAAATAAAACGGCTGTTTATTAAATACCTACTATGTGTCAGAGGCTGTATTAGGTATTTTACAGGTGTGTACCTTTTCTCATTAATCTCTGAAGATAATCGGTTGAGGTAGATATCACTATCCCCGATTTTACATATGGGAACAAGAAGCTAAGATTGCCCAGGGAAACGTGACCACCATTGAGAGAAGTGAGATTTCAAATCCAGGCTTTTGTTCGGCTTTCTTTCCAGTCCACTAAGCTCCTCCCAAGAATATAACAGTAGACCTTGGCAGACAGTCGTTCCTTGACCTGGGAAGTACTCAAGCTGATGGTAGCTAACTGGCTCCCGCAGAAGGGACTCAAGAACTAGAAGGGGTTGGAAGAGAGCAGGTCTACCTCGAAGAATCTGCAGACTTCCTCTACTTCTTTTCCAAGTAGCTGATTCTGCAATCATTTGAGGTGAGATGAGAAATCAAAACAGGTCTGCTTCCTGGTCTTAAAAAAACAATAAATAAACTATCCCTTTGCTTACTATGCCACATCTGCAGGCCCCAAGGTCTGGACTCTCTTTCTCTACCCTACAGCTTTGGTCACACTGCTATCAAGGAGACCCTCGCCCTGGCTTCCTGTATTTCTTCTGAAACTCCAAAACTAAACAGTAACACACTCCTCCCAACTCATGCCTCCTTAGCATCCTTTAGCTGTAAGAAATCCCTATGTCACCCCTAAGGTATCACGTGGCTCAATGAGACATACTTCCCCACTCATTCACCCTTTGCATTCCTACTTTGAATTTTGTGTCATTAATGTACATACCTGTCACCCCAAACACTTCACAGCACATCTTTTTTAGAACAAGACAGGATATAAAGAAAAACAAACAAATTGGCCTGGTACTCCATTCGCTTTCTTGCTTGAAACCACAGTGGAACGATTGAAAACTAATCCATCCCACCTGACTGTCTCTTTCCACCAGCAACACTCCCATGAGCACTGACTTCCGTTTTCAGCGTGGCGTCACACAGATGCTCAACAAGTTCATTTCCCCTTCCCACTCCAACTTCTACACCATTTCAACCTTTTCACATTTCTTCCTTCACTTGAACCATCATGTTTTCACATAAGATTTTCCTCTAAAAAGAATGACTGGCAGTGAATCCCAGCCCACCTCAACCCTGAGTGGTTAATTCCAGCTTGGAAGCCCATTTTTACCATTGGAGTCTTCCACTTCTTCAGCTGGGGTAGCTTTCTGGGAGGAGTGGTGGGAGTGTGAGGAGAGGAGACTGACGATCCGTGGCCTGGGAAGGGTCAGGGCTTTTCCGTGGACCTTGAGGGAGTGTTCCTTCAGCTGGCTGATTGTCATGGTGGAGAACGAGCACCAAGAACACTTGTAGGCATGCTCACCTGGAAGAGGATGGTGACAAGAAATAGAACAGGAAAAAGAGGGGAGAAGGGTATAAGGCCGGGGTGGAAACAAGATAACTCAGTTAACTCACGCTAGAGAAGCGCTTCTCAAGCTTCATGTTCTATGAACGAACCTCACAGACCAACAACCTGCCACAACCACAGTGCTCCTTTGGAGTGGAAACTCTTCCATGAGCTCCAGAATCTAGTGAACTGGTCCTTTTTCATTCTGGGCTCTACTTACAGGAGTGAAGCTATGAATTGATTCCCCAACAGGAAGTGAAACCCAACTGCCTATGATACCTCCTTTAGAAAAATTTCCAATCCCTTTTCCCCCCTCTCTACACTAGAAATGACCATGTCAGGTTTCATTCAAGGTTGCCTTTTTGTCAGTCACAGAAAATAATATGCTTAATTATTATTCCAATGATCTATTAGTGGCTTTTTAATCACAAAGTCATTCAGTGCAAGCTCTGCTGTGCTATTCTATTCTGTATTTCCTTGCTAACTATACACGTTCTCATCCCACATATATACATTTTTGGACCAGTTCACAAACCTCAGCACAGAACTCCATTTCCCTATCTAGTCAATAGCACAGAAATGGGCAAAAATAAGTCATTTCTCTAAGGAAGGGAGCTGTATATGTAAACATGGGGGTTTAGGGCGTACAGTGTGTGTGTATGTGTGTGTGTGTTTATCTCCAATATTCTTCAATAAAGAGTGCCTCTCAGTAAAAATAAGCACTATTTTTTAAATTAGTTTTATGCCACTGAAATGTAACACAGATCACCATGACCAAATTAAGTTAGAATGGGATTTACCTTTGCCATATGTTACCTTTTAAATTAATTACATTTTAAGAACTAAGAGTGTGAAGTGGGCATGCTTAAATTGTTGGATATATACACACTGATAAGATCAATTCAGAAAGCCATTTTGCTTTTAAGAACAATAGACACAGAAATGCTCATGTTTCCAACCCAGTAATTCCATTTCAAAGAGTAATAAGAAGATATCCTTTAATAAATATAAAGCTTCCTTAGAAATATGCATCATTTATGCTTGAAAAAAGTAAGAAATAACCTAAATTTACAACTACAAGGAAACAATTAAGTCAATCTTGGCATATCCTATTGATGATTTATTTTATTCAATTAAAATAAATTCTTGGAATTTATAATAACATAAAAAATAAAAGTAAATACAAAGGCTAAATATATATATTCAATGACATTAGTATTACAACTGTTAAAAATAATTATAGAGAAAATGACTGAAAGGAAATATATGAAATGTTAACAATAGTGGTATTTAGATAACAAGATTATGAATGACTGTATTTCTTCTTTCATTTCCAAATTTTCTCTAATGAACATGTACTTTTAAAATTAATTTTTAAGGTGACATTTAAAAGTTAGAGAAGAAAGAAGAGAAAACAGAATCATAAAGTTTTGTGGACCAGTGAAAATGAACAGAGCTGTGGTCTAAGGATTAAAAGCAAGAAAAACAGGTATTGGAAGATCATTCTTTGCCCCTGCTTTTCCGAGATCATTACTTTCCTGCCACCATGAAAATTACTAAATGGGTTCACATGTGAAGTGAGTATAGCATCCAAGTTCTATAATTAAGCCTTCCTCTCACCACTGATGACCCTCAGAGCTTGCATTTCCAAAAAAGTCTTGAAGAAAACCACAGAAAAACTTGAATTGCTCAACATCACGAAGCACAAGGAAGGACAGAAGTTCAAAAAAGTCAGAGGACCCAACCAGGAATACCAGTCAGTTGTATCTCTTTAGGAGTTAGATCACAATGCTGAGTATGATGTTTACTTGTATAGATATATATATATATGTGTGTGTGTATACATATATATATGACAATATATAGAATACTACTGCCCTCTTTATTCTATTTTTTCATTTTTTTTTAAATGCAAGCTTGGTTGTGTGAACCTTACTGGTGGCTGTGAGTTGCACGACCTGAGAGAGAATTCAAATCCAGATGTTTGGGTTAGCACACATAACCTTTTCTTCTTTAAAATAAAATAATCCACCTAGAACCGACAAGATGAGTCAAGAGTCTTTTAGAAAATGTACTGGCATTTTCGAAGCCAAGCCCCGCTCAGTCGCTCAAAGCAATGTCATGGAGGCCAAGGTTCCAAGGTATGTCAAGAACTGAATTACATTGCTCCCAATCTCTCTTACTGGATGCACTCTTCTTGCCAGCCAGTGAGCACAGGGAGCCAGTTTGCTGGGTCAGCTCCAAGAGCAGACACTTCAGCTTAATATGCTGGCATCAGTGTGCAGGCTCTGATGCTCTCTTCAAGTCTTTCCCACAGGCGGAATCATCTTTTCCCAGCTCTCGCTGGTAAAAGTGCTTTTGACGAGGCTAAGGCCTATGGGCAAAACTCACCAGGATAGTGTCCCAGCTGGATAATTTACAATATACACAAGTTAGAAAAGAGTGATTTGAACCCTGAAGCCACTCACTTCATGGACTTTAGTAGAAATTTCCCAGAGACAGAAAAATACAAAAAGATAGAGAAAAGCCCCTGTAGCTAACTTCCCTGTCCCATTCCTGACTCCTAGTGGAGTTTGGGGCAGCTGGGAGCCCTGGGCAATTTTATTGCATTAAGTCAGTTCAACAAACTCCAACACTCAGAAGATAGTGAAGAGACATGGTCCTGTTTACACAGAGTATGAGGAGCTAGCAAAAGTGAAGGACTTAGGTTCTGAGCGGTTCTTACAACACTGTTCAGAGTGTGACCAAGGGTTATACAAGGCACAAGGGATGTGGCACGATGCCTCCCCTTTAGGACTATTGTAGGACCAAAGAAGATGATGCATATAACATGCCTAGTGCAGAGCCTGGTGGGTAAGGGATGTTCATGACACATCAGACGTCAACAACAGTGGTCTTCAGATGAGATTATAGATGACTGACTGTGTTTCTTCTTTCATTTCCAAATTTTTTCTAATGAATAATGAGATGGAACAACAATATGATAGAGACCAGTACAGCTCCTGGACACTCACCATCCAGTCATTTTCTATCTTATGTACAGAAACGTATCTAAGGGTATCTTTGAAAAATCTCACACACCTTGAGCTCCCTTTGCCCTTTCTAACTTCCTTAAGTTGTTAACTTTATTTTAGCTGGGAAGTCTTTTTAGTACATATAATGATTCTTGGCAATAGCATTAGAAAGTATAGGCAATTTAGAAATTTCTGTAAAAATTGCCAACAGTCTAATTCTAACTTGTTAGTAGCACGAACAAACTAACTATAACATGGGTGACATAGGCTTTGTATTATTTTGGATTTAGGTGATTTTGTTTAACTTTTACTTTTTTCTTTATTTTTTCTTTACTAGGTGAAAATAAAACTGAATATACATCCATCCCAAGAATAACATTCTCAAGTGTAAGGCAGGACAGTGTTTCACTCAATAAAGACCATCAGGTTTCAAACTCAGAGAGTGCTAAAGAACTTGTGCATCATCAGTGCACAACTCACCAGCATGAGCTTTGAGTATATGTGTTTTCAGCCGGCTGTTATAGGAGGACTTGAAGGAGCAGAGTTTGCATCGGAATGGTTTATGGTGTCCGTGGTGCGTTTGCATATGGCGATCCAAACTTGATGTAGAAAGGAAACAAAAAGAAAAATGACAAAATTAAAAATTGCATAGAGGATTTGCTCATTGCCTTTTTTTCCAGGAATCCTACTTTTAGGTCGTTCAAAGCCTTTTTGTTTACTTTTCAATAATGGCATTTATCAATTTAATTAATTAATTTTCAAGAGTTGTACCTACTCTAAGAGGACAGGAAGCTAAAGGAAGAGATCAAGAGATTTTTTTTTGGACTTAGAGATATGGCAGTGGTAACAGGTCATGGTAAGAATCTTTATTGTCCCTTCTTATAGCTCTGATAATTGGAAGAGTGTATCTAAAAAGAGAAGGTACAATATGGGTGAATTCAAGCTTCCTGCCAAGCCAGTGAGAGTGCCTATCAATTAGTCCTCTAACTTATTCAAATAACAGAATGGGAATTAGAGAAATTTAGCATTTGAAAAGAGCTGACTTTCTTTTTGAATTCTAATTCTACTTTCATTGTGAACACTAGAGTGAGGAAGGGAGGTTTCGAAGTGGCTGACCTTCTTGCAATGGGCTGTCTTGTTTCCAGGGTCTATATTAATTTGGAGGCAAAGTGCATGCATGTTTAAAGGAGTCACATGGTCAAAAGGCTGCACATCCCTTCTGATACACACAGCCATGTTTGCTGTAAGTCTTCCAGAAGCAACTTACAAGGGAGTTATTTAATTACAACGAACCCCTAGTACTTCATAATAATTATTAGCCTAAAAAAATAATAAATCTACCAAACAAGGTGTGGGAAGAAGTTCTAATTTGTATCAGTACTCCAGAGAACTAAAATCCATTCTAAATGCCTCATGTGGGAACGGTACTGCTACCATTTCAACATATAATGCTCTCCTGAGCTCCAAAGCAACATTTTCAATTGCCCCTGGACAGCTCCCTCTGGGTGTCCTTTAGTTATCTTTAACTCAACCTGTTCTAAACAAACCCATCAGAGAGTTGTCTACAAAACAAATTCTCTTCTTCATTTCCTTGTTTCTATAAACAGCACTAACCTTTCTCCCAGTTGAGTAAACTGAAAACCTAGGTGCCATCTGTATTTTACTTTGTCCCTCATCTCATGCATTGAATCAATTTTTCCAAGTCAGGCAAATCCATTCCTTCAATCATTCCGTAACTTCTTGAACTAGCTACTTAGCTACTATTATTGCTTCTTAATTCCTTGTCCCCAGCCCCCATGGTTTTTTTTTTTTTTTTTTTTTTTTTTTTTTTTTTCATCTCAAGAGCACACACTATGGAGTCAGACTACCTGGGATAAAATCTCAGCCATTACTTATAGGTTGAGTGACCTTGGGCAAATTACTTAATTTTTCTAGGCTTTACTTTTCTTATTCATAAGATGATAATAATGGGGCCATACCTTAATGGAGCATTTGAGAATGAAATTAAGTAATACTTAAAGGCACTTAGTACAGTGCCTGGTATACAGTGAGATGCAATAAATGTTACCAATTATAATTATTTTACTAATTTGACTCTTCCTTTTACCAGTAATTTAAATTATGAAATACTATTTCCTGGCATTTAAAACTCCAAATGTGTCTCCTTTAAAGTATTTAGACCTTATCTTTCACTATTCCTTTACATGTAACTTAAGGATTAGTCAAACTGAACCCCCAGCTACGGCCCCAGTCAGCTTCACGGTCTCCTCCCTCAGCTTTTCCTCTACATCTTATGTACTTTCCAAACTACTCAAGTCCTATTTTTCTACTTTAAGACTTGACCCAAATGCTCCTTACTCCATAAAACCTTCCTGACTCTTCCAAAGTTGACGTAACATTTCCCTTCTTTGACACATTATAGTATTTTACTGGTATTTTCAAAGACGTGCTTTATTTTACTGAGTCAGTGGGGTTTTTTTTTTTTTTTTTTAAATTTTCATAAACCAACCCTTGACCCTAAATTCCCTTGGGCCACAGACCATGGCTTGTGTCTTTATATTTCCCCAAAGTACACTACCTAGGACAGGATACATTCATTTATTCACAATTATTTACTGAAGTTCCACTGTGTGTCAGACAAAGTGATAGATGCTGTTCAATAAATACTTCATGAATTGAAGAGAACCCTACAAGTTTTATGCCAATGTATGGATCTGATGACAAAGATTAGATATTAGGCTCCAACTCCGTCTCAAAAAAAATAAAAATAAAAATAAAAATAAAGTGTTTACAACCCATCCTAACCTCTGTGAAACCACCACCTCCTTCTTCTGTTCAACAACCACTAACTGGCCCTTTATCTTTTGTAAGAAGCAAACGGTCCATCATTTATTTCATTAAAAAATTTGTTTTAAAAAGCATGTCAGTCTTAGTCACCTTTATCCAAGACTGTCCAAATGCATTATTGAATATTTATCTCTCTTTTATATGGCTGAAAGAGAAAGGCAACAAAAAGTTGTTCTTAAAACCACCTCTCTTTCCATGGCCCCAAAAAGCCTTACACACTTGTTCCAAATTTACACTTTCAAAGCTGTGATGAGTAATAGGAAGCTCCCTCCCCTCAATCTCCCTGTATGTCAAGCAACTCTTTGGCATCCATGAACTTCTTTACCTTTCAAGGTCTCTTGAAAAATTGCAAGCAACGTTTCTTTGGTCACACGGGTTAACAGTCCTAATTTTACCTCTTTCGCAAATCAGTTTTCCAAATGGACTTTACTTCCTCAAACAATGACTAGATTTTGACTGAATGTTTGACAGATGAATCAGGAGACTCATCTACTCTCCACAGATGCATTTTTCCTTTGGGTAAATCATAGCGATTCCTCCAATTCTCATTTTTAAAATGCCTGCATTTGCCAGATCTAATGCCATCCGATCAATCTCCTGTTCTCAGGCCCATTTTACAGAAAAGGTGACTGAGGCTCCAGGTAACAGAGCAGGAGGTGTGAACCATGAGTGGGGCCTTCTTACTCATTCAAGCTTCTGCTTTTGCTTAGTGCCTTCCACTATGACATCTTCCCCCAGTAACCACTAGTGACCCCCCAATAGCACTTACTTGTGCCTGAAAGCAGAAACAAAGGAGCAATACTGGCAGCTGTACTTGTCCTCGCGGGTAAACATGGCCAGGGCCAGGTGGCTCCTCTCATGAGAACGCAGCCCCTGCATGGACATCAGGACTCTGTCACATTGACTGCAATGGTATCCCCCCGGCCGGGTTTCATCCTCCAACATTCCATCAAGCAAGCAGTGTTCACCATCCACCCGGCCCACCAGGGCGCCACTGGCGTCTTTGGCTGCTTCCAATCCATCCAGGAACAAGTGGGCAGGGTCATCCGCCTCCTGCTAAGAGAACCACACACACACACATGCCCCACCAACAAAATAAATATCCATCATCATTGCCCCCAGCTTTCTTTTTCTCCCTTCATTCTCCCAAACTCAACAGCACTTCTTGTCAAAGCTTCCTCCCCTGCCTCTCCAGCTACCTTTAGAGGGAGAGCAAGCCCAACTGTCATTCCTCACGCAGTGGAGGTGATTTTAGAACAACATACCCGGACACAGGTTGCTACTGTTTGCGAAATGTGAACAAGGGCTTCTCCCGCTCTGAAGACACTTCACTCACTTCTTCCCCTTCTTAAAAGAAAATTCCAACTGCAATCCCATCTAAGATGACATAAAATTGGGCTAGGGTTGTGGCTCACAGAAAAGAGAGGAAGAAAGGAAGAGAACGAAAAGCAAAGTAGTATGGTCATTGAGGAGCCTTGGGCCATTATCTGGAAAGGAAGCAAAGCAAAAGATCCTACTGTCTGCCCCCTACCCTGTAGATGGTGACTTCACTCTATGACTGGAGACTGCTGCATAATCAATTCAAAAAATTAAGGAGCAGCCTAGTTTTAAGTCACCTGTTTTTCGAGATAGTTCCTTGGGTTACTGATTACACGGGAAAAGCCCTTCTGTCTCTCTCACGTGATCCCAGGAAACGAGCCTGGGACACACCGCAGTGGTGTGTGAAAGAAGCTGACCGCTGATATCCCTGGGTTGCCACTGTTCTGCCAAAAGACAGAAAGCTTCAGTCTTCAATGAAGAAAAGTAGAGACTTTATCTTCATGGTAAATTGGCAAAATAGGATGTAAGCTCAAGAAGGGCAGATGACAAAAATATATTTGCATGTACCCATAGAGAAAGGGCAGAACCCTGAAACGACTTCTGTTTTAATAAATAATAGGGCTGAGCAATATTCTGGAAGATGGGGATGGTGGCTTAGTTACTGACGTGGTGGCTGCTATTAGGATTATGATGTTCAAAACAGGTGGCCTAATAAAAGTTAGAGGGAAAAGGGAAGACATTTGTCAGCATCATATGGGAGAGGGGATGGAGGAGACAAACCAAGGCTTTCAGGGTCAGTTGTGACTTGAATGCTTTTAGTTTTAATGTCTTTTGCAGTCCCCAGAGGATCCAGGATAAGAAGACAAAGAGATTCTCCTAGGCTTTCTGCATCCTCAGCCAGATGAGAACAGTAAGAAGTCAGGAAGAAAGAGGAGCAGAAGACGATGGGAACAGAACCCACTTGATTCCTCTCAAGAGCTCGGGCAACTTGGAAGAACGAAGAGCTAATGGCACTAAACGCAGAAGAGAAGGACGACCTGAAGCCTCCCAGACCGAGAATCCTGGACCTTCTGTTGCCACCAAACTATCCACGTGGAAGGAAACCAGATCGAAACTCGACCTTTCCCTGAACAGAAAGATGAGGAAGGTCCAACCTGCAAAGAAATCAAAACAAGCCAAACCAATCCAAGTATAATTCAGGAATGCCCACATTCTGAGATGCTCTTTCCTGAGCTGCTTTAGGCAATGGGGTTAGTAAGTAACTCGAATCGCTCACACACAAGAATGCTCATCCAGACCTTCCAGTTCTCACCTTCACGGCAGCTGACACAGCTGGGACATTGCCATACTGGACGTGCTTTCGGAGGTGATTGCAGATGGCTCGGAGCGTTGGGTGCACTTCCACACAGAATTTACATTTGTAGCCCACCACTTTCCTCTCCTTGATCTTTGGCACCTCTTCTAAGTGACCAAAAGGCTGGTAAAATACAGTGGTAGCCATCAGTACTCCGAGCCCTCCCTCGATTGTCGGAATTTATTCTTGCAGTTTATTAACATATTTTATTTTAAAGCCGATTATCAGGTTAAAAACCAAGGGAGATATAGGCGAGTATTTTTATATAACAAATTTGTCAGCATCATGGCACGCTGCCTACTATGCAAAGTCTTTGGAACCCAAATACGTTACGGCTTGTGAGTAGAGAAGATTTCTGTGCAGAAGCTCATTGTCACTGCCACTAAGTTATCTGGTTTTCAAACCAGTTTCAACTAGGCAGGTGAAACGTTGCATAGTTGCGCCATTAATGAACTTCTTGATAAAATAAAATCTACTCCTGGAGACGTTAGGTTCGTGTAGCAAACACTGAAGACCAAGACATGGCTGAGAAGTGCTAATGGTACCAAGAGACAGCCCACACTGCCTTAGGAAAGAGCGAGCGTTGTTGTAAAACTAGGCTTCAGATAAAGCTACTTGGCAGAAAGACATACATAGAAACCACCCCAAACCTCCCCTGGGGAGCCATGGGAGGAGTCAAAGGGAAGGAGGGAGGGGAACGGGACCAAGGAGAGGGATGAGCACAGAATGGGAGATAATCAAGCTCGAAATGTTTAATTGACTTATTGAGCTCTCTGGCAAGCTAAGTCACTAGGAAGCCTGCAGCAGTTTGGCTGGCAACGAAGAAGTGCATGTGGGCACCAGTGATGAGAGGCCTCCTGGGGGAAGGGAAATCAAAACATATCCTTACCCTCTCTTGTTTGAAATCTGCAAAAGCACCATCTGCATATTTCTGCTTGCTCAAAAGCTGTTTCCTCCTCTCCTGACGTTTGGCACGCTTCTGGAATTCCTCATTGTGAATGTTCAAGTGTGAGGTCAGCTCGGCTGTGCTTTGCAGTTTGCTATCACAGTGCTTACACTGGTAGGTGGAGTTCTGTAAGCGGGGGCCGTTGCCCAGAATGATGAAGTCCCTCTTTAGGTCCCGACTGTGGTGGTCAGTGTAATGCATGCACAGCAGCTCTGCAGTGCTAAAGGACAACTTGAAGCATTTGATGCAGCGGAACGGGAGCCACTCGATTTCCTGAGCTTCACCCTCCACCTCGGCTTTCTCAAAGCTGCTTCTCTCCTCTTCTTCCATCAGCGTGGGCTTCTCATGCTCATCTGCATAGACGGCCGTGAAGTAGCCCCCCAACTTGCTGGCGTGCTGCTTCTTTGGGAACACCCCTGGGTGGCGTTTCATGTAATGCGACACAATGCCCTTCTTGCTGAACGACTGGAAAGAGCACAAGGAGCACTTTTTCTTCTCCACTGCCCGCCGGAGTTCCTCGCTCAGCTGAGGGGAGTCGTCCTTGGGCGGGGATGGGATGATCACTTTGTTGGGCTTGTCACTGATGGTCCTAGAGGCTGCCAGGCAGTGAGTGTAATACGCATCAATGTCGTGGCGCTTCTGGTAGTGGGCTGCCAGACCTTTGCGGATGGGGTTGGTGTAGGCACACAGGGCACACTTGAAGAGGTTGTTCTTGCCTTCCGGCTGGGCTCGGACATTATTGTGCTTGATGCGGTAGTGCCTGGCGATCCCCTTCCTCGTGGAGCAGAAGTACTTGCAGAGCTGGCACCGGAACACAGTGTGGGAGACCAGGTGGGAGGTAGAGAAGTGAGAAGTGGACACGGGCTCCTCTCCCACCTCCTCCTCAGTGATAGAGACTTGGGAGGGGCTCACTTCAGTGGTCATCTCAGGCTCAAGGGGGACTGGCAGCTTCGGGGGCGACTGGGAAAAGACATCAAATTCAGGCTGATTGTGATACTTCTCGTAGTGGATTTTCAGTTTCTCCAAAGTGCCATGCGTGTACGGACACAGTTTGCACCGGTAGGCGCCATACCCTTGCTTGAAGATCCTGCTTGTCTCCTCCACGTCGTTCTGGGATATGTCAGCAGACTGCTCTACGTCGTGCACAAAGTCCTCAGCGGTCACCTTGATGGACGGATGTCGCTTCTGGTAGTGGGTCAGGACACCGTGGATGCGGGTGTTGATGTATGGGCAATGCCTACATTTGTAGACGGCACCTGGGTTGATGTCAATGTCCTGGGCAAAGTCAGCAGCCTTCACTTTCATGCCAGGGTGCTTCTTCCCATAATGGGTGAGAAGACCGTGCAAGTTGTTATACTCAGATTGGCATACCGTGCACTGGTATGGGGTGGAGGATATGGCGGGGTTGGCTGAAGCTAGCTGCAGGCTTTTCTCAGGTGACAGTCTTGCATCCTCTGGACATTCAGCTTCCTGCTCCGGGAGAGGGGTGGGTATACTGTTTTCACAATTCACAGGGCCTGCCAACTCTTCGGATGAAAGAATGGGCTTCTCCACAGCATCTTTCTCCTTGATGATGTCCAACAGCACTGACTCATCACCATTCATGGCCCAGGGGTGGAACGCTTGGTAGTGATTAGTGATGTCCCAGATGGAGACAGCTTCAAAAACACAGTCCCTGCATCTGTAGGTTTTGGCTTCGGCTGGCATTGTGAGAGAGGGAGGGGATGGGTCTGGCCCAGCCCACAGTTTAGTAGCCATGTAGGTGTAATCAACATAGTGTTCTGGATGCCTCCGTTGGTAATGCAGGAGCAAACCATTGGGCTCCGTATGGGAGTAAATGCACCACTCGCAGTGGTAGCCAGCTTCTATCAAGCCATCTAGAAATGCCCATCGCATGATGGACGTGACTGTGGCTTTCAGGGCGGGGTGGTCTTTCTTGATATGCTTCCTCAGTGCATAGAAGTAGGGGGAGGTATATGAGCACTGCCTACATTTGAGTGCTCGGAGTTTCGTTTTGTCCCGCTCTAGGTTAGAGGCAGAGACAAGCACGCAGCTGGCAGGCTTCTTCTGATTTCGGTCGCAGAGGCTTCGAATGGTGGCTGTATGCTGCCGGATCACATCTGCGTTGGCCTTGAAGTCCCGGTGCTTCTTCTGATAATGAATGAGTACCCCTTTGACCGTCCGGTTCCCATAATCACAGTGCTGGCAAAAGAACATCTCATTCTCCACAGGAGGGCCATCTCTCTCAGAACTGCTTCGGTTCAGCTGTTGCATGGGGGCGGGTGGCCGGGGGGAGCCTTGGGGCCCTTCGACCCCTCTCATCATTGCAGCTGTGGGAGGAGCCTGTCTGATATATTTGGCAGTAACCTTTATTTCTGGGTGTCTTTTCTGGTAGTGGACAAGCACTCCCACAACTGACCGATTGCTGTAGGAACAGTGTTTGCAGTAGTAAAGCTCAGTACTGAGGTCTGGTGGCGGGGGTTGTGGGGGGGGGTGGGGAACCCATGTTGGACATTTTGGGAGACATTGGAGCACCCACCTCAAATGATAATTGAGAAAGGGCAGAGCCCCTGTCCACAGACACCATTCGCATAGTTTTCTGGATCCTAAAGTAGGAAGCCTTTTCTTCGGGGTGTTTCTTCTGATAATGAACCAAGACAGAATGCATGTTGGGGCTTGCAAACGAACAAACATCACAATCATAAACAACAACAGTGTTGACCAAAGGGTCCTTCTGATTTTCACATTCAGGAGTAAAGGTCTTGGAAGGAGTGTTTTTGTTGAACGTAGCTGGCAAACCACCACCACGAGCCACAGGCGTGGAAGTCGCCATGTTCTTGGGAGCTGAATTCAGAATCTCCCTCAGGGTCTGGGATTCTGTATTCAGCCCTTCCTGCTGCTCCACGACATAGCTTGAAAATATCATCGCGTTGTTGATCTTCACCGTGGGATGCATTCTTTGGTAATGTGGCATTAGGCTTCTAACATTCGGGCTCGTGTATGAACAAAACCGACACCGGTAGATCAGGTCCGAGTGATCAAAGTTGAGTACATTCATGGCTTCTGGGTGGTGTTCACCGTAATGCTGCTGGAGATCTTCGAAGTTGGTGTAATCAATGTAGCATTCCAGGCACCTGTACACTGCACTGTGATCGTTGGGGTCCAAGATGTACCTAAAGCTGAATTTAATGTACGGGTGCATTCGTTGGTAGTGGGTGCTAACACTCCGGGCAGATTTGTTGTTAAAGTCACAGTGTTTACAATAGTAAAGCCTTCCAGAGTCACCAAAGTCTGTGTTTTCATTATTGTGCTCGGTCCCATAGATGGGAGTTTGGGTATTCAGCAGAGCAGTATTGGAAACTTGGTGATCTTTCAAGTTTGTTGAGGAGCCGTAATAATCCTCTTCATCTTCAGAAAGGGTGAGCTCAATCTCAGCCCCATTGGTGGCATTGTAATCGTGGGTGATGTTTCTGAAGTTGGGCTCCTTCTGGGGCTCACTGGTATCTCTTGCCCATATCTGTTGGGCAGAAAAGGAAGTGGGAACCTCTATGATGGGTTCTGTCGGCTCTTCCTCCCTGTCCAACTCAACTTCTATCTCGACTTCGTTGTCTTCCTCTTCCTCTTCATCATCCTCAACATTGATCACCGCATCTTCCTGCTGTTTAGTTTGGTTAATTTTGCTCTGAAGGTTGCTTGCTATCTCATCAATCCTGGTTCTCTTCTTCACGGGTGACAAATCTAGAGGAAAGTCATTGGCGAGCTTCCTAGAGGCCTTAGCTACAAAATTGTTCTTGGAGGACAACCCAAGAATTGAGGTCTGACTTTTCTTCACAGTGTTGCTGGAAGAGGGGTGGCTGTCTGTCTCATTTTCCAATGGTAGGCTTGAGGGCTGCCCCTCGAATTTTGGCAAGTTGTCACAGAATGAATGTTTATGCTGCTGATGGACTCTTAGCCCTTTCAGAGTTGTGGTGGAGTAATTACACATGGTGCATTTGTATGGGTGCAGAGGTGCGGCTTGTGTGGGTGGCTGTGGCTGCTGCGTTGGTGGTGGCTGTGTTTGTGGCTGGGATGGCACCTGATGTGGTGGCTGCAGCTGTGGTGGCTGTGGCTGCTGCAGTGGCTGTGGTTGTGATGGTGGTGGTGGTGGTGGCGGTGGTGGTGGTTGCGGTGGCTGTTGCTGCTGCAAGGGATCCAACATGACTCCTGACTTTCTACCATTGATGCTTGAGCTCTCATAAGACACCATGCCTTCATTCAGTGAGGATGAAATGCTTTCACTCTGGGAATTCACAGCATCCCAATCTGACGTTGTACCCGTGTGACACTGTTTGTGAGCCCCAAGTTTCAACGAGCTCTTGCAAGTAAACGGACATTCGTCACATTTGTAGACAGCTGTCTTTCCAGATAAGTGGATATTTTCTATGTGACGAGAGATGCTACGTCGATGCATGGTGAGGAAAGGACAAAAGGGGCACTGGAACCTATTCATGAATCTTCTAAACGGAATCCCCTTGGTCTCCAATAATTTGTTGCCATCTGAGCCCATCAGCTGCTCTGCAGACAGGCCTGATGTCTGGTGATCCATAACACTTAAACCATTCTCACTGTCTATTTCATTTAACTCTTCATCAGAACTAGAGTCATTTAGCATGCTATTAGTTTCCAGGTCAGCAGAAGAATTGGTCATGTCAGTCATTCCATAACGGGATCTCTCTGCCAAGTTAACTAGACCAGAATTGTGAGGTGACTTCGGCTTCATCTGAGGGTAAGACATGGGCGAAAACTTGGAAGCTGAAGAAGAATTGGGTCTCATGATGGAGTTGCCCATGGAGCCCCTGAAGTTGGAGACGGTAGTATTGGGTATCTCCCGGCTTGCAGCATTCATGGTCAGATAGGTGGAGTTGGAAGTGGGGCTGGGGGCACTCTTGTTCGGCACATCAGGTAGATTAGTTCCTTCTTGTTGCTGTCTGAGACTGGAAAGGATCTTGACCATACTGCGGTGTTTCTTCATCATGTGGTCACACCAGCGTTCTCGACGGGGGGTCTGGTAGCTGCACCACTCACAACAAAAGTTGCCTCGAGATTTGGTCAAAGGCTTGACCATAGACTCTAAGATGCTGCGCTCCACAACCTCTGCTGGCAGTTCCTTGCAGGGGTCCTGCAGGGATACGGGCGGAACCACAGGGTCTGGCATTGGAGCAGGAGCAGGCGGGGGAGCGGTGGTCTCCTTCAAATTGTTTTTGTGATACATCTTCTGATGCTTAATTATTCTTGCCCTTCTTGGTGACTTATATGTGCAAAACTGGCAAGAGAAGACCTTTCCAAATCCCTCGTGCATCATGATATTATAATTTAAGGATCCCGGGACAGGGGGTCCTGACGAACTCCCTTCAGCTTGAGCTCCATGGACCTTTCTAGTGTGTTCTATGAGGAGGTTTTTTGACCTGAAGTAGCGTACGCAGAACTTGCATTGAAAAAACTTGTTTGTTGGTTTGGGATTAGCGGCAATATGATGACCATAATATCCTGGACTGTGGCCATAGTAACCTCCGGTCCCCAATGCAGTTGCATTTTGACCTAAAGAAAAAGCATAAGGAAAGTGACAAAGCAAAAGACAATTAAGATATCTAATCATGCAAATCAGTATCATTCCAATTATTCTTCATTACTAAACATCACATGCAAAAGGCCTGAAGTGTCAAGATGAGGCCTTGAAGAGTATTCACAAAGCATCAATGAAGATACCCGTACTGCACCTTCTCATGGATAAAGATGCAGGGTAAAGCTTTAGGTATTCTCCTCATCTCCATAAATGAGCCACACAGCTATAAAAATACAAGTTTCATAAATTGTACTACTTTTTCTAGAACTTTCCAAGCTACTACCTTGTTCTCCAAATTAAAAGGTAGGATATATGAGGAAGCTTTTGAAAGGATAACCACCTAAGATACTCAAGAAGAGATACATGATGCCCAAACCACAAAAATGGCTAGCAAAGCACAAGAAATTCTGCAAAAGCCACATATATTAAGAACCATGGCTATAGGCTAAAAGGAAACAAGAGCAATTAAAATACATCGGCTGTGCCAAGTTTAGTACAGATTTACCTGATAAATCTTCTGCAATGGCAAATTCATCCTTTATAGAAGAAAACTCCACCTCTGTCTGATTACTGGCATTCATGGACCCGCATCGTGGCTCATTCACATTGTCCTCAGCAACATCAGTTGGCTGCAGAAATGCCGTGTGGACATCCTGAATGTGTGCCTTGAGATCTTCATAAGATGGGGCTCTGAAATCACAGCCATCACACTGAAGCACCTCCATGATCTGAGTCTACCCTCTCACATTAGGAACCTGTGGCAGAAGTCAGAACAAAACATCTTAAGGAATGCACTAATCGCATACCTCGAGCTGATGGGGCTATATATCCATTAATGGGAAAAAATTCCAGTATCAGTAGATTTCTTATTGGACTTTGCCAATTGGAACATTGGCTAAAGAGAGGCAATCAGACATAATGGAGATGATGTCCTTGACCTCATAATTTCAAAGAAGGAAAAACACCAGATAAACATTTTCTAGCATGATATGTCTTCCAATGCCATTTGTCAAGGAAACGTTTAGTACTTCAAAAGTTTTAGAAGTTTCTGAGCTTTTCCACTGAATCCAAATTTCTTGGTAACTTAATGTTGGCTTTGGCTCTGCCTTGGACTCATTTTCTTTTTAAATTGGAGCCATCTCAAAAGAAGAGGATGTCCACACAGAAGAAAGGGAAAATTTCAACCTTCATTAGCTGTTTATTTAGTTATTATTACCTTGGTGTTTTATCACCAAATAGTGAAATAGTATTTAAATCTTCAGAGTTGAGGTAGGGCATTTTTATTGTAGCTTTTCTTATTTTAATAACTTTGCTAATATTGGGGTACACCTCTCTTTCCTCCCTTCTCCAAATAGTTTAGTTGTGGGTTTTTTTTTTTTTCCACGAGCTAAATGACTATTTGCTCTTTTACTACCTACCAATTATAACCTAACAGCTTCTTCAATCTAATTAGGTCATAAAATACTTCTCATGAGGTTTTCAAACAACCAACTTTGGATGACAATCCAGTTTCTGTTTAAAGTTGCACCTTGGCACCTCAATTTGCATGAAGACAACAGAAACCTGCATTTTTGAAGAAGGGCTTCTAAGTCATGACTTTATCTTTTTCCACTTCTTTCCTTTACAAACATGAAGTGCATACCTGGATGCAAAAAGCTGTGAACCTGCCATGGAATAAATCAAAACTTGCCCAGCTACTTTCATTCTGCTATTTACTGTGTGACTGAAATATACAGAAAGCTACACACTAACTCAATGGAGAGTCCCACCATCAAGAAGTCAAAAATATATTACAAAGGTGAAGTCCTTCCTATCTTAATGCATATTCTAAGTTGAGATACCCTGTTATTGTCTTAATGAGTAAGTTACTTCATTAAGATCATCACAAACTCTACTGAGTCACTGTAATCTAGAACCAGATGTCCAAGAACTAACACTGTAGCCAATGTATTTTATGATGTAATACTCTATACTTTTACTGTAAAAGATAAATTATTTCTGCAGGAAGAAAAAGGTCCAGTAATAATATATTAATGTAGTGAAAGGAGCCATCACACAAGGATTTTCTATCAAAGAATGCTCCTCCTGATCGCATGCTAAAATAACTTCTGGCGAGTCCAGTTCTGGACAGACTGAGCTTGCAGAGTGAGCCACAGATATTTACCTCCTCTTCTTTCACCCAGCAATTTATCCTTTTTCAATAAACATTGAACTGTGCACCAGACTCTTTTCAGCTAAGTCTCAATATTCCAGATACACAAGCTTTTATGTCTAAGCAACAACCCAAATTGTGTGGAAGAGGTTGCTATCAGCTCTGGATCAAATTACAGCAGTCACTGAGGCCCCACCCCACTTCTCCTTTCGCACAGTCCATTAGACCTGAAAACAAATTTTTCCATGGTGCAGACAACTCCTGCATTTAGAACACTTCACAGAAAAAAGCAGATCATCCAGTGTGCACTCCCCATCCCCCAAGCTTAGTCCTTTCATCTCAGCCAAACAAGCCACAGCTCTGCTGAATGTGTTTATCACACTTTCAAGAGATATGAGCTCCTGCGTCACTGAAGCTCTAAGACTCACTAAGCTGCCCTAGTCCTCTGAGCTTTAGGGGCAGCCATTTTAGCTCAGAGCTTCTCCTCCGTGCACAACATGGCTTCTCCTGGATTCTGCTAGGCTAACAATCAGAAATGAATGCTAGAAGAGCAGGCTGGGCTCCTCCTATGCTCTTCTCTTCCCAACAAAGAATTAACTGTTTTCATTTCTCTTCGAAAAACAGCACCTTTCTCCTCCTCAAATGTCATTCACCAAGATCTCCAAAGGTTCTTTTATTCCATGATTGATATGCTGGTTTGTTAGTCCCAGCAGAGCCCTGGTCAGAGGAGGATGACCCTGGGCCAGATCCTGTTCTACACCAGGATTTAGGGGTGCAGCAGGGGGACCTCCAGAATGCCTTGACTTCTTGGAAGTCGTCCTTCCACACACAGAAGACATACCATCCGACTCTGCTTGCCAGATTCCAAAGTCTAATGACCTTTGTTAATCACCAGCCAGTCTGTCTGCATCAGCAGACCCTGCCAACAGACACACCCTTCAACACAAAGGCTGTAGCTATTCCTTTTAAAGGAGGTTCTCTGAAAGCTCCATTGTGTAGCAGAGAGGAAAACAAAATCTCTTCCCTTCAAAACTTCAAGCCTTTAGAAATAATGCAACAAAAGGCTTTCTGCTGTGTGTCTTTTGGAAAGTTTGAGCCTGATTTGCACAACATCAACAAAAGTTACGGCTCTGCAGAAGGAAAGCAGGGCACCTTTGGCATTAAGTCATTCACCTAGAGATGAAATTCATCTCTCTGTGTAGTTCTCTAATATCTTGGTGTCTTCTGAAGCTATTATCAAGGATGCTAACTGCACTGAACACAAACATAAACTAAGTCTCCTTGTTCTGCTACAAAGGAGATTAAAGGGTTATGAGATCAGAAAAAGAGCCACTGATTTGGAAAAAGAAGAGATGATGAAAGTGATTTCCTAATGGGTTCTAGCTTTCATGTTGTTGCAGCCTCTGCCTCAAAAATAGCTCAGAGCCTTAGAAGAGGTTAATCTCCAGGCCACTGAGAGAACCAGCATCAGGTAGAGCTGAATGGCCTTCAGTTTCAGGTCTGCACCAAGTACTGAAAGGAGGATATAGCCTACTTTGAAAGCCATCTTGCCTTTGTGTACACATTTCTCCTGAAGACGCTGACAGAAGAAGAAAACAGAAGTTGCTGGCATGGCCCAATCAAAGAGAGAGAAACTTGATATGTTTATGAGATGGTACATGGGCACATGTGCAAAAAGTGACAGCAAGTGGAGGAGAAGGGAGTAGGGAAGGACGGAGACAAAAACACAATGGACATGAGGATGACCCATTCATGTTTTTGCAGCAGATGGTAATCCTCTAAGAAACCACAACCGAGAAAAAAAAAAAAAAGGTGAGAAATAAGCTCTGCATATCTATTTCATCAATCCCGAAGAGCAACAACCCTAAGAGGCTAACCTAGTCACTGATCTGCTATAAAATTATGATTTTAAGTTAAAAGCTTTGATCTCATATCTACTTACTTCATTTAATAATACTATGATGATGAAATGAGCAATATTTTTTCTCACCAAAATCAGCAAAATCAAAAGTAAAAGAGGAAGTTTCTGAACTAACTAAAAAGAGTCTATTTCAAAAGGTCTTGAGATGAATCTGCAAATCGAACAAGCACCCTGTCTTCTACCCCAGATATATGTCCAGGTCCTTCAAGGTCAAATAGGCCTCAGATGCCTAGACTTTAAACACCACCCATCACGATCCCTGCAAGGTGAACACAGATTCATTCTACAGTAACTGGCACCTAATGTGACTGGTGCTCCTAATATGAAACCCCCTAGACTATCCTAATTAGTCACTGCCTTTAGTACTACTTACTCGTTGCTGATTTGTTCAGTTTGCATTTATAGTTTGAGGATTTCAAAATGTGGGGTTTTGACGGGGAAACCCAAAATCCAATTGTTTATGTTCGACAAATTCTTGAAGATATAAAGAACATCCAGAGATGATGTCAAAGATTTGAAACATATATACAGAAATGAGAAAAAGTAAATTATGGACAAAGCCTGCTCATTTTCAATCTTAAGAACACCAATTTTAGTTTATACCACCTGCCCACCTACTTTCTGTGCTCAGAATTCCAGGGATCCAATATGCCTCAGTTTTCCCTCTTGTGAAGGAGGAAGGAGACAAACCACAGCTTCATCGTCCATCCTTCCAACTCACTGCTCAGACGTAACTGGAGCGGGCAGGTGTTGACATTGTGTAGCATTCTTCAGGCCCGCCACCATCACTTGGTCCAGGTCAGCTTGGCAAACACTGCTCTTTAGTTTGAGGGCCCAGGAGCATAAATGTGGTCCTCAAGTCAAAATCCCAGCTGTCTTCAGGAAGTGATCAAATTAAAAGGCATAGGCCTTGCCTGGATCTAACCTGTTCTCTGACTGAAGGACTGCAGCCCAGAAATAAAGCTGTGAAGCACCACAGCCATGTGATTCAGTAGCAACTAATTATAACCTTCAAAGCCTTTGAGAAATAGAACCAGAAACACCATAAGGTGCTTTTCCTCTGTCCACTCCAGAAACCTAGTTTCATTTATAAGACACTAAACTTCCCAGTTCTCCTCAATCATAATTCTAATAAAAAGCTCTCATTAGCACCTGTTGTTTGAACTTTTCTTAGTTTTCTTTCTTATGAATGGAAAAACCAATTATCCAAGGACAGGTAATAGAATACATAAATTCTGGAATAGTTCAGCTAGAAAAACAGAAAAATCAAGAAACTAAAGATCATTCTAAAAACTATATTTGCAGATCAGAAACTGTTGATATGCTGAGGTCAAAGAGTTGTGATGTGTATTGGGAAGTTAGTATTTTTAATTGCAAGCCCTAGGACCTTAAGATGAAAAATGATTTCTTTTTATAAAAAGGTACTAGTAAACTTGTAAATGTTGGGTTGCTATTCTTAGCAACAAGGGGAGTTCTGTATCACTACTAATCATTTACACTTGTTAAGGCTGAAGTGGAAGTTCTAATAATTTAATAATCATTTAAAGCATCTTTCCAAAGAGTAATGAACTGAAAAGTTGAGGTGAAATCTCTTTCAGGAACAGTAGTTATGGAATCAAAACTACAAATGCAAATACAGAATGTCCAAATATATATATATGCACACACACATAATTATATATATAATTACATACATATATATGTAATAAATTTTCTTGATTTAATTTTAACTCATATATGGGCATATGCCCTTCAAATTTAACAAGAGTGGGGCAGAATCAGTTCTTTTCTGAATAAATACAAATGACATAGGTACTATCTCCATGTTAGAGTGTAAAAAAATAAACCAGCAGGCCAGGCGCAGTGGCTCACACCTGTAATCCCAGCACTTTGGGAGGCCGAGGCGGGTAGATCACGAGGTCAGGAGTTCAAGACCAGTCTGGCCAAGATGGTGAAACCCTGTCTCTACTAAAAATAAAAAAAAAATTAGCTGAGTGTGGTGGCAGGCGTCTGTAATCCCAGCTACTTGGGAGGCTGAGGCAGAGAATTGCTTGAACCTGGGAGACGAAGGTTGCAGTGAGCCAAGATCGTGCCACTGCACTCCAGCCTGGGTGGCACAGTGAGACTCCGTCTCAAAAAAATAAAATAAAATAAAATAAATAATAAACCAGCAAAAAAAACCAACAAGCAACTTCCAACAACAAGCTACCTCCAACAATCCCATAGCATTTGGTACTAGTACAGATTCTGGCTCACCATGTGGTCTTCAAATGTCCTATCAAATGTTTATACTGTTTGCTACATGATCTAAGCAGTTCTGTGTACTCTTGGCAATTCACCACACTAATGAAAGGTTTAACATATCAGGGAGGATAAATAATTAAGGAATTCAGAAGGGAGACACAGCTGTTCTTCAAAACCAAATTTTCAGAAGAGAAAGGATTAATTTGCAATCACATATGTAACCCCTAATATGAGACTGAATTTAAATAGTAGCAGGGAAATACCATGAGACCAAGTCCTGCCAATGCATGTGGCCTCTGTTGTATACAGTTGGCCTGGTCCATCTGTGGGACCTTGTACATAAGCACAAAGTCTGAAGCAGGCAATTTGCAGATTAATAACCCAGTCACCTACTGGCCAAGGATGCTAGCCTTCAGGTTACTTTTTATTTTAGGTTCGCTCTCCTGCACAAAGTTTTCAAGTACTACAGAGTATGCTGGAGTACTATTTCTTAATAGATACCTTTGGGATCATCATTAAAATGAAATGAGCATCTAGGGATGTAATCCAAGTGGCTAAAAATGTTGGATATGTAAATAAGAAGTGATTCTGACTGAGTGACTTGTTATGAAAGCAGGTAGTGAGTGTCTCATACAGAAAGAGATACTACATACCTTCTGGAGAATTCATGCATTCCTTTGCAATGATATAAGGCTAATTGAGGCCAACAGGCCAATAGGCAGTCTGCCAGCTCTCCTGTCCGTAGAAAAGGAAGCGTGTGATTTGAATAAGGAGATAAAAGGAGAGAAGGGACAAGAAAAGAAAGGGAGGAAGCAGGCTGATATCTCAGTAGCTTTAGACTTCATTGTCTGTAAAGGGGAACTTGCAGTTCACTGGATAATTCTAATTCTGAGAAGCGTCTTGACAATTTTCTTGAGATGTGGTTTAGAAACAAAACAAAACAAAATGAAGATGCCTCCCCCTCACTGAAATTCTCAAAATGCAACCATGATAAATGAGATTCCAGCTCATCATGTCCTTTCCAATGATGGGAACCCATTCTTGCTGTCCTAAGAATGAGTAAGTGAGAAATAATAAGTATTGAGGAATTCTCTGAAATGTCATGGGTTCACCAGGAAGTTCCTTGGAAACTGCAGCTGTTCTTGCCCTTGTACTTAGAACAAGAGATAACTGATTTCTTCCCTCCAGAGCTAAACCTCGCCCAAACAGCAGAGACAGAAAATCACGGTGTTGCTTTATCGACTCTTCAGAATGCTGGCTGGGTTTCTACCAACACTTTTCACACAAGAACTCTCATTATAAAAATTGTAAAATTAAAGGGAAGTTGCAGATATGCTGCTGGGTCTTCATTACAGAACTGATTAAGACGCAGAGTAAGCAGAAGCTGCAGTAAAAGTCATCTTCCACATCATGAAAGACCAAGATGTGAATTGAGAACTTTCCCTGGGGGCTGGTCAGCCTGACTGACCTTGGGCCTTGGGTGTGTCTTCATGGCCCCAAGTGTTCCTGGCTCACAAGATTCAGCTAAACATACCAAGTCTCAATTCTACAGATTCAGTGAATGAATCCAGGAACCATTTTTAACAACTTACCTTGTTTTCTATTACTATGCAAAGAAAAACAATGATATATGGCCATTGACTTGTGGCGGGTGTGAGGAAGTTTTGCTGAAATAACATCTTTTATCTGGGGAAAATCTCAATCTAATCTCCCCGAGACTTGCTCACTTTTCTGTGCTCATCATTTGCTAAAAAAATTCAGACAATTCACTTCCTTTAGATGAGAATGATTCTGAGCCTGCCTCCATCAGTGGCAGCCCCTGATGTAATAACCCTTCCAGTCTATTTTCTTATAGCAGACAAAACTGATTACCTAAGCCTGGCACTTGAATCTGTCTGTCTGTGTGTCTTTCTCCAAACCATGGTTTCTAATATAGCTACCCTGTGAGGATAAAGTCCTAAACTGCCTACTTTCTGAAAAGGCAAACAGTGCCTGAGGCCTATGTAGACCATACATGCTTTCAAGTCCTCCTACTCAAGGGGACTGTGATTTTTTTTTTTACCTCCTCTTGACTTCTACCTGTAGCAGAAGCCAATAGAAGGCTGTCCTTCTCCCTTATCAAAATAACCAACTGGCTCATTCAGATCCATTAGTTTTCCTACCCTTGCTTCAACAAATTAATGCAACCTTATAGCAGGAAAAACATCATATGTGTTTCTATATGGGACTGGAATATACCCGCAAATTAGAAATTTTCTAAAAATGAAAGCTAAGAAATTTCTTTTCTCTTGTAATCCGCAATATACTTTTAGTAAGTAAGTTTATTCCTAAAAATTCCTACATCCCAAGAACCAAGCGGAAAGCTTAGACATTTGTCCACCAACACAACAGTAGACTTTATTACCAGGTGAAAACACTACAGTGCTCAGTTAAGGAGCCAAGCCTCACATTCCATAAATCCTTAATGATAAATCCCACTTTTGCCCAACAAAGTTAGGTTTTTCAGCATATCCACTGTTGAGCTATTTAAAAAACAAAAGACAAACAAACAAAAAAAGGCATACAGAAATGCCTATCCAGTCAATTAAGGAATTTGTTCTCAGGTCACTAAAACCAAAAAGTGACAGTAGGTATGATGTCTCTGCCTGCCATCTTCACCTTGAGAACAAGTCTTTTGAGGCCCTTACTTTGATCATTTTGCTAAATGAAGAGATTAGATCATGATGTTCAACCTTTTTGTACAAAGGACCTGTTTTACAAGATTTTCCTCTCATATTTTGTAAGATTTTTTTTCCTGATTAAATTCATTCCCTTACATTTTATTATTCAGAGACATATAAATGCCAACCTTCATGTGACTGCCTTCTTATAAATTAAATTAAATTAAATCCAGGGGCTTTCCTTGATAACTCTATCTAAAGTTAGTCACCACTCCCAACCCCTACAAAATCTATAAAATTGAAACCCCTACTCACAACACCAACCCCCACACACAGTTTCTCTCTACTGCAATACACTACTTTATTTCCTTCACTATTGGCATGACCCTTGTTTGTCTGTGGTCTTTTCTTCCCACCAGAACACAAGTACTCTAAGAAGGAGTCTAGATCTGTCTGGCTCACATTGGGATTTTCAGCCCCGGGAACACTCAGTGTACTCAACAGGTACTCAGAAATATGTGTTGAATGAAGGAAGGAACAAACAAATGAACTAGAGCTTCTGAGTGATAGGATTCCAACCAATTGAAAAAGATTGATCATGAGTGTTAGATTACTCTACTAACCCTGTGTTGTCATAAAGCAGTAGTCCCAACCAGGGGTAATTTTATTCCCCACTCGCCCCAACTTGGGGCCGCCTGGCAGTATCTGCAGGCAGTTTTAGTTATCGTACCCAGCATCTGTGGGTAAAGGCTGGGGATGCAGCTAAGCATTCTACAACGCACAGGACAGCCCCCACAACAAATAATTATCTGGCCCCAAATGTCAATAGTGCTGAGACTGAAAACTAAATGATCTCCAGGTATTTTCATTCTCTGCATATAACCCACCTGTCTTTAGAGGCCCTTATGGGGTCTTGGCTGGGGAGTCTCTGGATCCTTAGAGGGTCAACAAGTTTCCTCCCAAGTCCAAGATTTTATAATTCTATGGTTTTAAATGATCTTAGCAGCCCTCATACTATATGATATCATGAGTTTTCAGTTTTATTTTTCTAATTTGGGTATCTTACCAAAAATTTTTTCAGAAAAAAAAAAAAAAAACAAGGTGAAGGTATGTGATTGGTCTGTCTTTCCTACTGATACAGCCCTTGCACCCAACTAGGACAGTTGATAATCCTGTGGGTTTGTGAGTAAGGGGCAAATGTCATTAAAAATGATCAAGTCAGCTGGGCACAGTGGCCTTTGCCTGTAATCCTAGCACTTTGGAAGGCTGAGGCGGGCAGATCACTCGAGGTAGGCAGTTCCAGACCAGCCTAGCCAACATGGTGAAACCACTTCTCTACTAAAAACACACACACAAAAAATTAGCTGGGCTTGATGGCAGGCGCCTGTAATCCCAGCTACTCGGGAGGCTGAGGCAGGAAAATTGTTTGAGCCTGGGAGACAGAGGTTGCAGTGAGACAAGATCATGCCACTGCACTCCAGCATGGGTCACAGTGCGAGATTCTGTCTCAAAAAACAAAACAAACAAAAAAAGTTAAGTCTTTAGCATGTGGCCTCTGACTAAAATTTCTGTGAAAAACAATGCGTATGTTCTCCTCTCCAATGTGTAAAATCATCTTCTTTCAAAGTGACAGGGCCCCAGGCTACTATAAGTCACTCTTCAGAGGGTAAGTAATGCTTTTTTTTTTTTTTTTATTCTTATATCCCCAGGGCCCGGCATAGGTCTGGCTTTGATGAGATTTGTGCTATGTGTACTAACTGTATGCATGCCTTTCTTTCCAGGAGAAAATTAACTAGTGGTACCAAATTGAACTAAATGTTCAAGAACCTAAGGAATTCCAGAGAGCATTCATGAACAGGAAAACAAAACAAAACCTAGTGCTTATGAAGCTAATGAAGCTACATCGCAGTGGTTAGCCGACTACTGGGAAACTAGCAATTCTAAGTCTCCACTAGCAATTCTAAGTCTCCACTAGCAATTCTAAGTCTCCACTTATCCTTAAGTTTTAAATAAATGACCATCCTCCTTTTCCTCATCATCCATGGAGAAGCTGCCTCTGGCTGCATTGTTCTACCTATGTGTTTATAACACTGCTAAGCTACCCTGAACTGATGTGACACCTGGAGTCATCACCTGACTACACTTGAGACCATTTGGTTGCCTTCCCTCCACAAAGCCTTTTTTATTCTTGTTTGCAAAGAATCCTGGAAAGCCTGAGGAACAACTCTGTCCTATAGCTCAAAACTGCATAAACATTTTCAGTGGAGGGAGTATAACAAAATTAGGTAGAAACAGAATTTTTTCTTCTTAGCCTCCCTGAAAGACACTGAAACAATATTATTTGTGCCTTCCTTAAGTCAAAGAGAAGACTCTACTCTAAAAGTTAACCATCAATAGGTTCATCGTGTCCAGTGGAGAGGAGATCTTAAAGACCAGATTTCAGAATAAACACAAGTATCTCCTCTCCCCTGAATTCACACCCAGGAGAGTAACTGAAAAGGTACAAAATCCATTTTTTGCAGTTTGACTACTCAAAGCACTTCTTAGGCATGCAAGCAGTGTGTTTATACTTTGGAAACACATTTGGAAGACTGAAAGTTGCTGACAAAGGTATACACAGAAGAACAAGAGCTCTAACACTGAATTATCTTTAGAATCCAACCTCATGGAGTCAGAACAAGGTTATGTAGTAGCTTTATGCCTGCCAAATCTACCCCACGAGAAACACTGTCTTGTTTCTTATGGAAAATGTGCACTGCCAACAAAGTCACTGAAGAGGCTAGCTGAACGAGCCTTAGGAGGATATGGACATAGCAGGGTCGGTTCATGTAAAATGGAAAGGAGAAGAGCAGTCAGCCTTACAAATGTCTGTCAAAACAAGCCAGCGTCTTTGGTGGCACACCTAGGGAGTGACTCAGACTAATGATACCAGAATATTGTTGATACTGGATTTCGCTTCAAATTATATACTGCATTCTGAAACCAACTGCAACTTGAAATATTTTTCTCTCTTTACTAATATGTTAATTTATCTTTATCCTTTATTTCTTTATTTATCTAACTTTATTCCTAGAGGGTATCTATATCCATTTGTTGGATATTTAAAAAATCTAAATGTATCAGAAAGTCTAGGAATCATCTTTAACTTTTAAAATATCTTCCCTAAGGGTCTCTTAGAAGAGTCTGTTACCATTCTGAAGAGAATAGCTTAGAAATCAGGAAGATGTTGAGATCTCTATGTTTGTTCATGGTTTTCCTCCATGTAGAACACTTCTACCTGCTTTTGGAAGGTCTAAGTAATCCCCACCTTTTAAGACAGTGGTTCTCAAAGTCTAATCCCTGGACCAGCAGCACCAGCATCACCAAAGAACTTGTTAGAAATGCAAATTATTGAGTTCCACCCAAGACCTGAATCAGAAACTCTGGTGTTGAGGTCCAGTAATCTTTTTTACATATTCTCAGGGTGAATCTGAGGTCCAAGCAAGTTTTAAGACCAAGCTCAAGTTTTCCTTCCTGTTTGAAACAGTCCCTGAGACCACCAGCTAGAACAGTGAGCATTCCCTGCTCCACTGCATTGGAGCCCCACTTTAAAATGCTGCCAACTGGCTGAATGCAATAATAACTATGCAGTCCTTGAAGAGCACAGGAGACAACTACTGTTTGCAAATATTTAACTTCTTGTTTGGGAATTAATGAGAAAATACTAAGTTGCAGACCCAGCATCAGAAGCTAACACGAGTACACTCATAAAAGACAATTACTCGTCTTGAAAGAATGAAGACTGTGGCTACTGCAAGTGCTGATACTGATACCTATCTCCCCTAAAAGCTTCAGAAAGGTTCATGACATGGTGTCCTTGGTATTTCTAAAGCAGGACATGGATCCACAATGGAAAGAATCAGGGTATTTTACCTGGAAAATACTAAGAGTTTGGGTAAATCCTCAGGATCCTAGACTCTTCTATGACAGGAAGCTTTCATGATAAATAAAATCTTATTAGAAAATACCTCCAGGCTTAGAGTGGTCATTTGATTGTTGCCCTAAAGCTATACTGCAGGGCTAACCTCTCAGTTAAGAACCAACATCTGAAGACACCGATGTGTCTGGAAATCCCTCAAAAGAAGGATATATGCTTTAGGCTAACCAAATAAATTTCCAGAAAAAAATGATGGCTAATTGTCTCACACTGCTAACAAAGGCTTGGCTAGGGAAAATAAAAGACAAAACAGGCCGGGCGCGGTGGCTCAAGCCTGTAATCCTAGCACTTTGGGAGGCCGAGACGGGTGGATCACGAGGTCAGGAGATCGAGACCATCCTGGCTAACACGGTGAAACCCCGTCTCTACTAAAAAATACAAAAAACTAGCCGGGCGTGGTGGCGGGTGCCTGTAGTCCCAGCTACTTGGGAGGCTGAGGCAGGAGAATGGCGTGAACCCGGGAGGCGGAGCTTGCAGTGAGCTGAGATCCGGCCATTGCACTCCAGCCTGGGCGGCAGAGCAAGACTCCGTCTCAAAAAAAAAAAAAAAAAAAAGACAAAACATAGACAGTTTGGCCACACCAAACCAATAAACTTACAGGACCCTTGAATCAAAAGCAAGACTTAAAACTTAGAATCATGAAGTTCAGAGAGAAAAATTCAACGGTGTCCTTCCCAAGAACCTAGCCAGAACCCTTCTAAACTGCTGAAGGACTACCGAAGCAAGTCAAGCCATCAAGACACAAACTCAGGTTCTAAAAGCAGAATTAAGCAGGGCTTGAGGAGGGGATTTAAAGAGATGTTTCTCTCGTTTTTTGAGGGCCAAGAAAAAGTTCTGCTAGTTGTGCCCCGAAGACAAATGAGTTATTTTAAAAAAAAAAAAAAAAAAAAAAAAAAACTAAGACAAGAGGTGGAGGATGACAGAAAAATATGGCATGGAAAACACCCATGGAAAAAATCTATTTTGAAGGAACAGGACACAGAAGAAAATTATATACAACAATTAACAGATTCTATGAAAGAAGAGATCAAAGACAAGATGACAAGACATCAGCACAAGATGAAAGAGAGGCTGGCAGTTGAAGAAAGAAAATGATGACAAAAATAATATCATTGCAGAAGTAATAAATATATTAAAGTTATAAGAGGTAAAATCCACAAATCAAAAACAAAGTTGATGACGTGGAAAACAGTCTTCAAAAAACTGCACAAAATGCAGAGGAAAAAGACAAGTAGATGAAAGCAAGTGGAGATGATGACAGATAAGAAGGTTTGAAAACAGACCGAACATACAGATAAAAGGTTTTGTAGAAGTAGACAGCAAAACAAAACTAAACTAAACTAAATATGCTTCAATCTGTGGTAGAAAATACTTAGTTGAAATAAAAGAGTATCTGATATTCCAAGAAAAAGTAAGACTGAATTAGTAAAATTGAAGCATCTTGGTGAGGTTACAGAATTTCAAGGCTTAACACTGAATCCTATATATATCAAGACCTTTAACAATTACTCAATTATAACAGAAAAAGTCAGGTGTCCTCCGACTTTTTCACGGTAACATTTGATGACAGAAAAAAAGTGAAGCTGTGTCTGCAGAGGCTCAAGAAAGAGAGAACAATACTCAAGTATTCAATTTCCAATTAAGTTCGCAACCAGTTTTTTTAATATATAAAAATAATAATAAATGATTTTCTAATCAGCATGGTCAGAGAATGCAGCACGTAAGTAACTTTTCTTCAAAATACAACCAACAGAAGGTTCAAAATCAAGATCTCAAGAACAGGAAATTTAGAGGTAAGCAGAGGCTGTGAGCACCGAATCCACTCACATTTAAAACTACAATTGAATAATTGATAATACTTACAAAATAAAATTATAATTCCTTAAATGTAGTAGTTAAAATAACAATAAATCACCCCATAATAACTATAAAAGTATGTAGAATTGGGAAAAAAAAAACTTAACCATAATAAAATACATAGATGGAAGTGTAAAAGCTTTAGAGGATAAATATAAACGGGCAGAGGTGGCTCACGCCTGTAATCCCAGCACTTTGGGAGGCAGAGGCAAGTGGATCATTTGAGGTCAGGAGTTCAAGACCAGTCTGGCCAACATGGTGAAACCTGTCTCTACTAAAAATACAAAAATTAGCCGGGTGGTAGGGGCACGTGCCTGTAATCCCCGCTGCTTGGGAGGCTGAGACAGGAGAATTGCTTGAGCCTGGGAGGCAGAGGTTGCAGTGAGCCGAGATCATGTCACTGCACTCTTGTCTGGGTGATAGAGTGAGACCCTGTCTCAAAAAAATATATAAAAATAAATAAAAATAAAAATAAATATGTATATACGGGCAAATATTCTCAACTTTCACAGCAGGACAAAAATAAATACACATACTGTTTCATTTGTGAAGTTAACAAATTTCCAAAAAAAGGTGTAAGAACATTAATTTAGTAATAAAAATAAAAACAGACTATATAGCTTTGAATTACTAGAGGAAAGAACTCAAAAGAAAATGCAGATTATATAATAAAATGAAGAGGACAAAGGAAATTGCACAGAAATATAAAAGAGAATGCATAAAATTAATTAGAATTAGGTATATGTGATATACCAATAAATGTGAACTGGATAATTCTTCCTCTGGAAAACATCCCCAGAGTAAATTAAAAAACAATCTCTAACTGGATTTTGTCTATAAGAGACACATATATAGTAAAATGATACAAAAAGTTTGAAAATCTAGTATCATTAAACATACACCAAGCAAAAGAAAGAAGAAATCATGATTAATATTATTCATGGTTAAATTCAAGATACAAAAGCTTTTAACACGATAAAGATGAATACTTAATAATGTAAAAGTACAATCCACAATGAAGATTTATTATGAATATTTATGTTCTCTAGCAGCACCAAATAGATAAAGAAATAAAGATGGCAACAGATACAAGAAATAGGCACAAGCACTTAACAGATTAACTGGAGAAAGACCACCAAGGATATAATTCATACAATTCATAAAATTGAGTTAAGAGGTACATTTCATATTCTATATCTTGAAATAGAAAACATATTTTCATTTCAAGTATCTGTGAGACATCTACAAAAGTTTTCAAGTGCCCATGGAGGTTTATAGAAGTATTTCATGCCAGAATTAAGAGATAATAAATTACAAATTTAAAAAACAGTACATAATTTCTACTTACAGTGAAATAAAGGTATGTTAAAAAAAAAACGAAGAAAAAAGAAAAGAAAAATCCCAAACATTTGAGAAAATTTTTTAACATTCTCCTAAGCAATTTCTGGGGTAACCAGAAATAAAAACTCACCAGTAGAATATGACTTTTAAAATGCTACGTATTTAAATGTGGAATCTGGTAAAAGCAATACTTAGTGGAAACGTCATAGCTTTATGAACATTATAAATCAAGAAATAACAATACTAAATGAATCAAACATCTAACTCAAGTCCAGGGGGAAATGGAAAGACAGAAGAAGAAAAGTGGAAGAAAAGATTTGATTACAATAAAAATAAACTCAGGAATCAATATATTAAATAATAAGGTAATTTACTCAGTAACTTTTATTTTTTTAAAATATGCTATATAAAATTAAATTAAAACAATTAGCTAGCCTAATTAACAACAAAAAGGGAGGAGGGCAAAACATAAATATAGAAAATAAGTATAAGTAGAAGACAATATCCAAAAATGTAAAGGAAAATGTATTATAATTTTAAAATTACCATGTAAAACTCATGGCAATATGTGTAAAACTAATGTAATGTGTCTAGAAACACATATATTACCAAAGTTAATCCAAGAAGAAACAATATAAATGAAAGACTAGCAAACAGTCAAATAGTCAACCTAATCGCCAAAGCATCTTAAGTGACATTAAGGAATCAGTAAATCAGATGCTTTTTAAACTGGTCTAAAGTATAAAGCACAAGATTGTTACCAATCTATTTCCAAAGCCAGTGTGACATAGATTACAGAGCTTAGTCCACAATAAATACTAATAAAAAGCAGAGCAATGTCATTTAGAAATATTGAGGCAGAAATTCAAAATAAAATCCAGGAGCTCATTAAAGAAATATCCCTCCAAGATCAAGTGGGGTTGACTGAGAAAAGTCAGTTTCAATACAAGAAAATCTATCAACACTCCACTATATTAAAAGGTCAAAAAAGAAAATAATTTTATCAGTATCAAAGAGGCTGAACAGCACTTGAAGCAATTCGAGATAAACTCAGTGTTGTACTTAATGATGAAACATTAGAAAAATTATAAGTCAAAAACCAGACAAGGATTATCACTGGTACTTAGCATTGTTGTGGAAATGCTAGCTAATGCATTTGTACAAGAAAACAAAGAGAAACAATGACTAGAAAAGAGGACATAAAGTTTTCAAAATTTACAAATAAGGTAAATTATCCAGGTGTGGGCCCAAGTGAATAACACTTTCATTTTTTACTTAATGATGTGAAAAATTTTCAACAAATTTCAACACTTCAAACAGTTTAAAAAAATCATCAAATGTAAAACAACTGGGGTGACTGGTAAAGTACTAGGTATCAATAAACTCAACTTTCTTACTCCAGATTACTAAGAATGTTAACTCTTCTGCTGACAATGACTTTTTTTTTCCACCCTGTCTGGGATTCTTGAATGACTACTTCTAAGTCAGTAACCTCAGACAATCCATATTCAGTGATTTTAGAAACTCCAGCCTTAAGGTTATAAAGATAATTTTTTATTAACTGTGTCTGTATATCAATTCTCAATCAACACGTTGCTCTACCCATACATTTAAAGGAAAAGCAGGGATTTCTGGTATCATGGCAGAAGGGAGGCAGGACTAGATTGCAGCTCCAGGCAGAGCAGCATGCGTAGGCTTGCATTGTGAATTTTAGCTCCAGGTCGACTGCAAGAACAAACCAGCAATCCCAAGAGGACCCAGAGGCCCTCTGAAAAAAGCAAACTGCTCCTGCAGGACCCGGGAGACACTGCAAATACTGTGAGTGCCCCAACTGCAGAAATGGGAAAGAGAGACCCTCCTCTCCCAAACACACACCCCCACTGGAGAAGCTGAAGGTCTGTTTGCCAGAGAAGTTTCTGACTTTACCTGGAGCTGAGTCAAGTTAGAGAGCCAAGCAAAATACAGCGGTAGAGGAAGCAGCAGAAGGGCCCTGGGATCTCACTGGGTCCCCAAGCAGCCCATTCCTGCTTGGCATCACAGGGATCCATTGGGATGGTGGCCAGAGGAGAAGGGGGTAAAACTCCACAGGGAGAAGGAACTCTCTAGCTGAACTCTGTAACAATTTGAACGGGGTGAGAAGCCTCCTGGCCAGAACTCGGGGGAGGGCACAAATCCGACATGCAGACTACACAGGTGTGGAAGAACTAAAACCCTTTTTTCTTGCAGCTGGGAGGTGCATGGCCTCAGAGAAATTTTCAAGCCCATCTCACCCTCCACCTGGAAACAGACTTGGGGCTATTGCGGAGGTCACAGCGGGAGTCATACCGGTCCTTCATGACTGCTGGCTTTCCCCCACTTCCCTGAAAACCTGCATGACTCAGCAGAGGCAGCCATAATCTTCATAGGTACACAACTCCAGTGACCTGGGAATCTCACCGTCATCCCCCACAGCAGCCACAGCAAGACCTGCCCAAGGAGAGTCTAAGCTCAGACACATCTCGCCCCACCCTACCTGATGGTCCTTCCCTACCCACCCTGGTAGTGGAAGACAAAGGGCATATAATATTGGGAATTCTAGGGCCCCGCCCACCGCTGGTCCCTCTCCACACTACTAGGGCTGATGGTTTTTAGAAAGTGCCACCTCCTGGCAGGAGGCCAACCAGCACAAAAATAGACCATTAAATCACCAAGGTAAGGACCCTCAGAGTCCACTGCACCCTCTGCCACCTCCATCCGAACAGGCGCTGGTATCCATGGCTGAGAGACCCCTTAGACAATTCACATCACAGGGCTCTGTGCAGAAACCCCCAACCAGCCTGGTGCTGGGTAGACTCGCTGGGTAGCTAGACCTAGAAGAGAGACAACAATCACTGCAGTTCGGCTCGTAGGAAGCAACATCCATAGGAAAAGGGGGAGAATACTACACACCAAGGGAACACCCCGTGGGACAAAAGAATCTGAACAACAGTCTTCAGCCATAGACCTTCCCTCTGACAGAGCCTATCCAAATGAGAAGGAACCAGAAAACTAACCCTGGTAATATGACAAAACAAGGCTCTTCAACCCCCCTGCAAAAAAAAAAAAAAAAAAAAAAAATCACACTAGTTCACCAGCAATGGATCCAAACCAAGAAGAAATCCCTGATTTATCTGAAAAAGAATTCAGGAGGTTATTTATTAAGCTAATCAGGGCTAGACCAGAGAAAGGTGAAGCCCAATGCAAGGAAATCCAAAAAATGATACAAGAAGAGAAGGGAGAAATATTCGTGGAAATAGATAGCTTAAAGAATAAAACAATCAAAAATTCAGAAAACTTTGGACACAATTTTAGAAAAGCAAAATGCTCTGGAAAGTCTCAGCATTATAATTGAACAAGTAGAAGAAAGAAATTCAAGCTTGAAGATAAGGTCTTCAAATTAACCCAATCCAACAAAGACAAAGAAAAAAGAATAAGAAAATATGAACAAAACATCCAAGAAGTCTGGCATTATGTTAAATGACCAAATCTAAGAATAATCGGTGTACCTGAGGAAGAAGAGAATTCTAAAAGCCTGGGAAACATATTTGGGGGAATAATTGAGGAAAACTTCCCCAGCCTTGTGAGAGACCTAGACAGCCAAATATAGAAAGCACAAAGAACACCTGGGAAATTCATTGCAAAAAGATCTTTACCTAGGCACACTGTCATCAAGTTATCCAAAGTTAAGACAAAGGAAAGAATCTTAAGAGCTGTGAGATAGAAGCACCAGGTAACCTATAAAGGAAAACCTATCAGATTAACAGCAGATTTCTCAGCAGAAACCCTACAAGCTAGAAGGGATTGGAGACCTATCTTCAGTCTCCTCAAACAAAACAATTACCAACAAAGAATTTTGTATCCCCCAAAACTAAGCATAATATATGAAGGAAAGATACACTTGTTTTCAGACAAACAAATGCCGAGAGAATTCGCCATTACCAAACCACCACTACAAGAACTGCTAAAAGGAGCTCTAAATCTTAAAACAAACCCTGGAAACACATCAAAACAGAATCTCTTTAAAACATAAATCACACTCACACAGGACCTATAAAACAAAAATACAAGTTAAAAAGCAAAAACAAAAAACCAAAGTACACAGGCAACAAAGAGCATGATGAAAGCAATGGTACCTCACATTTCAATACTAACATTGAATGTAAATGGCCTAAATGCTCCACTTAAAAGATACAGAACCAGAAGCACAGAATACATAAGAAGTCACCAACCAACTATCTGCTGCCTTCAGGAGACTCACCTAACACATAAGGACTCATATAAACTTAAAGGGGTGGGAAAAGGCATTTCATGCAAATGGACACCAAAAGTGAGCAAGGGTAGCTATTCTTATATAAGACAAAACAAACTTTAAAGCAACAGTGGTTAAAGGAGACAAAGAGGGACAGTATACAATGGTAAAAGGCCTTGTCTAACAGGAAAATATCACAATTGTAAACATATATGCATCTAACACTGGAGCTCCCAAATTTATAAAATAATTACTCATAGACTTAAGAAATGAGATAGCAGCACAATAATAGTGGGGGCTTCAATATTACACTGACAGCACTAGACAGGTCATCAAGACAGAAAGTCAACAAAGAAACAATGGATTTAAACTATACCTTGGAACAAATGGACTTAACAGATACATACAGAACATTTCATCCAATAACTGCAGAATACACACTCCATTCAACAGCACATGGAATGTTCTCCAAGATAGACCATATGATAGGCCACAAAACGAGCCTCAATAAATTTAAGAAAACTAAAATTATTTCAAGCACTCTCTCAGACTACAGTGGAATAAAACTGGAAAGCAACTCCAAAAGCAACCTTCAAAATCATGAAAATATATGGAAATTAAATAATCTGGTCCTGAATGAGCATTGGGTCAAAGATGAAATCAAGATGGAAATTTAAAAATTCTTCAAACTTAATGACAATAATGACACAACCTATCAAAACCTCTCGGATACAGCAAAGGTGGTGTTAAGAGGAAAATTCATAGCCCTAACTGCCTATATCTACATCAAAAAGTCTGAAAGAGCAGAAAAAGACAATCTAAGGTCACACCTCAGGGAAACAAACAAACAAGAATAAACCAAACCCAAACCCAAACCCGGCAGAAGAGAGGAAATAACCAAGATCAGAGCAGAACTAAATGAAATTGAAACAAACAAACAAACAAAAATATAAAAGATAAATGAAACAAAAGCTGGTTATTTGAAAAGATAAATAAAATTGATAGACCATTAGCAAAATTAACCAAGAAATGAAGAGAGAAAATCCAAATAACCTCACTAAGAAACAAAACAGGTGATATTACAACTGGCACCACAGAAATACAAAAGATCATTCAAGGCTACTACGAACACCTTTATGCACATAAACTTTATGCACATAAATGCAGAAAACCTAGGAGAGGATAAATTCCTGGAAAAATACAACTCTCTTACCTTAAATCAGGAAGAATTAGGTATCCTGAACAGACCAATAACAAACAGTGAGATTTAAATGGTAATTTAAAAATTACCAACAAAAAAAGCCCAGGACCAGATGGATTCACAGCAGAATTCTATGAGACATTCAAAAAAGAATTTGTACCAGTCCTTTTGACACTATTCCACAAGATAAAGAGGGAACCCTCCCTAATTCATTCTATGAAGCCAGCAGCACTCTAATACCAAAACCAGGAAAGGACATAACCACAGTAGAAAACTACAGACCAATATCCTTGATGAATATAGATGCTAAACTCCTTTACAAAATACTAGCTAACCAAATTCAACAGCATATCAAAAAGATAATCTACCATGATCAAGTGGGTTTCATACCAGGGATGGAGGGATGGTTTGATGTATGTGAGTCAATAAATGTGATACATCACATAAACAGAATTTAAAAAAAAATCACACGATCATCTCAACAGATGCAGAAAAAGCATTCGACAAAATCCAGCATCCCTTTATGATTAAAACGCTCAGCAAAATTGGCATAGAAGAGACATACCTTAACGTAATAAAAGCCATCTATGACAAACCCACAGCCAGCATAATACTGAATGGGGAAAGTTGAAAGCTCTCCCTCTGAGAACTGGAACAAGACAAGGATGCCCACTCTCACCACTCCTCTTCAACACAGTACTGAAAGTTCTAGCCAGAGCAATCAGATGAGAAAGAAATAAGGGGCATTCAAATTGGTAAAGAGGAAGCCAAACTGTCATTGTTCATTTGCTGACGATATGATTATTTACCTTGAAAACCCTAAGAACTCCTCCAGAAATCTCCTAGAATTGATAAAAGAATTCAGCAAAGTTTCCAGATACAAGATTAATGTACACAAATCAGCTCTTCTGTACACCAACAGTGGCCAATAAGAGAATCAAATCAAGAACTCAACCCCTTTTACAATAGCTGAAAAAAATAAAATAAAGTACTTAGGAATATACCTAACCAAGGAGGTGTAGAGGTGAAACACCCCTACAAGGAAAACTACAAAACACTGCTGAAAGAAATTACAGATGACACAAACAAAAGGAAACACATCCCATGCTCACGGATGGGTAGAATCAATATCATGAAAATGACCATACTGTCAAAAGCAATGTACAAAGTCAGTGCAATCTCCATCAGAATACCACCATCATTCTTCACAGAATTAGAAAAAACAATTCTAAAATTCATACGGAACCAAAAAAGAGCCCACATAGCCAAAGGAAGACTAAGCAAAAAGAACAAATCTAGAGGCATCACATTACCTGATTTCAAACTACACTGTAAGGGCCTAGTCACCAAAACAGGATAGTACTGGTATAAAAATAGGCACGTATACCAATGGAAGACAATAGAGAACCCAGAAATAATCCCAAATACTTACAGCTAACTGATCTTCAACAAAGCAAACAAAAACATAAAATGGGGAAAGAACATCCTTTTCAACAAATGGTGCTGGGATAATTGGCTAGCCACATGTGGGAGAATGAAACTGGATCCTCATCTCTTACCTTATACAAAAAGCAACTCAAGATGGATTAAGGACTTAAATCTAAGACCTGAAATTATAAAAATTTTAGAAGATGACATTGGAAAAACCCTTCTAGACATTGGCTTACACAAGGATTTCATGACCAAGAAGTCAAAAGGAAGTGCAATAAAAACAAAGATAAATTGCTGGGACCTAATTAAACTAAAGAGCTTTTGCACAGCAAAAGAACAGTCAGCAGAGTAAACAGATGTGGGAGAAAATCATCCACAATCTATACATCTGGCAAAAGACTAATATCCAGAATCTACAACAGATTCAAACAAATCAGTAAGAAAACAATCCCATCAAAAAGTAGGCTAAGGACATGAATAGCCAATTCTCAAAACAAGATATACAAATGGCCAACAAACACGAAAAAATGCTCAACATCACTAGTGATCAGGGAAATACAAATTAAAACCACAACATGATATCATCTTACTCCTGCAATATGGCCATAATCAAAAAATCAAAAACCAGTAGATGTTGGCGTGGATGCAGTGAACAGAGAACACTTCTGCACTGCTGGTGGGAACTAAACTAGTACAACTACTGTGGAAAACAGTGTGAGATCCTTAAAGAACTAAAAGTAGAACTACCATTTGATCCAGCAATCCCACTACTGGGGATCTACCCAGAGGAAATGAAGTCATTATTTGAAAAAGATACTTGCACACACGTTTATAGCAACACAATTCACAATTGCAAAATCATGGAACCAACCCGAATGCCCATCCATCAATGAGTGGATAAAAAAGTTGTGAGAGAGAGATATATATATGTATATATATGTGATGGAATACTATGCAGCCATAAAAAGGAATGAATTAACAGCATTTGCAGTGACCTGGATGAGACTGGAGACTATTATTCTAAGTGATGTAACTCAGGAATGGAAAAACCAAACATCGTATGTTCTCACTGATATTTGGGAGCTAAGCTATGAAGATGCAAAGGCATAAGAACAATACAATGGACTTCGAGGACTTGGGGGGAAGAGTGGGAGTGGGGCAAGAGATAAAAGACTACAAATATTGTGCAGTGTATATGTGGGTGATGGGTGCACCAAAATGTCACACGTCACCACTAAAGAACTTACTCATGTAACCAAATACCACCTGTACTCCAATAACTTATGGAAAAGTAAAACAATTAAATAAAATTAAAATTTAAAAAAAAGAGAGAAAATCCACACTATCTCTTCCTAAAGGAATTTAAGCAGGTGGAGCGAAAGCTGAGAATGAGCTCTTGTTATACAACCCACCCCTTTGTCTTCCCCACATAACCATCTGAAAAAAATGTCAACTCTGGAACGATCTTAAATGGAAAAATCTTAAATCTCCCAAATTCTTTTTGCATATCCTCAGATTGGTGTCCCTGCAAATTCATGATCTCAACTCCACCCAGTAATCTGATGTTCACATAGTTAAGTCTGTCTCCCATTGCTCACTGTGTCTGAGAAGAGGAAGAGGATTCCATTTTCTCTCAGGGTTTCCCTTCCTCATCTGCACAGACACCTATCTTTTCTCTCTTATCCTCGTGCCACAATGGAAGTGGTGCTCCCATGTCCCATCATCTAAGGCTGATTCCTTAACTTGAGCTCTTGAGTCAGTCCTCACCTGCCTCATCTGGGAGATGATCTGATAGTTATCCTTTTTGCATTTTCAGTTTATCTTTGACTACTAGCTAAGTCGTCCCCACCGTAAACTCTCACCCATCTAGGGAGAACACACACGCACACATGCACACATACCAACACTCACTCATTCTCTCTCTCTCTCTCTCTCTCCATGTCCCTCTGGCCTATCTTCTTCTCTAGGGAAATTATAGATAGAGTCAAAGAGGCCTGAGGTTGAATCCCAACTCTATGATTTATGAGCTATATGAATCCTTGACAAACTATTTAAATTCTCCAAACCTCTATTTCCTCATCCATACCGAGTAATCCATATATCACAAGGTGGTGTAGAATAATCTGGATAAGGAACATAAAGCATTTGGCATAGTCTCTGGCATATACAAAAACTTAATTACAATGCCATTGTTATCATTAATTCCTCCTTTTCACAAACTGCTTTTGTGTTCCTTACTTCTCCTTCAGTCTTCTACATCTGGCTTTTGTAACTCTCATTCTGCTAAACCAAATTCATCATGGTCAGCAACAACCTTCTTAGGACCAATAATAGGATACTTTTGCTTCCAAACCTTACAAAACCATTGTTTCTGTGCCATTCCCCACCATGGGCAACTTTTCCTCCAAATAACTGCCTTTCCTGTGCACCTATGACTGACTCTCTCCACCTTGACCCCCTCCCCCAGTACCACCAATGTGTATTCATCCCTCAATCTCAACTTACAGGAGGGTTTCTCAAACTCGGGGTGCTATTCACATTTGAAGCCTGATAATTATTGTGAGAGGCTGTCCTGGGCATTGTAGGATATTTAGCAGCATCCCTGACATCCCCACTAGATGATGGTAGCATCTTCCCTAATACCCAGTAGTGACAACCAACAGTGCTTCAACTGTCTCTCTGGAAACACTGCCAAATGACCCCCTTCCACCTCCAGAAGAGTTAGTGCAAAATCATACCCAATTGAGTACCACTTTCTCTAGAAGGCCTTTCCTGGCAACCCAAGGCTGTGCTGGACCCTTCCTAGGTACCCTTGAATCTCCCAAACATTTTTACACAGCACCATTCACTTAGTTGCCTCTTTCCCCACAGTGTATTGTGAGTTTCTTGAAAGCAGGGACTGTGTTCTGTTCTGTTCAAACCTATCTCCAGGCAGAGTCCAGAACCCATACATTGTTGTTCCTCTATTTGGAGTTCTTCCTCCAAATTTATTACAAGACTTAGTTTAATAACAAATTTTCAAGGGAGGACTCCATGCACACTAAATATAAACTGATGATAACATGCATCCCTTTTGAGAAATGTATAAATGTGGGGAAAAGTGCATCTTAGCACTGACGAAATAAGGAATTACACATTTGCTAATGCTCAGGAACTGCAAGGCTGTATGTGTTTGTCGGGGGAGGGAGAGGGCTGGTGGAGAAGCTTGAGGATCAGAATTAGAGCACAGCTTTAGCCTCAGTCCCATATGGCCATGAGCTAGGGACTGACTGGCTTGTGGCTGGAGGCGAATCCATGGATCAGCAGGGCCCTGCTGCCAGCCTCTTTCCCTCTCTATTCTCCTTCCCTAATCTCAATGCCATCTTTGTCTTAAGACTGTCTAGCAGATCTGGCATTTTTGAACTTAAGGATACTTCTACCTTTGTCTTCCTTTTCTCATATTCTTGTGCATATTACTGTGCTCCTTATTCTGTCCCTGCCTCTGGCAATGAATTTCAGACAAAGAGGAGTGTCCTTACAAAACATAATTTTTACTCATAAAACATTACTACATTCAGAAGACTGGTGTATTTAGGGGATGAGAAGCATCACGACTGAAAAGAACTGGTCTCCAAACAGTTTATTTCCATGGAATTACTAAAAAAAGTAAGTCTTCAAAGATCGACATATTAAAGTAGAATGAGGTCACTGATGGCAAAAGTTCAACAGTGTAGGCAAAGTTCTCTTGTCACCAAAGCTAAGAACCCCAGGCATCTAGTTCTTTTTCCTACATACCAAAACCTGTACTTCTTAGGGAATTCTTAGGGGAAGTGTTCTTTCATGTTTATAGTTAAGTGAAAAAATAAGTTGCAAAACAGAACACATAATCTGTTTCTACTCAAATACTGATAATAATATGATGCAAATATGTAAATATAGAAAAATGACCAGAAGCCATATACCTTAAACTTTTACCGGTGAAGTTTTGTCTGAAGGGGAGGTTGAAAAGAAGTTTTACCCTTTCTGAATTCCAACTTCTATAGTGTTTGTGTGATTTTTATTAGTATGTGGGCTTTACAAGTTGGAACTTTTGTTTGTTTGTTTAAATGTTTTCAGAGAAATCAGAAAACAAACTAAATAGTCTCTCTCAAAAAATCCCCAAGTTCATGAATGGTTGGCCAACAAGTCAGCCCACATTTTAGGGAATGTGTGGGTGTGTGATCACTCTGGTGTTTAAATACTTAACATGAATCCACAAAATAATGTTGGCACGTGAAGAAAAGAGGCACAGCCAAGACTGACCACAGAACATTAACTGCCTATTAGCAAGTGGACCAAATGTCAATGCTTTGCGAGCTGTCTTCATAAACTTCAGACAGGAGCAGGTGTATCCCATACAAGAGACAGCAAGGTTTAGCAGAAACACATATTTGAACAAAATATTTCATCAATCAGTTGATCTCATTGATCTAATGTTCAATTTTGTTCTAGGAGGCCCTAAGGAGGACAGGTTCTGTCCTCAGTGGATTATATACTTTACTTTCTACCCCCCAAACACAAATAAACATCTTAAATGTCACTCCAGGAAATATTAGAAGCAATATAACCCATTACCTTCTGGAGCTATATGGGATACTAGCCATGACCACCTCATCCCGCAACTGAGATCAGGTGGGAAATCTGAGATGCCATGAGGTCGCGTCTGGCTTAGAAGTGTCTTGTCATTGCCAAGGTCCACTCCACCTCACATCTAGACTGGTGAAGAGGGAATCATTGATCTGGAGCTCTCTGTCCTCATTTATAAAAAAATCATTTTCCATTGAGCCAAAAACAAATATTTATTGACCAGCTGCCACATGCCAGCACCATCCACTAACTAAACATCTGAGTGCCTATTACATAGCTAGTACGGTTCTAGACATGGGAGAAAAACAAAAACAATGAGGGAGACAGAAGGCTGGTATAAGGCATGTTCCTTCTCATGGAAGTTAAAAATATAGTTGGGATAAGACTAATATAAAAAAAATCAGAGAATGAAGAATTCCAAACACTCTTAATAAGGCATAGATTGTTATAGTACAGTTTCCAAGTACAGAGATGGAGAGGGCAGTTATGATTAGACCATTGGGAAAGAAAAGGACATGATTTAAGGCTAGAAAGGGTGGGTTAGATAATGAATGTTCTTGTTTTTTTTTTTTTTGCATTGCATTTCTTTTCATAAGTAAATAAAACCGTGATGTAGAGGGGAGGTGAACATCATAACCAGACTGAATGGTTTGTCTACGAAGAACTCCATGAATATATATAAGAAAGAGGTACCCAATACATAATCCCAACCCCAAAAAGATGGTATTACAGGAGTTTCAAGTTTTTGTTTCCATGAATGTTCTTGAAAGCTAGCAATCAGCACAGGTCACTAGAACTAGCATAGGTTTTAGCAAAGAAAGACAATAGGACCTCTAACTTCCTGACCTGTATAATGGGACTAAAATATATCCATTTCATAGGTATTAAAAAACGTAAGATCTATCCAGTTTCAAATGTCAGAGCCTTCCCTCCCTCCCTTCATTCGGACAGAAACAGGTTTCTCTTACCATCCTTGATCAGGGCAATGTGATATAATGAAAGCTGTGTCCTATCAAGATTATTTTGGCAGCATTAAGAGGGACTCCTAGAGGTGAAGAGGATTGTGGGAAACAGGCTGCTAAGCAGCTGCTAAGATGGCCCAGGGACGAGATAAAGGAAGCCTGGGCCAGACGATGCACTGGCGATGAAGAGGAGGGGTCAAGCCTACATGATATTTAGAAGGGAACACGGACAGAAGCTAATGCTTGGTGCACTCTGTCTAATAACCAGGTCACCACTTTCTGACCCATCCAGAGTAACTAATGAGATGTGGTCTAAGCTCAATTTTTTCTAACACATGTCAAGAACAGTCTGCTCTTTGATAATAAATGAAAAATGATACTTCCAACCGAATTTTAAAAGAACAGTGCCAATGAAGGTATGGAATATTATCCAAGAAGCAACAGACCTTAGGTAGGAAACAGTTTAAACAAAGGGTACTCAGAGATAGTGCATCAACCTATGATAATGGTATTCCCATAAATTTCCTATTTAACTAGAGAGCAAGGAAATTACCTAGACCAGCAATGTCAGATTAAAAAATCATGCCTGCCATGTATGTGATTTTAAATTTTCTAGCAGCTAGAAACAAGTGTAATTAACTTCAATAACATAGTCTATGTAGCCTAATATATCCAAAAATATTATCTCAATAATATTTTTGTATTTATCAGTATAAAACTTATATTTATCAATATAAAACTTACTGAGATATTTCATCCTTTTTTTTAATGAGCTTCAACATTCAGTGTATTTTAGACTTACACAGTAGCATATCCATTTGGACCAGGCACTGTTTCAAAGGCTGTTTCACTGTTTCTAGTGCTCAACAGCCACCTGTGGCTCAGGGCTACCATACTGGACAGCACAGACCTAGAAAACCTTGAAGGATTCCTTTGAACAAAGTACTTATTTAAGAGTTTTCATTGGCACTCACCTTGAGGTAGTTACCTAATGCAGCTGAACATCTGGAGTGAGAGATTTAAAATGCTAATCTAATCACATCTGTTGCCATGCTTACAGCCCTGTAATACCTTTACATTTTCCTTCAGATAAAGACCAAAGAGTCAGGGATTCCTCCCACTTAAAAAAGGAAAGACTGTTGTATTTTTTAATGGATGACTTAACTAATATCTTCATATCTTCTCTCCGTAATAGAGATACAAAGTTCTTTCTTAAAGCAGCATGTCTCTACTACCTACACTGTCAAACTGATTATTTACAGAATGCACCAACCCGAGAGCTGAGCCAGCTGAAAAACACCTTCAGCCAACAGGGGCTGTTTTGAACCTCGGCCTAGCAGCACCCAGTATGGCAGTGAGGAGCATGGGTTTGCAGCCCACCTACCGGTTTAAATCCAGTTTTTATCAATTCACAATGGTTAGATCTTGGCAAGTTGTATAACCTCACTCAGCTTCCATTTCCTCATTGTAAAAAGTAGTAAAGATGGTACTATTTCATAGGATTATAACAAGGATTAAAAGAGGAAGTACTAACAATCAGTTTGCACATAGTCTGTTGCCAATAATTCCTAGCCATATATTTTCACAGACTTCTCTAGTCCTCCAGAAATGTCAGGATCACACTTCTCAATAATCTCAAAGAGGTTTGTAGGCAGCACTTCACAACGGATAGAGAGCAACTGACCTGCATTCACATCCCAGTTTTGACACCTACCATCTAGTACAAGTGTGCAAGTTACTTAACCTGTCTAAAGCCTCTGTTTTCTCCTATGCTAAATAGAAATAACAATAAAATTACATCCACTGCACAACAATATAGTGAGGATTAAATGAGACAACAGAAATAGCAGGGATTCTGACTCTTAGAAAATATAGTTCCTGCCATCTCCTGAGTACTATTAGCATTACCCCTTTCCCTCTCCATCAGAGCCTGGTGCTTTCAACATATTAGTCTGGGGATGAGTTGGGCGACACCTCTTCGTCTGCACTCTTTGAGTGCAGTTAAGGAAAATGAAAACAATTATGATAGTACTGTTTACTATTTCCATGGGCATTTGTTATATTACCAAATATTTACCATGTCCTTTTATCATCACTAAAATCCATCCTACAAAAGCCATAAAAAGCCATCTCAGCAACTGACTCCAAGGACTACTCTATGAAAAGGATGGTGATTTCCTTCCATGATGATACATTCTCACAAGGTTAGAGGATGTCCCCTGAATATCCCCAACTTCCTTTAAAAGACTACAAAGCATTTGTCATTTGCGGGTGAGTCATCCATGTTGTACTGGAAAGGGCTGGTCAGAAGACAAGGTTTGGGTCTCTCTCCTGGCAATCAACCAGCTATGATTTTGGGGAAGTCGCTTGACCTCTGTGGGTCTTAAGGAGAGCACATCTGCTTCATGGCATTGTGTTATGAAGAACACATTTGTATGTATACTGAAAGCCTTGGTCTGATTTCTAAAGAGCTTTGCAAATCAATGTAAGGCAGGGATTTGTTTAAAGCTGACTTCCACACTTTTATGTTCTGGTAGTATATTTCAGGAATTTGCTCTGATACAGAAGGGGGCTCTTGTGTTACGTCACCTGTGTCATCTTCCCCCTAGTTCCAAAGTCAGTAACTGGAGATCCAGACCTCTAACTTTGAGAGCACGAATGGGATGAGGCAAAGGCAAGAAGCCTGGGGCCAGGGTGACTCACAGCTGTGGAATCCATTAACGGTGAAAGGCTCTTTGCATTCCTCCTCCATGTCAAGTCTCTGGGTTAGCAAGGTACAGATGACAGACGGAGGAAACAGGCCTATTTCTTTGCAGACCAAATATTATTCATCTATGCACAACATGCGTGTGTGTGTGTGTGTGTGTGTGTGTATGTGTGTGTGTGTGAGAGAGAGAGAGTATATGCCTCCAAATAAATATGAAGGCAAAGATCTAAGCAAATTATTCTTCTGCTAAACTATATAAAACCAGAAACTGACTTGATGCAGTTGTCTTCTTTTCCACTGCCCTGGAGTTTCGCAAATTGAACCCCACAAATCCTTAGATACCGTAAAAATTTTCAATAAAAAATGTAAGTGAGAAGAACTCTTAGATGAGCCATTGAAATTCTCCAACATTGTGAGACTCTGAGATTGTGGTGTTACTGACTGGGGCATAGGGATGTGCAGGTTGTGTGACAAGTTTGATGATGTCCAAAAATGTTTTTACTGGTAAAAAACCTAAAGCAAATAAAGCCTGCATGATATGCGTATGTATATAGCTACCTAATCTTCTGAGTTGCACTTTTGTTAAACGGATGCCAGGATTATTATAGAACAAAAGGAAAGAACCTCAAAACGAACATTCCAAATACCTTGTGCTTGGATTTTCTCACAGCTGTAGTTATTAAAACACTATTAAACCAGCTGCTAATAATTTTCAAATGGTCCATTAGTTCTACCAATGACCTTGGGCCACCACCAATTTCAGACCTTGTCTTCATGTCTTAATCAACACATGCCACAAATGGAATCCCCTGCTCTTTCAATACAGAAATACATTTAAAAGAAAGATTGTTGATTGCATAGGTTCTTTGTCATTAGGGAATTTGTATAATATGGAATTTAACCTAAGAACCCCAAATCCTCCTGAAAGGAAAATGGTTCCTCTGAGATTTCTCTCTCTAAAGCAAGGTGAAAGCTAAACTTTATTATTATTATTATTTTCCTTGTTTAACAGAACAGAATGCATGGATGGGTCTCTCAGGACTCTTTGGAAAAAACTCTCTTGAATATGCTTGATCAACAATGGGAACCTATCCAGAGGGGAAAAATAAGCCAGGAAAACATACTCTAAGCTACTTCAGATAAATATCAAGAAACGTCACCTTTTCTATAATCAAGGGTGTGGAGAGGGGAAGAACTTGCAAAAGTGATTTCATGTTCAGATGTGATTTATTAATGGGACTAATGATAATTCAAAGAGAAATCAACACCATGAAAACAAGAACGCCAAGACTAAAAGGAATGTCCTTTTCTTAGGCTTGGAACCGAAAATATTTTTCTCTCTCGTGACCATCTTAACTTCAAAAGCAGAAGCAAGGAATGTCAATCTGTATGGAGCTCCTCTGGCCGCTTACTATGTTTCCATTCTTTCCACAGAGAAGGGGAGAGGCAGTCTATTGTGTGTCTCCGCCAACAAGATGAGGAAAAAAAATCACTTGTTTTTAAACTTTCGGAGGACACAGATAACTCAGGGAAAACAAAGAAAACACGGAGATTAATAAAAATTATTTTGGCATATTAGATTTTAAAAATCAAGAAAGTCTAAGAATTCAAGACATGTTCAGAACTCCTAATGGCAAAAAGCATGAGCTTCAAGGTTTGTGCACCAGGGAAATGCATTTTTCTTTTTTTGCCTCTTGTTGTTATTTATTCAGTACTTTTGTTCCAGGAAGAATTCTTCTTCATTACTGTATATACCAAACAATCTCCCATTTCCTAGAAATCAATCATCTCCTTTTTTCAGCTGGTGTATTTTCTGTTCCACCTCTGACTTTTTTACTAAATTAGCTAAAAATCTCCTTGATTTCCTGTACTAGCCATATGATTTGTCCAAAAAAGAAAAAGACTATCTTATTCTTTACTCAACCAGAAGGGTACAAAGAAAACCATCAGATTTTAAGGATGCCATTTAGTCTTCAAGAATAAAAGTGAGAAAGTTGCTTGGGTCATCTCTTTGTTCACCATTGCTGGCAAGATTCCAGGCAAGAGTATGTGGTAATCTCATGATAATTGAACAACATAGTCTATTATGCACTCCCTATGATCCAATATTGTTTCATGTCACAGCATGATGCAAGTGACATAAGCCTTAGCGCAGAGGACAAAGGCCGGGAATGACCTCCAGAATTCCGTATCAAAGCATATGCCCTCCGACCCTAGACACATTTGGCTAACCTGAGACATTTACCCATATTATGAAGGTAAACCTAAGTGCATCATCATTGTGAGTGGGGACAAGCTTCAAATGTTTCTCGCTACAAATGGAGTTGAGCCTAACTACACCATACAAGTGTAAAACCATGTCTGTGGACATACAGAAAGAACTGCAGGTGTGTGGATATGATATTTGATTAAGTGGTTTCAAGTGCTAGATTTTTGTATGCCCAAAAAGGACTCCTGAAGGAAATGAAGGAATTCTCCCGACAATGTTTAAGTAACTCCAAACCAAGAGACCAGAAGATCACTTCCTGGAAGGGGTACTGCATGCGCTGTTGGGTTGATGACTGAAATTCTTGAGGTGCATACACACAAATGATTGTGGAACAAAGGCTGACAACAGAATTACATAGCTCAGTCAAGGTCATGAAATTCTCATAGTTTTTATTGCCAAAAGAGCTAAATGCCACCACTAGATTTTACCAACTTTTAGGCAGAATATATACAATGATGTATGCCTGGTCTAAGAATCCTGTGGGTACGTTAACTGGATGGCAGCTGGAAAGTAAGGTGGAGTCAAGCTCCATACTAGAGCATAAAACACTCAAAGAAATGGTCACACCTATTAGTTGGCCTGGATATGCATAAGTATCAACGCCACTGTAGCTTCTTAAGGCAGTTACCCTGCACTCTGATCACCTGGGTAAGCCAATATATCTGAAAGAATGGATAACAAGAAAGATACCCAAATACCTTTATTTGGGGGAGTTGATCATCAGCAAATAAAGATAGCACATAAGCCAAATAAAATGCATTAAAACGCACCACTTCTAGCGGTGGTGGTAATGTGTTAGACCTGCTAATAACTAGAGATGTAAATACTAGATTATGAGCCTCTAAAAGGCAGGGTCTAGGTCTTTCATTTCGGTAGAGCCAACATTTAGCACAAAGCCTGGGAAGCAGTCAAATGCTCAGTAAGTATTTAAATGAATGAACAAATGAATGAAAAAGTGTAAAAAACAAGTAAGCCCAGGGTACAGCATTCAGTAACAGGGAAACAGGGAGTCTCTTTTCAACTAACCAAGGAAAGTGTGAGCGGGGAAAGGCCGTGTAAACACCAATGGCAGCCACAAATCAAAGAGCAAAGCAGGGGGAGTCACAGTCTGACAAAGAGAGTTCTCCAGCCCTGTTCCCTTTTAACCAGACTCCCCCGTACCTATACCACATCCCATCACTGGCATTACTTTCAAATCCACAAGACAGCAGCAGCGACAGTAACACCCTGAGCTCGTTAACGATCACAACCCTCTGAGCTACCCCAGCACAGCGAAGCAGAGACAGGAAAGTTTTACAAGATAAATGGGGAGGCAGCATTTCTGAGGCCTCCCTTTTAAAAGGGGTGGGGAGGAAGGGTGTGTACATAGGGAGTGGACGTACTGACTGACTTCCACCTAGGTGCCCCATTAGGCCAATATTTTGCAAAACCAGGTGTGTGCAATTTGCTTATTAAAGTTCTCACCCTGGGGCAACTGACAAGACTCATCAGTCCTGGGAGATGTGTGCTATGACCCCAAGGCAAGTTAAAGCATATCCGGAATATTTTAAGCTAGAAAGAGAATCTTTCTGTTAAAGTGAAAGGGGATCATGCTGCTGAAACAACTAAGAGGAAAAGGAATTAAAAGTAGTTTGTTCCCAGTTTTGTGTAGAAATTACACCATTATCTTCCAAAAACAAAGGCTCAAGGTTAGATTGAGGTTCCAGAAAGAACATGGGAAAGGTTTTTAATCGATGATTCTGTAAGTGGTGGCACTTCAGAAGGAAATATTCCAGCAGAGGGTAAAAGCTCCAAGGTGGCCTACCTTGCCTACTTCCTAAGAGGTCCAAGAGTCAACACTTTTGAACACCAGGATCTTAGAAATCCAAGTTAACGCTCTCTCATTATTAGCTAATACGATGGGAAGAGTGACAGATGTGGAGTAGCCAATGGTAACAGACTGCAGTGGCATTTCATATAAGGAGCTATCTGATGCTGAAGACGCCAAAAAAGAGCCCCAATTATGTTTTCCAAACTGGCCAAGATGGGCAAATGGATGCAACTGAATGGGAAATGGCAGTAGCTTTTCCTATGCTGTTATCAATGGCATTCATCTCAAATTAGACGTTAGCAGACTGCTCTACCAGTGAAACACAGCTTCCTCCCTGCCAAACCCTATTCAGGGCAAAGTATTGTCAGTTCGTACATAAAAAGATAGCCATGACAGAACTCTGGTGGTAGATCTAAATCCACAGTTACAGAACAGCTATCATGTACCTAGCACTGGGCTAGACAACCATGAATTCATGGCATGCTTTAGATTGCCAGGCACATTTATCTCCCACATTCATCTTCACAACAGTTTGTCTTTGGAAGTAGAAAGGGTTCCAAAATTACACTTGAGAGGGTCGTGTTATGAGAAAATTTATTATCACTGTTTCCTTCTAAATGTACTACATAAACTATTTAACGATAACTCAAAAAGTCCTTCTTAATCACAGTTTCATCACTCTATTTGAAATCTACAGATTCTAGTATGTTGCAAGGCAATCATGACCCCTGTGAATTCAATGATAAAGAGTTCATTTGTCTCATTAAAATAAGAGAGAAAGGAAAGAAAAAAAAATACATATATATATGCAACGTGGGTTTAGCTTTCAAGATCCAGAGGGTGTTTGCACTACTAAACAACTTCGTTACCTTGAGCAAGTCCCTTAAATGTTCTTGGATTCAACTTCTCTGGCTATAAGATAACATTAAATAAATAACTTCGAAGGTTCCTTCTAGTTTTATTGCAACAAGTAAGAAACCTGTCAGCAAGTATCTTGGAATACTGATAGTCAGGGAACCAAGGTTCCAGTTGGGCTCTGCATTATGACCTTTGTGAAACTGTTTTTTTACTTCCATTTATGGAGGGAGAGGATTTAGTAGATGGCCTAGGAGGATGTAGGCAAGGAAAAGCCAGCTGTGGATAACATGTAAGAACAACATGTAAGAAGATGGTGGTAAAAGAGATGAATGACTCCCCAGCCTTAACAGGGTTAGACAATACCAACAATGCAGAAAGACAGCTCTTCATGATAGGTTATAAAACTCATGGGGAAAACCTTATCATTCGGTCAAACTGCTACTCAACAACTTAGTTACCCTGGATAAATCACCTGGACAAGCTTTTCTGAATGAGATTCTCTGCCCTTGACTAAATATTCTCTTCTTTGTTTGAAAACATTTAGAAATAGGATGTCTTCATGAACACCAAGGGAGAAAGTGTTTTGGTAAAGAGTAAGCCTGTAATTTTAAGTCACATAATTGTAAGGGACAGCCAAGTATAGGGAAGTGCCACCGCCTGTCATTTACCCTCTCCCGCCTATTGCAGACTTCTCTGCTTGATCTCCACACTCTTTTCCAACAAGCCTAGACAAGGTACAGGATCCTCAAAGTGGAGCTCCAGGCATTCTCCACCAATCAATCAAAATTGGCACGAGAAATAGAAGCTATCTGCCAACACTGTTGTAGTGGAATAAGCATGGATCACCAGGGCAGAAAACGGAGATTCCATTTCAGGCTTCCTTAACTAACTTCCTACACTGTGGACTTTGCACACATCATTTCAGCCTTTCCAGAGCTGTAAAATGAAGGGGTTAAGTGGGATGATTTCCTAGGTCCATATAACCAGTGACTTCACATAGACTGCGGATGACAGGCACACTCCTTCCTTTTCAGACCCTCTCTCTTCTGTTTTTTTTTTTTTTTTTTTTTTTTTTTTTTTTGTAGCTGACACTGTTGTGTATTTGAGGATGAAGATTTTGAATGTGCTCACAGTCTATGTCTGGATCCTCAGGGTGGCATCCTGGCATTTTATTTTTAAAACCAGGATCTAGTATCATTGCCAACATGCAGTGGCTTGAATCCTGAGAGTTGGATACCCTTGAGTCATTATCAACTTTCGAAATAGGCAGCACATTCACACAGCTAACAGAAAGACACTTCAAACTTTAAAATAATTTTGGATCTACATAAACATACCTGAGTCATGAAAAGACAGAGAAAGCTTGAAGAGTGGTCCAGTGAGGTAACAATCTCAGCCACCTTCTTAACCACCCCACCACTACTTTTCTTTTTTACTAAGTCAGTAGTGCTCAATGAGTCATTATGTGGCTACCTCCTATCAGGCTAAGGCTAACAAACCCACTGCTTGGGTATGAGTTACCTCTTGATTATTATTCAATAAAATACAAACTGTTCTAGTTTGTTATTTTATTTAAAATAGGCATCACACATTTTTTTAAGGCTACCTTGAGCATACGTTACCTTTTCCTGGGGAAAACAAAAGGTCCCGTCTATCTAGATGAGGAAACATCCAAAGAGCAAATAATTATGAGAACATGACTCTCTCTGGCATCCTCCCCTTCTCTCCAACTGGTTTTTATGAGGACAGGGAATAGGGATAGAGGAACTGGAAACTCTTAAGAATCAGGTGGGCTCCAAAATATCAAGCAGTCCTCAACATCAGTCCCATGTGCAAGATAGCCACTTCAAGTTGTCCTTGTTCTAAAGTCTTGATGGTAGCATGAGCTCTGCACCATACGCCTAAAGGGTGACCTAATGCTGAGTTCTGCTGGGGCAGCTGGAACTGGACAGGATTGTTTGCCACGGTGATCTGAGTCACTTCTCAGCAACATCTCAGGGTTAACAAGATCACATGTTCAGCTGCTACTTAAAGCCTTGGAGGCACTTCAACCTCTTAACTTGGGTAAGCATTAGGAACCTAGTAGGTAGTGTCCAACTCCTCAAAATAACTTTAAAGAGACTATACTCCCTTTCTTGAAGCTTCTAAGCATGGCAAGGACACAACCAAGAACCACAGGTTCTTGGGCCATGACTGCTGCTTTCTGTTACTAAAAAATTACTGTCAACCAGACAAATTTTCTCAAATTATTTTCTTTTTCTACTCAATTGTTTCTTCTCTTCTACCTCTAAATCAACATTCTTTTCATTCCCATAAGCTCTTAAAGTTAGAAGGAAAGTGAAGAAAGATTAAATTCTCTTAACAACATTTATTCTAGAGGCACTTCCTTTAATGTGTACAGAGAGTTTAACGGTAGTAGTGATAGTTGTTTTAGGGGTAGACAACATGTAAAGAAAATAAATAAATTCCTTGCATTTTCTCAGGAAGCTGAAGCGTCTGACCTGCCAAATTTTGCAACAGGGCCATTTTCCTTTTTATTGAGATTAAAGCAGAAATCACTCTAGAAAGGTTATGTTGACCACATACATTGCTTTGAAGCAGAATCTTTACCTCTCCATGTTACTTCTTATCTTTTGAAGAAACAGCTACTGAGCTGGTTCAGTCATTCACTAATAAGCATTGACGATCAACTACACATCAGGCATACTGTTAGACCCTAGACCGTGTTGATCCTCTAGCCAAGGTTACTCTAATGTACAACTAGGTCAGTTAGCAGTGGCCCAATATCAGAGGCAACAGCTTCAAACCAGGCCAGGCAGAAAGCCATATGGAACAAGTCCTTGGTCAACAAGATTGCATCCCTTATTGTTAACAGAAAAAACAAACAAACAAAAAAACCCAAAAATTTACTTGGTGAATTCATAGCAATTTCTCTGTGTATAGAAATCAACAATATGTTTCCTTTGTTTCTGCCAAATTAATTTATATGAAAAAACTACATCCAATTTAACTGATGAATGACAGATACTCTGTTTACACTGCCTCCATGTTGGGAGGAAGGGGACAGGGCAGAGGTGGATGATGGTGGTGGCAGACCACAGTATGTAACCTGTCACTGAGATGACATTTCCCAAACCTATATCACTCAGTATCCAGTAACCACAGTAGTGGGTAAATCACTCAGTATACAGTACCCGTAAGGTGCTCCGAAGGTAGTAAATTCCTAAAGAAGAAAAGACGAAAGCCTATTCCAAAGCTGAACTTATTAGCAGCCACAAATATCAAGTTCTGACAGCAGCTCTTTTCCTTTTCCTGCTTCCTGCATGTCAGCCCTTCAAGCACAGTGGCTGCTTCTTCCTCCCTTCCTTAATGATACTGCATTCCCAAGACCAGTGGCTCCTAAACCTGGCTTCTAAGAATAAACATTCTAGGCTCCTACCCTAGACCTAACGAATTCCTCTCCTGTGGTAGAACCTGAAAGTCTATTTTTAATAAATCCCTTTTTGTTTCTAAGTTCTCAGAATAATTCTGAAGATCAGCCTGGTTTAGGAATCACTGCCGCATACCACAATTTTATGGTGATATTTTAAAAAACTTTTAAAAGGGAGCTGTCCACCCTTCCCCCCCATATATACACACTTGTGGTTGCTTAAACATTTTTTTATGAGCAATGAAGACAGCATAACAGCTTCCTCTATTGCCACCCAAATATCCAGCAATTAGCAGACTAGACCTACAGATTCTTCACATTCTGAAGCTGTTAAAACAAACACTTGTGTGCCTGGTGTAGAGTTTGCTCACCAGCCCCCATGATTTGTGTAGGCTCCCCTGTCCATCTAAATGAACAAGCCAGGGCTGCTGGTTCCAGGTAAAAGGATAAATAAGTCAAAGGAGCCTCAATCTTAGCTCTGAACTCCATCCAAACTTCAGAGGAAAAGATTTACTAATCCCCTGTTTACAATACAAAAATAATAACACAAAAACAAAATCACCTGCCATTAGCCAACTCTAATCTAATCTTTCCTTGCAGTAATAATTTTACTTAGGGTACTTCAACACTAAACTTGGCCTAGCATGCACTGAAAAATGAACTAATGACGGAGGCCTTATACATAGGGTATTCTGGGGAAAATGCAACTCCTTAGAATGAACTGGGGTAAAATGTGAGGATTAAAATCAGAATTAGCAAACAGGATCATGAAGAGAAAAGTCTTTTCATTTTCCATCCACATACTATTCTGCCTTCACTGGGCCAGCATTAATATGGTCTCAGCTTCAGAAAGGCTTTGACTTTCCTGCCATTATCCTAGTCTTGCTTTAACACATACTTTATATTAGAATGCGTTCCAGGAAGCATATGGCATTAGAACTAGGTCAACCATTAACCAAATAACAGGAAACTGCTCTGCAGCGCACACCCTTCAAAAGCTTGCTTAATGAGCTGGCTCTTCAGAATATGTCCTTCAGTGAGGTTGGGACTAACAGGATCCATGGGTTTCTTTAATGCTGCAAGGTCACCTAATACCTAGAAGGCTTCTGCACATAGTAAACTTTCAATGATCTAAATCATTCCATTGAAATGTTCAATAACTAAAGTCAAAGGTGAAGAAGGATGTTTTCTGAATCTGCTTGACCATCTTTAAAGAACATGACTATCATCCTGGTTCCGTTGCTTCATTCTTCCAATTTTGTTAAATTGATAGGAAACACTATATACTCATCTTTTTTTTTCCATGACATTTTTCTCTATATTCCTTGAGGCTTCCATACCACCAATTTACCCTACAAAACACATGCCACCATCCATTTAGACTTAATAGGTCAAAGAAAGTCCTGGAAAAAGACCTATCTTCCTCTTTCATATAAAACTGCAAATGAGTTTTCTCCAGAACCAATGGCCTTGAATCACTGAATATTCTTGAGTTTGAATTTTTCTTCTCCAATGTTTCAGACTCAATTCTATGAAATTTAACTCTATAATGCACTGAAGAATCATTCAGGATCATACTAGTAAAATGTCATCCTCACATTAGTATCTTTCAAAAGCTACCAACAAACAACTTCTCCTTGGCTGCTTTAACCTAGACTGTCAGACATTTTTTTTTTTTTCATGTTTAACAATCTTTAATTCAACTGTAAAAGTTCAATACAAGCCATTTATTGGGCTTGAGATTTGTTGGTCTTTTAAAAACAAGAAATGGGGAAATGCAACAAAATGATCTTTCCACTTTTCAAAAGCTTTCAAGTAAAGGACAGATCACAGGGCCATAAAAGATCCATTTAATCAAATCCACTGTCACCCCCTACCAATTGTCCTACACCCATTCCACAATCTTAATACATATTCCTGAATGAAGATTTACAGTTCAGCTTTGCTTACATAACCATCTAAAAAATACTCAGCACCAGTGCTTCCTATATGCCAAACAAATCATGTAACTACTTCAATATTCATTTCTTCTTTTTAAAACAAAGGGGGCAGTTATTTGTAGAAAGCAATACTTAACCTCCAGATACATTTCCCAGAAATGGTATATGCCATCAAAGGCCTAGACACTCTCATGCTTTCAATGTGGAATACCTAACCTAATGTGCACAGAAGCATGAATGGCAAAGTTGAAGATCAATATTATAACTATTTTTCTATTTATTTGAAGTACAGTAAAAAAAAAAAAAATTGGTACAATTTGGAAATTCAGTGGCACAAGGTACACTGCCATAACTTGAGGGACATTATACAGTAAAAAAGAAAAAAAAAAAGGAAATAAAAAGGAAAAAAAAATTCTCCTGTTCCAAACACTGCATTACATCATTTTACCTGCCCAAACAGACCATTTACAAGTATTAGGTCAATAAACGGCTAGACTGTTAAGACATTCTTACTTCAAAATGTACATAATATGGGTTGTAGAGGTGGGTAGTTTCCTTTGAGAACTTACATTAACTTTCATTTTTTAATTGAATACTATAGGTCTAGTGATGTTTCAGGCAGCAATGACTGCTCAGAAGCAGCTAACAGACTATTTTGTTTCAGATATGTAGGCATTTTTAAAGAACTGATATTTAGGAGCAATATGACAGTTTTAAAAATGCTAGGTTTGGTTTACAGAGACTCCATACATTTTGATTGTGTACATCTGTTTTAGGCACTGCTCAAGGCACTAGTGAACGATGGAGACTCAGCCTGCCTTTCTGTAGCTTCTAGTCTAGACCTGCTCAGGAACTCATTATGAAACAAATCAGTGGTTGGCCTTCAAAGTTGATCAGCTAAGTTTTAACTGAGTAAGATCTTTTTCCTGAAACTAGTCAATAAGGCTTCCTGCGCACCAACACAAAGAGTTGCACACTGGACTAGAGGTGGCAGAAAAAAGGCTTGTAACACATTAAAACTGTTAAGACATTTGGATTCTAGGTAATCAAATAGCTTACATCTGTGCCATTCTTGGAAAATTTCAGGTTTACTATAGAGGAGTTAGTCATGTAGCAATAGTCAAAACAAAAAACCAGAACCTCATCTAAGGAATTTAATATATAATCTATTACAGAATGTTCAAGATAGCACGAACAGAGGATAAGGTACTTTTCTTCCCTTTTACCAGATTTTGGAGTCATGTTTCATAGGGGAGCACGCTGGCTTTGAAAAGTCACCATATAATAAAAAATACTGCTCAGCCGCTTTAGCCAAAAGGTATATGTTTACCAATCTCACCAGTACAAGCTTCAAGGAGCGCTCAATTGGGATTTCATGTAAAACTCAGGTATATTCTGACTTCTAATCAGATAGTCACTGTTTAACAGTGCTCTACCTATAATAAGTGTTTAATAAAAACTCAAAGATGGGAAGAAAGAAAATTAGGATTTTTTTATGTGTCCACTATATGTCAAGCTCTGCACTGGAGATTTATTTTCCTGATTTCCTTTATTCCTCATAAGAACTTTACAAAGTGGATTTTTTTTTCCAGATAGGGAAATTGGGGATCAAAGATTAAATCATTCCCTCAAGGTCACCCAGTTACTCACCGGCTCTGAGTATGATCTTTCCACTATACACCATGGCCCTCACCACCAAGGTCCTCACAGGCCTACCAATACTGACAGAAAAGGGTCCCCCTTCAATGTGTCCTCTGCACTAGAATCAAGTGCTCCTCCCTCATATGAGTGCACGCTGCTGCTCTCAACATAATCTCCAGGTCTAGTGTTTGAAAAGATGGTCTAGAGTTTCTCAGAGGGCCCAAACACTGATGATGGAACAGGGTCAAGCCAGTTCCTAAGATATGAAGCAAGATGAACTCAGCAGGTCCTCCTGCCAACTGTCCTCGTCCTTACTCATCTGGCGAAGCATGCCAAGGCCTGCCTGGAATGACGCAGGAAAGGGTCACCATGGGTGATCCTATACCCCTCCAAATTGTTACAAAATAAAACCTCAGCGCTGAGACAGGCTGGCTCCTTGAAAACCTGCCAATATTGTTTTGTAGGAATCAGAATTCTTAAAGAAACTATTTGTATCTATCAACCTCGGAGTTAAACCCAGGAGGAACAGAGTAACGTACAGGTCTAAAGGTGAAAGGTCTAAGAATCTGTGCACCCAATCCATCTTGGGAGTCCAGGTCCCCACACTGCCTACTAGACATTCCTTTTTAATTCACAAAGGAACCAAAATGTTTTACTTTTCCCTTAGACTGAAGTTCTGACGACAAACACATTTAAATAGAGAAATACAGATGAGTATCAGTCATAAAAGGCCCAACTTAAACCATTAATAAAATTATATCCCAACAACCACTCTTTCTATCCTAGCTGCTCCACAAAACTGACACCAGAAAGGCAGGATCACTGAAATTTAGAGCTACTTAACATAAACAAACACAAAGTCCACAGTTGGGTTAGGAGATGTGGCTAATTTTAGATGAGTGTTTTACACGGGATGCAATGGAGCCTTGGACTTCTCACTGGTTTAAGGCAGCCCTCGTACCTACATTTAGCCAACACCACCTCAAAGTTTTCTCAGCTATGGAAAACAAGTGGTGAGGTAGCTGAAAGAAGGAATTCATTTCTGCACTGTGAAGTTCTCACAGGCAAACCGTCCAGTCTGTCCCAGCTCCTGGACTGCACAGACTCAGACAGCATCATGAACTGACGCCGAGAAGATTTCAGCATTTAGGAATATCTGAAGAGTCAGGCTTTGCAGTGCTTCCACTGATCAGCATCTGAGGCCAGTATTCATTCAAGAGAGGCTGTGAAAATCCTCCTGAGCGGGTGGCAGAAATTGAGAGGGCTCTTGGTGATTACGAGCAACTCTGTGTCCCATTCCTAGGAAAGCTCTGGAATACTCTATGCCTTGAATGCATATAGAACACAGTCTCAGATATTAGAAACAAGTTAAATATCATGTTAAACTGCTACAAGGATCCACGATTCCAAGAGTCAGTGAGTTGCTCTCTCTCCCTTTAACACAGCTGTGAAGTCCACTGAATGTCCAGCCAAGTGTACTTGTGAATTTCTTCCCCTCTCATGCCAGTGAGAGGACCTGGTTTCAGCCTAGTGGTGTGATGTACTTGCTCATCAGCTTTCAGGTTTAACAAGGGAAAACAATCTACCCCTCAAATTGTAGAAGCTTTCTTTCCAGGGGAACTAGACAATCCTGATGGCTCTCTCCAGTTACATAGCAATTATGTAATTGCTAAGCTTCTGCAGAATCACTGGAACCATTCTGCAGCCTTCTACCGACTACAGCTGCAGCACAATGTTCCGAGATGATTGCAGGCTTTGAATGGATGGCCGGTCTCAAATCTGAGCACAAAGGGACATACAATGGGATTCCATCTCAAGCACAAAGATGCTCCTGCCTAATGAAGCCCTTTCTCCTCCTCCCAGTCTGGGCAGTAAACTCTTTCCTTTGCCCGCCCTACATGTGTGTGGAATGTGGTTTACTCTGTTTATGCTGACAGGTTCCAAAAGAGGCAGAAAAATCAGCTGAAGTTTTGCCATGGACCATGCACAAGGTAATCATTTAACACATAATGTGAAAGCTCCAGAAGAGGACAAGAGACAGGGTTGGGGGGGTGGGTGGAAAGCATCTCTCTAGGCTTCCTGCACTGGCATGAAATGACTGCTTCCCTTCCTTCTGCCAGCTCCAATCCTTCATGTTGACATTACACATCCTGTACTGTAGATCCACCCCCATGCTGCTGCTTGCCCAGCTGAATTATCTCCTGCGTCACAGCGGTGGTAACAGAACTGCTGGCTCGGCAGACCTGAAAGCACCATTTCAATGCTTAATGCATTCAGCAACTGGACACATTACCAGTGTGTCAGGGCTGCTTTGTGGCCCTCTCAGCAGCCATGCAATACTTGACCTAACCTTCTGCTAACCAGATGGTCTGTTTGCCTCTTGGGACCAAACCATTAAACTTTACTTTATTAAATTCTATCCAAATGTGGGGACAGTTTACAGCAGCGTGTCTGGTTCATCTCCAACAGGGTTGCTAAGATGAAAATGACCTAAAAATAACTGGAAACTCTACTTCACACCAACAGAGAACAAGATATTTTGGAGTAAATATTTAAATGATCTGCCAGATTACGAACCACAGCAGCACTGACTATATGGTTAGCAGATTATATTGTAAATATATACACACAAAGATGTAGAAATGAATGCATCTAAACAGGAATCCACTACCCACAGCCTAAGCTACTCTTCACCATCCCCTGGCTCCAGGCTATTTGAATGTGGCTGAGGACACCTATCTCCATCATAATCACTCAATTACCAAAACAAAGAGCCTAACACAACTGTGATAGAGAGATCTCATATCCCCTGGGTTTGACCACCTACGCATACTGCAGTCATGCTTAGTACTCAAAAGGAGGAGCTCAGTAAGTGTTCGATGAATGAATAGAGGTATGGGCACATGTTCCTTAAATCAACAGCTTCTATAAAACACATGAAGATGAAGACACTAAATTCTTTCCAACTCTATCATCATCCCACAACTGCTAACTAAGTATGTAAAACCAGGCATTGGACGAATGGCAAGAGCATGCCATCTGTACCAGAGTCATTGGGTGGCCCCTAATTGATCATTGCAAATGAACTGTAGAGGTGGTCATTTACTGGGCCCCTGGCAGGGTGCTGAACACTTTACATATATTATGCCTCTCAGGCTTCACCAGAGAGAGAATTCCACTTTAAAGATAAGAAACTGGAGCAGAGGAGCAATTAGGAGCTTGACCCAGGTTCACAAAGCTAGGAGGTGGCAGGCAGGGTGTGAATTCAGGTCACACCCCAAAGTCAATCACTTTCCCACTACTCTGTAGTCACAAATAAACAAGGATCCTTCAACATGTCAAGAACTGAGCACATATGACAGTGGCATTCCCAAATAAAATACATCTCTTAAAGAAGTAACCAACTGGACAACCTTCCCACTCCCAGTCTTTAAGGGGTCCTAGGGAGTCCAGGATTCCATTCCCACTCTTTCATCCCATATTTCTTACTGTACTGAGGGCATTCTGTACTAATAACCACTGCCACAGCCACAGCTACATCTCTACTCCTTTAGTTTTGAGTTCTACCCTTTGAAGACCAAAAATCTCTCATTTAGGAGAATCCCAGAGATTTAAACACCAATAAATAAACACAAGGTTTTTCTTTCCTCCTCAAATAGCTCTGGACACAAAGTTAATGTGGCAACTCTAAAGTTTATTTATAATTAAAAAATAATAACATTCTGGCTGGGCACAGTGGCTCACACCTGTAATCCCAACACTTTGGGAGGCCGAGGTGGGCGGATCACTTGAGGCCAGGAGTTCAAGACCAGCCTGGCCAACATGCTGAAACCCCATCTCTACTAAATATACAAAAAAGTAGCCAGGCATGGTGGCGTGTGCCTGTAGTCCCAGCAACTCGGGAGGCTGAGGTGGAAGAATCACTTGAACCCAGGAGGCAGGGCTTGCAGTGCACTGAGATCATGCCACTGCACTCCAGTCTGGGCAACAGAGCAAGATCTTGTCTCAAAAATAATAATAATAATGATAACAACAACAACATTCCAAGGACACCTTTATTTCTCTGGAAATTTCCCAAATGTAAAATAAATAAATAAATAAATCATGGGTACTTTGCTTGTACAGGTGGAAAATCACTAGATGGTTTTACCAAAGAACCACTTACACGTTCTTCATCTTTCCCACTAACATTCACACCACCACCACCACACCACTGCCACACCACCACCACCACCATACCACCACCACCAATAAAGCTACCAATGAATGTCCTTTTGGCCAGACCCAATAAAGTAAGTCTGGTTAGGCCCTACCAACGCCACTCCACATTTTCCACATTTTAAAATATCACCTACTCTTAAAACACTCTAAAATTAGTCTCCTTATCCATAAGGTCTGAAAGCATCTGATATTATAGTACATTAGTAAAACCAAGTAGATGTGGACTATTAAAATAAACATTTGCACAGAGAAAACCAAAGCATTTCTAAGCCAGGCTACAGGGCAGTCCTCAAACTGGCTAAGAGATACCTATGTGAGTAGAGCAACAGTGAGGCAGACAACATTTATATAAACAGCACAGCCAATATTTTCTCTGCAATAAAGACAATTTTCTTAGACATATCATTTTTGCCAGAATGATACCAAACAATAGGAACAGTAGTAACATCTTTCTTCTGAAAAGCTTGAAAAACTTCATGTTTATTAAAAATTGTTCCTCTACAACACTCCAGGGAATAGCTCTGCAAGGTCAGGTTGAAGGCGTTGTTACCATATAAATGTACTTTTTCCAAGAGGAAATGGCATCATTCTCGGGTAGTTTACAAGCTCCTACTGAATGCACACACAGCAATACGGAGTGCTGCTTCATCCACAGACCATCAGTTCAAGACGTAGTAAAGTCTACCTGGGAATGGACAACTGCAGCAAAGACTGCTCATCAGGAAAGGGAGACACAGCACAAAATTAAACAAGCGGGATTCCAAAAACTGAGTTTAAGACCAAGAACAAAATACCTAATATACTGACCATAGATAAATGGGGCAAAGCCCTGGAGACGATCTCTGCCTCAGTTTCTCTATCAGTGAGGAAGGAAGAAACTATCACTTTCAGTGGCCATTATGAACCAGGACTCTTAGACACATATTATTTTTTAATCCTTATGTTAGTTCAACAGATTCAAATTATAATAATCCTTATTCTACTAGGAAATCATGGGGACAGGGAGGTTAAATGACTTACTCAAGGTCCCACAGCTAGTAATGGACACAGACAAATTTCAGCCTCAGCTTGTGTGGCCCCAAAGAGTACACTCCACCCACCACACATCACTTTCTTAACAGAGACCCCTGCACAGAGAATTGCATTTTCACCCCAGAAATTCTAAGAGATGACTATTTGTACTTTTGATGCTTTAGAGAAAAATAAGTGCCTTGAGAGTATCTATCACTATGTATAGAGATACATGTGTGTACATATACATACATATGCACATATATACATATAAAGCAATTTATACAGTAGCTGAGTTCCTAGTTGTTCTTTAGACAGATGTATTGCACTGAAGTTCAGCCATGGTATGCAAGTTTTAAGTGCATTATTTTCCCATATAACTGCATGTCACAAAGGGAAGGCTGCCAAATGACAATCTGGCCTAGTGATTCACGGTGTCACGCTGACATACCCACACTGTATACTGTATCACTTCTGATACAGGTTGTTGTTTGTATTTCCTGGAAATCATTGACTTCATTTGGGAGATAAACAGTAAACAATGTCCCTAGTAATGACATGTTCTTTTTTATACCGGAACACACTGGCAGCAAATTTCATAATTTGGAGGAAAGGAAGGGGTGATAAAAAGTTAAAAGTTCTCGATTTACAGTTCCCTCAAATCTTAGTGATCATGTTGCTAAGGCATTATCTTAAACACAGATGACTCTCTTTTTCATTTTAAGATTATGCCTTATAAAGTAAAAGATCTATTCAAATGAATCATATTCAATCGACTTAACAGGTTTCATGTGCTGAGGAAAATAACAATCCAGCCAATTTGGGAATTTTATGCTTCAAAATTCCTATTTGCTGATTTATGAAAGCTCTGCAGTTATACTTGACCCCTAAAAACTTAAGAATTTCTTTTTCTGTAGACACCAACACAAGCTATACAATATGTGCATGGTCACAGACAAAATAATATTGCCATGACCTTTCTACTAAGATGGGGTAAAGATCATGGAAAGGGGGCAAGAGGGGAAGAAAGAACAGGCAGAAGCACATTGGAAACATCAGATATTCACCGTTAAGGAGCTGCTTCAAATAAGATTCCTAACACTTACCTATGCTGGGGTCAATTTTGATAATTGTAGTTGACGTCTAGAAATGGGGTTATGAATATAATTATCATGAAGCAGCAATTGGGCAATCACAACCTAATTAAGCCCACTGACTAGATTATCTTGTTTTCCCCTAATAATCACCTAACATTTAACACTTGCTAATTTCAGGACCTATGGGTGATGTTCATTCATTATTAACAAGCTACAGCCACTGGTCAGAAAAAGAATGGGTGAGGTATTCTGAAACACTGAGTCAACCATGGGGCAGGGATGAATTTCAGGAACAGCTGACATCTGTTCTTCAACACCACTTCAGTTCTCAGGCCCGCAAAATTGCTAATTGGAGGCAAAGCCACGGGAGAAGATGGAATGAATGACAAAAACTTCCACACAAGTGGAAGGATACAATTCCATCTCCTTAAATCCGTGCTATTTTATGTGAATTATACAATGTACTTTTTAAATTATCATAGAATCCGTCTTTGAAAATGTGGTTTTCTTTTCAAGAGAATGAATGATTCCTTTGCCAGGCCTGCACACATGAACTTTCTACATTTACCTCCTTAGAACATATCCCAAGCTTCCTCTCCTATGGAGCCCCTCACGTTGAATGTGTTCGCAAATTCCCAATTCTCACCGTATCCACAAAGATATGTTGACCCAGTTCACCTTGTTTCCTGCAAAGCAGTTCCTGAGGGTAGTCTGGGTAGGTTTCCTCAAAAAATTAAAAGGAAAACTGAAGAAGCCCATTGAGAACTGGTCTTTGAGACAGGCTGCTCTCTGAGGGATTATCCTAGAATGCTAAGCACTACTGCCTAGGGTCACAGTTTATGCCGTCCAGGGCTGAATGGAGTTCCTATTCCTCAAATTAGAAATTCCACCCTGAGAACAACACGCTTCAGTTCTATTTTACTCTCTTTAACTATACAGTTCCATTGTTCACTTCATATGTTTTTTCTGAGCTTTTTTTTTTTTCTATTTTAATCCTTTATCTAAGAAAATAACGGTTTTTATAAATTGGGTAGATAATGATATGGATGAGAAGTAAAAATGGATGACTTTGTGGCCTTCTCTAGTACACTTTATAAACAGGACATGTGTTTATCCTTCTGCAAAGGTTTTGATTATGGGTCTGTCTGGGGACCAGAGATCAACCGAATAGATCCACAGCAAAGTTAAGATTTTATAAAACCACCACTAGTTTCTTCAGGGCTGAAGAGTCTACTCAGCAACTAATGTCCAACCACCGTTTGCAGAAAAGCTACTCTCCTGGATACCGTAGGGATATCTGGATCTGCTCTATCTCCCTTAGCACAGTGTGTCACTCTATTAGGGACACTTGTGCTCATCCATAAACTTACTACGTTGTAATGTTTCAGAGAGAGGCAAATAAAACCAAAGCACTCATCACATCTCCATGATCTAAACAGAGCACATGGTGATCACGAAAAGGGGTGGGGGGTACTAGCACCCACACTTTTAAGAGAATCTGCACCATGTCCCAAAAATGACCATTAAAGAGTAGAACTAATTTTCAAACATCTGCGTAGCTGTTGAGAACACTTCTCAGGCTGATAGTAACCAGAGCCAGCACGGGGCACCGAGTTTTCAAAAGCGGCCCTATGAAGAAAAAAAGTACAACACCTTTTCTGCAAAAAAAAAAAAAAAAAAAAAAAAAAAAAAAGTCACACAGCACATCAACAGGTAGATGGCTCATTTTTTTTTTTGAGTCTGATATAATTTTAAAATGTTTATTCCCTAAAGTGTCCCCTACATGGTCTCTTGCTTTTTTTCCCTATCATCTCCTCTCTAATTCAGAAAAGGGCGCTCTTCAGTTAAACACACTTCCCCAAGCTATTACAATAAGTCATATATCTCATATCAACCAATATATTATAATTAATTTTCCATTATTCTCAGATTTCTTTCCAGAACTCCAAGGATATACTCCTGGCATAAGCAACTGGAAGAGATAAACCATCAAGAACATAAGCTATTAGCAGATGAAGTAATAACCAAGGCTGGGTCCCACCAGTTGAGAGCCAGGCCTCTGGAGGCAGTCCCCCATTCATGTGAATCCTGGCTCCCCCACTTTGCAGCCTCATGACTTTGGCTAAATTACTTTACCTCCCTAAACCTCAGTTTCCTGTACCCTATGAACAGTCCCTGGTTCATATTAAATGTTAGAAAAAAATAAAAACCATTGTCCAGTATTAACTGTGAGTCAGTCCAGGAGGGAAGACAACATTTTTTAAGGTCCTATGTGGTATTCCCACTCTGTAGAGTTGGCAGATGTTTTTGATGAAGCAATCATATTTATTTTCTATTGTTCTTACCCAATATTAGAACAGACAATATTCAATTGACAGCACAAAGGGGAGAAGTTCTTGCAGCTGAACTCTGATATTCAAATTAAAATGGTCTCTTCTGAGGACGGCACGGTGGCTCACACCTGTAACCTAGCACTTTGGAAGGCTGAAGCAGGTGGATTGCGTGAGCTCAGGAGTTCGAGACCAGCCTGGACAACACGATGAAACCCCATCTCTACTAAAATACAAAAAATTAGCTGGGCATGGTGGCTTGTGCCTGTAGTCCCAGCTACTTGGGAGGCTGAGTCAGGAGAATTGCTTGAACCTGGGAGGTGGCGGTTGCAGTAAGTCGAGATCGTGCCACTACACTCCAGTGACAGTGCAAGACTGGGTGACAGAGCAAGACTGTCTCCAAAAAAAAAAAAAAGAAAGAAAATGGTCTCTTCTACAAAGAATCCCTTCCCACTTATTGTTATTAAATACTAATTAGTCTTCAAAGAAGACTAACATAGAAAACACTGAAGAGAAAAGATTCTGGGTGATAAGTACTTGTAGCTGGTATCTATCTTTGGTCATCTTCAGCTATAACCCAGCATTCAAATTGTACCCCAAACGAAGGACCCCTCCATCAGGCCCATGGCAATCTGGGTTGAATGGTGCTCAACTGCTGACTAATGAGTCATAACACAGAGGGATGATGTAATTAGGGATTAGAATGGCTAAACATTCTGGACCACAGTGGCCTTATTTTGGATTTTAAAATGCTGGGACCGGATGGACAGACCAGCCTGTGACGCTTGGCTCAAGCCAATGGCTGAATCCCAAACTGACGCCAGGTAGTAGTCCATTCCTTTCCCCTCTGAAAAGGCATGTCTTTGTTCTTCATTTCTTCTAACACCCAGGGCGTAGGTAGAGAAGCTCTATGGATCACTTTAGAGAGGACTATCACATTTTCTGCCCATTAATAATGCAGCTATTTTCTGCTGTGCTCTATTCTCCGTTCATTTTCCAGGAAAATCTCCACCTAGGCCTACTTAACCAGTTCCCTTGAGTTTCCATCTGTCCTTTATCAGAAAGGCTGTAATTGTAACCCCAAAGTCACATAAATTGTCCTCCAAACCCAATTCTATTTTTTACAATAGGAACTGGCCAAAGAATGTGGACCTGAGCACTGGTCTTCGTATTTCACACGTGTTAGGTACCAAATTACAAGGTCTTTTTCTACTTGCTATATTGCTTTCTTAAAAGCAATGCCTTACTTCTTCCCGTAGGCTCTTCCCCCAGTGGACAGACTTCTTCAATTTGGCTAGTCCATTATTTTCCTGCTTCTCTTCTTCTTTTCCTTCTCCTATCCAACCAGTCACTCCTTCCCAGCAAATTTCCACCATATAATTACAGCAATGCTTTAGCCTACTTTCCTGTTAGCTTTAACAACCTTGTCTATTTTCTACTTGTGCTGATGCTACTGTTTGCTTTTCTGACGGGCTAATCCATGTATCCTTTCAAGGCCTAACTTCCCTACCATGATAGCAGCTGGAGCTCTAATTCACAGGTGCCTTCCAAAGCTTTTCATTAGCAATAGAAATGAGATGGTTTAGAAACTCATTTCTTAATCTGCAGGTGAGTATTAGAACCTTTGTGCAGCAAACATCTTTCAAGTATCCCACATTGTGCCACTGCACAATTATTTTTGGAGTAATAGGGACGATGTTAAAGCACATTTGCAGTGTTAACAGGGAGAATTTTCCCTTAGAGGACATGGCTCCCATCCCCCAGTCTCTGGCATTTCCCAGTTCAAAAGAGAGGCACTCAGCTGACATGAGCAAAACCAAAGAATAATGGCATTACCTTCTTAAATCAGAACAGGAAAAAGAAGAATTCCAAAATTTGGAGGCCTTAGCGTGTGTTCTGGTTCAACTGCCCAGACGAGAACTTAGAGAGTGAGTTTGGCCTTCCCCAGCTGGGCTCTGTGGCGGCTAAGCCTCTCCACAAATCCTGGGCTTAATTACTTCTGACACAGTTGTCTCACCTGGGCCTACAGCTCCTTTTGTGCTCCAACCAAGCTGAATCCAAAGGTAATACTTCGCTTCCTCATCTTGGGCAAATGTTTAATTTCCTACTAAGTGATCCTAAAACATTTTAATCAGGATCTATTGGTTCCTAGCAGAATTTTCTCCATCTTTCCTGGTGTGGTCTTTGTTAAAATTTGTCTATGTGAAGGTCTAGCAAATAACTTCCTGAATTATACAGTTCTCATCTTCAAGTATTTATTTTTTGAACAAATAAGTACCTATCAAACTTCCTTTCACCCTAAAGAACAGGGTCTACTCTTTGAATAAGGTTGGGGGTAAGATGTGGACAGGCGCAGCACAAGTATTTTATTAATATCCAGAAGCAACATGCAGTAAACTGAACAAGCAAACACATGAAAGCAAGGAAATCAATACCAGAATACCCATGACCTGGCACACAAAAAAAACTTTGTCTCCAAGAATAACTCAAGAAAAAATGTCTCCAGCTAGGAATTAGGCAAGAATGCTTTGAAGACACCAAGTAATCTGCTCACCAGAAGTAAAAGGCAATGCATTTGTAGGTGACAATACTAGCACCTCCTCACACCACACCGCTCTATCCTTCTAAGCCACGAAAATAATTAACTTTGTGTTGGAATCACACACACATCCAAAGACTTTAAAAACCCTATATGTGCTTCAGCTGATGAGGATAGGAGGACTTAGAAAAAGGATAAATTTTATGATAGCATTTCCAAGCACAAAATGTACATCCAAATTCCTTCCAATGGATTTCCCTTTTATCAGTGTGTGCAGTTCTCCAAATACAAAGTTCAAGGGGGAAAAAAAATCCAAAAGAGCTTCCTAGCATAACGCAAATACAATCTAAATTCATAAAAACCCATTTTCCCACATTTGGAAACTTCTCCTGGGTCTTATAAATCCAAGAGACAGTTCAACTTACAATTATCTTCTCTCCAATGCCCCCCCCAACCCAAACTTTTTTCTTCTTCCTTTAGTACTGGCATGCAAACCATGCTGTTTTAACTTCTTTCCTGTTCTCCCAGTTCTTCTGGAACATTTTATTTTCGACAGTCAACTCATTTGGAGGAGTGCCACACTGAGGTTCAACTGTTTACAGCGTTAACTGTGTTTCTGCCAGAAGGTCCACATCCAGCACTACCTTCTCCAGACTGCCTCCTGGATTAAAAATTGATGCATTCGTTTGGACGGAGCTTAGGAAATGTGGAAACTTCCAAACATCACTCTTCTTCTCTATAAAATCACTTTTGCTCATCCAAGAAGAGACAGAAGTGGAAACCCATTGCACCCTTCCTTACAGGACTGTCCCATTGCCCATGGTTAAATGTTGTTTGTGTTGTTAAAAGTCACTTTAAGGATGATTTCATGTATACTGGGAAAATGGGAAAAGGTTAGCCACTGGTCTGCAAGAGAGTTGGGCTCCAAGAAGATACACGGAGGGCACATTTTGAATGAGTAAGAACATTGGAAAACCACCAGTAATTGTTTCAGACTGGATTTCACCCTCTCAGCCATTCATCAGTATTACAAAATGGCATCTCTGAAAGGAGCCAATTTAAATCTGCACCACGTTGCAAAATAGATCCTCAGAGTCCAATTGTGGGCACTATTGTAAGTTGCAATAGACTCACACAAACTTCCAAAGAAGGGCATTTGAAAAGGGCTCCCAAGCCCTTGGATGATGGAATGAGAGATGAGAGCAGCAAAGATGAAAAGAAAAGTACAGCTGCAAACCCAGGAGCTAACACTTTACTGAATGTCACATGAACAAAATTGGTCTCTGGATCTACGAATGAAGCCACGCTCAACCCTGGGCTCCCCAACACGTTAAATCCAACTAAGAAAAGTTCATACTCCTGCCCACTAGTGTATGAGCACAAAGTTTCTCAGAAAGCCGTGGGCCCTGGAGAAGAGAGCAGCTATTTCACAACCCTCAACAATCAAATGCAATGGGGTAGTGGAAAGGGCACTAGGCTGGAGTCGGCCGACCTGAGTTCTAGGCCTGGCTTGGTTACAACTGAACTTTCTGACCTTGTGCAAGTCACTTCATGTCTTTGTGCCAGTTTCCTCTTCAGTATAATGCAAGTGGAGGGAGGAGACTTAAACTAAATGATCTAGGGCCTGAAACAACTAGCTTCTAAATTGGAAGTTCTGCCTGGTGAGTATTAAATACCCAACAGTCCTTACTTATAGTGTACATATTTGTCACTTTTAAAATAATTTTATGTTAATTTCTACATGAGAAATAACATTTTTGCTCCTCATCCCGAAACTTCAGTTTTCACTCCCTACTCCCTAGAGTTCTTCCACATAACAGTAAGTGCCTCTTTTCCTTTCTTTCTTATTTTTTTAAGCAACCTTCCCCAAACTAAGACTTGTGCTATTAAAAGAGCTTAGAACTTCCCATTTCCTTGCTAGGGCTAAAATTAAACTGTCCATTCCTTAGGGCCCAACATAACATCTGCCAGATGTCTTGGCATATCACACAAGGACAGGAATTTTCTTCTAGCATTATCTATTCTCCTCTCTGTTTTCTCATAATCAATTAATAGGTCACCAATACCCAGCTAATGTCTCTCTCAAAGCCATCATACTCCGTAAGTATGTGAAACTCACAAGATACTTGCTTTTACATACACTCACACACACTGACTTTTTTTTTTTCCAGTTCACTGGATTTTAGCTTTCAGTCATGGAAATATTCTCCCTTCACTTCTGTTGAATATACCAACCACCCCAGTCATACATTCATATCAGATCCTTAGCAGTAAGAGTCCATTATGTATCTCCTAATTGTGACTGCAGCATTATGAAACAGCATCTCTGTTCTCCCATTATCAGTTCAGAATAGCTGATACAGTTTTGTCAATTTCATGATGTAGTGAAGTGTAAGTCTGAAAAAGGCACATGCCATAAAGAAGATAAGTAAGGTTACCTTAACCAAGAAATCGCAACATCAAGGAATAATTTAAGCCAGAGTAGACCCTATTAAACTCCATCACACAGAAAAAGGACTCTTTCCCATTGCAACTTTACCATTCCTTTCTTTCAGGAAAACCGACCACAAGTACTCTAAAGTCCATTAGTAGAGTTGGATTTTTTTTCTTCTGCTGTCTTCCGGAAGACTCATTAGGAAGAGTAGATAAGTTTGTGTTTTTTTTTTCTCTAAAAGTTGTCTCCAACTCCAAAGAGTAAGGGGGAAAAACAATTCCTCGGGGAATGTGGTCAATGAATTAGACTGACATAAATCCAATATGAGACATATTATGGAATGTGAGGATACAAGAATTTTTCTTATGGCAGTGTGCATCATAGCTCGCAAATATTTCTCCATGATTTCTCCTTGTGATATATTAGAGCCATGGCAAAAATTTGCATAATAAGCCACATGAACTTGTTGCATAAACAAAAATGATCTTTGAGCTTTGACATTAAATGAAAATGTCTGATTTAATACTTTTTATTTCTCTCATGATGGTTTATTCCAAAATACTTGTCTTAATTCAAATGGGTATGTCTAGAAAAACTCAAAAAACCACGTCCTTAAATATTGTGGTGTTTGCCATGTTGGTGAAGGGCATCAGAGATGCACTCCCAAATTCCAAGATGCCTCTTAAATACCTATTTTTCCCTTCCAGAAAAGTTCAACTCTAAGACCCCAAAACATTTGCTTGCAAAGTAAAAAATGTGGAGAGTCAAACAGCTGGACTGACAACCAGATAGTCAGATTTTTCCCCCCTGCTGAAATAAGCAAATGAACCAATTGTCCTGCTATCAATAACAATAAAAAAAGGTATCATGAAAGTTTGTTTCAAGATCAATATATAATGTACTTATGTTTACATAAACATACATGGTTAATTAGATGTAAAATTATCTGGTAATTACTTTTCCAAATAACTCTTTATCCACTGCATCTGAACTTCCCAGTTTGGACACCCAGTTTGGTGAATCCATTTATGCATTAGCAAATTTAAATATAATATTGGTGAAATTTCACTTAAGAGCAAAAGTAATGGGATCAAAAGATTACATTCAAAAATGAATAATAAAAGTTATGATTCCAAGTAGGATTTTTTTAAAGTGCCCTTGGAGAGGCCTAGGTTTTTCATAAAGGAGCAGATATCTAACAGAAGTATTTTTAAATGAGCATACACATCAACTGAAACCATACATTTTTGTCTGCACAAACATGGTTTTACTTCATTGACCATGGACAATTATCAGCTAAAGAACCATGTATTTCCCCTCTCCTTTCACACCCCTCAGAAGAACAATAACCCTCAATTAATGACACAACAGTTTGGTTTGAAAAATGTGATGTTGTCATATACAGCACTGTGCATTTACTGAGTGACAGTGCTACCAGCTACTCAACAGAATATAATTACATCTGGAATCTAAAACCACTTCAATATGCACAAAAATACTGTAGACATAAGGAACTTTACACACAAAAATCTGATACATAATGAGAAAGCAAAGCAAGAAAAATGCTGTTATAAGTTGCTCACCAATGTGTTCCTTATTTCTGTTGAAGCTGGTACCTTTCTATATTTCTTCTTAGTTGAAAGCAAGGTCCAATTAGCCTCCTTAGAATATATTAATTGGTTCTGAATCTCCTCCAAGTTTTCATTCCACCGTGGAGCCCTCCTCACCTATCTTCAACAGTTCATCTAAAATTCTTCCAACATCTTCCCTCATCCTCAAGATGGCTACCTCACCTAATGGAAAAGCAACATCTTCATGGTTGGCTTTTATAAATTCCTGAAGCATTTTGGGATTTAGTTCTTCGCTTGGGTCAATTATGTACATTCTCTAGAACTAATATGTGAAGAGCTCCCATCACTGCGTGGACAAGGGTAGGACTGGGTCCTTTTTTCAAATTATCCTCACAAAATAAATTCCTTCCTACATGTTTAATAAATTCCTCCCAATTAAAAAGGTGAAGATACCTGGACATAAGGTTTTCTCAACTGACATTGTGTTTTTCAAATTTGTTTCCATAGTGACATTGTTAAGAAGACATACTGATATTTCTGAAGACTTAGAGTACTTCAGAACACAGAAAAAAACAGCCGAAGGAAAGGGAAAGGGGGAAACAAAGAAACTAAAAGAAGGCCTAACATACAAATGGAACGACCTAAAGAGAAATGGAGAACCTGGAGAAACTGGTGTTAGTCAGTCTTAGAGTTCCTCTGAGATCTTGCAGGATTATTCTTATTATTTTTAATATTTGCAGAAATCAACCCAAATCAGACAATAAAGTCTTGCAGTGCATCAAAACATGATGATAACCAAGCCCTAGAACTCAAAAAAATTTCAGCTTAGGGCCATCACCATCTTCACAAGGAAGAAATCACATTTCCTGGTGACTTTCAGGAGACCTGGAGCAGTTTAAAGTTGTGTGAAGACCTCAGTGGAAATGTTTTAAGGTTTTTGCCTTGCCTTTCCTGAAGGAGGTCAAAACCCTTCAGGTCCACTCAAAAGGAGAAAAAAAATTCCAAAAGTTTACTTTAAAATGGAAACAAACGCCTCAATAACTTGTGAAAGCACTCCTTTGGTGGAGAAAAATCTGAGGAACCCTTAAAAGCCCTCATTTCCTTGCATAATGAATAGATAGTGAGGAACCACCACAAGGTTTCCCTCTGGAAAGAGAGAAGGAGTAGGCAAGCAAGCCTCCTCCTCCTCCAGCCATCACCAACAGAGCTTCAAAATGGAGACATCCATAATTTTATAAACACTTCTCATCTCAGCTTTGTCTCCTGGAAACCCGCTCTCCTCCATTTTCTGGTGGAGTTACAACATGACACGGCTTACCTGACTCAGTTCCCAGCTCTTAACCAAACTAGTCACTTCCTCCAAAAACCTGCAAGCAACCTCCAGAAACAAAACCAAAGCAAACCAAACAGCCAACACAGACACTCAGACACAGCCCCCGGGAGCCCTGGGAGAAAGCCCCAACTGGTTGGTCTTTCCCCATCCCAGACGCGTGCTTAAAAATGAAACTTTTTTTTTTTTTTCTTGGTTGGGGAGGAATATAAAAGGAACTCCAGGCAGCCTCCCTCCCTCCCTCTCTGTAGGTTAGAAGCTACAATGAAAAGAAAATGAGGGTTCCTTCAGGAATGGTGAACAGCCTGGAGAATGAACGTGAGAAGGAGCTTTGTGTTTTGGAGTCTGGACTGGAACCAAAGCAGACAGCTTGCAAATGGAGGACAGGGAGATAAAGAAAGGGAAAGAGGGGCTGCTCCAATGGGGGGCGGCTGCGGCTTCCCCTCGTGCCTGGAAGGAGGGCAGACCCCTGGGAACTGCACCAGGAGTGAGACGCCCCCCCCAGGCCCCTGCCTTCCTTTCTCCCTTCCTCAGGAGAGCCAAGCGTGTGTAATGGCTTCTCCTCTCCAGAAACCGTTGTCCTCCTCCAACAGACGCTTCTGAACCTCCAGCCTGGAGACAGCTCCTCAGCCGCTCCTGAACCTGCGCCCCCCACCCGGCCGGTGCCCCCCGCTCCTCGCCTCTCTGTTCACCAGCAGCACCGGCACCAGCAGCTGCAGCAGCCACCCCCCGACACATCCCGACCCCGCATCCCAACTTCGGGGAGAGAGAGAGAGCAAGAGAGAGAGAGAGAGCGAGAGAGAGAGAGAGAACCAAATACCTGAGGAAGAGGGGGGGTGCCAATCCGCACGGCTTTGCCATCGGGCGGGGGACAGGCAGACAGAGGGGGGAAAGGAAGGAGAGGGACAGAGAAAGAAAGAGGTCAACCCGCTCAGGTCGGGGCCGCTCGCTCGGAGCTCTCCCTCCTCTGACCCTCGATTGCTCCCTCTGGCTCTCGGCTCAGGTCTCCGGCCTCCCGCCCTCCGCCCCCCTTTCTGTCCCTACTCCTGTCCCCACACTCGGAGCATCCGTCCTAAGCCTCCAGCTCTCTTCTCACTCATCTTTCATTTTCTCTTCTCTTCATAGAACTACACGAAATTAATTAAGCCACCGCGCTCACTCCCCCCAGCAGAAGGAGCAGCCAGCAGGAAAAGCACAGCCACCTCTACTGCCACCACTACCACCTTCTCCTCCTCTTCCTCCTCCTCTTCCTCCCTCGCTTCTCCTCCTCCTCTTCCTCCTCCCCCTCCTGCTCTCCCTCCTCCCCCTCCTCCTCTTCTCTCTCGCTTCTTCTCCTCTTCCAACAGCCAGTCCATGCAGGGTACTTCCTCTCCTCCCCGCTCCTCCAACCCTCCTTGGCCGAATGAATGAGCGCGTTTGTGCCTCCACCACCCCGCGCTCTCTTCCCCGGAGCACTCGGACCACCCCGAGGTGGTTGTTAATTGCAGTAACTTACAGAAGAAGCGTCCCGGCGCCGGGAGGTGCTTCGGGTTCTCCAGCCCCACCGCCTCCTTATCCTCTTTCTCTTTCTCCTCTTCCTGCTCGGGTTATTGTTGTGGAAGTTGTTTGGGAGTCTCATGTGCTTCTGCCGGGTCTCAGCAATGGAGGATCGCCATCTTCCCTGCCTTCCTCGGCTCCTCAGACTCGCTGCAGCTGCAGATGACCTGAGATATCCGTCTCTCTCCCTCTCCCTCTCTCTCCCTCCCTCCCTCTCCCTCTCACTCTCTCTCTCCCCTCTCTCCTCTTCTCTCTCCTCTCCTCCCTCTCCCTCGCGCGCTCTCTCTCTCTCCCTCCCTCTGTGTCTCTCTCTGAATAATGAGCAACCAGGGGGAGAGAGAAAGCAAGACAGAAAGAGAGAAGGAAGACAATCTTCTCCTGCCACACAAAACGCCGGAGCACCAGGGGGTGCGCGAAGCCTTTCTAATAACAACAACAACGTGCAGGAGAGAGGAAGAAAAAAAAAGAAAGAAAGAAAGAAATGAGGAAAAAGGCTAGGGGAAAAAAGAGGAAGAATTATCCAAGAGCTCGAGAAGAGCAGAAGGAGAAGCTGGAGGAGATGCTGAGGCTGCTGCTGCTGTCCCCCATCCCCCCTGCTGAACCCCAGAAGGAGGCAAGGTGGTTGCAAAGTTAAGGCTGGGACATTGTCTTTGTCACTCAGAGCCAGGCCAGTGAGATGCAAGAGGAGGAGGTGGCGGCGGCAGAGGAGGAGGAGGTGGTGGTGGAGGAGGGGGAGGAAGAGGAGGAGAAGGAGGCAAAGGAGAAGGAGAAGGGGAAGAGGGAGATGAGATGAATAAAGACCTGCGGAGAAGGCGGTGCGAGGAGCGCGGCCGCCGGGCCGAGGCGTGCGCGCTCGCGTCCCGGTGGCGACCGGCAGCCCTGGCCCGCAGAGGAAGCCCCCGGTGAGGACCCTGCCCGGCAGCTCATAGCGCTCCCACCGTCAGCTCTGCCCGAGGCGCCGAGCCCGGGCCCCAGAGGGTCCCTTACTTGCATCCATCTAGAGGCCAACCTTTGCAAAGAACATACATGGGGAACTGGAGGTTGCAAGTCTAAACCCAGATCAACCACGTGGGGCTTTTTAATCCCTTTCCAGCTTGCGGTGTGAGTATTTCCAGTGAAAAGCTCAAATTGTCCATTACTGGCACGTATTTTGAAGTCTTCTCTCCTGAAATAAAGGCTCATTGTGCGTTTTATTTCTTTTCTGATATGGAAGGTGGGGGGTGGAGGAGGAAAAGAGCCCATCATTCCTAGCTTCGGAACCACCACTTTCTTTTCCTAACTTGTGAAATGTTTTGACTGCGCACCAGAAGAAAAAAAGAAAGCCTGCTTAAATAACTTTACACCCTCCAGCCCCGCGTTGTTTGCACTTTCTGGCTGATCATCTAAAGGCTCGGAAAGTAACAATCAGCGCTCCTAATGATAAGGTGTCATGGTGTTGAAGACACGCGAGCCAAGATGAAGCTTTCACACCTTGAATTTTTCTTTAGTGTAATTTCCTCCGTATCGTTCTGAACTATTTCTTTTGCAAAGGAGTGGTTCCCCCTCCACCACCAGGTCGAAAGTCTCCTAAGGCTTTAATTGGACTGGGAGCGGTGGGGGGTGGGGGTGGGGGTTCTACAGTATCAAAAAAAAAAAAAAAAAAAATCAATGCAGCAAGTCAGGAGCAATTGAAGTTCAAGGGCATGGGCTGATTGTACCATTTCTATTTCTCGGATCTTGGAGTTGGACATCAACAGCCTCAGGAGAGAGAAACGCGCAGCGCGCGGGGCAGAGACCTTAATTAAAGTTTCTTTTGTCCGCGTCTGAATTGGGGGATGTTGCTGGATTCCTTTGCATTGAGGAGCGCGCATCCGGTGAAGGCGCGGTGTTATCCTGGGCAAGACTGTCCTCTTTAAATACTCGCCCTTTCTCCTCCTTCCCCCCAAGCAACAGTCCGAGAAGATACACACCTATAAATCCATACAATAAAGGAGGAGGAGACGCGCGCGGAGTTGGTTCCCATCCGATAGCGGGGCTTCATAAACAGATCTAAATCCTCATTTTCCAGGATTTTCCCGACCCTATATTCCTGAGCAGAATCTCTCACCCCGAGGCACGATTTCACCCACTTCCAGTCAACACTTCCTGCCCTTTTCTCCTCCCACTCACATTGAAAAGCTCGGGATCCCTAAAAGGGTGTTGATGGCGGGGGTGATAAATAAATAAATAAATGACACTCTACGCGTGCGGTGGAGAAGAAAGGAGGGGGAGGGAGAGGAAAGGCGAGGAGAGGGAAGAGAAGTAAAGAGAGGAGAACAAGGCGCAGAAAGGACAGAGGCGAAAGGGGAACGGGAGTCACCGAGAAGAGAAAGAAGAAAGGAGAGAGGAGGAGGACGCTGAAGCTGTTCCGGACTGAAATGATCCCGGCTTTGTGCGGCTTTCGGAGGACTCCCCCTTCCGAGTGCCCGGAGGGACCTAGGGAAGTCCTCCTGCCCCGAGCTCCTCCCCACCGAGACCCGGGGGGTGTCTGAGCACTGGCCGCCGCCACCCCATAAATTCCTCGTGGCAACCGGAGGAAGCGCGCCAGGTCTCCGCGGTCCCTCCACTGTCCCGGCTGATAATTTACCTCTTTGTCTTTAATAAAAAGCTGACTTTTTCTGTCAAGCTCTGCACCGGGAAAATAACAATCGTATTTCAGGTTGAAAGCTCCTATTACTGCTGGGTTTTGGAGGCTGCGATAGAATCTTCATCGACGTGAAGGTACCTTCTGGGTTGGCTTGGGTCGTAAGTCCTAAGATGGGGGCCGTCCTTCCCTGGGGGCAGGGACGTAGGGAACCAGGCGGGTGGGGAGGGAGGAAGGAGCGACGAGGTCAGAGGAAACCTTGGGTTTCCAAGGCTCCTGGGGCACCAAAGGGCTTCCCGCAGTCGGGGAATTGAGCCCTGGGGAGGATCCTTTTGCGAGAACGTGAGCGCGCCCCAACACGCCTCAGACCTCGTAAACCCACTTGGCAAAGACCGGGGAAGCGGCTGGCGCACCGACTGCGGTGAACTCAAGAAATTAACCTGTGCTGCAATTAAACGGGCTGCCGCCCTTTCACACTCACCTCGAGCGACCGAGATAGAGAGAGCTCCCGAACCGGCCGCGGGGGGACCTGGCTCCACCCTCCCGTCCCAGGAGAAGAGGACAAAAAGGGGAGATGGACTTGGAGGTGGCCCCGCCCTTCACAACGCTCCAATCCTTGGAAACCAAACCTCCTCTCCAAGCCTCCACGTCTAGAAGGGACAAAGACAGCGAGGAGATCCAGAGACCAACGGGGGAGATGGTGGCTTTCAGGCTTCTGGTGTGGGTGCGTGGGGGAAAGGTACAATGGTTAAGTTTCCATCCCAAATACGGCACCACACGGTGGTCTTTAGAAGACACACTCGGTCTTTGGTTTAGAAGCAAATTGACTTCCTGAAGCTGTGAAGCGAACTATCGCAAAACTCTCTTGCTTTTTGAATGTGGGGGCGATACGAATTCAATTAATGATGCCATACACATCATCTTTTCGACTTTTTAGAAGTCACAAACGCTTTAACTCCCCAATGAAAATAATTGAAAGAGGTTAAACATAAAGGGAATGGGCTTTTCTTTTTTCTTGTTTTTATTTGGGGCAATTTTTCAAATGATTAAAAAAAAACCGTATAAAAGCTGGGTCAGTCAAGGAAAGCGCTGTGGCCGAAGGTTTTCGTGAAAACCTTAGTAAACTTGGCATTTAAGTAACTGTAATTATGCTTTGCCATTAGCAGACCATTAAGATAAACAGGAGAAAGTTCACACCTCCTGCTATTTCGTTCCCTAAGAATATTCACAAAGATAATACCAGGCTAGTTGGTGGGTTATCTTCTCCATTAGGAGGGTTAATGTTTAAATTTGTTAATTAAAATACAAAAAATGTGGTTTCCTACACAGCCAACAATGTGAGGGAAGTCTCATGGGGACATCCTGACTCCTTGAAATTTACCTTTTGTTACTTTATCCTATGGCATTATCCCCTGGAGTCATATGGGGTTTCAAGACTATTAATGTTGCAGGGAATGTGAATATGTTAGAAGTCTGGACTTTCTTCTCCCTTATCATGGGTGACTGGCATACACACTCCTCATAAAGAGAAATTATGGCTCATCAAAAGAGTGACTTTATGAGCATTAATAGAATAATAAATCTTGCACTTTTAGTTCAAGAAACAGTGAAGTCTTATAATCAGAATGACCAATGCAAGTATGATCCATTCACTTGCCCAACTCTCAACAGGATACGGATAGTCTATAAATCATTTTAGTTTTTAAAACCTCAAAAAAGGAAGGCACCCAAATCTCTCAAAGAAAAGTGTTTATGGGGGGAAAGGGACTTCTAGCAAACCTGCAGGAAGAGATCTTGGAAAAACGAACAGTCGGTCCAGAAGCTGAATTAGATAGAATTTCCACCGAAGCAAGAATGGATAGATGTTCTAATGTCGTTGTTTCAATATTTATGTTCTATCATTTAAAAAGAGAAAAGTCTTCCTGCTTCCTGAAAGCTATAAAAAAAAGAAAAATCCAGTTGATAGCCCCATTTTCTAAATTCCAGCTGGAAAACTGTTCGAGTTGATGATTTTAGCAAAAGGAAGAGTAGGTGAATACAATGTGGCTTTTTAACCACATTTTACACATCTCTTAAGTTGGTGGTATTTCCCTATGTAAAACTTCCTTTCTATGCAATGCAATGTAATCTTTTTACTAATTGAGTTTGTGATTTTTTAATGAGTTATCTATTTTGAGATCTTTACTCTTGTTGGAAATTACTCAGTCTTCAAAAAATTTTTCTCAAAACTTCAGACTGGATAATTGTGGACGCTCCAAATATCAAAAAAGTGAAGTCACTAGCACACCTTCTTTCTAATCTCTTCCAGAAAAATCAATATATTGTCATAAACCCATATTTAAACATATATAACTAGGTAACCAGTGCCCATGCCTAGGGAAAAGTGACTAACAGAAGACAAAGGGGGATGATTCATGATTCTGAACAGCTCTCAAAGGAAGAGACATTGCAATAACTTATATTAAACTTACTCCATATGAATCTTTGTATATATGCCTTTGGATATCAAAGATATTTCGATAGTGATATTCTAAAATTCAAAAGAAAGTCTTTCTTCCATAGGTAGTAGTTAAATTTACAGTTCTATCAAACTAGTTATTGTAATATGTAATGTGTAATTTCATTCGATCATTGAGTGTTTAGCATCTGTATTATGCCATTCTCAGAACTGAGTACTAGGGATACAAAGATGAATAACTGAAATGAGTCAAATTTTTGATGCATGATCTACTTCATGAACCACTAGCTTCAATATCACATTACTTGGATATAAAACTTCAGATTTTTTACTCAAAAGCAATACCAGGATTTGGCCTATGATGAAACTATAATTAATTTGAATATTTCTGTTCTCACAATGAAGTTATTAAGGAGTAATATTTTGTCAAAATTTTTGGAGTTCATTGTAAAGCCAATGTGTTGGCTTAATTCACAATTTAACATGAAATTCTTCCTCAAAGAGATGTTTTATTTTATTTTATTTGATGGAGTCTCACTCTGTCGCCCAAGCTGGACTTCAGTGGTGCTATCTCAGCTCAATGTAACCTCCACCTCCCAGGTTAAAGGATTCTTCTGCCTCAGCCTCCCAAGTAGCTGGGACTACAGGCGTGCACTACCACACCCAGCTAATGTTTGTATTTTTAGTAGAGACGGGATTTCGCTATGTTGGCCAAGCTAGTCCCAAACTCCCAACCTCAAGTGATCTGTCCACGTCAGCCTCCCAAAGTGCTAGGATTACAGGTGTGAGCCACCCGGCCTAGTCAACTTCTTAAAAAGGCAAAATAACAACCTTAGATCAACTAGGGTTAGATTAACCAAATTCTGAAGACAAGACTCAAGTGAAAGATTGCCCATTTGTTGAAGCATCGCTTCCAGCAGAAAGACTAGCATTTCCAGGTTCTTACTATTTGTTCTCTATCTGAAGCTTAGAGAAAGGAAGTGACTTATTCAGGAACACAGAGCTGGTAAGGAGCAGTCAGCCCTAGAATCAACACTTCAGTGGTAGTTTCTCCAAAGTTATCGTTCTCATATCACATTCAAGATTTCTTCTTATTCTTTTCCTTTTTTGTGGGGGGGGGGAGGGGATATATTTTCATGTAACTTGGTCCTGTTATTTAATTAATATACATTTTTAAATGTCAACTTAATTTTTTTAACTTCATCATAAGCAATATTCACAAATCACAGGTCTGATGGGCCATTTACACATTTTCAATGCATATCAAAATACATATACTATTATCAAAATTGAAAGAAAGATTTTTGCATTAAAAAATGTCTGATAGTATACTTGCTAAACGGTATGCTAATGGTAAGGAGTGAAAGAGATGGGGAGGAAAGTGTTACAATTTGTGTGTGTGTGTGTGTGTGTGTGTACAAACATGAATCACTTTTGTAATTTAAAACATTTTTAAGAAAAAAATTATGTGGCATAGTAGTGGCTAGCATATCTCCAAATTAAGTCATCTCTTTGTATATTCTTACTAGGAAGTAAAAATTAGCACAAATCTTTTTTAGAGCAATTTAACAATATACGTTTAAAGTCTTAAAATGTTCACACTTTTGTGCCCTTAATTTCTATGCTTAGAATCTACCCTAAACAGAAATGAAAAAAATACATACATATAAAAGAAATGCTAAAGTAATCAAATATAAGTGATTAAGATAAGAGGAATAGTTAGGTAGATAATAATCTATTCCCATTATGACATATTAAGTAGCTTTATTGTTTGAGAATTTGTGCTTAAATAGAAAAATGGTCCAATATTAGGTAAAAGACCTGGACACAAAATTATGATCATGAATTACTTTTTTTCAAATTGTATACCCCAAAAATCACCTTGAATGGAAATATACCAGCATGTCAACAGTAAATTGACTTCTCATTATAAAAAATTTAGAAAATTTAGAATGTATACATAAGCTATATATATAAGTTATATAGTTATATAATGATGCATATATATATATATATATAAGCTATGGAGTCAGCTGCTTTATTTGGACTGAATTATCAATTATCTTTTTAAGTATTTAAAAACATTTTAAAGTTAAGTATAGAACCTACTTTTTATATGTCTGGTAATTGTAAATGTGTCTCCAGGAACATATTAATACTGCTAATGAAATAGTGGTACAGTAACCTTTTCACAGATATTTTTCCCTTCACAGATAATATAGGAAGAAAGTTTGAGTGGGCATTTAAATATATTTTATATAGAAAAGAAAATTTAGGACCAAAGAGATTGAATGATTTAACCTAAGGTCATCCAATGCCGATGGTATAAAGGCTAAAATCCAGGTCTCCTAATTCCTACTGTTACATTTTGAAATCTGTCATTCCACTACAGTTCAAAAATATTACCAAATATTAGCAAAAGAAAATTACTAATGGCCAATATGAAAAAAGTTCAATGTAGCATTTACATTGTATTAATTATTGTAAGTAATCTAGATTTAAAGTATTATCAGAAAAGGTATATAGATTATATGCAAATATTATGCCATATTGTATAAGAGACTTGAGCATCCATAGGGGTCCTGGAACCGATATCCTTTGGATACCAAGGGATGACTATATACTGAATGTTTGTGAGTGTGTGTGTATTTCCCAGTTGTTAAGAGCGTATATAATTCCCAGTTGTTGAGCATATGAAAAAATAGACCCTATAATTCTCTATTGGTGAGAATGGAACTATGAAAAGTTTTATTCTTTCCGGATATACTAAAAGTATTTTATCCAGGAATTTAACTTTTGGAAATTGATTTAAAGAAATGTTCATGACTGTCATCAAAATTTTATGTATAAGGAGATTCACTGTAGCATCAATACCTAACAGCAAGTGATCAAAGAAATTATATTCATTTATGTGGTTGAAAGTTGTATAGCTATCAAATTCTGTAGGAAATGTCAAATGACACTGAAATATTTACATGATTTTTTGATAACCAAAAAAACAGATTTCAAAACAATGTACATAGTATTATCCCATATTTGTGTGTGGCGGGGGGGGGGGTGTGTGTGTGTGTAGCTAGGCATTGAAAAATAATCAGACAAGTATAATCAAAATGTTAATAGTAGTTTTTTCCAGGTAATGTCATTTTTTTCTAGCAATGTAATTATGTATACATTATATATTTTTTTCACTCTGGCTTTTCAGATTTTTAAGCTTTTCTACAATGAATATATCGCTTTTGCAATTAGGAAAAGTGTAGAGCTTGCAAATAAATTTTGCCAGCCCAAAATTTCTTCCATATCATAAGACTGGCCAAATCAAATGTTTTTCTAATTTATAATATTAATTCTGAGGTTTTTTAAATCATTATTTAAACACACACACACACCCCTTGAAATTCTTGGTGACATATCCATTTGATTTCCCAAACAGCCTTGACTCAGGGTTCAGGGCATCCAGTATGCAGTATGCTAGCACAAAGTTGACTTTGCATCTGCAAACTACCAGCCCGTGACTGATCCCTTGTAGATTTCATGTTTTTTGCCCTTTCACCATAACATGAAATCTACACATAACTGTCTTGTCCACTAGGGTGTGGTTTGATTTCTCAGCACATTACTAATAACAGTGTTTCACAAAAGTTACTCATTGGTTATGTTTTTCTAAGTATCTGGAAGGCAGAACAGGTTTATTTTTAGTATCTTTCTGATGTTTATTCTGAAAATTTGCTCATTCCAAACAATAGGTTTTATGTGAACATTTATTGACTTAATGTTTAGAACAAAGATGAAACCAAATCTAGCACTGAACACCTCCTCACTGGTTTCCACCTCCTGCTTTTGCTAGTGATGACCTTGGACAAGTGTCTTAATGACTGCATGCATCAGTTTCCACATCTGTAAAAGAGAAATAAATTAAATACTGATAGGATGCTATGAAGATTGAATAACATGTATATAAAGTATATGGGAGTCTGTATCTGTAAGCTGATATGCTCTAAATCCTTAAACCTTTACTGCGAGGTAGCATAGATGAAGCAAGAGCTCTAATTTTGGAATCAAGAGAGGTGTCTAGTCTAGAAAATCAAAACTATAATATGTGCCCATGATTTTAGAAAAACAAGCCATTACTATTTAAATAAATAAGGCAACAACAATAATTTAAAAATTTAAAAACCTAAACATAATGAATGGTATCTAAATTCTGCTATTGCTGTTCATTTGCTGCTTATTAATTCATTTTGTCTTTTGCAAGAACTAATCAACCAGTTATGTGAGAGTAGAGCAAAAGCTATTATTTTTAAGTGTAAGAAAAACCTAAAATCAAGGAAGCTTTGTTTGCTGATATCTCAAATACAAGAAACAGGTAAGTATGCTTAGAAAAATCAGTATTTTGTAGGAATTGTTATAATAAATATAAATAAATAAACTACAGCAAATAGGAAACATTTTATTTCACTTCATTTTTTTTCTGTTAATTGCACAGACCACCACTGTTCCTTGGTCTAGCTTCTAGTCAGCAGCATTCTGCTGGAGCACAATTGGAAAACCACTGATCTATTCCAGATGAGAAAATCGTCTCAAGGAAAAGTGATTTGCCCAGGGTTACATACCAAGTTATTGAAGAAACTAAGATCCAGACTTACTCAATCCCTCTTCATGGCTATTTCCATTACATCCAATTTGCCTATCCTAGCAAAAGAGATTTCCTTGAGCTGGTATTGAACCAAAAGCTCAGTTATCTTCTTTCCTTCCTTTCTCACTCTTTCTTTAACTTTCTCCCTCTGTCCCTCTCTGGCTTTTTCCTCCCTCCATTCTTAACTTCCTTCCTAAGGTTTCTCAAAAGTGAAAACCTGTACTTTATATGACCAATGATAATTAACTGCTTAGTCAATCAATAAATAATTTTTATGTTTTCTCTAAATTATTTTGATGACTTTCAGCTCATTTCATTTTCTTTTCTAACATCAGAAGATTAGTGGAATAGCTAATTGTTTTCTCTGTATATCAATATCTTCTGTTCTTTGGGAGTATTTGGAGTTATCCTCTACCTTTTTTTTATTTTTCATTCTAAAAGGATTTTTATAGGCTTAGGATTAGGAAATAAAAAAGACAACAGAAGCATATGATTTTTCACCTGGAAAAATATAATTCTTTTATTTCTCATATAAATATAAATGGAAAATATAGCACTATTCTGCATTATCAGGGATCATATTAAATAAAAAGTGTTTCTTCTGGTCCTTTTGCATTTACTTTCTAACATGGAACACTCACAAAGGAATTATTTCTATTATTCAAAAAGAAGGACAGTTAATGTTTTCATTTGCCATATGATGGAACACAGAATTTGAAAATAGTTGGGACTTTCTGGATGTTATAGACAAGAGATTATAGGATCATGTGGTAATCAAATTAACTTTGCACATACTAGAATTGAATGGTGAAGCAACTGACATGGAGAAAGAACAGCAATAGTGATCTTTATTACAGTTTCCTTTGACTATAGCCTGTAGCTAGCATCTGTCCCATTCACTTAGGAGATGGCAAAATGCAAGACAGCCCCAGCTAACTGTCACCTGAACAACTCAGGAATATAACCCCTCATCAGGCAGAGGGATGTAGTGTTTGTAAGAGATGGTGCACAGATTGTGTTTGGAGGCTGGGAAAAGCCCTCACGTACTACATCAGTAACAGGAATCTCAAACATCTGTAAATGATCCTCACAAAGCATTTCCACATACATTTCAAAAACTATTCTCACAACAACTTGCAACATGAAGATTATTTCCTCTGTTTTATATTTGGAGAAACCAAGGCTCAAAGTGGTTCACTGACTTTCCCAAGATCATTCAACTAGCACTGGGATTTGAACTCAGAACTTCTGATTCCAGGTAGCACCCACCACCTTTCCTCATTGTCAAGTATTAAACTCCTGATATAGCATGGTAATATGTCTTTTGCATTTATGCATGTATATGTATATATACATGTTTTTTGATTATGTAAGTAATATATATCATAGAAAAGTTAGCAAACACAGAGAAGTCTGAAAGAAAGAAAAATATTTAGCCCTCAAACACAGCGAGAACTGTTACTCTTTCCTCTGTACTACTCCCTTTGTGATTTGACAGTTTATGTCCTTTGCTTGTTATTATTATTATTATTATTTTGAAACAGAATTTCACTCTTGTCGCCCATGCTGAAGTGCAATGGCACGATCTTGGCTCACTGCATCCTCCACCTCCCAGGTTCAAGCGATTCTCCTGGCTCAGATTCCTGAGTAGCTGGGGTTACAGGCACCCACTACCAGGCCAGACTAAGTTTTTGTATTTTTAGTAGAGACAGGGTTTCACCACATTGGCCAGGCTGGTTTTGAACTCCTGACCTCAGGTGATCCTCCCTCCTTGGCCTCCCAAAGTGCTGGGATTACAGGCGTGAGCCACTACGCCCGGCCCCCTTTGCTTTTTTTTTTATTGGTATGATGTGTGAGTGTCACACTGACTTATGATGTTAATTTGTAGATTAAAAATTTTAGCCGCTTATGTAATAAAATATTTTTCTTAGTTTTAAATTTTGCTTTTAACTTAATAATGTTTTTTGATATATGGAAGTTAATTTTTGATATATGGAAGCTAAAGTTAAGTTTAAGTTTACCAATCATTTTCCTTACGCTTTCTACCATGAGTATAATATTAGGAAAGCCTTCAGAAACCCCAGTAAAAACAACTATTCATTAACTTGATTTTTAATCAGTTTCAGGAATTTTATCTACATATTTAACTTTACAATCTGTGTAGAATCTATTTCAACATATGATATGAGGTAGAGATCACACATAGTTGCTTTCCAAATTATTAACTAATTGTCACAGCATCATTTAAAAAAATCTTTTACACACTTAATTGAAACGTTATTTTATTGCACACTAAAATTTTATATATCGTAAGATATGTTTCTAGACTATCCATTTGTTTCCATTTATCTGTTTGTCCACATTAGCAAGTGTGTGTCAGTTTTATTTTTATTTACTTTAAACTGAAAAAGATCACAATATTAAATATTGCTTAGGTTTTATTAAATATTTGAGCAAAACTTCCATATATATGCATATATATGTATGTGCATATATATATATCAATTAACTTCTCAGTCTGAATTCTGTCAGCATGTACACAAGTTTAGCTCATGACCCAAAACAGTGGTGTTTACAAAATTGCAGATACATTAGTGGGTTACAAATCCATTTAAAGCTTTACGTGAGCTTTTTTCTTAATATACAGTTGGTCCTTGAAAAACTCAGGGGTTAGGAGCACCAAAACCCCACCACCCTGTCTCCCGCCACAGTCAAAAATTGATAGATAACTTTTGACTCCCTGGAAGCTTAAGTACTAATAGCCTACTGTTGACTGGAAACCTTACGGATAACAAACAGTTAACACATGTTTTGTATGTTATATGTATAATGTACTGTATTCTTACAATAAAGTAAGCTAGAGAAAATAAAATGTTATTAAGAAAAAACCATAAGGAAGAGAGACTGTATTTACGATTTATTAAGTGGAAGTGAATCTTCGTAAAGCTCTTCATCCTCGTGTCTTTTACGTTCAGTAGGCTAAGGAGGAGGGGGAAGAGAAGTTGGTCTTGCTATCTCAGAGGTGGCATAGGTGGACCAAAAGCTGTGTGTGAGTGGACCTGTGCAAACTCATGTTGTTCAAAAGTGAACTGCACTTAGATTCAGGAGTCTGAGTTTAATATCTGACACTACTGATCACTGTTAGATATTGTTTCAGCTCACTGAGAAAGCAGTGGCTTTAAAACTCATGAAAGAAAAGAGGAACAAGAAAATTCAAGTAGTAAGAGAAAAGAAAAAAATAAACAAGATTACATAATAGAAAACATGACACAATGTCAGAAATAAGAATAAGATGTCAGAAATAAAACTATTTGGTTAATATGTTTATGTCAATTTTAAGAATAAATGTTAATAGATAACTTCTTATTTTCTTATCGAGATATAGAAACTCATACTGTTACACTCAATAGATAACCACAAACTTTAATCAAGTTTATTAAGTGGGTTGTTCAATTCTATATATATTTTTCTTTTTTTTGTCTGGGAGTCACAGAATCTGTCAGCTTCTGAAGGAGATATGTGAAATAAAATAGTCTGAGAAATGGAAAATGCAAACAGCTCTTTAAATACATCATAAATAAAACTAAATGATCAAAAATGTTTGAAATAAAATAGACTAACCAGAAATCAGGTAAATATTATACAAAAGAAAGCAGAAAATATAGTAATATCAGGCAAAATAAAATCCAAGGTAAAAAACACAAATGAAAAAGAAGAAAGTTTTAATTATTTATTTAATTTATTCCTCCTATCACAGAGGAATAATTATATAGCTTCTTAATATGTGAAGTGTAATGTGTTATATATAGAAGGAAAAACTGACAAAAACTACAATGATCATTGTAGATTTTTAACATGCCTTACCAAAAAATGACAAATTAAATGATCCTCAAATACAAAGTTGTAGAGGAGTTGAATGATACATTCATTAAACTTGATTAAATGGAGGTATGTATAGAATTGTGTGTCTGATATTCTTTTCTGGTACGCTTGGAACATTTTGTTAAATGGCCAGTTATTTAGTCACACATAAAAAGCTCTCCAAGTTCAATAAACATCCAAAATAGATCACAAACATAATGCAATAAAACTATAAACTTAAAGGACACACAAACACAAAATACTAAAAAACTTTTAAAAACCTCTTACAATAACCCTTAATTGGAAAGAATACCAAGCCAAAATTGCAGCCTTTTTAAGTAAAAACAACAGTGAGAATACTACTACATATCAAAACCTATGTGATGTGACCCAGTTATAGTCACGTAAAAATTAATATCCTTAACTTTATCATTTAGAAGATAGAAAATGTCGAAAATACACAACCACTTTCAAATAAAGGAGCTAAAATTATACACAAATTTTAAGTAGAAAGTATTGAGTTTTAGAAACAAAATTCTATGAAAATGAACAAATAAACTTTATCAATTAAACTATCAACTGAAAATCAGGTAAGTCTGATGCTGAAAGAAGAAAACACAAATAAATAACATTAAACTAAGAATACAGACATAACTACACAGAGGAGATTAAAAAGTTATGAGACTATTGTATCAATGAATTTAGAAATATTCGATACAAATGATAATTTTTTAAAAGTCTACCTAATGATGAAAATTGTCTTAAGAGGAAGAAGAAAAAAAAAATCAGTTTTTATAGAATAAAAGAAAACATCCCCTAACCCTCACACCAGAAATGCTAGGTAGATTCCAGTACACCTTACAGAAACAAATAATACACATTCAAATACACAGAAACAATAAAACTTATATAATACACATTCCTGTGTATATGTATATATATTAAACCTCTTACAATAACCCTTAGGTGAAAAGAATACCAAGCCAAAATTATAGCCTTTTAAAGTAAAAACAACAGTGAGAATACTACATATCAAAACTTATGTGATGCCACCCAGTTGTAATCATGTACAAATTAATATCTTTAAATTTTATATATATATATATATATACACTCAGATATATATATATATATATATTCACTCTTTTTATTATAAAAGTAATGAATGCTTATTGGAAAGTCTAAGAGTACAGAAAGCCTAGACATTAAAGTAAAAGTCCTATACTGTTTAAAGGTTTTGTGCTTATTCTTTGTGTCTAGTATTATTCTGTCATCTCACCATCCAACAAAGCAAATCAAAGGCATAAACAACTTTATAGCAATATTACTTGTAAATATGCACTTGAAACTCCTGTATAAAATATTTTATATAAAAAATCTAATGTTGTATGAAAGAAATGATTCTTCATGAATATATAAGGTTATCCCAGAAAAGTAAGGATGCTCAAAACCAGAAAATCTATTGATGTTCCTTATTATATTAATTTAACGCAGTAGACTTACCATGTGATCATCTTGATAGATGCCAAATAAGTAGTTGATATAATACTTATTTCTGACTTAAGAAAAAAACAGCATAAAGCAAAAGTAAATTTTTAGTAATCTAGGACTAGAAGAACGCTTCTTTTATTATCAGAGTATCAACCAGAAATTTACTACTGAAATACTACAGGCATTCCTATTTAGGTCAGGAATTAAAAAGGGGAATACCTGCTATTTACTGATAGAATTCAGCACTTCACTGAGGTCCCAGCCTTTTAGATAATGCAAGAAATAGTAAGAAGTATCGGAAAGCTCAAAACCAAAATTCATTATTTGCAAATGCAAATTCGAAACTCTGACACAATTCTCTAAAAAATTAGAGTTTGGTAAGAAAGCTGAATACAAGGAATATATACAAAAATCAACAATTTTTCCCTATGTCAGTAATATCTAAATAGGTTTGGATGCATTTAGCTGTAGTTAGAGAAACTGAATTAACTGAAGTTTGAACCTTGTTTCCTTAAAAGGAAATCTGGAGAAAGGCAGTTTGTCTATATGTTCAGTGGCTCTGTAGTATCTTCAAAGACTTCAGCAGTTTCCATATTTCTATCCCATCCTTGCAACTCCTTGCCTTTTTGTCTTCATATTTGTAGCCTCATGGCTACATTATGGCTATTCCAACCAGAATAACGCCTGCTTATCAGCATTGAAAGTAGGAAGAAAGAATGGAGATAGGAGCAAAGGGGCTTTCCTTGCACCAAGCAGTAAAATTTATCAGAATTTCCCTTATTACACATTTTATAAAGGTAGGTGGCAAGTGTAGTAGGAAAAGTGAATACAAAGGAAATTATGCAATCATTTGGATTGCTATATGACTGGCTTACACCAATCATGATTCATCCTCTGGGAATGGGCACATTGCTACTTTGAAACAAAATCAGAATTCTGTTAGAAATAGAAGTGGTCAGAGGGCATCTTGGTAGATGACTCTCAGTATATGCCACTATACGAATTATGACGCAGGTATGAGATATATACCAAAAAATCAATAGAGAGATAAAATCCCATTTATTCAACTGACAATTTTTCAAAACCCATAAAATATCTAGAATAAACAATAAAGTATGCAAGACCTGTATAATTATATTTCTAAAATTTACCAAAAGACAATAAACCATGAAAAATGGAGAGACATATCAAATGTTCCCATATGAAAAGCCTCCATATGGTAAAGTGTTGATTCCCCATATAATTATCTACAAATCCATAGCAGTCCTAATCAAAATGACATTTTTTATTACCTTAATAATTGATCCCAAAATTTATCTGTAGAAGGAAATGAACATTTAGAAAAATAAAACTACTGTGTAGACTGACTCCCCATCAGATGTTATAAAGATATAGTGATCAAAACAATGTGGTATTGGCACGAGAACAGAATACAATAGCAGAACAGAGAATGGGGCACAATACGGAGTACAAAGTCCAAATGCAGACTATGTACATAAAAGGATTAGTGTGCAGTCTACAAAATAAATTCTATAGGTGAAGAAAGTTAGACAAATGACTGACCTGAAGAAAACGTTTACAATGTATGTAAGAAAGGATAAATGTTATTTGCAAAGAGTTCCAATAATTTGTTTAGAAAAATTAAATCTACATTTTAAAAAACAGGCATAGGGCATAATCAAGCAGTTGATAGAAGATATACCAAATGAGCAAAACACACATTAAAGAAGGCACTATTGGCCAGGCATGGTTGCTCATACTTGTAATGCCAGCACTTTGGGGGGCCAAGGCGGGCAGATCGCTTGAGCTCAGGATTTAAGCCCAGCCTAGGCAACACAGTGAAATCCCATTTCTACTAAAAACACAAAAATTCGCCAGGTGTAGTGGCACGCACCTGTGGTCCCAGCTACTCTGGAAGCTGAGGTGGGAGGATAACCTGAGTCCAGGAGTTCAAAGCTGCAGTGAGCTGTGATCACACCACTGTACTCCAGCCTAGGCAACAGAGTGACACCCCGTCTCAAAAAAAAAAAAAAAAAGACACTGTATCTTTACGTACTACTATCATTATTATTGCATTTATATTTTGTTACGTTTATATATGTTATCATATAAGTGTGTAAATGCATAGAACCGTATCTAACAGGAAGTTTTTGCAGATCATTTTTTATAGGTTGGAGGATGGAAGGGGGTTGAAAGGGGTGAAGAAACATTAACTATAAAAGGAAGTTTTAATATTTTGGTCTATATATTTCTAACTGCTCAAAATTTTCAAAATAAGCATATATCATGTTGCTTTTGCAATTAAAAATATTTGTAAAGGAATCGTTTAGCATTCGAATCAGTCAGACTAAGGTTCAAATCCTATATATTACCACCCAATGGCAGTGTGACTTGAGTATTTTTAAGTTCTCAGACACTACATTTCTTGGTCAACAAACTAGGCCAAACATTACTTACTTCATAGATGTGTTAACAGACCAAATGGAATTATTGTTGTTGTTGTTGTTGTTGTTATTATTATTATTATTATTATTTTGAGACGGAGTCTTGCTCTGTCGCCCAGGCTGGAGCGCAGCCGCGCGATCTCGGCTCACTGCAAGTTCTGCCTTCCCGGGTTCTCGCCATTCTCCTGCCTCAGCCTCCCGAGTAGCTGGGACTACAGGCGCCCGCCACCACGCCCGGCTAATTTTTTGTATTTTTAGTACAAAATACTAGATGGTGTTTCACCGTGTTAGCCAGGATGGTCTCGATCTCCTGACGTCGTGATTCGCCCGCCTCGGCCTCCCAAAGTGCTGGGATTACTGGCGTGAGCCACCGCGCCCGGCCCCAAATCGAATTATTATGAAAAACACCTGGCACGCAGTAGGTGCTAAAAAACGTTGGTTTCTTAAATAGCGATTTAGAGACAAATAAATTATAATCTTTATCATTTGCTTTTTTTATTTGGGCTTAAAGGAAGCATGGTTTGATTAAGCAGATTTGATCAAGCATTTGTACTTGAAATTTTCATTGAAAGATGGCAGACGTGGTCTATGTTTTCAGATGAATTAAATATTTAGTTATTTGATCATTCATTCATTTATACAGTGGATACAGTATTATTTACTATATGTCAATCAGTGTGCTAAATACTTGGGGGTGTGAAGTTAAACAAGAGATAGTCTTTTTTTTTTTCTGGAGGAGCTTGATAATTGCTTTAACTTTCTGCTTTTAACTTAGTGAGATAAATGCAATTCTAGAAACATTCATAAAATGCTAAAGATATATAAAAGAATAATGTTGATAAAACACAGATTTAGAGAATCTTTGAATTGAGTGGGACCAAGTGATCATTTTTCCAACTTCCCATCCCATACAAAAATCCGTTCTATAACATTCTTAGAAGACTGTCAAATACATTCTGCTAGAAAAATTATTACAATTTATTGAATATTTACTGTTGTTCCAGGCACTGTACTAACTCCTCATAGAAATTATTTCAATTCTGTCTATGGCTACACTACCCTGAACGTACTCAATCTTGTCTGATCTTGAAAGCTAAGCAGGGTCAGGTCTGGTTAGTACTTGGATGGGAGAAATTATCTCAGTTCAAACATCACAAAAAATCTGAAAGCAAGCTACCATTATACACAATTTACAGACAGAAAGTAATATCCAGAGAGGTTAAGTAACTTGTCTAAATTCCTACAGCTAATTAACAGGGCTAAAATTTGAATCTAGGTCAGCCTCATCTCAGAACTCAAGTTCTTAATCTGAACTAATACACTAGTGTCTGCACAGCTGGAACACTTCCAATGGTAAGAAACTCAATGTATCAAAAGACAGCTGTTTTGCTTCTTACAAAGTTCTTCCCTATAGAGTGCTTGAATCTGTCTTGTAACATCAGTTTCACACCCCAACAAGCATCAAATGACACCTCTGTTTAATTGCACCTACTAAGAGTATAAAGATGCCTAAGACATGGTTTCTACCCTCAAACAGTTTGTAATCCTGATTTTTCTCTTTGGAGGAGCATGGAACACCTGCCCCTTCTACAGGACAGCCCTCCAAAGATTTACAGCCTACCCCCACCCTCCTCCAAATAGAAAACACTTTACCTCCAACTGAATTTCTGATATTGTTGTGCATCAAATAGCCTCAGTTCCTTCAATTGTTGCTAAATTTCCAGAGGTTTTGCCACCTCAGTTTTCTTTCTGCAGATGTGTACTTGATACTGTCCTTAAAAGACAGGGTTTTGAAACAAAACAATACAATGTCATGGTAGTACAGAGGAACTTTAGCAGACTTTCATTTGAATATTGACTTCAATTAATATTTTCAGTGATAGTTCTAGCTTTTTCTAACAGTGTTATTTATTTACTTATATTAAATGAACTTAACATGACTCTACCACTCTGTCGACCCCAACCTCTGTGTTTTTGTTTTGTTTTGTTTTTGTTTTTGTTTTTGTTTTTTTACAAATACTGGTCTATCCAGATCTTGGTTTTTCTCCTTCACTTTGAACTTATAAAATCAATTTTTTTCCCCCTAGGCTTAGCTCAGCTGAAGAGTGAAATCAAATGTTAAATTCTTAAATCAAGACTTTATTACTATCCTTGTTAAATACAATCTTTTAAAAAATGTTTGGTCTATCATTTCAGACTGCCAAACTTTTCTAGTTTTGATATTGTTTTCCATTTTATTATATATCTCCCAGTTGTATGAAATCCTCAATCCTCAGAACCCAGTGTTTTGTGATCTCTTTGAAGGATCAAGCCAAAGGAGGGAGTTTTGAATTGTGTTACTAATGACCTCTTTCCAAGATGGAATAGGTTCATTATTCAGTCCTTTTTTGTTATCATTGTTCAGTTAGGGACGAATTCACATAGCTAAGTTAGCATCTGATCTACTCTAAGAAACAAAAACTTGCTCTTGTAATTAGAATACATTTTTTTTTTCTGTATTTGTCAATTTGGCCTGATTAATTCTTAATGAACCCATATAGATCCAACGACCACTGCATTTTTTCCCCTAAATGCTCACAAATTATTTATTTCATTTATCTACCTACCATCTTTCTTTTTATTTCTTTTTTGGTTCTACAAAGGATTCAATTCAAATTATACAAATAAATTTAATACAAAATAGAAACAATAGTTAAAAAGTCTGAGCAAAGGGAAAAATGAGTAGAAAAATAACAGCAGCAGATGTAACATGGGCACACAGAAGTGTGTGGCACAGAGTCCTACAGCTGCCTTCAGAGTCAGCCAAAACAGGTAGGACATATTACTAGTGACATGGCATGGTGTGCAGAAAATAAAAGCAAAACGAACTTTTGTTTGTTTTGTTTTTTTAAACAAGAAGCAGAGCTTTTTCCTGAAGCAGATAAGTAAGAGAGCCATTATGTCTGTGGATTCATCCTGTGAATCCACAGGTCCTCAAAAGACTGATTGGGATAACACCAAATTCTGATTGAGAATAGCTCTAGAAGAGTCAAAGCAATGAGTCTACGTGGGTGTGTTTATGACCTGACCTTATCCAGGATGACCCAGAGGATCTAGAGGAAAGAATATACTGCCATGTGTCAGGCAATTCTCTATTAATCCTGTTTTTTCAAAAAATTAATTTGGAATAGCTAGATCTCCAGTGAGAACATAAAGTTCAGACAAGCTGTGTTGCCAATTAAAGGCATATCTGTGTGGGTAAGTTCCCTGGAGAAAGTTATGAAACTTTACTAAGACAAATATTTGTCATCTATTTAATAAATACCCATTGCTTATCAGGCAGAGAAATACAGTTTCTTGAGACAATGGCAGTAGTTCACAGCATGAACTTATAAATAATTTCCTTTTAATGAGATATTCATATAGACATATCCACTATTAAAACACAATAAAAATTAATATTTATTTTAGCCAGATGAAATCCTTTTTGGTACTAGGTGGATCTAAATAATACATTTTAAAAATAAAAACAAGGAAGTAATACCACTTATAATACTTATATTTCAATAATTTTCTTTCTGTTTTCTCTACACAGCAGAAACTAGAAGATTTTCCAGAAATTTCTAGATATAAAAAAAGAAAGTAGAATGTTATATCTTCTAATATTTGTCATATTTTATTATTTTTAGGACATGACAGATACTGTTTAAAAGCTCTCACACGTATATATTTTCCTCAATCTAGGATGTGCTCAAAAGAATGCTACCTGACCATTTGGCCAAATATCTTAATTCATAGTCTAAAAATAAAGTCCTAACAGTCTGCTCTCAGGTGGTGGTGAAGAAATTCTGCCACAATCAGATTTGCATTGTCCTCCACAGCAGATGCTCATACCAATTCAGTCCACCTCTAGATTCATCTGCAGCTGTGATGAGCATGCTTCTCAGTTTCTCTGTCTGGGAACTTTTGCTACCACCACAGGACATGCACAGGGCAATGTGGAAATGCTAAGTATTTAAAGCCCCCAGGTAGGCAACTCACAACCAATGAGTCTATGAACAACTCCTCCTGATAATGCTGAAGCGTATTCTATATGTTTCCTCAGAGGGTTCCCATTAAGCTGAGGTAGTGGCATGCTCATTAATACATCTTTGGCCTCTGTCAAAGACTTTTTTCTGGGTTTGCCTTTGGAAAAACATAAGCTAAGATATTCTGCTTCACCATTTCTGTTGACATTTCAGTGAACTTCATTATGAATGAGCAGCTCCCAAGAAGTCCTGTCTATAGCTCAGGCAAGGATGGTGTTATGGAAAAAGCATGGAAATGAGAGAAAAAAAAATCTAATCTATGACCTCTGGTCAAATCTACTCAGACTCGATCTTTGTTTCACTCAACTGTTTTCTCCGTGAACATGCTCTTCATTTGGCCGCCAAGATTGAGCTCTTGGTTCTCCTCCAATCTCACAAGCCATACACTCTCAGTGTCCTTTGCTGGAACCTCCTCATTTTCCTACCTCTATTTGTAGAAGACATCTAAGCTCAGTCCCCAGACTCCTTCCCTTGGTTACCTAAACTCTCTTCCTATGTGATTTCACCCAGTTATGTATTTTAAGTACCATAACGATAAAGTGACCCCAAAATTTATACGTCCAGCCTGAACATCTCTCCTAAATTCCAGAACCCTTATGCCTAAGTGCTATGCAACATATCTGCTTGAATGTCTAATAGGCATCAACTGAACATTTCCAGAATGGAATCCTTGATTTTCACTTCCCCAGTCTTCTCTAATAGCAAATGGCAGTTCTATTGTTTTTTAAAACCTCAGAGCCACATCTCACATACACCCAACATAGATACACGTACTATATACCCACAAACATTGTTTTAAAAATTAAAAATCCTCAGAGTCATTCTTAATTTCTTACTGTATTATGCTCAATATTCAATTAATCATCAAATCATATCCCTTTACTTTAAAATACATTCTCAGTCTAGCTACTATTTACTTCCTCTGTTACTGATCTGAGCCAAGACACCCTCATGTCTTGACTGGTGATTTAAGTAACCTTCTGATTGACCTCTCTGCTTTTACCCTTGACTACTTAAATTTAATTCTGAGTGGCCTTTTTAAGACATTAAGTCAGAGCAAGTAACTGATATGGTATGGCATCATAACTCGTACAGTATAACATCCAGTATATATTGGATTATCTTGGACTATAGGACCTGATATGACCTTGTCTTCACTACTCTTTGGACTGTTGCTCCTGCTATTCGCCTTCTTGCTCAGACTGCTTCAGCCTTACTGGTCTCCTTTTTTTTTGCTTCATTGTTTGCACCTACTGTTCCCTTCTTTGGCATTCTCTGCAATCATCTATCTTCAGAGACATTCTCTCTCCAACCAGGTCTCTACTCAAATGTCAACTTATTGAGATGCTTTCTCTCACTACTCTATCACATTCACCTCACACGTCAATACACACACATCTAAGTGCACACATACACACACTGTACATCTTTGTTAGCATTATCAAGCATCTTACAGATTTCTTTATTTGGATATTGCCTTTCTTCCTCAATGAGAATATGGGTTCTTTTAGATCAGAGACTTTGATTTGTTTCCTGTTGTATGCCTAACACCCACCAAAGTTTCTGGTTCAAATCAGAAACCCAACACATATATTATGAATGATATAATAAACCAGCCACAGATCAGGAGATGTTAACCTGCAAGATCTTTAATCTCTCTTTCATTTGAGTACAACATGATCTTAGTTGACTTTGAAAGCATAAAAGATTTGTTCAATGAGACAAAAGACTTGTTTTTCACTATTTTTGTTCATCTTCTAAGGTTTCCTGTCAACTCACATTTCAATACACAATGGGGAATGTCTATTAGAAGGCTTAGTTAAATTGATTTTATAAGGTTATATACATATCTAAAAGCACTTTTAAGCCAATATCATTTTTGTGGGTTTTCTTTCCCTAACTTGGTTATATTTTCTATGAATATTCTAGTTTTCTCTGAGTACATTGTATTTCTAGTAGAATTTGGATTTAAGAGCAGAAAAAATCAGAATTCTTCTTCTGTTCATGAACAGCCCCTTCTTCCTAAATATTTCCATCTGGCCATTTGCTACTTTTAGAAAACCAAGAGAAATAGAGGAAGGAGCAATAATACCAATTTTGCATCTATACAATTAGCCCAAGACACAGAGTCTCACCTTTTCATCTTCTCTACCCAAACCCATATGTGCTCATTGCCTTATATGTTCTCCACCTATCTTGATTAATGTTTCCTTTTTAATCTGATAAATTATTTTGGAAATTATAAAATATTTAAAGTTTATAAACACATAGTTCTTCTTTTTGATACTTGATTGAAATCTGCTGGGATTAAGACCAGATTCTAGCCTTTCACAAATCTCTTTTCAATATCAAGTACAGTTGGCACATGATTGTTTAACTTTATTCATTAGTATGTTCCTTTTCCTCAGCATGGTTTTGATCTAGTCCTTTCTTTTGTAAATCCTATTTTCCCTTTTTTGGTAGTTCAGAAATGCTTTGTAATTATTTGCCAGACAGAATTGAGATCTTAGTGATCCTTTCCCTCATCACTCTATCACACCCACCTCACATACAAACACATACACACCTAAGTGCACAAATACACACACTGTTCATCTCTGTTAGCACCATCAGATATATTACATGTTTCTTTACCTCCCACTATTTCTAAATATCCCCATTAGTTGCACATTTAACATGCAGAAAAGAACAAAAATTAAATACATGTTAAAAATGAGAAACTCTGAATAATAAGAATGCATTTGTTGGATATCCTGTGAAAATAATGATTGTTTCCATTTGTTGAGGACCTCAATGTGTTGCCGTTACTGGTGTAATTTTGGTGCAAATAGCCACCTGTGGAGACTTCTTAGAAAGTTTCAATGATCTTTGTGTGTGGATTATCAACAGGATGGAAACAGAAAGGGTAAGTGGAGGAAAGGAAAATAACAGTGACAAAAAGAAAGATTAGATTTATTCATTGATGTGTAAAGACTTATTAAGTACTTGTTTTGCGCCAGGCAACGTCCTAGACAATGGGAATACAATGGTAATCAAGTTCAAACAATATCACAGAACTCTGGAGATCAGAGTCTAATAAGGTACAATGGAAAGAGGCTGGGGTTAGAGAAATGATTCCCTATGAAAATTGTTAAATTGCAGCCGCGATACATGTGAAGGATGGCAGGGCCACTACAGTGGTTCAGACTATGCCTCACCTAAAACACCAGACCAACGAGTAAATGATGCCTGAACACCAGTCAGAGCTCTCCCTGCTGAGTTTCTTGCAAGAAACATTAGAAGGGACACTTTTTTGAAATTTCCACAAAAGTGGGTTAGCAGGGACCTTGAAGGAAATGTCCATGGGAGCTTGTATTGAGAGAGATCAAGGAAGGTTTCTTTGAGAAAAAAACAACCAAGGACAAGACATCTGAAAAAAGTTTTAAAAAAAATTAACCGGGGGATGAAGGCAGTAGTGGTTGGGGAGGGCAGTGAGAAGGAACTCAAGGAATGGTTTGTGCAACGAACTTGTGCAAGGTGTCCTGGAGAAGCTGAAGAAGGGATGCTGGACTGGAGTGAGAGATGGAGAACGAGAAAGCCAGGAGATATTCAGGGGCCAACCATGTAAACTGAAGCATGTAGGCTATATTAAGGATTGAGCTTTCATGCGGGGTAAATGGCTGGTGTTGTATTGTGGAGGCCCAAGAGCAATACAGATGAGTTAGGAGGCTACTGCAGTGATGAGCAAGAAATGGTGACAGCATAGTCTATGGCCATGGCAATATCTATACAAACGTTTAATAAAAATACATTAAAAGAGTGACAGACATACTTATTGGAAGCATTGTGGAAGGAAAAACTGTAGTGTGAAGAGTAGAATTCAGAACCTTTAGGACCCAAGGCATGATTTTCTGCCTTAGTAAACAGAGCAGCACAATTACAATTTGCTTTGTTCTTGATAATGAAGGTTCTCAGTCAAGATGAGTTATATTGATTTTTCATGAGAAGAACCTGGGGTGATGAATTCACTCTACGCTAGTCTTAGCTGTGCCCTGAATTAGTTCCTTAAAATTGTTGACATCAGACTTATTTCTTATCCTTTATTTGCATAAACCGAATTGCTGTATGAACTACCCAATGCAACATAGCTACTATAATGGAAAACTAATGATCTAATTACTTTAGCAATCTAATGTTGTTGACTAGTTGGCTGTTGCCAAACTCTAGTTACTTTCTTGTGATAAATTCTGGAGTGATAATTTCTGGGTTATAGGACATACATGTATCTAAGGCTTTTGACAGACATTGCCAACTTCTCCAGAAAGTTTTGATATTTTGCTCTCTCACTAACAGTGTAAGAATGTTTGTTTCTCCACACTTGCACCAACATTGGATGTTTTTATTAAGAAATTAAAGTTTGCCAATTTTTTTTTTTTTTTTGAGATGGAATCTCGCTCTGTCGCCCAGGCTGGAGTGCAGTGGTCAGATCTCAGCTCACTGCAAGCTCCGCCTCCTGGGTTCACGCCATTCTCCTGCCTCAGCCTCCCCAGTAGCTGGGACTACAGGCGCCCGCCACCTCGCCCGGCTAGTTTTTTTTGTATTTTTTAGTAGACACGGGGTTTCATCGTGTTAGCCAGGATGGTCTCGATCTCCTGACCTCGTGATCCGCCCGTCTCGGCCTCCCAAAGTGCTGGGATTACAGGCTTGAGCCACCACGCCCGGCCAGCTTTGCCAATCTCGTAGATAAAACAGAACCTTATTATTTTTCTTTTTCTTTTACAATATCTAAATTTTTTCAAAACTAAATACATGTTAAAAATGAAGAAACTGAATAATAAGAATGTATTTGTTGGATATCCTGTGAGAATAATGATTGTTTCCATTTTTCTGGAATGGAAAAAGTTAGACACGTGTATTTTTTTCTTCTAAAACAGAAGAATTTAGATGTGTAGTTTTTCACCAAAATTTCTATTGAGGTTCATATTTTTTACTTACTGATTTTCAAAGATTGAATATTCAATTATAGAGGAATCGTAGGGAAACATAGTAAACTTCCTCTAACCTTTTAAACAGGATTTAAAACATTCTGCCATTTCAGCATGTTTTATTGTTTTGCTCACTTTTAACTTAAGGTAGATTTTTTTTTTCTTTGTTCTAAAAATTCAGAAAATGATTACCAAAGAAAATTAAAATCAGGTTGAATTTTTGCAACTTTAAGCATGAGTAAAACTCTCAGACTTTGGTTATTCATTCATTCTCTGATCTATTATGCTGCTACATATTTGAGGGTGTATATTTTAGAATGTGAATTGTATAGGAAATTTATGATTAAACCTGTAATAATGACCTAGAAGTTAGTGATGTGCTGGTAAATATTTAACAACTGGTTCTCGTTGTAGAATTTACTGCTTTCTGTGTTATAAAGACTCCTATCCTGGCTAATTTCAAGCTACCAATGTGAAGTTGCATAGTGAACTCTTGAAAACTGGTACTGAAGCAATACAGGATTCTAAAATGTCATCTGAGTCATCAGACAGGTTAAATTCTGTAGCACAGAGTTTTGTTGTTAAATGTATTTCAAATTTTTAAAATATTAAATATATGGAGAATATTTGATTAATCTGAAAATCCCATTCACTGAATTAGCCAAATAAAAACTTTTTAGTGTAATTTTTTTTTTATTAGGACTTTTAGGTTCAGGGGTACATATACAGGTTTGTTATATGGGTAAACTGTGTGTCATGGGGGTTTGGTGTACAGATTGTTTTATTACCCAGGTAATAAGCATAGTACTCAATAAGTATTTTTTCTTATCTTCTCTCTCCCCCCACCACCCACCCTCAAGTAGGCCCCAGTGCCTGTTGCTTCCCTCTTTGTGTCTATATGTTCTCATTGTTTAGCTACCACTTATAAGTAAGAATGTGTGGTGCTTGGTTTTCTGTTCATATGTTAGTTTGCTTAGGATAATGTCCTCTAGCTCCATCTATGTTGCTGCAAATGACATGATCTCATCCTTTTTTATGGCTACATCGTATTCCATGGTATATATGTACTGCATTTAAAAAAATCGAATTTACCATTGATGGACATTTAGGTTGATTTAGTGTCTTTGCTATTATGAATACAGCTGCAATGAACATATATGTGCATGTGTCTTTATGGTAGAGCGATTTATATTTTTTGGGGTATATACCCAAAAATGGGATTGCTAGGTGGAATGGTAATTCTGTTTCAAGTTCTTTGAGGAAGTGAACACTGCTTTCCACAATGGCTGAGCTAATTTACAGTCCCACAGGCAGTGTATAAATACTACCTTTCCTCCACAGTCTCTCTAGGATCTGTTACTTTTTGAATTTTTATTTTATTTTATTTTATTTTGTTTTTATTTTTTGAAATGGAGTCTCATTCTGTTGCCCAGGCTGGAGTGCAGTGGCGGATCTTGGCTCACTGCAACTTCCACCACCCAGGTTCAAGCAGTCCTCCGGCTTCAGCTTCCCAAGTAGCTGGGACTACAGATGCCTGCCACTACACTCTGCTTATTTTTGTATTTTTAGTAGAGATGGGGGTTTCACCATGTTGGTCAGGCTGGTTTCAAACTCCTGACCTCAGGTGATCTGCTCCCACTTGGCCTCCCAAAGTGCTGGGATTAAAGCTGTGAGCCAGCATGCCTGGCCTTGACTTTTTAATAATAGCCAATCTGACTGGTGTGAGATACTATCTCAATGTGGTTTTGACTTGCATTTCTCTAATGATTAGTGATGTTGAACATTTTTTCATATGCTTGTTGGCTGCATATGTGTCTTCTGAAAAGTGCCTGTTGAGGCCGGGCGCAGTGGCTCACATCTGTAATCCTAGCACTTTGGGAGGCTGAGGCAAGTGGATCACCTGAGGTCAGGAGTTCAAGACCAGCCTGGCCAACATGGTGAAACCCCATCTGAAAGAAAAAAAGAAAGAGAGAAAGAAAGAGAAAAGAAAGAAAGGAAGGAGGGAGGGAGGGAAGGAGGAAGGGAGGGAAGGAGGAAGGGAGGGAAGGAAGGAAGGAAGGGAAAAGTGCCTGTTTGTCTTTTGTCTACTTTGTAATGGGGTTGTTTGGTTTTGCTTGTAAATTTGTCTAAGTTCCTTATAGATTTTGGATATTAGATCTTTGTTGAATGCATAGTTTGCAAATATTTTCTCCCATTCTGTAGATTGTCTGTTTACTCTGTTGATAGTTTCTTTTGCTGTGCAGAAGCTCTTTAGTTTAATTAGGTCTTGTTTGTCAATTTCTATTTTGCAGTTGCTTTTGGTGACTTTGTCATAAAATCTTTGCCAGGTCCTATGTCCAGAATGATATTTCCTAGGTCATCTTCCAGGGTTTTTATAGATTTAGATTTTACACTTAAGTCTTTAATCTATCTTGAGTTGATTTTGGTATATGGCATAAGGAAGGGGTTCAGTTTCAATCTTCTGCATATGGCTAGCCGATTATTCCAGCACCATTTATTGATCAGGGAGTCCTTTCTTCATTGCTTATTTTTGTCAGCTTTGTCAAAGATCAGATGGCTGTAGGTGTGCAGCATTATTTTTGGGCTTTCTATTCTGTTTCATTGGTCTATGTGCCTGTTTTTGTACCAGTACCATGCTATTTTGGTTACTGTAGCCTTGTAATATAGTTTGAAGTTGGGTAATGTGATGCCTCCAGTTTTGTTCTTTTTGCTTAGGATTGCCTTGGATATTTAAGCTCTTTTTTGGTTCCATATGAATTTTAGAACAGTTTTTTTCTAATTCTTGAAGAATGTCATTGTTAGTTTGATAAGAATAGCATTAAATCTGTAAATTGTTTTGGGCAGTATAAGTATCTTAACGATATTGATTATTCAGAAGTAACCAAAATCAGAGCTGAACTGAAAGAAATTGAGACACACACACACACACACACACACACAAACCATACAAAAGATCAATGAGTCCAGGAATTTTTTTTAAAAAATTAATATATAGATATACCACTAGGTAGACTAATAAAGAAAAAAAGAGAGAAGATCCAAATAAACACAATTAGAAATGACAAAGGGGACATTACCACTGACCCCACAGAAATACAAAACACCCTCAAAGACTACTATGAATACAAACTAGAAAATCTAGAAGAAATGGATAAATATTTAGACACATATGACTTCCCAAGACTGAACCAGGAAGAAAATGAATTCTTGAACAGACCAATAACAAGCTCTGAAATTGAATTGATCAGTAACAAAAAGCCTACCAATAATAATAATAAAAAAGCCCAGAACCAGACAGATTCACAGCTGAATTCTACCAGATGTATAAAGAAGATCTAATACCATTTCTATTCAAACTATTCCACCAAATTGAGGAGGGACTCCTCCCTACTCATTATCTGAGGCCAGCATCATTCTGATACCAAAACCTGGTAGAGACACAACAAAAAAAGAAAACTTCAGGCCAATATCCTTGATAAACACTGATGCAAAAATCCTCAACAAAATACTAGCAAACCAAATCCAGCAGCACATCAAAAAGCTAACCCACTATCATCAAGTAGGCTTTATCCCTGTGATGTGAGGTTGGTTCAACATACAGAAATCAATAAATATGATTCATCACACAAACAAAACTAAAAACAAAAACCACATGATTATCTCAATATATGCAGAAAAGGCTTTTATTAAAAATTCAACACTCCTTAATGTTAAAAGCCCTCAACAAACTAGGCATTGAAGGAACATACTTCAAAATAATAAAAAAACTATCTGTGACTAACCCACAGCCAATATTATACCGAATGGGTAACAGCTGGAAGCATTCCCCTTGAAAACCAGAGCAAGACAAGTATGCCCTCTATCACCCTTCCTATTCCACGTAGTGCTGGAAGTCCTGGCCTGAGCAATCAGGCAAGAGGGGAAAAAAAAGGCATCCAAATAAGAAGAAAGAAAGTCAAAGTATCCCTGTTTGCAGACGACATGTTTCTATATCTAGAAAACCCCATAGTCTCTGCTCCAAAGCTCCCTGATCTGATAAACAACTTCAGCAAAGTTATACAAAAATCAGTAGCATTCCTATACACCAACAACATCCAAGTTGAGATCCAAATGCGGAATGCAATCCCATTCACGATGGCCACAAAAAGAATAAAATACCTAGGAATACAGGTAACCAGGGAGGTAAAAGATCTCTACAATGAGAATTGCAAAACACTGCTCAAATAAATTAGAAATGACACAAATAAAAGCCAAATAAAATGCACTTCTAATTTTTCCACTTAAACCAACATATCATGGGAAATTCAAGAAGTCTTTAGGTAGGAAATAATGAAAAATTTTAATTCAAAGTTATTTTCTAACATACCAAATAAGTCCCATGGGGATGTTGGTGGAGGGAGAGTAATTATAAAAATTTGGGTTAATTCATCTAGAAATGAAGAGGTTAACGACTGCATTAATACTGATATTCAAATGCCTGAGTGGTGATAGTTAACCAAAACCAAACCACCACCAACACACACACACACACACACACACACACACATGCACATACGCTTTTCTTTATTTCCCTAGAGTTAATAACAAAATAAAATAAACACACATTAAAAGAGGAGGGATTTATCATGAATTGAATAAAGACCCGCCTGGTTGCAAAGATGATAAAGAATGAGTTAGTTTTGTAGTCTTCCTTTGTTGTGATATATCTTTTGAAATAACAGAATGCTGTCTGTCTGGGATCATTTTGGTGTGATCTGTAATATATCTGATGAATTTCATACATTGGATATACTAGTTTTGTTTTTCAGTACAGAGGAGGAGGATGTATAAAACACAAACAACTTAAAATATCTAGCAACGTGGAGCTCTTGAAATCCAAGCGTTTGTAATGACACTGAGCATACGAATATTGCCCTTGTAGCGGGGAGAACTGAGTGATTCAGGGAGGAAAACCTCAAGTTGGGGGTAGAGTGACTGGAAAATGCATTCGGTTGCTTTAAAAGATCATCTTAACTCTGGCTCAAGATTCACATTTCCCACTTGTGTCTTGTCTTCAAAAATAAAAAAGAGGAAACCACCAATGAGAACATGTGGCAATATAAATCATTCTGACTATTGTTAGAAAAATGAGTAAGGGTTCTAAACAGTTTCAAAGGGCCCTGACCAGCTCTTTTCACTCACCTTGAGAAGAACCATAAAAGTGAGAAAACAAAAGGAATTTTTTTTTTCTTTTTGGACACCAGTCATCAGCAATGTTCTCTTCGGGCTGCTGGCATCTGGGCCCAGTTGCTGGGTTACAGGCAAATATAATCAAAACAAACACTAAAAGGTACTCTTTTGGCTCTTAACATGTTGGAAAGGTCTTCTGCCTTCCATCCTCTGTGCTAGCCAATTCTCAACACAGAAGTGTCTTTCCCACTTGTCCTTCCCTTTTCTTCTTGCAGGACAACTTCTGATTATAAACTTGTTGTGGAGTAGAAGCAGCCCTTAATAAGGCCATTAGACCTTTAGACCTTTTCTCCAACTTCCTGCTGCACGGCACCAGGAATTTAACCTGTTTCCAGTCACTCTCTCCTAGAGAGTGACTCTGAGAATTGGTGAGTGTGACTCTTCTACAGTAGCATTAACCCTTTGCTCCCCACTTTTTCTAGTTACCAAGGACAGATTGCCAAGGAAACAAATGGTATTTTCCATTCAGGACTGTGGTGCCAGATTCAGTGATGGGCTTCCTGCTTCTCAGCACTTATGATGTGTTATACTATATTTGAACTTGGACAGGAAAGCTCCAGGCATGCAGGCATGTTTAGAAGTTTGGCAAATAAGATCTATGGCAAAAGTCAACCCATTAGCCACTTTGTCTAGAGTATTTTATTAAGGTCCATGCACTTTAATAGAGTCAGGGCATTTCAGCACGCTCTGCAGAAGTTAAAGGCACCAGGATGATTTGTCCTGGAGAAGAGAAGAGTGAAAAGAAGCTATCATAAATCCTCCAGGATTGAAAAAAGTTTATTTATGTTTTAATAAAAAGTTTATTTATTTATTCAGAGGGTAGTAACCAATTGTACTCCAACTCTGCTAAAGCTAGAACATGATGAAATACACTCGAAACATTCTACATACATTTAAGGAAGAAATTCCCAACAGTGCAAAAGGTTAAGTATCTTGATGAGTTCCCTAGAAAGATGGTCACGTATCCTTTCTGAAAACCTAGACTGAAAAGGCTTGCCTCTTATCTGCCTGAAATGGTTTGGTTGTTTGTGTGTCATTGTATGTATGTGTTTTTCTGAAGACAAGAGCTGGACTGACTTCTAATATGGGAAAATTCTAACCATGACTGATCTTTTAAAAGCAAATAGTCACTATATTTCTGGAAAGGTCAGAGGTAAGTGTTTTTATCCTGGTGTTTTGCAAAATCTGAACCAAAGAAGACAAGATACCTTTTCCAGGGTCACCTGAAATATGAATGTTACAATCAAACATAAATTTTTTAAGTATATATTGTGTTTAAAAGTTTGGAATCTCCAGAATGAATTTTACCCTAGTGAACTAAATAAAATCTCTATATTTTTCCAAGGCTGGCTTATGGTGGTTTTGTGTGTGTGTGTGTCTGTGTATGTGTGTGTGTGTTTCCTTTATTCTCTTTCATCATCACAGCTACTATTCCTTGAACTTCTGCTATGTCAGGGATTGGACTCAGAGTCTTATATGCATTTTTATCTCTTAATCCTTACACCTATTATATGAGGTAGGTATTGTTATTTTTATTTAACAGGAGATGAAACTGAGCTCAGATAAATTCTGCTGTGACTTGCCCAGTTGCAGTTACCAAACTAGTAGGTGGTGGAACCAGAATGAAAATCCTGGTGTCTCTAAATCCAAAGTTCTCCTTCCACTACAGTAGTCTACAAGGGAGAATCTGACTTAATTGTATTACATCACAAGGATTAAACTCTTGTTAATACAAAAAAATAATTTATACATACTAGCCTTTCTGAATTGCTAAAACATATATGATTTATGTTCATTAACACCCTTAAAATTGTTGAAAACCTTTTCTGCCTAAGAAAATACAAAACAATCTTCAAAGCAGAAAACATTTTAATTCCCTTACTATCCTCTTTCTGTAATGATTTTCCTGAGTGATTATAAAGCCATAAGATTGAATTTATTTGAGCTATATTTCATAATATAACTAGCATCAAATTATGGAAACCTTCTCTAATGGCCTAGATCTTATATTCAACAGTTTAAAACTATTTTACAATCTGAGTAAGGCATGCCTTTTACTTCTGGCTGCTGGAATATTCTAAATTCCTTTTAGAATGACTCTTCTACTTGGACCTCCTCAGCCGGAGATTTCCTCTCTCTTCTCATGATCAGATCAAATTTACAGGCTCGCTACTTAATAAGAGAGGCTGCTGTCTAGAACAGGCACTGGCAAAATGTATCAGACTCAAGTGTAATTTTGCTTTTTTTTTTCCCTAGCCGCCAGACTACCAGGGACCAAATGTGATTTTGAACAAGACTCTTAAACTCTTTGGGTCCAGGCTTTTCATCTGCAAAATGGAGGTAATGACCCTGATATCTCCCAGGTGTTGTTAAGAGAAGGTAGATGAAATGGTCAACAAGAAAACTTTGTTAAATGTATAATAGGTGTTGTTTGCATTTGCCGTGTGAATGGGGTTATACCTTGGTTCACTCTAGATCCAGAAATGTGTAATAATTAACCGATTCATCACATGGTTCAATTGACCTTCATATTCTGCTTTCTTCCATAAAAGATAGAAACACTTTGATGGAAAAACGGAATGCCTTTTTCCCTTTGTTTTAAATTTTCTCTGATCTGGACCTCTACCAAAACAGAACTCATTATTTTCTCTATAAAATATGTTCCTCTTCCCATTTTCCTATTGATGATGTCACAATACAGCCAGTTTCAATCCCAATCTCCCAAGTGGAAATGTTAGGAGTATTCTCTTTCTCTCTCTACTCCCTCCTCTGCCTTACTACTTCCTTCCCTTCTCTTCTCAATTCAGCTACACTCAAATTCAGCTGATCCCAGCAGAGATATGTCTATTGGATCCATCCTCCACTTAGCCTGGATTATCTCTTACTAGGACTAGTGAATCCTTTTCTGCCAGAGTAGATAGACTTCCATTCAAAGCCATGGCCTACAAAATTGTGTCTAAGGAAAAGTATGTCAACAACAGTCTACCAATTTACCCTCTTTTTCTAGTTGATGTGGCTTTTGTTTCAAATTCCTACATTAGGAATTAAATCGGATAATATGCCAATTAAAAATATTTTGTTGGCCTAAATAGATTTTATGTTGGTCTTATTGGGGTATGGTAGGTTGCCAGAAGGTGAGGCCAAGACCCAAGCCTGTCTTATCTTACTGGCTGTATGGGAAACAATTTATAGGACCAAGAAGCATTCCATGGAAGAAATGGAGGCCAATGGAGAAGATCTCTCTAAATATTTTTCCATGTGGGATCAAAGATGTCCCCCACTTGGCTTCTTTCTCAGAAAGCTCCAGCTCATAGTACCATGGTCCAGCTCTGTGTTCTTGGTCTCAATCCATCACTAGAGCTTGGTCTACTACTCAGGAGTAGAGCTGGGAAGAGAAAAGGAAGACTTGGGTTTTTCCCAGAGTAGTACTGTCACATTAGGTGTCATGAAATCATTTTTGTGGGCTGTGACCAGCAGTTAAGAAAAAAACAAAAAGTAATGTTATAGAGTGGAAAGAAACAGGAAACAACAGAATAGAATGTATTAGAGTAGATGTCATAAGTTAAGGGTATAGCCTTTTCATGAAGCCTTTATTTTAGTCATATATGAGGGTAATTTTGTATGGGTTTTTGTGTGTATGTGAGTGTATTGGGTCACAATATGAAACATATTCATTACTCTGGGTCAAGGTCTAAACAGTTTGGATATTGTTAGTTTAGAATATATAAACAACATTCTTTCTGCTTCTAGTTTTCCCCCTTCGATCCATCCTCCATACCTCAAATGGTCACTTGGATAGTGTTTCTATAAACCAATGGGATTGGGCCATGTGCAGTGGTTCACGCTTGTAATCTCAGCAGTTTGGGAGGTCAAGGCAGTGGTGTTGCTTGAAGGCAGGATGTTGAGACCATCCTGGGCAACATAGCAAGACCCCCCCATCATCTCTACAAATAATTTAAAAATTAGCTGGGCATGGTGGTGCATGCCTGTAGTCCCAGCTACTTGGGAGGCAGAGGTGGGAGGATTGATTGCTTGAGCCCAGGAGTTCAAGACTGCAGTGAGCTGTGGTTGCATCACTGTACTCCAGCCTGAGTGACAAAATGAGACCCTGTCTCTAAAACAAAGCAAAACAAAACAAAGCAAACCAATAATCACCCTGTGTGAGGAGCTCCACTACTCATAGGACCAATTCATGAGCATGACATTCAATATCTTCAATAATCTGATTCCAATCACTTTTCCAGTTTCCTTTACCCTGCATCCTTCTTACTCATCTACTCTATCTTTTCTGAAAGTGCCTTTCAAATTTGTCTTTTTGTCTGTACTCATATTGTTCTTTGGGCTAAAATGACAGTTTCCCTTCTTAACTTGTCTAAATCTAACTCATTAAAAATGACATTAAAATTTAAAATAACATTACTTAACATAACATTAAAATAACATTATTTCTCTGACTATAAATTTTGGATATTACAGAGATTACTAAATATAAAATAAAATCACATAATCCCACAATCCAGAAATAGTATGGTATCTTTAGATGTATTTTCTGATCTTTGCTTCAAAGTACATATACATACTATGCATATATACATGCATATATATATTTATTTAGAATCCTTTTTTGTTGAGTATATTATGAAAATTTTACAATGTCATTAAATATTCTTCTAAAATATATATAATGGATGTATTATATTATATTAATATATTTTATCTTTATAAGTAATGACTTGATCTATGTCTTTATTATTTCCTCTGATTTTTCTTTCCCTTAGAATAAATTATTAGATTTGAATTTACTGAGTAAAGTTATATTAACATTTTTAAGGGCCTTGATATGTATAGTATGTGATCGCTCATAAGAACTATAAAAAAAACCCCGTGTTTGCCAATGTTATAGAAAAAAAAAGTTCACATTACTTTAATTTGCATTTTCTGAGTATTAGCAAGGTTAATCTTTCTTTTTAATGTTTATTGGTTATTTATATTGCATTTTGAGGAAATTGCTTTTTCATGGCTTTTTTTTTTTTTTTTTTTTTTAACTAGGGAGGATTTTTTCCCATGTTTTCTTTTCTTTTTTTTTTTTCTCCTCATTATAAATCCTGTTTATTCCTCAAAGCTCAATTAAAAACATATTTTTCATGGAATTTTCTTCTAGTGTTTTAGTTTGAATCTTTGTTTTTTCATAACACATTATTTGTACCTGTATTTAGAGATCAATTTAGTCTGCCATATTGATTGCTATCTTCCCCATTTAGTTACAAGATATTTGAGGATAGAAAACTTTTTCTATTTGCTTTTGTATATCTCTCCAGTAAAAGCCACGAATCAAGTATTCAGTACATTTTTCCTGTATGCATTTAGAATATTCTGTCTGAGGCTGCAGTCACGTATATTTCGGAAGATTTACTGAGCACCGAATGCATTCTTCTTGGGGTGCCAGGGAGGAGAGAACGATGCCCTTTCTGAAATCTACTTGGTTATGTTTCCTACCTCCATTTAAAGTAATTTATCCAGCATTAGAGGCTTTGCACTCTGGGTGATGCGAAGTTTTTTTTAATTCCTCTTTCTCTCAATACCATGGTGTCCTGTTCTGCCTTTATACATTTATAAGACATGTGAGATCATTTAAATGATTTTTGCAATTGGTTGATAGTTAGAATCATAAAATGCAATTGCTGCATAAAACCTTGGAGATCATCCCATTCCAAACCTTAGATCCTCTACCAGTTTCTACTTCCAAGACTTCCTTCACTTGAGCTGGCATTGGCTTCTCTCAAAGTCTAAGACTCAGGCAAAGCATCAGGAGGCAATTCTCCCTTTCCACTCTTTTATTAAAAAAATTATTATTATTTGTGTGTGTGTTTATCTTTTTAAAATTATTATTATTATACTTTAAGTTCTAGGGTACATGTGCACAATGTGCAGGTTTGTTACATAGGTATACATGTGCCATGGTGGTTTGCTGTACCCATTAACTCGTCATTTACATTAGGTATTTCTCCTAGGGCTATCCCTTTCCCTGCCCCACATCCCACGACAGGCCCGGGTGTGTGATGTTCTCCGCCCTGTGTCCAAGTGTTCTCACTGTTCAATTCCCACCTGTGAGTGAGAACATGCAGCATTTGGTTTTCTGTCCTTGTGATAGTTTGCTGAGATGACAGTTTCCAGCTGCATCCTTGTCCCTGCAAAAGACATGAACTCATCTGTTTTATGGCAGCATAGTATTCCATGGTATATATGCACCACATTTTCTTAATACAGTCTATCATTGATGAACATTTGGGTTGGTTCCAAGTCTTTACTATTGTGAATAGTGCCGCAATAAACATACATGTGCATGTGTCTTTATAGTAGCATGATTTAGGCCGGGCACAGTGGCTCAGGCCTGTAATCCCAGCACTTGGGGAGGCCGAGACGGGTGGATCACGAGGTCAGGTGATCGAGACCATCCTGGCTAACACAGTGAAACCCCATCTCTACTAAAAAATACCAAAAAAAAAACTAGCAGGGTGAGGTGGCGGGCGCCTGTAGTCTCAGCTACTCCAGAGGCTGAGGCAGGAGAATGGCATAAACCCGGGAGGCGGAGCTTGCAGTGAGCTGAGATCTGGCCACTGCACTCCAGCCTGGGTGACAGAGCGAGACTCCATCTCAAAAATAAATAAATAAATAAATAAATAAATAAATAAATAAAATATAGTAGCATGATTTATAATCCTTTCAGTATATACCCAGTAATGGGATGGCTGGGTCAAATCATATTTCTACTTCTAGAGCCTTGAGGAATCACCATACTGTCTTCCACAATGGTTGAAGTAGTTTACAGTCCCACCAACAGTGTAAAGTGTTTCTATTTCTCCACATCCTCTCCAGCACCTGTTGTTTCCTGACTTTTTAATGATTGCCATTCTAACTGGTGTGAGATGGTATCTCATTGTGGTTTTGATTTGCATTTCTTTGATGATCAGTAATGATGAGCATTTTTTCATGTGTCTGTTGGCTGCCTAAATGTCTTCTTTTGAGAAGTGTCTGTTCATATCCTTTGCCCACATTTTGATGGGGTTATTTGTATTTTTCCTGTAAATTTGTTTAAGTTCCTTGTCAATTCTGGATATTAGCCCTTTGTCAGATGGGTAGATTGCAAAAATCTTCTCCCATTCTGTAGGTTGCTGTTCACTCTGATGGTCGTTTCTTTTGCTGTGCAGAAGCTCTTTAGTTTAATCAGATCCCATTTGTCAGTTTTGGCTTTTGTTGCCATTGCTTTTGGTGTTTTAGTCATGAAGTCCTTGCCCATGCCTATGTCCTGAATGGTATTGCCTAGGTTTTCTTCTGGGGTTTTTATGGTTTTAGGTCCCACATTTAAGTCTTTAATCCACCTGGAATTAATTTTTGTATAAGGTGTAAGGAAGGGATCCAGTTTCAGCTTTCTACTTATGGCTAGCCACTTTTCCCAGCACCATTTATTAAATAGGGAATCCTTTCCCCATTTCTTGTTTTTGTCAGGTTTGTCAAAGATCAGATGGTTGTAGATGTGTGGTGTTATTTCTGAGGCCTCTGTTATGTTCCATTGGTCTATATCTCTGTTTTGGTATGAGTACCATGCTGTTTTGGTAACTGTAACCTTGTAGCATAGTTTAAAGTCATGTAGCGTGATGCCTCCAGCTTTGTTGTTTTTGCTTAGGATTGTCTTGGCAGTGCAGGCTCTTTTTTGGTTCCATATGAACTTTAAAGTAGTTTCTCCCAATTCTGTGAAGAAAGTCATTGGTAGCTTGATGGGGATGGCATTGAATCTATAAATTACCTTGGGCAGTATGGCCATTTTCACGATATTGATTCTTTCTATACAAGAGCATGGAATGTTCTTCCATTTGTTTGTGTCCTCTTTTATTTTGTTGAGCAGTGGTTTGTAGTTCTCCTTGAAGAGGTCCTTCACATCCCTTGTAAGTTGGATTCCTAGGTATTTTATTCTCTTTGTAGCAATTGTCAATGGGAGTTCACTCATGATTTGGCTCTCTGTTTATCTGTTATTGGTGTATAGGAATGCTTGTGATTTTTGCACATTGATTTTTGTATCCTGAGACTTTGCTGAAGTTGCTTATCAGCTTAAGGAGATTTGGGCTGAGATGATGGATGGGGTTTTCTAAATATACAATCATGTCATGTGCAAACGGGGAAAATTTGACTTCCTCTTTTCCTAATTGAATACCCTTTATTTCTTTCTCTTGCCTGATTGCTCTGGCCAGAACTTCCAACACTATGTTGAATAGGAGTGGTGAGAGAGGGCATCCCTGTCTTGTGCCAGTTTTCAAAGAGAATGCTTCTAGTTTTTGCCATTTCAGTATGATAATGGCTGTGGGTTTGTCTTAAATAGCTCTTATTATTTTGAGATACATTCCATCAATACCTAGTTTATTGAGAGTTTTTAGCATGAACGGCTGTTGAAAAGCTTATCCACCACGATCAAGTCGGCTTCATCCCTGGGATGCAAGGCTGGTTAAACACATGCAAATCAATAAACATAATCCATCACATAAACAGAACCAACAACAAAAACCACATGATTATCTCAATAGATGCAGAAAAGGCCTTCAACAAAATTCCCTTGTCACTCTTTATCCTGAGGAACCATCCGTCTAAGTACCTTCTCTAGAGAAAAGCATGAGTTTGACTCACCAGTAAACCACGGCCAGCAGCAGGTGCCACTCCAGAAGTCACCAGATTAACATTTCTGCCTGCCTCCTTGGTGAGGTTCTCCAGGAGTGGCATAACTACCAGACACAAGGATTTTCAGTCTTCTTCTGGAAATTTCAGTTGCTCTCAGACTTTTATCAGGTTTCTTATTGATTAAGTCTCTTCTATTCTACTTGCACTGGGAACTTTGCAGATATTCTATCATTATTTCTTTCAGTTGTTCCCATTTTACATTTAAAGAATTGAAGCTTGCAGTATTTAAACCCTCAAGGCCACACAGCTGGTCAAGTAGGGTAGTGAGGACTCAAGCTCAGGTTTGCCTTATCCAGAGCTCCTGTTATTTTCACTATACCAGGTTTCAAGACATAAAAAGGTGATTTGGATTACTGAAACCATATGTGCATCCCTGAGAGACTTTCACCCTCTTGGCAATGCAACCACTGAATTTTAGTGTGAGAGGGAGAGGAGTTGTTCTAACGAACATTTATTTTGAAAGACAATTATGAGTGTTCAGAATAATGAGTGAATTAGGTGCTTATAGGTACGGTATGAGAAATTAAAAATGTAATAGGTGAACAAAAATACTTATCAAATGAAAGATAATTATATGCTTATTTTAATTAAGAATATGTTTGATTTAATGAGGAAGTGAGATTTGGGACCCACAATGCCAGTTTTGGAGGCAGAGTAGTTATAACCACAGACCTTGGAGTCAATCAAAACTGGATTTAGATCCTAGTTTAGCCATGAATACTTCATCTGTCTATAACTAAGTTTACTCCTCTGTAAAAAGGGGTAATAATTCATATGCCTTGGTCACTCATTGAGATAATAGATTCATTCATTTCTCTATTTACTTCTTTGACAAAGATATTTTTGAATGTTTACAATTTGTCTGATTCTGAAGATGTAACCATGAATGAGATACATACATGATTCCTGCCCAAAGAGAACTGATAGTCTTATGGTTAATTGTAAAGTATTCTTTCTTTTTTTTTCATGGTGTCAGACACATGCTAAGCAGTAATTCATGGCAGATGTTCTTATTATATTATTATCATTATTATTATGAGTGTGCGTTTCTAAAACTGCTTGTAATTTTGACATATCTTACATTTGATAATAGGTGTGAGACCTAGTTAACATTTTCCTGTATTGGCATTTCTAATTAAAGGATAGCATCATAAGGTACCAAGCAATTATTGTTAACAAAGGAAGTACTGTATAATCAGAACCTTGCCTCAAGAACGTAGGATTTCTTCTCTCCTCCTTATTTGACTGCTCTTCCGTGTTTAGCCACATGAAACACTCAGAACAGTGTCTGGCATGATGAATAACTATTAGCTGAAAAAAGAATGTATGACTGAATGAGGGTTGCACAAACTCTAAACACAGTATCTGGCTGTTGCCTGAAAAGAGATGCTATCTAGTTATAAGTTGTACCGTGATAGTCTCCATGCAATAAAAACTTAAGACTTTTTTGTAAACTCAAGCATCTTAACTCGGGGGAAAATCCAAGGTGGGAGACTCTAATCAGGAATGTTATTTTTAATGTCATTACACTACAATAGGGGGAGAAAAAGTGAAAAGGTTGAATATACAATAATCATTTCTTGCAAATGAAGGAATCTAGTCTGAGGGAATTAAACGCTGAAATAGTCATTCAGGTATTTTTCCATGCACCCATACATTTTACAATGAGTTCCTTTAAATGTAATAATTTGAGTTCGTATTTTACAATAATTTACTACATTTTGAGATTCATATGTTAGAATTTAATGCCTTATTCAATGAAAATAACTTTTACATGCACTTAGTGCATATCCTTGAAAAGTCTTTAGTAATGAAAAAAACATGTGGCATGGAGTTTTGAAAGGGTTTCTGCCATATCAGATTCACATTCATAAAGATAAATTTGTTTATATGGGTCAGATTCCATTTCAACAAATACCTGTTTGCAAAAGATGAAAAAGCCTCAGGTTATAATCTATTCACTTTGTATTAGGAGATGTGCCCATTTAATATTATATTAATCAACTCATATAATATTATATGAAAAGTAGCATAACAAAAACTACACTTTTATTGAACTTAAGATCGTGGAATTTGACCTGCACATTATTTAACTATGATTTAACGGTATAATTTCTAGACCATCTGGAGAAATCTTCTGTTCTTAATAATGTTTGGAAGAACATTAGTGGTTATTTAGTTTCAATGTTTTCACATTGTAATTCAAACTCATTACCACCATAAGGAAGTTAATGTGATCAGTATGAACACATTTTTACCTTTAAAGACATAATCATAATAATTTTAATATGTAGGCCAAGTGATGTTGACAATGAAGTCTAAAGGAAGTTATAGCTTTCTCTCCCTACCCCCCTCTTCTTTCCCCCAACACACACTCATTTTAGATAAACATTGCAAGTTACAAGTGTAATACTCATTTACTGAAATATTCACTGAATTAAAATTTGACCCATAAATTCCAACCTACATCAGCTACTGTTTTTTCTCCTTTCCCTTTCCCTTTTAAAAGAAATATGCTTTTATTCTCTACGTATTGAATGTAAATCAGAGAACCAATGCATCAGAGATGAACATTACTTTTCGAAACCTATCTATACACAAATGCTCATGTATCTCAAGCCCTAATTGTATGCATGTGTGCATGATGATTGCACACAGTGTGTAAAAACGTTGTTATGGTGGGTGAGCACTTATGAAAATAGAAATCAGTCAGCACTAGTTTAAGCCAGACATGGTGCGGGTAGGTAATATAAAAGCTTCTTTCTGCAGACCTCTTCAGTTGTCTGTAGCATCCCAATTCTAAGCTAAAACCTTCATTGCTATTCTAGTCATAGAATTCAAAGATGGAAAACACCTATTAGGTTACTTAGTTTATCCCCCTAGGGCCAGCACTGAAGATTACTCTGATAGCATATTTTATTCCTTCTTCTACTTCTCCTTCAGTATTTGGTCCACCCTCATTCTAAACTGTCTATGCTGACAGGGTTTCAGTGTGTTTCCTTAGGTAAGTATATTCACCTTGATTTATTTACATTCCTTCGATATTTAGACACATCTTGTACTTTGCAAATACTATTGCGTGCTTGTAATCAGATCAAGGCAAATGACTTTTCCCTCTTCACAGTATTACTCGTCTACCCATGGATCATAGCATACCAAACAATATGGGGGTAGTAATAACAATAGCTTTGATGCATTTTTTGCTTCTCTGTGTAGACGTTTGTGTACATGTACATAACCGGCCACCAATCTGTTTCTCAGATTGCTTATCAACAAAGGCTTATGAAAAAGCAAGAAGATCATCTGAATTATGTAAAATTCTGCAGAGTAACGAGCCACAAAATAGAATTGCTCCAAATCTCATTATTAGAGCAAATAGGGTATGGCAAGATACTTTGATTCAGTTCAACTGAAGATATCTGGACTTTAAGGGCAAATCTAAATTGTTGACCCTTCTTAAATCAGAAATCCAGTTGGATATACCAAAGTGAATGGTGAAGAGTTTAAGATGTGTCAGGATTTTTTTTTTTAAAGCACTTCACATATGTTAACTCAACCCTTCTAACAGCTTTTGGGGATATGTTTTAAATAACTCTTATTTTACTGAAAACACTGAGGCGCAGGTTCACTTGTACCCTGTCATAGGACTGGTTAGCAATCCAGTAGGTCAGCGTCAGAGTCCTTGCCCTTAACCACTATGCTGACTAGAGTCGGGGGCAAATGAGTGAGCATGTGCTTTGGAGTCTGATGGACCCTGCTTTGAATATTGGTTTTGTCACAGCTGTTGAAACGTCATACAAGTCAGTTGTCCTTGTTGAGCCTCGGTTCCTTTGTCTGGATAGTGGGATTAGCAATATTCTCCTCTTAGGATTTTATGAGGTTTAAGTAAGAAAATGCATGTCCAACACTTGGTACAGTTTGTGACATGTGATTGACATCAAATGAAAGTTTGTTACCTCCTTTTGAAGTTCTCTCTAATGGCATGGAGGGAGCTTGGCCATCCCGCTTTCTTCTAAATCAGGGGTTCCAACCCCCAGATCATGGACCACCACCAGTACATGGCCTGTTGGGAACTGGGCCACACAGTGGGAATTGAGCAGCGAGTGAGCAAGTGAAGCTTCATCTGTATTTACAGCCGCTCCCCATCACTCGCATTACCATCTGAGCTCCACCTCCTGTCAGATCAATGGCAGCATTAGATTCTCAAAGAAGCATGAACCCTATTGTGAACTGCAAATGCAAAGAGTATAAGTTGAGCACACCTTATGAGAATTTAATGCCTGATGATCTGTCACTGTCTTCCATCACCCCCAGATGGGACTGTCTAGTTGCAGGAAAACAAGCTCAGGGTTCCCACTGATTCTACCTTATGGTGAGTTTCATAATTATTTCATTGTATGTTACAATGCAATAATAATAGAAATAAAGTATACAATAAATATAATGTGCTTGAATCATCCTGAAACCATTCCCCCACCCTGGTCCATGTAAAAATTGTCTTCCATGAAACCGGTCCCTGGTACCAAAAAGAGTACGGACTGATGTTCTAAGCCACTCATCTAACATTCTTAAATTATTTTCTAAGTGATTGGCCTTTGTTCTCCACATAAAGGGCATGTGTTTGTGCTAAAGTGTGTTAGAGATTTTGTGGTATGCAAGTATAAACTTGTAGAATCAAGTTGGGACACAGTCTGACCAGTTTCTTCATATGATGTCTACCAACTAAACTAACGTGTTTGTTTACACAGTGTCTACCAACTAAACATGTTGGACAGCCCCCAATTTAAAAGTAATTCTGCTCCAAAAATGTGTTGCAATTTGTGACTTGGAGCATGTTTTCTTCTAAAAGCTTTGTCATAAATGGTTAGTTCACACATCTTTTGAGTTCATAAGATATCTAAGCTGTCCTAGTAGCCTGTAGCAAAGACTGTGGTTGATTGGCTTGCCATAAATAAATTCTTCTATTTAATATCTAGTTTAATCTACTCAACTTAGAGTCCTGAAAGGACAGAACTGAGTACTACAATTTCTGATAAATGGAGAAATTTTAGAAAACATAGCTCCAGCAGCTGGCTGGTGATCAATGAAGAGTTCTCCCTATAATTTAAAATGAGTCACAAAAACTAACTAGGGCACAGAGACACTACACTCATGAACAGATAGGGACAGAGTCCATCCAATGGCCATGTCATGTATAGGGCAAGAATGGCCAAGCTGGTGTATAGGAAGAAAAGAACAAAGCAGATGTATGCACAGAAAGAAGCCATGTGGTTCAGAGAGTTAGATGGAGTGAATAGGTATCTGATGACCTTCCAGGTCCCATAAAGCCTGGTTGTAGTATTCTACAATTGGACCTCATAGGATCCTCTTGTGTTATTTTGATAAATCCTTTTTACTTAAAAAGTGGGTTTCTTTTATAGGCAACAAAATGATTCTTGGCCAAACTAAAGTGCTCAGATCAGAAGCCTTCTGAATTCTACTTGTTGCCATTCTGGATGGCTGTCTAGGAGTGAATGGGCAGGGGCTCTGACGTCTTGATCTGATAGTGTTAATGAAAGGCTCTGGGTTGGAAGGAATGGGAAATGGAAGGCCTGGTCTTGGTCACAGTCTATTTTTGTTAACTCTGAACCCATAAGGCACTGTTGTCATCCCCTCAGGGTCTTCCCTGCTACATGCAGTCTACCACTTTCCTTCTGTTTCACACTGTTCCTGTCTTGAATGCCCTTTTGTTCCCCTTAATTTATACAAAGTTTATTCTGCCTTCATTGTATCTCAAGATGAGTTATAGAGAGTTATAGAGTTTTATGGCAGGAAGGGGGCAAAGCCATCTAGTTTAAAGGCTCAAAGAGGTTACCAAGGCCACTCAACTAGAAAATAATGCTGTCAGGACTTGAACTTAGGTTCTGACTTCAGTATGTTTTCCGTTAGACAACTCCGCCTGTGGTCCACAGGGCCTTACCTCCTTCTTAGTGTATCAGAGTGACCTCTATACAATACAGTATTAAATTATATATTCTCCTGACTTATAAGTACTGCAAATACTGCATTGCCTAATGTATCTTGTGTAACTTATGTTTTTCTTAGTAGACCGCAAGCTTGTTGAGAGCAGAAATAGTACTTTCTTTTATTGTAGTTCCTCTTAGCTCTTCATGGAATGCTTGGCATATAAGTGATCAATACATTTCTGCTTATTCCTTAAGTGATTGAAAATATCACCTGAAGATAAATGATGAACTTCAAAGTTTCCAGAGCTGACATATTTAAAAGATGAAGAATGTTTTTAACATAGATAAGTCCTATGAAAATTGTTTTATTTTACAACCACTTATGCCAGAGAATTTTGCTATGAAGGGTAGGGACTGGACCTTTGCACATTTTGAGTGGGAGCCAGATTTTGAGGCTGGAAGCTGCATTAATTGCAGAAGTCAGATGATGCTTAGATAAGCACAGAGACAGGGTGTATATAGCAGTCATTCCCACGTAGGTGTAGCTGGGGGTGTGGTATATCCAATTGGAGTAGATCAGGTAATTCATGGATTAACTAGTTTATTTCAAGTGATGATCATGTAGCTTTCAGACCAACATCCTAGTGATCCTCCTCTAAGATTTTGTACTTCGTAGGGAGCATGGATGAGAGGGTGAGTTAGCTTTTGTTTTTTGCTGATTCTAAGCATGTCTTCTTGCTTTCTGATTTTCCTACTAACTACCATCTTCATGGTCCTAGGTTTCATTGTTCATACGTGTATCTTAATGCATTCTGACTGTATATTGTGGGCAGCATAGACAGAACATTCAGTTTGGGTTGTGGGAACCAGCAAGCGTTAGTTAAACTTTCTAGATTCTTAGACTCATTAAGAGAGTTCGTCTTTGCTGGGACCACAAAACTGTGATTTTCTTTTAGATCATGTCTCAAAGTGAACTTCTTACCATTCACTTTGTTGTATCCAATTGGTATTCCTGGGTTTGAGAAAGACCAGCAGCTTAGATATGCTGTTTTTCTATTTATTATTATTTTTTATTATACTTTAAGTTCTAGGGTACATGTGCACAACGTGCAGGTTTGTTGCATAGGTATACATGTGCCATGTTGGTTTGCTGCACCCATTGACTCGTCATTTACATTAGGTATTTATCCTAATGCTATCCCTCTTCCTGCACCCTCACCCCACGACAGGTGTGTGTGGGTGTGTGTGTTGTTGTGTGTATGATGTTCCCCTCCCTGTGTCCAAGTGTTCTCATTGTTCAATTCACACCTATGAGTGAGAACATGTGGTGTTTGGTTTTCTGTCCTTGTGATAGTTTGCTCAAAATGATGGTTTCCAGCCATATCCATGTCCCTGCAAAGGACATGAACTCATCCTTTTTTATGGCTGCATAGTATTCCGTGGTGTATATGTGTCACATTTTCTTAATCCAGTCTATCATTGATGAACACTTGGGTTGGTTCCAAGTCTTTGCTATTGTGAATAGTGCCTCAATAAACATACATGTGCATGTGTCTTTACAGTAGCATGATTTATACTCCTTTCAGTATATACCCAGTAATGGGATGGCTGGGTCAAATGGTATTTCTACTTCTAGATCCTTGAGGAATCGCCACACTGTCTTCCACAATGGTTGAGCTAGTTTACACTCCCACCAACAGTGTAAAAGCATTCCTATTTCTCCACATCCTCGTCAGCACCTGTTGTTTCCTGACTTTTTAATGATCGCCATTCTAACTGGTGTGAGATGGTATCTCACTGTGGTTTTGATTTGCATTTCTCTGATGACCAGTGATGATGAGCATTTTTTCATGTGTCTGTTGGCTGCCTAAATGTCTTCTTTTGAGAAGTGTCTGTTCATATCCTTTGCCCACATTTTGATGGGGTTATTTGTTGTTTTCTTGTAAATTTGTTTAAGTTCTTTGTCAATTCTGGATATTAGCCCTTTGTCAGATGGGTAGATTGCAAAAATTTTCTCCCATTCGGTAGGTTGCCTGTTGACTCTGATGCTGGTTTCTTTTGCTGTGCAGAAGCTCTTTAGTTTAATTAGATCCCATTTGTCAGTTTTGGCTTTTGTTGCCATTGCTTTTGGTGTTTTAGTCATGAAGTCCTTGCCCATGCCTATGTCCTGAATGGTATTGCCTAGGTTTTCTTCTGGGGTTTTTATAGTTTTAGGTCTAACATTTAAGTCTTTAATCCATCTTGAATTAATTTTTGTGTAAGGTGTAAGGAAAGGATCCAGTTTCAGCTTTCTACATATGGCTAGCCACTTTTCCCAGCACCATTTATTAAATAGGGAATCCTTTCCCCATTTCTTGTTTTTGTCAGGTTTGTCAAAGATCAGATGGTTGTAGATGTGTGGTGTTATTTCTGAGGCCTCTGTTACGTTCCATTGGTCTATATCTCTGTTTTGGTATGAGTATCATGCTGTTTTGGTAACTGTAACCTTGTAGCATAGTTTGAAGTCGTGTAGCGTGATGCCTCCAGCTTTGTTCTTTTTGCTTAGGATTGTCTTGGCAGTGCAGGCTCTTTTTTGGTTCCATATGAACTTTAAAGTAGTTTCTCCCAATTCTGTGAAGAAAGTCATTGGTAGCTTGATGGGGATGGCGGTGAATCTATAAATTACCTTGGGCAGTATGGCCATTTTCACGATATTGATTCTTTCTATTCATGAGCATGGAATGTTCTTCCATTTGTTTGTGTCCTCTTTTATTTTGTTGAGCAGTGGTTTGTAGTTCTCCTTGAAGAGGTCCTTCACATCCCTTGTAAGTTGGATTCCTAGGTATTTTATTCTCTTTGTAGCAATTGTCAATGGGAGTTCACTCATGATTTGGCTCTCTGTTTGTCTGTTATTGGTATATAGGAATGCTTGTGATTTTTGCACATTGATTTTGTATCCTGAGACTTTGCTGCAGTTGCTTATCAGCTTAAGGAGATTTTGGGCTGAGATGATGGGGTTTTCTAAATATACAATCATGTCATCTGCAAACATAGATAATTTGACTTCCTCTTTTTCTGAATTGAATACCCTTTATTTCTTTCTCTTGCCTGATTGCCCTGGCGAGAACTTCTAACACTATGTTGAACAGGAGTAGTGAGAGAGGACATCCTTGTCTTGTGCTGGTTTTCAAAGGGAATGTGTCCAGCTTCCAGTTTTTGCCCATTCAGTATGATAATGGCTGTGGGTTTGTCCTAAATAGCTCTTATTATTTTGAGATATGTTCCATCAGTCATAGTTTATTGAGAGTTTTTAGCATGAAGCATTGCTGAATTTTGTTCAAGTCCTTTCCTGCATCTATGGAGATAATCATGTGGTTTTTGTTGTTGGTTCTTTTTGTGTGATGGATTACATTTTCTGATTTGTGTATGTTGAACCACCCTTGCATCCCAGGGATGAAGCCCACTTGATCATGATGGATAAGCTTTGTGATGTGCTGCTGGATTCGGTTTGCCAGTATTTTATTGAGGATTTTCGCATCAAGGTTCACCATGGATATTGGTCTAAGACTCTCTTTTTTTGTCATGTCTCTACCAGGCTTTGATACCAGGATGACGCTAGCTTCATAAAATGAGTTAGGGAGGATTCACTCTTTTTATATTCATTGGAATAGTTTCAGAAGGAATGGTACCAGCACTTCTTTGTACCTCTGGTAGAATTCGGCTGTGAATCCCTCTGGTCCTGGACTTTTTTTCATTGGTAGGCTATTGCCTTAATTTCAGAGCCTATTACTGGTCTATTCAGAGTTTCAACTTCTTCCTGGTTTAGTCTTGGGAGGGTGTGTGTGTCCAGGAATTTATCCATTTCTTCTAGATTTTCTAGTTTATTTGCGTAGAGGTGTTTATAGTATTCTCTGATGGTAGTTTGTATTTCTGTGTGATTGGTGGCGATATCCCCTTTATCATTTTTTATTGCGTCTATTTGATTCTTCTCTCTTTTCTTCTTTATTATTCTTGCTAGTGGTCTATCAATTTTGTTGATCTTTTCAAAAAACCAGCTCCTGGATTCATTGATTTTTTGAAGGGTTCTGCTCTGATGTCAGTTATTTCTTGCCTTCTGCTAGTTTTTGAATTTGTTTGCTTTTGCTTCTCTAGTTCCTTTAATTGAGATGTTAGGGTGCCGATTTTAGATCTTTCTTGCTTTCTCTTGTGGGCATTTAGTGCTATACATTTCCCTCTACACAGTGCTTTAAATGTGTCCCAGAAATTCTGGCACGTTGTGTCTTTGTTCTCTTTGTTTTCAAGGAACATCTTTAATTCTGCCTTCATTTTGTTATTTTACCCAGTAGTTTTTCAGGAGCAGGTTGTTCAGTTTCCATGTAGTTGAGCGGTTTTGATTGAGTTTCTTAATCCTGAGTTCTAATTTGATTGCACTGTGGTCTGAGAGACAGTTTGTTGTGATTTCTGTTCTTTTACATTTGTTGAGGAGTGCTTTACTTCCAACTATGTGGTCAATTTTGGAATAAGTGCTATGTGGTGCTGAGAAGAATATATATTCTGTTGATTTGGGGTAGAGAGTTCTGTACATGTCTGTTACGTCCACTTAGTTCAGAGTTGAGTTCAAGTCCTGAATATCCTTGTCAACCTTCTGTCTCGTTGATCTGTCTAATATTGACAGTGGGGTGTTAAAGTCTCCCATTATTATTGTGTGGGAGTCTAAGTCTTTTTGTAGGTCTCTAAGGACTTGATTTATGAATCTAGGTGCTCCTGTATTGGGTGCATATATATTTGGGATAGTTAGCTCTTCTTGTTGAATTGATCCCTTTACCATTATGTAATGGCCTTCTTTATCTCTTTTGATCTTTGTTGGTTTAAAGTCTGTTTTATCAGAGACTAGGATTGCAACCCCTGCTTTTTTTTTTTGTTTTCCATCTGCTTGGTAGATCTTCCTCCATCCCTTTATTTTGAGCCTATGTGTGTCTCTGCACATGAGATGGGTCTCCTGAATACAACACACTGATAGGTTTTGACTCTATCCAATTTGCTAGTCTGTGTCTTTTAACTGGGGCATTTAGCCCATTTACATTTAAGGTTAATATTGTTATGTGTGAATTTGATCCTGTCATTTTGATGTTAGCTGGTTATTTTGCCCATTAATTGATGCAGTTTCTTCCTAGCATTGGTGGTCTTTACAATTTGGAATGTTTTTGCAGTGGCTGGTACCAGTTGTTCCTTTTCATGTTTAGTGCTTCCTTCAGGAGCTGTTGTAAGGCAGGCCTGCTGGTAACAAAATCCCTTAGCATTTGCTTCTCTCTAAAGGCTTTTATTTCTCCTTCACTTATGAAGCTAGTTTGGCTGGATATGAAATTCTGGGTTGAAATTTCTTTTCTTGAAGAATGTTGAATATTGGCCCCTATTCTCTTCTGGCTTGTAGAGTTTTTGCTGAGAGATCTGCTGTTATTCTGATGGGCTTCCCTTTGTGGGTAACCTGACCTTTCTCTCTGGCTGCCCTTAACATTTTTTCCTTCATTTCAACCTTAGTGAATCTGACAATTATGTATCTTGGTGTTGCTCTTCTCGAGGAGTATCTTTGTGGTGTTCTCTGACTTTCCTGAATTTGAATGTTGGCCTGTCTTGATAGGTTGGGAAAGTTCTCCTGGATAATATCCTGCAGAGTGTTTTCCAATGTGGTTCCATTGTCCCCATCACTTTCAGATACACCAATCAAACGTAGATTTAGTCTTTTCACATAGTCCCATATTTCTTGGAGGTTTTCCTCATTTCTTTTTACTGTTTTTTCTCTAAACTTCTCTTCTTGCTTTATTTCATTAATTTGATCTTCAATCACTGATACCCTTTCTTCCACTTGATCAAATTGGCTATTGAAGCTTGTGCATGCGTCATGTAGTTCTCATGCCATGGTTTTCAGTTCCATCAGGTCATTTAAGGTCTTCTCTACACTGTTTATTCTAGTTAGCCATTTGTCTAATCTTTTTTCAAGGTTTTTAACTTCCTTGTGATGGGTTCGAGCATCCTCCTTTAGCTCGGAGAAGTTTGTTATTACTGACCTTCTGAAGCCTACTTCTGTCAACTCATCAAAGTCATTCTCTGTCCTATTTTGTTTCATTGCTGGCGAGGAGCTGCGATCCTTTGGAGGAGAAGAGGGGCTCTGGTTTTTAGAATTTTCAGCTTTTCTGCTCTGGTTTCTCCACATTTTTGTGGTTTTATCTACCTTTGGTCTTTGATGTTGGTGACCTACAGATGGGGTTTTGGTGTGGATGTCCTCTTTGTTGGTGTTGATGCTATTGCTGTTTGTTAGTTTTCCTTCTAACGGTCAGGTCCCTCAGCTGCAGGTCTGTTGGAGTTTGCTGGAGGTCCACTCCAGACTCTGTTTACCTGGGTATCACCAACGGAGGCTGCAGAGCAGCAAATATTGCAGAACAACAAATATCTAGAAGCTTTGTCCCAGAGGGGCACCCACCTGTATTAAGTGTGAGTCAGCCCCTACTGTGAGGTATCTCCCAGATAGGGTACACGGGGGTCAGGGACCCACTTGAGGAGGCAGTCTGTCCATTCTCAGAGCTGAAACACTGTTCTGGGAGAACCACTGCTCTCTTCAGAGCTGTCAGACAGGAACGTTTAAGTCTACAGAAGTTTCTGCTGCCTTTTGTTCAGCTATGCCCTGCCCCCAGAGGTGGAGTCTACAGAGGCAGCAGGCCCTGCTGAGCTGTGGTGGGCTCCACCCAGTTCAAGCTTCCCTGGCCACTTTGTTTACCTATTCAAGCCTCAGCAATTGCGGACACCCCTCCGCCTGCCAGGCTGCTGCCTCGCAGGTCAATCTCTGACTGCTGCGTTAGCAGTGAGCAAGACTCTGTGGGAGTGGGACCTGCTGAGCCAGGTGTGGGATATAATCTCCTGGTGTGCCATGTGCTAAGACCGTTGGAAAAGTGCAGTATTTGGGTGGCAGTGTCCCAATTTTCCAAGTACAGTCTATCATGGCCTCCCTTGGCTAGGAAAGGGAAATCCCCTGACCCCTTGTACTTCCTGGGTGAGGTTATGCCCCACTCTCCTTGGGCTTGCCCTCCATGGGCCGCACCTGCTGTCCAACAAGTCCCAGTGAGATGAATCAGATGCTTCAGTTGGAAATGCAGAAATCACCAGTCTTCTACATTGATCATGCTGGGAGCTGCAGACTGGAGCTGTTCCTATTCGGCCATCTTGGAACAGTGACCCACCAGATATGCTCTTAATGTTTAGATATCTTCAGTTGAACAAGGTCTCCTTGTTATACTTTATTTGCTTCAACAGTGAGATTTGGAGCAAGTTTGTGGTTTGTTCTGCATGAAGTGTTTTATATAACTAACATGGTTTGCTTGTCTTTTCTTCTACTTCTGTTGATAAGCAATCTGAGGAAAAAATTGGTGACTCATGAGGTAAATATATACACACATATATATATGCATAGAAACAAAAACGCATTAATATAATATTAACAGATGATTAAATTAAAGTGAGCTTTCACTCCCGACATTTTATGAGTATACATTACTTTATAGTTAAGAAAGCAATAAGTACTCTTAAATATGCAATAACGAATAATTTTGAAATATAGAGAGATATCACCATTTATGTCTTAGATGCATTCACTATGTTCCTAATTTTTGTTTTTAAATTATAAGACCACAGTTTGGGAAAATATAAGCTAGAAAGAAAAAAATGTAAAATTTTCTGCAATGCTTAATTTACTCAATAATTATGCTATGCTCATTGGCATCAATGAATATATGCATGTTAATTTCCCCATGATCTTTAGCTTACAGATACTCAGAGGGTGATGCTGGTGATCTGATGGAAAGAGCATTTTTCTTACAATTTTAGCTGAATATTTGCTGTGTAATCATTGGCAAGCCAGCCAATCTTTCTGAAATTTGGTTTCCTCATCAGTAGAGTGTAAATAATAATAAGAGCTGTTGTAAATGTCAACTTAGATAATATATGTAAAATGTCTTTTAAATTGTGAGAGGTATTGTATGTCTAGAAGCAATAATAATTACCATAATTTTTACCTTAAAGTTCATAGACATCCTTATCAAGCTCTCATTTCTTTGATGGGAAGGGACTGACTGAGTCTCTCTCCTATTAGAAGCAATACCTGGCTTCACTGGGCAACCCTAATCTGTGACTACAAGAAAAGTCATGTTACTGTGACTTTGCCCATATTTTTCCCTCCACCTGGAATCCCGTCCTCCACATTCCCTGCAACTTGCCCTCTTAGATAGGCTTACCTCAACTCCTCTTTCACAGATCAGCTCAAAAGCCCCCACCTCCATGAAGCTTTCTCTCTGTCTCTCTCTCTTTTTTTTTTTTTTTCTTGACAGATCCTCGCTCTGCTGCCAGACTGGAGTGCAGTGGCACAATCTCGGCTCACTGCAACCTCTGACTCCCTGGTTCAAGTAATTTTGCCTCAGCCTCCCAAGTAGCTGGGATTACAGGCACGTGCCACCATGCCCAGCTAATTTTTGTATTTTTAGTAGAGACAGGGTTTCACCATGTTGGCCAGGATGGTATGGATCTCCTGACCTCATGATCTGCCTGCTTCGACCTCCCAAAGTGCTGGGATTACAGGTGTGAGCCACCGTGCCTGGCCAAAGCTTTCTCTGATAATCCTTCAAGAAGACCTCTCATCTTGAATTTCCTTAGACATTACCATAATTAGTTGTTGACAAATCTGTCTCTTTAACCAGATAGGTATTTGACTATTGGGTTAAAATTGACAGCTACATCCTACACCATGAACCCTTTCCTGGTGTACTATCAAGCATTGGTCTAAGTGTAAAGTTTATTTTTGCTGTAACTGAGTACACTATTTTTTTGGTTGTTGTTTTGTTTTTTGAGATGGAGTCTCACTCTGTCACCCAGGCTGGAGTGCAGTGGCATCATCTCGGTTCACTGCAACCCCCACCTCCTGAGGTCAAGCGATTCTTCTGCCTCAGCCTCCCAAGTAGCTGGGATACAGGCATGTGCCACCACACCCAGCTAATTTTTGTATTTTTTTTTTTTTTTTTTTAGTAGAGATGGGGTTTCACTATATTGGCCAGGTTGGTCTCAAAATACTGACTTCATGATCCGCCTGCCTCAGCCTCCCAAAGTGCTGGAATTACAGGCATGAGCCACCACACCTGGCCTTACACTCATTTATTACAATGTGTAAGAAGGTACATTGAGTTGAGTAAGTGTATTAGTTCATTTTCACACTGCTGATAAAGACGTATCCATACACATTTGTAAAGAAAAAGAGGTTTAAAGGACCACAATTCTATGTGGCTGGGGAGGCCTCACAATCATGGCAGAAAGCAAATGGCATGTCTTACATGGCGACAGACAAGAGAGAAAATGAGAGCCAAGCAAAAGGGTTTTCCCCTTATAAAACCATCAGATCTCACGAGACTTATTCACTATCACAAGAACAATATGGGGGAACCACTCCCATGATTCAATTATCTCCCACTAGGTCCCTTCCACAACACGTGAGAATTATGGGAGTTACAATTCAAGATGAGATTTGGGTGGGGATACAGCCAAACCATATCAGTAAATTATGCAATGTGGTCTAAAGCAGGTTGCTAGTTGCTGCAAGGAGAGCTAAATATTGTCAATAGCAGACCAGAAATGGTTAAAGATCAGAAATTTATGTGCCATGCCAGAGCAGCCCATGCTTTACCCAACAGTGAGGCACTACTTTGTGACTGATGGAGGAAACCTAAACCCTTCAGATGCATGCCCAGATTTCTAGTATTTAAAAATATATTCTTGTGTTTAGAAATAAAAAATACAAAAGGAATTGAGAACTGCTGCACTCACTGTACTTGATGCTGAGTTCCTTGAGGGTGTGCATGAGTATTTGAATAGGGAAAAAAGAGTAATACATGAGAATCAGAGTTAATAGATCTAAAAACATAATTAGTCAAATAATTTTTTGTTAAGTCTGGCACTTTTCTACTGTGAAGTACAAAGATTTTTGGTATGGTAGTGGCCAACAATTTCTGGAAACTTAAGAAAATAGGTTCAGTTCATTTTGTGGTTAAGATCTTGTGCTTTGAAATCAGATGGATCTGTTCTCAAATCCCAACTTGGCTATTTACTACCTATGTGATTTGATTGCTTAATGTCTCCAAGCCTCAGTTTTCTTTTCTTTAAATGAGGCTAATAGAATATATGAGTTGGGATGATTTTGGCTATAAAAAACAGATGTTCTGATAATAAAATAATTGATTATTTTACATAGTGAGAAGTTCAAAGGCACAGTGGATTCCAAGGTTGTGAGAGATTCAATGACACAGTGATGTTATTTCCATCTTTTAGTGTTACCGTTTTCAGGGTTGACTTCTTTCAGAAGCAAACTCTCATTTTCAGAGGGCCGCATTTTCCCGTGCCTCTTAAATGTGAAGGAAATTTTATTTCAAGACCACTGGTATGGCTGGGTGTATTGGCTTACATCAGTAATCCCAGCACTTTGGGTGGCCAAGGTGGGAGGATCACTTGAGGCTAGATGTTTGAGACCAGCCTGGGCAACATAGTGAGATCCTGTCTCCACAAACAAAAATAAAATTATCTGGATGTGGTGGTGCATGCCTATAGTCCTACCTACTCGGGGGGCTGATGGGGGAGGATCACTTGGGCCCAGGAGTTTGAGGCTGCAGTGAGCTAGGGCCGGTGACAGCGCAAGACTCTGTTCCTAAAACAAACACAACACAACAAAACAAAAGGCTACTGGGTTAGTGGCTTATTCCCAAAGTAATGACTAGCAGTGAGGATAGAATTATCATGATTGTTGCAAATCAGTCATCTCAAGAGAAATAAATGTTGGAGAGTCGCCATAGCTACTATAGAATCAACTTTGAATTTTTTTTATTTTTTGAGAAAACTGCTTATGAAACTCTGAGCTCATTGTCCCACATAGAGTAAGAATATGGTAGCTTTTCTTCTCAACCAGTCACTAATTTGGACCTAAAAAGTTCGCTTCAGATTTTTGGTTTGTAACATTTCTTGCACCTACTTTCTTTACTCAACAATCATTCTGTTCCTAATTCCTTTTCTCTCCTCTGGCCAACATTTGGGAGATGTGTGCCTCATATAAGAGTAAACTTGACAGTGAGTATCTAAATGCATTGATGCCTCTTGACCTGTCTGGTTTTCAGGTATTGTTTTGTGGAACTTTCCTTTGGCCTGAGAAATATGAATTCTGTTGTGTACATGGTCTTGAGGAAGGAAACAGTCAGTTCCTTACAAGTCAGGTCCTGGGTTTAAGTGCGTTCCTATAGGATTTCGCTGAAGGAAACCTGGGCTGCTCTGGCCCGTCATACTCCACAGCTGGGCAACCTTGTGCAGACCACCATATCTTGTGGGTCTTAGTTGTCTTTTTGACAAAATAAGGAGGATCTGGGGATCATGGAGCTAATTGCTGTGGAAAGGCTTTCTTAATGTTTTAACTCATTGAATACACTAGTTATTTTTGCCCACTGGGTAGCTTTTTTGTATAATACATGAGCATAATAGATAGGCATAGCCTACATAAGGGGAAGGTGCAAAACAAACAATGCAATGACTTGGTCTGGGAGCAACTTCCTATGTTTAAAGAAAAAAGAAAGCTCGTTTCCTCTGCTCCTCTTCTGCAGGTACTTCCCCTCCGTTGAAGTTTTTAATAACCTCAGTGGAGTCTCCCCGTGTTCAGAAAAATGTCTCTGACTGAACAGGAGCAAAGTTGATTGGTTTGTTTGGTTTATGCACCTGTGTTAAGAGTTTTCCATTTCATCAATGAAAAGTGAAGCTATTTGCTTTTCTGTGTACGTATGGACAAAATGCCACAAACATCTACAGTCAGTAAATCAATGAAATCCAATAATATTCAAGGATGAATATTATTTCTTGTTATAAAATTTATTTTTTAATTTTAAAAATTGGTATATACAAATTATACATATTTATGGGGTACATAGCGATGTTTCATGTAAAATATAATACATGTAAAATATAGTGATCAGACCAGGACAGTTAGAATATGCATCACCTGAAACATTTATCCTTCTTGTGTTGGGAACATTCAATATCTTCATTCTAGCTATTTGAAACTATACAATATATTATTGTTAGCCATAGTCATTCTACAATGCTGTAGAACGCTTGAACTTATTCCTCCTATTTAGCCATAGTTTTGTATCTTTTAACAAATCTCTCCCTATCCTCCTTTCCCACCCTATGGTATCCTCTGTTTTACTTTTTATTTCTATGAGATAAACTTTTTCAGCTTCCACATGAGTGAGAACATGTGGTGTTTAACGTTTTTTATTTATTTATTTATTTTTGAGACAAAGTCTCACTCTGTCACTCAGGCTGGAGTGCAGTGGCACGATCTCGGCTCATTGCAAGTTCCACCTCCAGGGTTCACACCATTCTCCTGCCTCAGCCTCCTGAGTAGCTGGGACTACAGGTGCCCGCCACCATGCCCAGCTAGTTTTCTGTATTTTTCAGTAGAGACAGGGTTTCACTGTGTTAGCCAGGATTGTCTTGATCTCCTGATCTCATGATTCACTCACCTCGGCCTCCCAAACTGCTGGGATTACAGGCGTGAGCCACCACACCCGGCTGGTGTTTAACTTTTTGTTCCTGGCTTATTTGACTTAAAATAATGTTCTCTAGTTCCTTCCATGTTGTTGCAATTGACAGGATTGCATTCTTTTTTATGGCTGAATAGTATTCCATTTTATATATATATATATATATATATATGCACATTTTCTTTATCCATTCATCTGTTGTTGGACACTTTGATTGATTCCATGTCTTGGCTATTGAGAATAGTGCTGCAAGAAATAGGACAGTGCAGATGTCTTTTTGATATACTGATTTGATTTCTTTTGGACAAATGCCCAGTAGTAGGATTGCTATATCATGTGCTCTTTCTATAATATTTGTAGTTTTTTGAGGAACCTCCATACTGTTCTTCATAGTGGCTGTACTAGTTTACATTTCCACCAACAGTGTATAAGAGTTCCCTTTTCTCCACATCCTTGCCAGCATTTGTTAATTTTTGTCTTATTTTTTGAACTTAAGACCCAACTAGTCAGAGTTGTCTTTCAAAGAATGAGAACTGCCATTCCTTAGAAAGTAGCATGAAATAAAGTGACTCGTAGGGATATTCCTTGGCCCAATCTAAAATTGAAGCAGACAGTGCACATGGCTTTATTTAGGATCCTAGAAATTGAACATAGAAGGAATTCTTAGCTCAACATTCTTCCAGATTGTAGAAACTAGTTGATGTTTCCTGACAAGGCCTCTTGCCAATCTCACCTCTCCTAGCTAAGCTCTTTTAACTCTGGTCTTAGGCTGATCTATCTCCTGGCAACAAATCTTCTTTTAAATAAAAACAGATTTCCTAGATGGTCTTGTTCACTCTTTCCTTCTATTGACTACCTTTGTTGCCCATTCTCATCACTTTCTCAATTTAGTCATATTTTTCTTTTTTATTCTCTTCCTTCAAGCTCTTTATTTTATTGTTTTCTCTTCATCCTTTTAGATGATGGTTAGGTTATCACTGTCCAATATGGGAGCCACTAGCCACATGTGTCTATTTAAGTTAATTAGAATTAGAGAAAATTAAAAGAAAATCAGTTCCTCTTCAGTCACATTTCAAGTTTTCAATAACCACACACGTCTAGTGGCCAGCACAATGATTGGACAGGGCAGATACAGAAGATTTCTGTAATAACAGAAGGCTCTATAGACAGTGTTGACCCAGGTATTTAATTTCTCTACTTCCTTAAGTGTTTTTCCACTTTCAGGAAATTTCTACCCATTTTCACCCTTATTACTATAAAAAAGTCAAAGATACATATTGGAAACAAAGGAAATATCTTCATAGATTGTTCACATACCTGGAGGACAGTTTCTTCTATCCTCTTGGTCATAGTCATTTCATAGTCTCTGTAATTGTTTCAGCACATTAAATAGAAGAACAGAGAGCCGATGTAGTCTTTAAGATTTTCATCCTTAAAAGTGGAATTGCATATAAACTCTGAAGATATGCAACTTATCATGCTTTTGGGTGGCCATGACCACAATTCAGTAATGATTGCTGAGTGGAGACTTTGCCATCAAAAGAGGTGGACCTCAGCAGAGAGCTGTCTGCACACTGTGGCCCTAGCTTTCAAATTTTATTTCTCTGTTGTCTTCCCTTTTAGTTTCTGCTAGCTCTGATCTTGACTTTTTCTTTCCTGCCTTGTGTCCTTTTCAACCCTTTAATTAGTGTTGGCATCCTTCTCATAGGAGTCAGACTCAGATCTCAGCCATCCTTTCTGTCATTTCCATGCTAATCTTACTAAATTTGATGACTCGTCTGCATTGTTGCCAATGTGTGATCTTTCCCTGCACCCACATTTTGCTTTGTTTTTCAGAGTTTGAAGGAACACTTAGAGCTTGAGGAGACTCGACCCATTTCTTCCTTAGCAAGCATAAGTTCTCCTGTCTTCCATTTCCCTTCACTCAGCTTGGAGAGAGTGAAAAGAAGAAACAAAGAAAAATGTTTACCTTCAAAGAGTTTACATACTAATAGGGAATACAAAAGATAGTTAAGAAATTAGGCCAGATGATTTGTAGAGAACTCTGGCTGATGTCAGCACAACTATCAGAGTTAAAATAAGGGTTTGGACTATTTCATTAGAAAAATACAACATGGCTTGATGGGAAAGTTTAGACAAGATTTGGACTGGCCAAGTGAGGGCATCTCAGTTTGTAAACTGGGGCAGGCTATATGAGGCAAGAATTGCTTAGGTCTTGTTTTCCTTCTACATTATTCTCCTTTCTTCTTCATTTTCTACTGACAGTTATGTCCACATCTGGCCCAGGGTGTCTCCATCCTTCATTCTGATGCTTTCTTGTATTTGATTTTGCTTGGCTGTCCATAGTAAGGACTATTATCACAGGGAGCTTAAGATTCATTTACTTTTTATTTTTACTTTCGGCCATAGATTAAGACATTATAGATATGTCATTGGGGATGATAGTCATTCATTCTAAGAGCTGAGTTTAAATCTGTAACTAACTGTGCCCACATCTTCTACAAAGAAGGGGAAAAAAAAGAAAAATTGCTTGTTTGTTGTTTTCTGGGGGCTTCTGAGATCTGAGATTTTAATTGTTTGGAGCATTTCTGTTGAGTTCTTTCTTTTTTTTTTTTTTTTTTCCATGTATTATTCTTGAGTATAGGCAGGTGCCAAGGGTTTATACATTTTGTTTTTCAGATGAAGAATCTGAATTTCCAGAATGGGAAATGATGAGCTCAAGATGTGAGCTCCTCTAAAGGTTGGGACTGTTGTTTTTCTTTGTGTCTCCAGTGCCTGTTGCGGTTCCTAGAACATATCAGATCCTCAGAAAATGTTTCCAGGGCACATACTTAATGAATATCTCAGAAAAACAACAACAATGATCCAGGGTGAGCTCAGCTAAGCTGAGGAGCTGAGGATGCAATCCTTCATCTTTTCACAATGTTTTCGAGTTCTTCTACTTGTTCAAGAGTGTTTCATGCTTAAGATTATGTTCTCTTTGAGCTGGGCACAGTGACTCAGCACTGTAATGCCAGCACTTTGGGAGGCTGAGCAGGGCGGATCACTTGAGGACAGGAGCTCGAGACCAGCCTGGTCAACATGGTGAAACCGTCTCTACTAAAAATGCGAAAATTAGCCAGGCATGGTGGTGGGTGCCTGTAGTCCCAGCTACTTGGGAGGCTGAGGCAGAGGCAGAGGCAGAGAAGATGAGCCTGGGAGATGGAGGTGGCCATGAGCCTACATTGTGCCACTACCACCTGGGTGACGGAGTGAGACTCCATCTCAAAAAAAAAAAAATTATGTTCTCTCCGAAGTTTTTCATGACATCCCCTCTTGGCTGTTATATGGTTTCACAGTACTTTTATCTTTGAAAGCACAAAACACATTATATTTTAGTGACCTCTTTATATCCCATTCCTTCTGCTGGGTGTTGAACTTTTTCGGAAAATGATTTCTTGTTCACTTTAATAAGCCTAGCACTTGGCCCAGAACCTGGCACACAGTAGGCACTAAATGATTATTTGGTGAATAAATGAAAGTCATATGTCATAGTGGATGCTGTTGGTGATCCAGACAAATCTCCTTGGATACCATCCTACAACTTCTGGCTGTTTTGCCTCTAACAGCTTATACTAGTGACCTTCTGAAGAGGATCACTTTTGAGCTCTTGGACAATTTTTGCTTGGACCTCCCAAGAGTCAAAGTGCTTGGTAGTTTACATCCCTTGAGGGCATCTGAAGCCAGTGTTTCACTGGTGCAGCAGTATGAAATTCCAGGTCCTTTGCGCCGGTGTGGACCAAACTGCAACATTAAATATCCTCCAGAATTCCCCACAGATTCAGGTTGAGGCTGAAACTTCACCTGCTATAACATCACGTTCAGCTTCTTCCTTTTTCCTATTCTGATTTCCTGATGCTTATCAATTTCTCCAGAGAATCCTTCTTTAGTAGGTCACCCATGAAAGAATCCTCATCTCAGGTTCTACTTCTGGGAAACTCAAATGAATACCTCTGTTGATTCTCAGTGCTAGAATTATACATGCAAGCTTATTTATTTATTTATTTTGCCATTTACACTGAGGTAATACAAATGTTCCAACTAGCCAAGTAACTTCAAAAAGCATTAGAGATAGAACCTCTGTAATGATTTTCCAATCTCATTTCTATAATGTAAAATACCTTTTATGGGCAGGCATATGCATTGATAAAAATATTGATGGGAAAGACTGGCTTTCTTCCTGACAAAAAGAACTGCGTATTTCTAAAACAAAAACCAAAAAACAAAAAAACCCAGGAAGCCAGCACTGATGTTAAATCAGAACACTCATATGCTAGAGACGATGAGATGGGACCCTAACATATGAGTCACAGAAAAAACACAGCTGGAATGAAGCAAGACATTCCAGCACATTCAGGAATGTCACTAATTTATTTCTGAATACTTGGGAAAATGTAGTCAACTGTGTAACACATACCTCTCTGTTTGCTATTTCCCATTTCACCTCTTGCTTTCTCTATTTCTATCTCTCTCCAGATCTGTTTCTCTCACTGTCCCAAAATAGCCCGTCGAATTTCCTTCCATCCTCTGGTGACTGTAGCTGCAGTAAAACTGAGGTGCCAACGGAAGGAGCAACAGCTGAAAAATATGGCTTTCTTAATGGCTGTGTATATTTTCCAAAAAGAGTAGATCACTGGCATTTTAAAAGGATCGTAAATATATCATGAATGAAACTGGAAGCCATCATTTCAGCAGCCAGATTAGTGTCAGGAGTTGACACTGTTCCTAGAGGAGGGAAGAGCACTAAAAGAAAATTATCCAAGTCCAAATATCTCCATGATGCACAGACATTGGGTGAATGACACTTGGGAAAACACACACATCAATATCTTTCAAGTGTAAACTGTCCTTTCTGAAACCCTTGGGCTGGTGACAACTTGACATGGAGAAGACATAACTCTGCATAGGCTATTTAACCAAGTAAAGATGATTGTCAGTTTTCTCCAGTTTTTCTTTGTTAATAGTCTATAAACACGGATGTCCCTATTAGGTGTAGCTTCCTTTATTTGAAATCACCATTAAATTGCTCTCCAAAAATATTGTAGAGCAGCCGCAGACCTCACTGAACAATAACTTTATAAGCTCTCTCTCTCTCCCTTGAGCTTTCATCTGCTTAGCTGCCCGTCCTCAGGCTCCGAGTGTGTAATCAGGCCCAGCCTCCTGCAGAGCACCATCAGGAAAATGGCAGCTCTCACTGAGAGACAGCAGAGCCATTCACAGTCATGGAGCTATTGAAACATTGACAGATATGACAGACATTTCCAAAGCTGTGCGAAGCATTAATTTTAATGTATGCTGTGTGTCCTTACTTAGTAAATATTTATTTGACTGTGAAAGATAGGAGAGGTAATCGCTGCTTTCCTTCAAATACAGTTGCTGTGTGAGCCCCAGCCCCCTTTTCTTGAGGGAGCTGAGGACTCAGTCCTGGAGTTTAGAAACAAAACATGGGAGAAGAAAAAGAGGCAAGAGACAAGACCACTATTCTAGAGTTAAATTTTAACATTCTTCTATGTTTTACTCAAAATGTTTCCTTTGGTCACATGGATACAGCATAATCACATTAGCTCAGCAACTAACAAGAATCATGCTTAGCTAGAAAATAATTTCTAGGAAGTCTGGATTGGCAATAAGATTTTATCTGAAGGAGGGTCAACCTAGCTGACATTGTCTTCTATTCCAGCTTTCCCATCTGAATCTCCTATTATGATCTTCTCAGTTAACCTCTATCGTCATTGACTATCTGATCTACATAGAGCCTCACTATGGGGTCACCATATCTTCAGATGAATAGCAGAAAATTTAGACAATTTCACTCTTCAAATTAAATGGATGGAGAAGTGGGAAGGCAGTGGATTGGGTCACGACAATCATCACTGGGCACCTGCAAAGGGATAGTTATGTTTACATGTACCATCTCAGATAATCCAAACAACTCCCTGTGAGGCGGCAGCATTAGCACTCTTTCCAGTGTCACATAATGGCAGGATTGAAATGATTGAGATATAGACTTAGGTCTTTGAAATGCAAGGTCTGGTGCTTTGTCTGCTACACTGCAACAGAGTATTGCATACATAAAATCGCTTTGTAAACCTTAAATCTTTATAAAAATGCTAGCTACTGCTACTGTGGACAGTGGAAAATGCGCTTGTTTTTTTTTGTCTGGCTGGTTAGTCATCCAGGGCTTTTCTAATGAGGCAATGAACCCAACAGGGGTGAGAGGATGAGTTGCCAAGCCTTTCACATCAACTTCGTGTGCACTAATTAAACATCATGCCTGGATAAATGGCCCAGGATGGCAAAGTCCACAGCTTCTCACAGATGTTTCCAGGAAGTCTCTTGGTTGCCTGAAGATGATTTAGTCATGACTGAGGTGCAACCTCAAGCCTCCTTCACTGGCTCTGTGTGACTGGGTACATTAACCTTTCTTTGTATCAGTAGCAAACTGTGGTGTGAATGTCCAGTGGGCCCGAAAAATCAATTTCTCCTTGGTGAGTACTTGTTAAATGTATACTTATTTCATTCTAATATACAAGGAGAGTGACATATATTGGATTCTAAAATATTAATTTATTATAAGTTTTTTTTTTCTTTGAACCTATGCTGTTTATCTTGGCAAGCTCTCTTAAATATCCTTTGACCTTTTCCAAAATGGCTTATTTGTTCAGTTTGCTCTCTTCAGTTTTTTGTATTCAGTGAAACTCTTTGGAATTTTCCTCAGACAAAATTTTACACTGGAGAGGGAGCCACACATAGTCAAAGTTTATGGGGAATAGATTTATGTTTGAAAACTAAGCCAGATACTAATCATGCATACTATGTTATAATATCAAGGCAGCTCTAGTCTACTGTCTTAAAATCAGCTAGTTTCGTACCCAAAACTTTACTAAATCTGAGGGATACTCTACCTTTTCTGTCTGAAGTTCTGCATTTTTTTTTTTTTTTTAATTTAAGCAGTTGTATGGTCAGATTTTTATGGCTTCTTTACATTGAGGTAAACGTATGTTCTCTTGTTGTGCCCCTAAAATAATCACAATCAGAAAAGCTATGACTTCTTAAAAGTCCTGAATTTTCTAGTCACTCAAATAAGAACGCATTTGCTGATAGTTAATATAAAGATGGGTCATGTATGGTCTCCAACTAATATGACTCAGGATCTATAAGTTCAATTGAGCAAAGACTTTTTCATTAGAACTAAGACTTATTCTATTATGTCATTAGAACAAAGACTCAACATCTGGCATAAGCAGACCATGATCTTATTTGGACCCCAAGCTGTTTTTCTGATCCAGTATTGATGTTTGGGGGCAAGTCTTTATTTACTTGGTGCTGTGTTAAGTGTTTTCACATGTATTATCCCACTGATGCTTAAAAAAAAACCCTGTAAAGTGGTACTATTTTCAATGTTTTACAAATAGGGATAATAAGCCCCTAAATGTTTAATTAATTTGCTCAAGATTGAAGCTGGAATGTGAACCTAATGTTTCTAAATTTTGATTCTGTGCTCTTTTATTGATGATTTGTTATAACTGGTGCCTATTGTTAAGAGTACATGGTATATTGAGCAATGAGGAAACCACCAAGCTGTTCTGGTTAATTATATCCATCAGTCAACTCAAAGGCATCCTTAGTCTGCAACCTCTTTTTAGCCCAACATTAAGCTTGAGAATGATGAGATATGATGGCTGTCTAATCATGGCCCTGCCCATAATTCTTTACATTCAACCAAAGCAAATGGTGAACTATTGCCCAAAATGACAATGTTTGGTCATTCATTTGCTTCAAATAACTGGCCTGGGGCCTCCTCCTACCCTGCCCAAACTAGGATTCTGGTGGAAAAAAATGTTCTCTCTCTCCTGGTAGATATCTGCTTTATAAACCCTTTAGATCATCATTAGCCCTTTAGTGACATCTTCTGCGATCAAAATTTCTTATTCTAGAAGAGTCATGCAATTCATTATGGACCTGGGACATGATAAAGGGCTTAGCCTTATTTGTAGAGAAGAATCTGTCTGCTAAGACTTGAGAGGAAGAAAAAATGTAAAAGGTGGAAGGCCTTTGAAATATTGATTTGTAATAAAATTATGGGTTTCTTGGTAAATTTGTATGCAGCTACTTCCTGAAGATGAGTATGCATTGTAAAAAGTGGTCAATTTAGTCCTCCAATATTTCGAGGCTGAACAAAGTTGAGGCCATAAATTGTTTATGGTAAGAGACTGGTTTCTGTCAAGAAAACAGTCCCAAAAATCCAAGGAGCAGTTTTTTGTTGATGAATTCAATGCCAAAGGATGCTTCTTCTACATGACACAGTGAGGTGACTTAACCATGGTTACATTTTGTGGAATAAAAGTGTGAAAGGTGAATAGCTCTAGGATGGCTTGAAGACATTATTTTTGGAGACCATGTAACATGGATTGCACTTCATTTCAGAAGAGTGAATAGCAGGAAAACTAATGCAACAGACCAAGAAGAAAGCACGTTCAACTCCTCTTTTTGGAATCAATCCCAGAGTTTTCACTGCTCGCTATTCTCTGATGACTCCCAGATTTATATCTCTAGCTTGGAGCTTTGCAATGAACTCTAAACTCTAGACCCAGTTTCCAACTACCTGTTCAACAGTCCTACTAGCATGTCTTGCATACACATACTGCTCATCTGAACAAAATCTACTCTGCCTCTGCTTCTCTTGTCTTTATTCTAGCTTGAGTCATTATAGATTACAGACTCTTCTTCTCTCTTGCTCCTCGCATTCTGTCAATCATTATGGTCTGCTCATCCTACCTTAGAATACTCCTCAAGTCCAATTCTTCCACTTCATTTCTCACTCATTACCACTACCTTGGATTTTTCTTGCCAAGATTATTGTAAACATTTCCCACTGATATCCCTGCCTCTGGATTTTCATCTTTCCAATTTTTCATACGCTCTTCTGCCAGGATTTTCTTCCTAAAAAAATGTCATAAAGTTATTTCTCTGCTTAAAGACTTCCATTGTCGGCCAGGCATGGTGGCTCACGCCTGTAATCCCAGCACTTTGGGAGGCCAAGACGGGCAGATCATGAGGTCAGGAGATCGAGACCATCCTGGCTAACAGGGTGAAACCCCATCTCTACTAAAAATATAAAAAAATTAGCTGGGGGTGGTGGCGGGTGCCTGTAGTCCCAGCTACTCTGGAGGCTGAGGCAGGAGAAAGGCGTGAACCCGGGAGGCGGAGCTTGCAGTGAGCAGAGATCGAGCCACTGCACTCCAGCCTGGGAGACAGAGCCAGACTCCACCTCAAAAAAAAAAAAAAAAGACTTCCATTGTCTTCTCTTTGCCTGAGGGATACAGTTCAAACTTGCTCATATGGTTTACAAGCCCTTTCACAATCAGGACCCAATTTATCTTTCCAATCTCATTACTTGTCGCTCCCTTCAATCACATACTCTTCACAAGCTTTCTTAATTCTATTTGTTTTCATTAGTGTTTTTGTCTCCCTAGAATCCACCTCTCTACTTCCTCTTCCCCGCCCTCCCCTGGCCCCAGGGATCCTAGTCATCTTTAAAAACTTAGCACAATGACAGATAACAGTTGCATTTATTGGCCGTTTATTCTGCTTCAGGCACTATACTAAGTACTTTACATGGATAGTCTCAATCAGTCTTTTTTTTTTTTTTTTTTCCCTGAGATGGAGTCTCGGCACTGTTGCCCAGGCTGGAGTGCAGTGGCAGGATCGTCGCAGCTCACTGCAACCTCTGCCTCCTGGGTTCAAGTGATTCTACTGCCTCAGCCTCCCAAGTAACTGGGATTATAAGCGCCCACCACCATGCCCGGTTAATTTTTTGCATTTTTAGTAGAGACAGGGTTTCACCATGTTGATCAGGCTGGTCTCGAACTCCTGACCTCAAGTGATCCGCCTGCCTTGGCCTCCCAAAGTGCTGGGATTACAGGCGTGAGCCATCGCACCTGGCCTCAATCAGTTTTTAAAAATCACAAGATGTGGGTTTGTGATGGTTACTGTTGTCAACTTGATTGGATTGAAGGATGCAAAGTATTGTTCCTGGATGTGTCTGTGAGGGTGTTGCCAGAGGAGATTAACATTTGAGTCAGTGGACTGGGTAAGGCAGACCCACCCTTAATCTGGCTGGGCACCATCTTATCAGCTACCACCATAGCCAGAATAAGAAGAGCAGGCAGAAGAACGTGGAAAGACCAGACTGGTTTAGTCTTCAGGTCTACATCTTCCTCCTCTGCCGGATGCTTCCTGCCATCGAACATCGGACTCCAAGTTCTTCAGCTTTGGGACTCAGACTGACTTCCTTGCTCCTCAGCTTGCAGATGGCCTGTTGTGGGACCTCACCTTGTGATCATGTGAGTCAACACTCCTTAATAAACTTCCCTTCATATATACATCTATCCTATGAGTTCTGTCCCTCTGGAGAACCCTGACTAATACAGGGTTCTAGTCATGTTTTAGAGAGAAGGTAATTAAGATTTAGAGGGCTTGAGTAATTGTCAGATTTACAAAGGGTATCCAGGCCAAGTAATTCCAGACCCCATACTCTCATCTCTATAGCTAAGTGCTTGAAAAATTGAGTGAATGAGTGAATGAATGAGCAAGTAGTACTAAGCATATTGAAAGCTTTGTCTTGGGAGAAAACACAGCATGAAATATATGTTGCTTACCTTTAGAGTAGGAGCTACTAAGCCTGTTTTTGCACTAAGAATTGTAAATTTATCATCAGTGAACCTCTTCTCAGAGGCTTCTGTAACTTCCACCATAATTTATCCAGGTGGAATTAATAAGGTCCTCCACTATGTTCTCATCAATTCATGCCTACACCTCTGTTATAATGTTGGTGAATTGAATGACCAGTATTGGCCCAAATGTCTGTTCTTCCCTCACCCAACAATGAGCTCCTGGAGAATAAAAAATATGTTTCATTGCTCTATGTCACTGCTGCAGTATTCAGTCCGATGTTTGGTATAGAATAAGCCTGTGGTGTATGTTTCTGAAATAGATGAATTAATAAATAGTTCTAGGAAGACTTAACACCCCTGCTTTAGTTTAGGAGTAGATACATTATAGCTACTATGATGCATAGATATTTCTGCTCATATTTCCACTCAGTGAGCTTCTACCCCAGAGTGAATGTGGGTTGGAAGCTGTGATTCTGGTGCTCCTATGTCTCCATATTACCATGTGACCCTCCTACTGGGAACATACTGACATGTTGATCTAGAGTTCAAGACACAGTTTACATTTTTTTATACAACACGGCCTCTAAACACATAATGATTTTCTCCAGGGCTCAACTGAAGCCATTGGTGATGTATTCTAACACTAGAAGAAAACCTGGGTTTGCTCAGCTTTTAGAATTATTGAAGATTTACATAAAACTTTTTGGGTTATCTAAGGGATTTTTAAAAGTAATTTTTTTATGATACACAGTTTTAACCAAAAAGCAAACACTGGAAAACTATATGACTCCACTCCTTGGTGGGAGTGGGGGTGGGTAAAGTATTGATGTCATTACTTAAGAAGGGGAAGCTGAAATTCCAACTTGACTTCCACATTTTTTCCTGTTTTATAATTTGTGAAAATATCAGGCAATCAAAAGATTTTCATGAATGTATCTTCCTTTGGTTGTGTGATCAGTATATTCTCTCTGCTGTATAGAGTAGTGTTAGCTGCCTAGGCCAAGCTAATATTACTGAGCCAAATCAGGCAGGGCTGGCAATGCTGTGGGAGTGTGTACAAGATGGATAAGATGGCAAAGCTCACACTATAAGGAAGAACAAAATAAGGGGTGACGAATGGGGACAGTGATCAGGGCTTAAGTCAATACCTATCCTGGTACCTATCTTCAAAGTTATTCAGATTCTAGATTCCACAAGTAAAAGTCAGAATCTGGGGTGGGGTTGGGGTAGGATAGGAGAAGACCCAGGGTCAAAGTTGATAGCAGCATGTCAACCTACAAACCATATGAGCTTTGGTGAAGACCCAGTCAATTCAGAATGGTTTCCTTGGACAGATCTTTGTCATCTCACACTCCACCTCAAACTACTACAAGTTTAACTCCAAAAGACCAAAAAAATGGGGACACAGCTCAGTGGTAGAGCATTTGAGTGCGGAAGACTGGGAAACAATGTGAATCTTTACAGTCTTTTCTTAAAGAGCTAGTCCAGGAGTTTACACAGTATTATATCATTGGGCAAAATATGTTAAAATTTTTCTTCAATCTCACAACTATCCAAAGACATGAAAAAAGTTCTTTTCTTTCTGTTTCTAGTTCAATCTCTGATTCTCCCTCAATCTCTGACCCTCTCCCTGTGTTCCTCCCTCCCCCATCTTCCTTTCCCCAGTCAAGACAAGGCTCCATTTTCCTATTCTGGGAACATTCCTTCTACTCCACAACCCAGACCAGGATTCTGGTGGAATAGTGTTATCTCTCTCCTGGCAGATATCTGCATTAGCACTCTGTTTTTTTTTAGACTCAATGAAGTCCTAGTTTCATCTCTTTTAATGTGTATTTCTTCAAAGCTACCCAGACACTGAAAAATTTTATGAAGGAAAGAATTTCCAAACGGAAACCTTGTAACCTGAAATAACCTCTCAGAAGTGACGGTTGCTTCATCAAAGATCAGCTGTTGACCAGCTTGGACAAGGCTAGGCTTTGCAAAGTCCCCAACACCAGTGAAGTCATCCAGAGTCAGATTGTCCAAAGATACTGCATATGGGTGCTGCTTATGTGTTTGTGGTTGCAGTTACATTCTGCCCAGTGCCCAGTTATAAGGCAATAATGAAGTGGCTAAAGTATGGCTAAAAGGCAGTGATGGTTTCAGGACACTTTTATTATCTATGGAAGTGTCTTCAATTTCTTCTTTGGAACCAAAGATTATTTTTAACATGAGAATGAACTAATTAAGTGGTTAAATTCAGAATAAATGACACAGATTCATATAGGTTTTCAGAGAATACTCTGGGAAATATTCTGTCACTTTGCTGAAATTGGGATATTCAAATGATATTAATGACATTTCAAGTGGGAAATACATGCATTTAGAAAAATAATTTGACAATATCTACCCAGAGTCTTAAAAATGATCATTAATTTTATTTCTAAGCATTTATCCAATGCAATAAGCCTAAATATTGAACAGAGCATTTATGGATCAAGAAACATCGCAAAGATTTTTATAACAGAGATTAATTGGAAAAACTCAAAAGAACTAACTATTGTACTAAGAAAAAAATACACAAATCATGATAATCATGCTCCATAGAATATTAGCAGCTAGTAACATGGTGCTTGTTATTCCCATGTTACAATGTTCAACGAAAAAAGTAAGACCAAGTTATATGTATAATATGATGACGACTTTATAAAAAATACACAAAGGTATATACAACTATAAATATTAAAAAGAGCAAAAGAAAAAAAAAACCAGGCTGTCAGTTGTAGTGGACTTGGGATGCTAAAAACTATACATTTCCCCCATATTCTTTCTATGTTTTAACTCAACAATTTTTTCTGTAAAGACCATGTACTTTTAAAATAATGATAATAATAGTAAAGATTAGTGAAAATATTTAAATACAATCCTAAGTGGAATGATTGTCTTGACTACTGAAGCTTATTGCCGTAGACTAATTTTTTTGTTTGTTTTGTTTTGGTTTTACTACCCTTGTAATGACACCTCAAAATGCAATTTCCAGCATCGTCAGCTGTGAGATTGTTGTAATCTCAAGGAATGCATGCTGGTCTTAACAACCATGGCAACAGACTTTGAAAAAAGTTAAATGGAATGTGTCTGATTAAGGATCTACCACAACTCGGTTCATTTTGAACCTTACTCTCCTGGTCGGTGATGGAGTTCTGTTGCTAATTCTTGGGGAGATGCATTGTGGTGTTATTGAGAGAGAATTATCATTTACTCTCTGTATGGCTTTTGGTGCCATTTATTTTCTTGAACCTCAATTTTCCTGTCTTTAGAGCAAGAATAATAATACCTCTATCAGAGGACTGTTGACTAGAGCGAATGAGGCAATTAGTATACAGAAAAGCACCACACGTACATTAGTGAAGTAGTTCAATATGTGGGGAAATGCACCAGGTTTGGTGTTAGGCAAACCTGTCTTTGATTCCTGGTTCGACCAGTTTCTATCTCTTAGGTTTTCAGAAGATGACCCAACACTCCTGATCCTTAGTTGTTTCATTTGTAAAATGGAGATAATGATACTCAACTTGCAAAATTATTATGAGGTTTGAAAATGATGTTTATGTAAAAATGTTTCATATGAAGCCTGTAGAATTAGTAACCACTGCTAAGTATTTATCAGAAGCTGCTTAACCTATCTTCTCTGAATGTGCTTCAACCCTTTTCATTTACTATACAGTCATGCATCATTATACAGATGAGAATACATTCTGAGAAATGCATCATTAGATGATTCCATCATTGTTTGCACGTGGTAAGAGTGTACGTAATGAACCTAGATGGTATAGCCCAGTATATACCTAAGTTATATGATATAACCTATTGATCCTAGGCTACGAACCTGTAAAGCATGTTACTGCACTGAATACTGCAGTCTATTGTAACCTACAGGTAAGTAATATTTGTACAGCTAAACAGATCTGAACATAGAAAAGGCACAGTAAAAATAAGGTATAAAAGATAAAAACTGGTATACCTGTACAGGGCACTTACCATAAATGGAGGTTATGGGACTGGAAGTTGCTCTGGGTGGGTCAGTGAGTGAGTGGTGAGTGAATGTGAAGTCCTGGGGCATTACTGTACACTACTGTAGACTTTATTAACACTGGACACTTGGGCTACACTAAATTTATTTTTTTAAATTGTCTTCTTTCAAAAATAAATTAACCTTAGTTTATTGTAGCTTTTTTACCTTATAAGCTTAATTTTTTCCAATCCGTTTCACTCTTTTGTAATAACATTTAGCTTAAACCACAAACACATTGTAGAGCTGTCAAAAATATTTTCTTTCTTTATGTCCATATTCCATAAGCATGCTTTTATTTTTACAATTTCTAGTTATGTTTACTTTTTAGACATTTTCGTTAAAAATGAAGAAACAAACACACATTGGTCTATGCCTACACAGGGTCAGGATCATCAAGGTGTCACTAGGTGATAGGAATTTTTCAGCTTCATTATGATCTTATGGGACCACCATTGTGTGTGCGGTCTATCATTGAAATGTCATTATGTGGCCCGTGATTGTATTTGAATAATCAAGAACTCTTGATGACAGATTAAGGGTGCTGATAATAATGTTTCTGGATTCCAGTTTAATGGATTCTGATAAGCAGGCTCTGTCAACATTACCCTTCCTTTTGGAGAACTTGCACTTCAAATTGATAAATTTGTGAGTAGAGTTTTAATGTTAATTTCTGCAGGTTGGTTATTTTGTTATATCTAAAGTTAACTGTAGAAATTCTGGAATGAGAACTTTTCTAGATTTAATAAGTTGGTTGTTTCAGGATTTTTGTTTATGCTTTGGTGAAAGTGCTTCTCATGGAAGCTACATCCTTGATTTCTAAGAGACTTAGTTATGCAGCCTATTGATAATGTAGAGATTTTTCCTGAGTCATTAAAAATCACCATAACTTCACTTAAGTGAGTTGGTTCATCACAGTCTTTTCAAGCAGGATAATCTTAAAATGTGCATATTAATAAATTCCAAAATTTGTAGTTTTGGAGAAAAAAGGATACCTCTCCGATGCAAACAGATTTGCCTTTTCCAGGACATTGATTTTATTTGTAAAATGTCAGTTTCTAAACAATAGTTAATGGTTCGAAATAAGTGTTGCACTAATAATTCATTCATTTAATTTCACACCTTCACCTTGGGTGTAGCAGAATCTCTGAGAATTCTTATCACAGCCTATGGTAGTTAGTTACTACTCTCTAACTGGAAGTTCTCCGGTTGGTTGAAGCTTGAATGAAAGCATCCTAGCACATGAGTTCTGTGAAGAAGGAGGCTTGATAAAGACTCTTCAGTATGGTTCAGAGTAACCATTTGAGCACAGGATGTACTCAGTTTGACAGTGATGTTGGGATTAATTTGTTTACCCAGAGAATAGGAAAATGGGTTTGCAATGCATCTTGTTCAGTTTTCTCCATTTTAATAAGAACTCATCCTATCATTTGAATGAAGGCAGGATTTGAAGCCATAGTAAGAAGCTCTGATCATGATTCCAACACTGAAATATATTGCATTTGAGAACTAAGTAACTACATAAATACATTCTTGTCTGTAGCACATGCATAAAGAAATCCCATAGCAGCAATAATAGTAGAAAATTTTAAGCATTTTCCTCTGGGGCTTCTCTTTATCTGGCATCCACCAGAACAGTCAGTGAATCCTAGATGGCCTGTTGCCTTCAGAACAAAGATTTTCATCCAACCAGAAACAAATGTTCTATTTTGAAATTTGGACAGAAAGTTAGTGGTGTGAAAGTGTAAATGAGGGAAGAATGACATCAACCTCTTTGACGAGCATTCGGGGCTTCTCAAATGCTTTCCAGGTAGCAGAGAACATGACGAGAGTCATACAGCTCATTTCAGAACACTATGAAATAATGATGTATTTCTTTCTGTTATATGCATTGGTAGAACTTTACAATAAGGAATACTGATAAAAAATAATAATTAATATTTATTGATAAATAAATAGTGCCTGATACATACTAAGTTCTCAGAATGTTAGCTATTATTATCATTGTTTTTATTATTACAATTTTTATCATTGTTCCTAATGGTAGAGTTGTTTCTAATGTATATACACACTTAATTCTCACTTCAACCCTGCAATATGGTGTTATAAATATCCCCGATTTACAAGTAGGACACCAAGGCACTGCAGGATTAGATGATTTCCCTAGGGAAGGACACACAGCTTATGAGGGGCAAGGTAGAGGTGTGAATTCAGGGAGAATGGCTCCCAATCCTGGGCTTCCCCCTCCATGAATACTTGTTCATGAAAAACAAACAAATAAACCAAGGAAAACTAAGAGTACATACTGTTTCTTGTTTTTCCCATAGTGTTTATTTGCAACTTGTTTTGTTATCAACAAAGAAAACTAGTGTGAGAGGATTGAAAAATTTAGAGAAGAAAAACTCAAAATTGAGCAGATATTATTCATGAATATCTTTTCTCAACATTTCGAAAAAGACCAGATTGTAGAGGCAGAACCCATCAGTCCAGCTCATGACAAACTGTTCGCTTGTGGTATCACCATTGGAGAACTACTGGGAGATGAAAGAGTCTTGGGGTTGAGATAAAAAACACTTGGGTTTAATACATATTTTGCTTTTTAAAATTGTTACATGACTCTAGGCACAGTAGACTAGAAAGATACTGGAGGATGGAATGAAGTGTTGCCAGCACACACCATTTGGCAGTAGAAATGCTCTTCTTAAGAAGAGTAAACACACTCCTCCCAACTGGTTTTGGCTTATACTCTGTCACTTATACCTTATCCACTCTATCCACTCTCCTTATACTCTATCACTTATATCCTATCCACCTTATCTTATATAGCTACCAATCCCTGCACATAAACTTCCTATCTGAAGTCCCAGTCTTTTCATGAGGCCTCACTTGAACACATTAGTCTTTACTAAACTCTTGTTGCCGTCATAAATCCTATTTTGTAGGCAAGGACTTGGGAGGTTTTCGTGACGTTTGATGTATAATAATCGTGGGTCTTCAGTTTGAAGGTAAACATCTTGAGGTCTGGAGCTAAGTCTTTTGCATCTCTTACTTTGACTGGCAGAAGTCTCAGGATATGTCTGATGGTAGATGGCACTGAGTAAGAGAATCGAATGGGCATTGCCTTAATGCTGATTCCACATTCATATCTGAAAGGGCTATTTTATAGTTTATATAACAGAAAAAAGTACTTTAAAAACCACAATTGACTGTTAAAGAGGGTAGTTTTTATTAAATGGAAGGTCGATAGGTTTGGCAAGTTTGACTCCTCAAGTCAGAAAGTAGGAACTAGAGAGAGCTGACTTGTTCTGAATGGTTGAGGAAGAGGAATTCAGAGTTGCAGAGAAAATCTAGGAGGTTGGTGGGAGGAGCAAGGGGAAAAAGGAACCAGGGGCCAGGCAGGATTTTAGGTGTTCTGTGGGGCAAGGATCACAAAACAAACCTCTCTGGAGGTAGGTGGTCTGAAAGAACCTTTGAAGACTAGAAATGTCTAACATGAGATTTTCAGTTGTTTGATCTACAGTGTGCTCTCAGACTCCCTTACCTGATATTTTTTTGTGTATATGTGTGTGTATACGCGCATTTTTTTGACGGTCAATTTGTTTTATTTTGATGGAAATGGTGAAGGGGCTGAGTGTCACCTCTGGTTTCATATTTTGCAGGAGGGATTCAAATGAAGAATCAGGATTCTAGGAGGCAGGGAAGAGCTTGGGCTCATAAACCCTCTGGGCTTTTGCAAAATTCTTGGGAAAAGATTTGATGCTCCATAAAACATCAATATGGGATTCAAATCATATGTCTAGGTCTTGGAGGTTGAGATTCAAGTGATAGCTAGGTTACATTTGACGAGACCACATTATTCCCTAGAAATAGGAGAGGTCGGCCGGGCGCAGTGGCTCAAGCCTGTAATCCCAGCACTTTGGGAGGCCGAGACGGGCGAATCACGAGGTCAGGAGATCGAGACCATCCTGGCTAACACGGTGAAACCCCGTCTCTACTAAAAAATACAAAAAACTAGCCGGGCGAGGTGGCAGGCGCCTGTAGTCCCAGCTACTCGGGAGGCTGAGGCAGGAGAATGGCGTAAACCCGGGAGGCGGAGCTTGCAGTGAGCTGAGATCTGGCCACTGCACTCCAGCCTGGATGACAGAACCAGACTCCGTCTCGGGGAAAAAAAAAAAAAAAGAGAAATAGGAGTGGTCATGGGGTAGAGTGAAAGGGAGGCCAATTTTCTAATGAGAGGGTTTGGTTTGTATTTTGACTCTGCAACTTAGTGTTCTGACCATGTTTTATCATTTATAAAATATACCTACATCATTTATCATTTATAAAATATGCCTATAAAATATGCCATCCACGAGGTATGAAAATAAAGGTAAAATATGTAGCACAGTGTGTGTTTTGTGTGTGACACATGAATAGTTAATTATACTTTTAAAATCCTGTATTGTTGATTAAACTCTCAAATATGTAGAACTTATCAGTCAGTAGAGGCTAGATTATACCTAGAAACAAACAATTCCCACATTTTAGTGGTTTGTAGCAACGAAAGTTTACTTCTCACTTACTTTGTATGTTCATTATGAAGTGTCTGGTAACTGCTTTGTCTTGTTCCCATTCTGGAACCAGGCTGATCCTGATCAAGCAGCTGTTATCATTGGCCATCAAGATGGAAGGGCAAAAAATGCTTTGGAGTATCTGGAATAACATCTTGAAGGAACTATAATCCTACCATGTACCTGGAAGGCAGAAAGCTAGAATTATGTGTCAAACAGAGCTAAGGCTACCAAAGTAACACGTTTATCCTTTATTGTTCCCTGATCTCTTTATGAAGGAAGGGCCATGAAGTTGTTAGACAAGTTTCTGAATAAGTGCTAGGAAGCTTCTTTAGAGCACTGTACTCTTCTGTGATCCATTGTCATCTGGTTCAAAGTAAAAGATTGCTTTCCATTTACCACTATGAATTTGAAGCAATAGATTTTAAACATCATTTAATTGAGCCAAAGATTTTGAAAGTACAAGTGCACAGTCTTTGATGCAAGTTCTGATGTGCTCAACTTTATGTCATCTGAGGCTAATTCTTTTATTTTATTTTATTTTATTTTATTTTTTTGAGATGGAGTCTCGCTCTGTCACCAGGCTGGAGTGCAGTGGCACAATCTGGGCTCACTGCAACCTCCGTCTCCAGGATTTAGGCGATTCTCCTGCCTCAGCACCCCAAGTAGCTGGGATTACAGGCACTCACCACCACACCTGGCTAATTTTTGTATTTTTAGTAGAGATAGGGTTTCACCATGTTGGCCAGGTTGGTCTCGAACTCCTGACCTCAGGTGATCCACCCACCTCGGCCTCCCAAAGTGCTGGGATTACAGGCATGAGCCACAGCGCCCAGCATCTAAGGCTAATTCTTTTTTTTTTTTTTTTTTTGAGACAGAGTTTTGCTCTGTTCCTCAGCTGGAGTGCAGTGGCGCGATCTGGGCTCACAGCAAACTCTGCTAAGGCTAATTCTTATACCTTAATAGGAAGTAAGATGTTTTATATCCCAAGCCAAATTTGAGTAACTATTGCTAAAATCAAATCCCCAATATGTTGAGTAAAAAGCAACTCGGTACTTATTATGTCTCATTATGATGTCTTACAGGCTAAAATATGCATCTGTATACATGTATATATGTATACTTTGAGAAGACAAGCATTTGTAGAGGTAAATATTATTTATGGTTCTCTGTGCCATTAACTTATGAAGGTGTGGGGGTTGAGTTTATGGAAGGATCTTAGAAATACAGAGACAGGCTAGACATGGTCCTTTAACTTTTCCTACCTGCCTGAAATTCTCATCAGCCATACTGATTTTTTTTTCCTTCTCCTCAAAAACTGTATGTCTCTAGTAATACAGAGACATAGACTAATTCATTTCCTCTACTTAGAAAATACTTGTTCCTCAATCACTTAGCTCAAATTTTATGTTTTATGTGAAGCTCTCTACATTTTGTCAAAGAGACCAAACTGCTCCCTCCTTTGTAATTCCAAAGCACTCTGATGGTGATTCTTTCATAGCACTTAGCACATTGCATTGTAATGGCCTGTCCCTCTCCCCTAGTAATTTCTGTACCACCAGAAAGAAGCATAATTCCTGGTACATGGTGGATGCTGCACGAGAAAATGAAAGACATGAAGCTAGGGCTTGAAACCATTTAATCATGAATGCAGATCACATTGCATTTTTTTCACAGTGTTTCTGATTGATTTGGCAGTAGAAATGCTCTTCTTAAGATAAAGGCATAGCCATCTCTGAGCCTTCTCTGTTCACAGGTTCCAAGAATGTTAAGACTCTCACAATAATATACAAAGTTCCTTACGAAGACTCTTGTACTTTGAGGACACTGTTCACTTATTCACTATTCTCTTGCTAGTGCCTAGAATAATAACTGATTTCTAATAGGGAAGTAATAAACATGTGACGAATGAATAAGTGAAATACCCTTAGAAGACATTTTAGCCAGCATGTATCAGGCAGAAGGAATAGGACAGTGGAATAGGACAAATATATTGAGATGTTAGGAGAGAAAAGGAAAAGTCTGGCAGAGCAGGTACCATTTGGGGTAGGCAGATCTGTTTGTCGTAGTAATAAGAAGTACTATGCTGTCCATGGTTTGAATGATACTTATGTGTATTGAAAGGTATAGGTGACTGAACCACAGGCTACTTGCTTTGCCACCATTTGTGTGGCCATCATCAAAACTCTTGGGGTCTCCAAAGTCTGGACTATAATGTTTCTTCTTATTTAGAATAATGAAAATAAAACTATCATCTCTCTTAATAAATTTAGATCCAGAACATTCAAGCCTGGCAAGGGACAGGGAAGCCCATGTAGGGAAGGCTGGCAGAACCTGGTTGTCATGACTGTAGCCTTGCTAAGATGTTCTTTTCACTATAGATTTCTTTACCACCATCACTCAGCCTGATCCGCTATTAACATGTTTGTCAAAGTGTACCCACACATTAATTCACTACAATGGTATAAATAAAGTGCATAAAAATATGTTTCTTCCATCAGACATTCCGGGTTCCAGTCTTGCTCTTTATGACAAAAATAACTTTTCTAAGCTTCAGTTTTCTTAGGCGTACAATAGGGAAAAAAATAATAGTGTTAGGGACTGAATATTGCACCCCTGACCAATGCCAACCCATATGTTGAAGCCCTGACCTTCACTGTGACTTTAAGGAGATAATTAAGGTTAAATAAGGTCATAGGGGTGGTGCCCTAATATGATGGGATTGATGTCCTTATAAGAACAGGAAGAGACACTAGAGAGCTGACCCTCCTAGCAGGAGCAGAGAGGAAAGGCCAGGTTAGGATATAGCAGGAAGGTGGCCATCTATAAGCTAAGAAGAAAGCCCTTATCAGAAACTGAATTTGTTGGCACTTTCTAGCCTCTAGAAGTGTAAGAAGATGAATGTCTATTCTCAATCTGTAGTATTTTGTTATGGCAGCCTAATACGAATACTAGCAAACTAATACTAATAGTGTCTAATAAAGCTTTTGTGAAGAATAGGTGAATGCTGAACAAATGTGACTTATTTGTTGTACCAGTATTCAACCAGCTGAAAAGAGGATGATTCACAAACAAGACTTTACTGGAAGTTCAGAGATAACCAAAATAACATAGTAACAAACAAATAGGCACCTGGTCTATAAGATAACATTTACTCATCTCTAGCCAGGGGCCTACAAAAGGATGTTTTCATGAGCTAAAGTCCTGTTGTCCATACTATAGAGCTATGCTCACATGGTCTCATCTCCAGATTCCAGAACCAAGACACAGATGCATGGAGAGAAGGGTGTGTCTTCTGCTGAAGGCCTGCCTTATAAATTCCAGTTTTCTGTTTCTGTTTGCTTACAGGATGACTGACTATTGAGGTGTCACTTGCTTAATGGCAGACTCTTTCACCATCTTTTAAGACTTTACCCTATACTGAAGACATCAAAATAAGTCCATGAGTCATCGCAGAAATACATATATAGCATAGTGGTGGACAGGGATGTCCTTTGTTACCTTTTTTTTTTTTTTAACTATATGAAGAAAAGGCAGCTTTTCAATTTTTCAAACAGCATTGTTGAGATATAATCCACATAGCATACAATTCACCCATCCAAGTGTGACATCCAATAGTTTTGTGTATATTCACAGATGTATGCAATCATCAGCAAGATCTTTTCATTTTTAACGTTTGTCTAAGTCTGGGTTTGCCATCCTTATATAGCACCACACATAAGATATTGATACATCAGTCTGGGGAGTTGCACAAGTCCCAGGTCAGCTCATCTTTATGGTTTCTTTCTCCAGTCTAAGAGGGAAATATCACAGTGCCTTCTCTTATATTCCTTTGGCAGTTGGTTCTAGACTGTTGTGAGCATGACCCTGTGAGAACAAACACAACCCCATGAGGACAACAACAGTCAAATGCTGCTTGAGCTATTTAAAAAAATGCACTCCAAGGAAGCAGTCACCATGGCACACAACTACCGGAAATTCAGAATTCCCTTGGAAAGCTAGTTGGTATCAGTTCTTTCTTTGAGTTTTCTTGTGTTTGGAGACTTCTGTCTTAAGCCCTGCAGTAAGGGCTTTGTAGTTCCTGCCTATTTTTGCATCTGGGACCATCCCAGCTCTTGTTTGGGAACCCAGCTCCAGAGAAGAAACACTTGCAAAGAAACAGCAGAAGGACTGCAGAAACACAGCTCAGCCTAAAGATACCCCAAATTTACCTTCTTGCACAAAACAGGATAGATGATTGCTTAGATCATAGAAATCAGTTTTGCTTCTAAAACTTATAACTTTTAAGCATCTCCATTTTATATGCTGGCTAATGAAGCCACTGCAAAATGGGTTTCCAAGAACAGTAGCCAGGTATTTGCATTATATTTGCACAAACATATCGGCTTTTGTGGGCTGCTCAGCCAGAGGAAAGGGAAACACTGAAAATGTATTCACACATTTACCTCTCACAAGACAGACAGCTGCTTAAATTTGGAATATCTGGTTCTTCTAACATCTACCATTCTATCAATGCCTCACAGCCTTAGTGCCCAGTCTCAGCCAAGGCCACACTCAAGGTTTCTGGTGTTTTCCCTCATCCTGGCAGTGCCATCAAGATTAAACTTTCTCCCAAACATGTAGTTTTCTAGTTCAGATTCTTGATATTTGACAATTTTAGAAGATTTTCTTTCAGTCTAATTTTCAAAGGTTCTCAGTCAAGGTTTCTTTTTCCCATAAATGTTCTTGGCCATCCAAGGAAGCAGTTGTTCACATTTCCTTGTTGTTCACTCTCTTGAGGACTAAATGCATGCTGAAAGTTTTCTGAATCTCTGGATCGCAGGACTGATCTTATTCCCAGTTTCTCAACACCCACTCAGGGATCCACTGTTCTTCTCCTTCTTTTCTTTGCAAGATATGACCGAATGGCCAAGGTACTCTAGACACAGAGCCATACATTTGGGTGGGAATTCTGGAGCTTCCACTTATAAGCTGGCTAATTTTGGGGAAAATGATCTTCTGAGCTTTATTGTATTGCTTACACAATGGGAGTGATAACATCTACCAGATAGAGTTATTGTAAGGCTTAAATTAATGAACATGGAGTTAAGAAGCTGACACAGTCCAGCACTGTCCAACAAAACCTGGATCCCACTTGTAAAGCTGTGTGTCACTTTATACAAATGAAACCGTAGAACATGGTATCTTGCTTGCAAGAAAGACATGCACATCAGAAACCTGTTTATTAACAAGAGTCAAAAGTAAACTATGCTGACATTTATCATTTTGCCTAGGGCTTGGTAGGGGAGACTTTTAAGGGTCTTGATTTCAGTGAGAAGTTTTGTTATTGTGATGGTTGTTTTTATATTTTATGACACGACCATGAGACACTATATTTTCCCGTCTCATATGGGAAGCAGTGGACTGGGACATCTTGGAGTGAATGAGCTATATCACCTGCCCTCTTGCCATCCGTCCTCCTGATGTTGTTTCCTACTGTTCTTCCTGGCTGTCTTCGCTCCAAGGCTCTCTGGCTGCCTTGCACCTCCCTGACTGTGCAGAGCGTGCTTGCACTTGTTTCTTCTGGAATGTTCTTTTCAGGTCTCTGCTCGAACATTACCATATTTCTGAGACCTTCCCTGGCCACCTTGTATAAAATCACATCCCCTGACATGCCCACTCTTGTGTGACGTATTAGTTATTTACTTCCTCACATTGTCTCCCTGTCTCCATGAGGGTGGGGACTTTACCTATTTTATTGATTGCTGTGTTCCCAGCACGCAGAGCAGTGTCTGGAACATTGTAGGAACTTATGGCATGAGTATTAAAAGAATAAGTGGATATTCTTCATATTATTATCATGATGAATATTATGATGAAGAGTTTCCTGGAGAGGTTGTATGATGTCTGCCTCTTTTAAGCTCACCCTGAATTTGGTCATGTCTGGCTTACCTAACCAACCCTGCCTCTTGGAAGCCCTTGGCCTGATCCCATTTTTCTATTGCCTACTATATTATCCACTTTTTTCATGTGGAAAACAATAGATTGGCATGTCTTGTAGTGAGAAAGCTACATGAAGTGACGTCTCGCTGCTCTGTTCCTCCAAGCCTGCCTTCTCAAGTGGTTTGCTAGAAGCCAGCTTTACAACCCAATGAATTGCTAGATGACTTGGTTCTCCTTGTTGCAAAGAGTGCCAGTGTCACCGGGAAAGGTGAAACTCAGAGCTTAGACAGTAACTCATTCTTGTTTACTTAACACACATTTATAAAGTGCTCAGTGTGTGCCGGGATCTGTTAAATGGAGTGGACACAAACAAGAGTGGCCCCAGTGGAGCAGCCAGTGGAATCTGTGGCTAGCCTGTGATGCAGGACACAACACAGGGTTACCTTCAGGGGTCTCAAGACTACAGAGAAAGAATCCCCACTTTGCCGAAATTCCTGTTTGTTTGTTAGAACTGGGCCAATCATGCTATGCTTGGTTATGAAAGTGAGTCATCCATACTGTTGAAATAAACAGGCAACATCAAAATGCTGAAGACAGTCAAATGTAATGGATTTTTCATAAGACGCGTTGAAGGTATGCCACTGGGGTGGCTTCCGGTGGTTTCCAGAGATTATTCAAGGTTTCTTCATGTCTTGTGGAAGTAGCCGGTTGTTTGTTTGTTTGTTTTTTTGTTTGTTTTTGTCATGGCCCTATGGCCCTTTAAAATGCTCATTATACTCAGGGATTAGTCTGTCTCACTGAATCTGGTAAGGGTCTTCACAGAGTTTGTATCAGAACACATGCTATGTCCAGAAAGACAAAGTCATATGAGTGTCTTCAGAGGCCAAGAAGTGAAATACTAATCCTGATTTTAGTGCCAAAGACTAAAAATAATCCAAGCCCAAAGCACAGTGTATCACAGAGGTCTCATCAGCTGAGAAATCTTATTTTCCTTCAATGTCCCGTGCTTTTCATATGCCTGCTTTATTTAAGTTCATTGGTTTATGCTTTATGGAGGCAAGATCAAATACTGCACTTCTCAGTTCCTAAACTGGAGACATTATTTTACCCTCATTCACTTAAGGAAAACACACAGTCTTGGAAAGGTTTCACTTTTGGAGTTAATAAACAGGTTTTGATGTCATGCTTCTGAGGAGACTGGGCTCAGATTTTACCTAACCACATTTCAGAGGCTCTTTGGGACTGTGAGATTAAAGGGGACAGCCAGGAGTTTCCTTAAACATGTTAGGTCTTACATATGGTTCTAACTATGGGCATGTTTTCAAGAGACTATGAGATAGAGTTCACAAAGAATTCTTCTTGTGTCCATGTTAGAAATTGGCTGTAGCTAGCCTGGCTTACAGACATACTTAATACTTTGAAAGTCTGAAACACTTTGAAGTTACTTCCAAAACTTCTGCTTCTTCTCCCGATTCTTTCTGACTTTCTCTTCCCACCCAAGAGTCAGAGCTGGATGTGAATTTCTTTGAGAAATTTCTTTGAGATAAGGCTTGATCCTTATCTCCGCCATTCACATGCAAGGGAGGAACTCACAATGTTATGAGGTGCTTACCCGTTACCAAGTTTATAAACAATCCCAAACATGGTGACTCTGTCTGCGGAGGCCTCAACCCTGCCCAGTGCAGGTCCTGAAGCTCATGGCCTTAGTCCCACCCATTCACAGACTTGGCCCTTTGTCTGGGGCTCCTCCCCATTAGGAGGTGAGGTAAGATATGTATCCTGCTGCTGTCATTGTCATCTCTGTTTCCAGAAGACCTGGGCCAAGCCCAAGTACTGGCAGGCCTGTACATTAGCTTGGAACCCTGCCTGGCTCGGCTTTTTGATCATGCTCCACTTCTAACACATGCAAAACTGGGTTCCTGGCTTGGTCTGTTTGTGCTGCTATAACAAAATACCTGGCCAGGTGTGGTGGCTCATGCCTGTAATCCCAGGACTTTGGGAGGCTGAGGCATGGGGATCACATAAAGTCAGGAGTTCGAGACCAGCCTGGCCAACATGGTGAAACCCTGTCTCTACTAAAAATACAAAAATTAGCTGGGCATGGTGGCAGGGACCTGTAATCCCAGCTGCTCGGGAGGTGGAGGGAGGAGAATCACTTGAACCCGAGAGGCAGAAGTTGCAGTGAGCCAAGATCGTGCCATTGCACTCCAGCCTGGGCAACAAGAGTGAAACTCCGTCTCAAAAAAAAAAAAAAAAAAAAACCCATAAAACAACAACAAAACACACACACACACACACACACACACACACACACACACACACACCCACACACCTCTTAGCCTGGGTGATTTATCAAGAACAGAAATTTATTTCTCACGGTTCTGGAAGCTGGAAGCCCAAGATCAAGGTGCCAGCAGGTTCAGTGTCTGGTGAGGGCCTGGTCTCTTCCAAGATGGCACCTTGAATGCTACATCCTCTGGAGGGGATGAATGCTGTCTCAAAAAATGCTGAATGCTGTGTTAAGGCTCATGTATAAAGGCCTTAGTCCCACTCATGAAAGAAGAGCCCTTATGACCAAATCACCATCTGAAGGCCCTACTCTTAATGCTGTTGCATTGGAGATTAAGTTTCGCCATGAATTTTGGAAGGGACACAAATATTCAAACTATAGCAGCCTCTGAGACCAACCCATTGGCTGGGACACTTGCTGGCCTAAACGAACAAGGTCCAACAGAAATGTAATGCGAGCCAGGCTTGTGGGCCCTGGGCCACATATGTAACTTTAATTTTTTTAGTAGCCTCATTAAAAAACGGAAAAAGGAACAGGTGAAATTAATTTTGGCAGTGATCGGGAGAAAATGGGGATATGGGTCAGAGGATACAAAGGGCAGATATATAGAATGAACAGTTCTAGAGATCTAATGTACCACAGAAGGATGATAGGTAATAAAATTGCTCTGTATTTGGAAATTCTGCTAGATGAATAGATTTTAACTGCTCTTGCCAGAAAAAAAGGGTAACGATATGAGCTGATGGATATATTAATTTGCTTTACTCTAGTGACCATTTTACTTTATATATGTATCCCAATAACATCATGTTATATGCCACAAATATACACAATAAAATTTGTTTAAACATAATTTTAATAATATATTTTATTTAACCCAATATAACCAAAGTACTATCACTTCAATATGTAGGCAGTGTAAGAAAGATTATTGAAATATTTGACTTTTTGTACACTAAGTCTTTCAAATCCAGTGGATTTTACACTTACTTCACATCTCAATGTGGAACCACATGTGACTAGCGGCTACCGTATTGGACAACGCAGGCCCTGACCCAACTCTGCTTAATTTGGACATTGTCGTAACCTGGTCGTGAAGCTGCCGTTCTCTGTGAGGGCACCTCTGATGGGAGGTTACTGTACCAGCCAAGACCCCTTCTTCCCTTAGAGACTGAAATCAGTCTGGAAAGAGCATTACTTCAGAGTTTACCATTGAACAGGCCATGTGCTAAGAACTCTAAAAGCAGTATCTCTTTCTGACCGCAGAACAATTGGGAGGTTCTTTTATTACTTCTAAGGCATGGCATAACAAGTTATGCAAATTGCCCAAGGTCAGAAAGTTGCTAAGGGGCAATACCAGAATTCCAAACCAGTTTTATCTGACTTTGGAGTCTGAGGTCTTCCCTGCTGTCCTGCAGTCCTTCTCTTGCTACTTTGAACATTAGGATTTGGATGGCTGCTTGGAACCTGTCGCACTGCAGGGTCAGCCCCTCTCTCCCAGCCATGCCTATCCTTGTTTACTCACTTTTCTTAGTTGCCTCAGCATGGACATCTCAGCAGGCCCTGCGGCTAAGTCTGCACTGGTTATGGTGGTGACAAGCCTCTGTAATACAGGGTCCTAAAAAACACAGATCTATGTGAATTCGTGTAAGGCACACTTGCCTCTTTTCTGCTTAGAAAAGCTGGTGCCCTGTGTTTCTGGCAGGCTTATAGTTAACGAACACAGGAATATGGAATTAGAAAGCACACCCAAAGATGGTTGCTTGCTAATGGAGACGTATTGCATGTCTCAGAAGCTTGTCTCAGGTCTCCAGGGACGGGGAGCCTCTCGTGTTAAACAGCTGGTTTAGCACATTGTCTGCCCTGTGAGCGGGTGCAGTGGAAAGCTCTTATGATGAATCCTTAGGGACTGGAAGAATGTTTGCTAAGAGATGAATTTTTCTTGGTGAAAACACTCCCAGCCGATCTGGTTTTCTCCTGGGAGAAAAGAAGGGTTGGAGGGAGGTGTGTGGAAGACGCAGAGAGCTATGGGTGCACTCACAGACCTTCGGAAGCCTTGTGGGCATTCAACGTGATGGGACCTTCAGCTGTGTTCTAGCAGCATTTCTTCCACATGCCAGGAGTAAAACACAATCCCTGCTCTCAGCTCTCTCACTGCAGACCTGGGGAGGCAGACGTCTAGGACAATGTGAGGCTCTAAATGCAGGAAGTGTGCATTGAAACATCATGCATGACATCTGGGTCCAGATTGACTAGGAGCTGTGTGTTCTTAGATGAGTCGTTGAACTCCAAGTCTCAGTTTTTCCCCCTCTAAAACTGGGATTTCACTTTACAGGAATTACCGGGTATGTAAAAGTGACTAGCATATCCCTGACTCACAGAAGACACTTAATGTATCCCAGTTTTTATTCCTTTAAAGAAAGTCACAAATGCTAAGCAGTAGTTAATAGAGAAAGGAGGGATGAGTCTGGACAGAGAAGAATCAGAAAAGGCTTTATGAAGGAGGTAGTTTGGGGACTTGACCTTGGCAAATGAAGAGTTAGAGAGAAAGGGTTTAGAAGCTATCGGTGGGTGTCTTGGGACAGAAGGGGTGAAGTTGTCCCTTAACAAGTAAACTCTTGCTCTGAGCATTCACCCACTCACTGTCTTCCTAGATTCTGAACTTTCTTGACTCTTCTGAGTCTGAATTAGGTCCCAATTCATGTGCTCCCATAGCCCCCTGTATTTCCTATCTGGCACTTTTTGAGTTTTGTTGAATGTGTGTGTGCTTGATTGAATAGTGTTCCCTCCAAGTCCATGTCCAGTAGGAACCTCAGAATACTATCTTATTTGGAAATGATAGGGTTTTGCAGATAGAATTAGTTAAATGGAGTCCTGTTGGATTAGAGGGGCCTTAAATCCAATAACTGGTATCCTTATAATAAGGCCCTAGGAAGACAGAGGCAGTGATTGAAGTGATACAGCTACAAAGAATGTAAAGGATTACTGGCACCCACCAGGAACCAGCAAAAGGCAAGGAAAGATTATTTCCTACAGCCTTCAGAGGGAGTAACAGAGTGCACAGCCCTGCCAAAACCTTGTTTTGAAAGCAGGGTCCTCCAAAACTGTGGGACAATACATTTCTATTGTTTTTAGCCATCCGGTTTGTGATAAGTTCTTATGGCGGCCCTAGCAAACCAATACAGTGGGAATATTTAATTTCTTCTCTCTGAGACTGAGAGTTTTCTTCATGTTGGTTCATTTAAACCAATACTCCCTGGTACTGTGGCCTAGTGAAATGTGTTGGAATTTGGACAACTCTTGGGATAGAACTGAAGTCATTAAAAGGAGAGAGAATTTCAATCTCCCTCATCTAGAGTCAGCATTCGACAGACAATATGACTTTATTATTCAGGATCAGGAATATATTAAGATAAAATTGTCTATAACAGAAAGAATAACTGTTGATCAATCCAAATGTCACTATTTTGGATACATAAATCAATTTTAATCTCATTTTTCATGAATAATCTATACAACAAATGGCATAAATCTGTTAGGTTGTGGATATTTTGTAGTTGGTTACTCTTGGCAAGTGGACCAGGAAGGTAAATTGTTTCAAAACCATTTATAGGTGTCATCTGTGTGTGTCTGTGTGTGTTTTTTACACTAAAAATCATGAGTGTGACATGTGTTTGTGTATATATGACTAATAGGAACATTACTATATATTTGCTTTGAGTTTTTTTCTTATACCTAGGGCATGTCATATTTTGATGCCCCTTCTCCTACCTCTGTTCATTTATTTTTAGTCAAATTGTTTTTGGTGTGATGAAATTGTTCTACATTGAGGAACAAAAATTATACTTATCACTGACATATTTTAAGAACAATGTTGACATTGCTCATTACATGATATCATTTCATCTTAATGAAGATTAGTAGGTGAAAGTAAATTCTGACTTCAGCATCAGGGACAGATAAAACTCTTTTAAAAAGTCTGATAATCTGATACAGTCTTACACTGTGGATATAGTGAATGGTCCAGTTTGTTATTCTTGCTTCCTTTTTAGCATTGGCTGCTAGGAAGCTCAGGATCAAATTTTAGAATCACTTTTCTTGTGATACATAGGATTTTCTGTTCTGTATTTGCTAAACTAACCTTATCTTTGAATCAACTGTCTATGTATCTTCTCCTAAGTGCTTCTGAGAGGATTTATTTTTAATTCAATTTATGGAACAATGTTATATTCATCTTCATAATTTACCTTAAGAACCTATTTTTGGAGCCAGGCGGAGTTGTAAATAGAATAATACTATAATTGTGTTCTTTAGCCTTTGGATGGAGGGAAAGGTAAGGATTTATGATCAGTAGACTTGCCACAACTCACTTCATTTCCATGATTCTCAATGTCCTCACTTGTAATATAGGGCTCACAGTAAATTCTATCTCAGAGAACTCTTGTGAAAAACGAAATGAGAAAATGGATATAACAGTGCTTTGTAATATTATTTGTAATAGTGAAAACAGGAGACATCCTTCCTTTTACACTAAAAATCATGAGTGTGATATATATAGTTAAAACATAAAGTAGTACTAAAGCCATAAATAAAATATGACAGCTCCTTACTCCAACCCTTTCCATACCTCTTCTACTCCTCAGAGGGAGATACTTCAAATTATTTAGCAGTCTCTTCTGATATTTTCCTCCAAATGTCTACTTTTTACAAATTACATATTAAATTTCTATTATACTACTTGAGGATTTATATCTCTTATAAACCCATGTCTTCTTTTTCTCATCCTCCAGCCTCGCAATACAATTATATAACATTTTCTGCCCAAAACTCTAGAAAGAATAACACTATCATGAATATTTAGTTTAGTGTCTAGCCAAGTATGATATAAACTCTTTCTCATTTAACTTTTTGTTTTTTATGTGGTTATTGTCTCATATTTTATTTATTCAATTTTCTATTTACTTATCGCACTAAAAATTTTCTAAACACACCAACAAATATGTCAAACAGATTAACCAGCAGTAATTCTTCCAAATGCTTCAATACATTAGATAAAATCTATCAATTGTATATCTTTTTTTCCATAGGGATTTCTTTCTTACAGTTTCTCTCTAGGCCTGGTGCACATTAGAAAATTCCATGTGCCATTCTCCAGTGTCAAAGCCTTTAGTTCCTAAATCTTTTGACTTCCATTTTCTTGACACAGTTTTTCTTTTGCTGAGGTACATTTTTTTAGTAGCTTCTAGAGAAATTTGCCTAAGAAGTAAATATTTTTTGAGGCTTTCGATGTATAAAATTTTTTGCATTTTTCATTCTAATCTGAATGATAATTGAGCTTGATATAAAATTCTACCTTAAAAAAAGTTCTCTCCAAATTTTTAAGACCATGCTTCACTGACTAAAAATCCATGCAGATGCTGATAATTCAAATGCCTCTTACATCGGTTCCTTGTCTGTGGCCTGCAATTTATTTCTGAAAGTTTCTGTATTTTTATTTTTAATCTATGGTGTCTTAACTTTTTTCTTTTTTCTTTCTTTTTTTTTTTTTTAAGACAGAGTTTCACTCTTGTCGCCCAGGCTGGAGTGCAAAGGCGTGATCTTGCCTCACTGCAACCTCCGCCCTCCAGGTTCAAGCAATTCTGCTGCCTCAGCCCCCCGAGTAGCTGGGATTACAGGCATGCACCACCACGCCCGGCTAATTTTATATTTTTAGTAGAGACGGGGTTTCTCCATGTTGATCAGACTGGTCTTGAACTCCCGACCTCAGGTGATCCACCCGCCTTAGCCTCCCAAAGTACTGGGGTTATAGGTATGAGCCACTGTGCCCGGCTTAAAATTTATGATAATTTGCATTTTGTGAATCTGTTGCAGTTTTGGTCCTAGGCTGGCATGGGCCTTTTTAATTGTAAGATTTGTATTCTTTGTTTCTCCCTTTCCTTTTTCTTTGTTCTCTTTTTCATTATCTATCATTATTGGGATGTTGCTTCCCCTGATTGATCCTCTTTCCCATCTTTGTGTCTTTTTGTTTTGGTTATTGTGAGACGTTCTTTACTTCAATACTTCTAATGAACTTTTATTTAGACTAATATATTTTAAACACTTGAGTGTTTTCTCTTTTTCTCTATTTCCTTTCTATAGCACCCATTTCTTATTTTATGGATGTAATATCATTTCTTACCACTCTAAAGATATTAAATGTAAGGTTCTTTAAGAAAGAAAGAAAAAACCTTTCTTAAGCACCCTCTATTCATCTCTTTTTCTATTTTTTTTTTTTTTAATGTTTAATGGAAAAACATTCCATGTTCATGGATAGGAAGAATCAATATCATGAAAATGGCCATACTGCCCAAAGTAATTTATAGATTCAATGCTATCCCCATCAAGCTACCGTTGACTTTCTTCACAGAATTAGAAAAAAATTACTTTACATTTCATATGGAACCAAAAAAGAGCCCGTATAGCAAAGACAGTCTTATGCAAAAAGAACAAACCTGGAGGCATCATGCTACCTGACTTCAAACTATACTACAAGGTTACAGTAACCAAAATAGCATGACGCTGAAACCAAAACAGATATATAAACCAATGGAACAGAAAAGAGACCTCAGAAATAATGCCACACATCTATAACCATCTGATCTTTGATAAATCTGACAAAAACAAGCAATGGGGAAAATATTCCCTATTTAATAAATGGTGTTGGGAAAACTGGCTAGCCATATGCAGAAAACTGAAACTGGACCCCTTCCTTCCACCTTATACAAAAGTTAACTCAAGATGGATTAAAGACTTAAACGTAAAACCTAAAACCATAAAAACCTTAGAAGAAAACCTAGGCAATACCACTCAGGACATAGGCATGGGCAAAGCCTTCAGACTAAAATGCCAAAAGCAATGGCAACAAAAACCAAAATTGACAAATGGGTTCTAATTAAACTAAAGAACTTCTGCACAGCAAAGGAAACTAACATCAGAGTGAACAGGCAACCTACAGAACGGGAGAAAATTTTTGCAATCTATCCATCTGACAAAGGGCTAATATCCAGAATCTACAAGGAACTTAAACACATTTACAGGAAAAAAAAACAACCCCATCAAAAAATGGGCAAAGGATATGAACAGACACCTCTCAAAAGAAGACATTTATGTGGCCAACAAACATATGAAAAAAAGTTCATTATCACTGGTCATTAGAGAAATGCAAATCAAAACCACAATGAGATACCATCTCACGCCAGTTAGAATGGTGATCATTAAAAAGTCAGGAAACAACAGATGCTGGAAAGGATGTGGAGAAATAGGAAAGCTTTTACACTGTTCATGGGAGTGTAAATTAGTTCAACCATTGTGGAAAACAGTGTGTTGATTCCTTAAGGATCTAGAACCAGAAATACGATTTGACCCAGCAATCACATTACTGGGTATTTACCCAAAGGATTATAAATCATGCTGCTATAAAGAGACATGCCCACATATGTTTACTGCAGCACTATTCACAATAGTAAAGACTTGGAACCAACCCAAATGCCCATCAATGATAGACTGGATAAAGAAAATGTGGCATATATACACCATGGAATACTATGCAGCCATAAAAAGGATGAGTTCATGTCCTTGGCAGGCACATGGATGAAGCTGGAAACCATCATTCTCAGCAAACTAACACAGGAACAGAAAACCAAATACCGCATGTTCTCACTCATAAGTAGGAGTTGAACAATGAGAATACATGGACACAGGGAGGGCAACATCACACAGCAGGGCATGTCAGGGGATAGAGGACTAGGTGAGGGATAGCATTAGGAGAAATGCCTAATATAGATGATGGGTTGATGGGTGTAGCAAACCACCATGGCACATGTGTACCTGTGTAACAAACCTGCACGTTCTATACATGTATCCCAGAACTTAAAGTATAATTTTTTTAAAAAAGCTTGTTTCAACTAATTTATTTTTAAAAAAAAAAAAGATGGTATTTCTTCGATGCCTGATGATTGCTTTTGTTTAAAATGAAGCCATTATCTGGATGGGGGGTGTGTGTGTGTGTGTGCGTGTGTGTGTTGGGTGACTGCTTGTGAACCTGTGGGCTTCAGTTTGGGGAGATCAAGGACCAAGACAGTTTGACCATTGGTGAAATCGTGGAATTGCATAGTCTCCAGAACTACTTTCATTTTTCCAGAGATACAGATCTTTAAAACTTCTACTTGAAACTTTTTAGATTACTGACCTGTGGTGGTAATCTGAAGTGGGCTGAAGGGGTTGCAGTTCAGGAGGTCAACTTACTTGTAAAGGGCCTATCTTAGTCGGCCACCTCAGCCTTGCTCTCCACTGTGCCTGGTGCCTCTGAGTCTGGGGTCGCTCTGAAATAAGCCTCTGTCTGACCACTGGGGAGGATAAGAAGGGGTAATTATCTGACTGCCTATACTGAAGGAGGGCTTGGGGAGTCCCATTCCTGTCCATATAGACTTTTAGTCAATCTCTCTCTCATTTCTATGTTTCACTCCTCCCTCCAAGTACTAAGCTTCCCCCTACTTCTTCCTCCTAAGTGTTCTGCAGGGGAAACTGCCCACTAAATTCTCATGATTTTTTCATCCATCTGTCGGCACTGAGTTTGTAATTTCCTCTGCTAGGCTAAGTTCTAAAATCTGTTGAATTCTCACATTCTGAAAACGTTTTTCTGTTCTCTTTGTCCTTGGATGTCTTTCATCCATTCCTTTACTGCCATTCTAGTGAGGCTATGGGAAAGAGAAAAGTCAAATAAATGTAACATATGTAGCTGGGAGCCCAATTTGATTTTCCTAATAAAAATATCAGTATTTCTAAAATTTTAATCAATTTTATTGAGGTATAATCTACATATCACAAAATGTACCCCTTTTCAGTGTATAGTGTGGCGACTTTTGACAAATGAGTATAGCCATGTAGCCACCATGATTAAGATATGGAACACTTTAATTGCCCTGAAAAGTTTCTTCTTCCCCTATTCAGTCATTTCCCCTACTCTTGGACCCAGGCAACCATTGATCTGCTTTCTGTCATTAGAGATTATGAACGTATTGTTTTTGCTTAAGAAATGGTAAGAGGGGTTATGTGGTTTGTGGAGTTATAAAGAGATGTTTTTTTCTTTGTATTAAAAAATGAATACATTTTAGAAAAAATGTAAAATGCAAATCTGATAAAAGAGTGCTTTGTAAACCATAATGTGATTGCCAAATATTACTTAACAATTTTTTGTTTAATTTAATTAATTAATTTATTTTTGAGACGGAGTCTCTCTCTGTCGCCCAGGCTGGAGTGCAGTGGCGCAATCTCGGCTCACTGCAACCTCTGCCTCCTGGATTCAATCGATTCTCCTGCCTCAGCCTCCTGAGTAGCTGGGATTACAGGCATGAACCACCACGCCTGGCTAATTTTTGTATTTTTTATTAGAGATGGAGTTTCATCATGTTGGTCAGAGCTGTTTCGTACTCCTGACTGCGTGATCTACCCACCTCGGCCACCAAAAGTTCTGGGATCACAGGCATGAGCCACTGCGCCCGGCCAACAGTTTTTTTTAATATCAATTCACACATTACTGAAAATTGACTGGAAGATGAGTATTTTGCTACCAGAAGGTGGGTAGAGGCTGGGCCAAGGAGAAGAGTATGGGAGTGACAATAGGACCAGCTAGAGATTCCCAAGTAAAAATCTACCACGTGTGTTTGCATTTGGAGAAACTGGCTACTAGAGAACAACTATTAACTCAGAGGAGAGCAGCCAGGGAAATGTCTGTTAACCCCTTAATATTTGGAGCAGAGAAAGATTGTATGCTCAAGAAATATATAAAGAAGAATTGACAAGGTAACATGTTCAGATGGTATTTTCCCCATCTGTTAACAGTACAAATCCAGATAATCTAATTATTCAACAGCAATAAACATAAGCAATAGTTCACAGATCTGAATTAGCAAAGCTTAAATTAATAGCCACTGTTTCTCATGCACATAAACAGAATGCAGGGTTGAAATGTTCCTAGAACCAGGAGGGATTTTCAAGTCCTTGAACTTCAGTGTTTTAAAAGAGCAGAAAAGTACACTTCTTTAGGATGAAGGTGGTTAATAGCTTGTTGGAATTATATGACATATAAAATTTTCTTTTTATTTTAAATTTCAATAAAAATGCTTGAACTTAAAAAAAATGAAAGAGGTTTTTTTTTTTTTTTTTTTTTTTTAAGCTTGAAAGTTGATATCACAAACATTCTTTATAGTTAACATGTATTCTTAATGGACAATAGAAATGAAGAAACAAAGTGGAAAGGGGACAGGGGAAACAATTTTCATCTCTCCAAACACTTAAACTCAGTTTAAGAAAAATCAATAACCATATTCAGGTTATTGTGGAAAAATGGAACAATTAAAATTCACTTTACACCTGAAGCTACATCCTAAGAGCGTTTTTGAAAAATTTTTGAGACTGAAAGGGAAATGTAATTGGGAATTTAACATTTTAATTTATTGAAAGCATTTCATAGCTAGGATTTCTGATAAATCTGAACATTACTAAAAAGACAAATCAGTTTTATCAGCAACAATGTTGCTGAAAACAATACTGTAAGGCGTGAAGCAGAATAACATATGTCAATTTAGCATTATTTGATCGGAGTTGGCGATCTAGTTTTTGCTGTAATCCTGTTCTACAAACCTTAGTGTTTTTCTTGCTCTTCTCTCTTTCCTAACCCTTGACTAAGGGAAGTAGACACTGAGTGAATGAATGGTCAAACGGCCTTGATAAATGACATCCATCACAGGCTTATTTGCCTTTGCAAGGCAAGTGTTACCGTGGTGTAAACAGTTTCTTCAGATGCCAAACAGGTATCCATCTGACAGTGGGAAGGAAAAAAGAAGAAGAGGAGGAAGAGAAGGCCAATCCAGCTCCAACCCTGAAACTAAAAATATTTTCAGGTACTTTCCTGAATTCTCTTTTTTTTTTTGAGACGGAGTCTCGCTCTGTCGCCCGAGCTGGAGTGCAGTGGCCGGATCTCAGCTCACTGCAAGCTCTGCCTACCGGGTTTACGCCATTCTCCTGCCTCAGCCTCCTGTGTAGCTGGGACTACAGGCGCCTGCCACCTCACCCGGCTAGTTTTTTGTATTTTTTAGTAGAGACGGGGTTTCACCATGTTAGCCAGGATGGTCTTGATCTCCTGACCTCGTGATCCGCCTGTCTCGGCCTCCCAAAGTGCTGGGATTACAGGCTTGAGCCACCGCGCCCGGCCCTGAATTCTCTTTTTTAGAAATACATTACTATAAAGGGATCTGAACAGAAAAAACACAATCAATTGGGAGATCAGTGACTTTATGACTGAGTTTTTACTTAGTCCCATTTTACTAGAGTAAAAATAAAAACAAAGCCTAAGTGTGTTTAGTAATGGGCTTGGAATATTTTTATAGTTAGAGTATAGGGTTCAGGACACTGAGTTAAATGCACTTTGGCCCATGCCTCAAGGCATGGAAGGTTTGCTATCATTACAACTATCATCACCACCTCCACCAATTATATGTTTTTGTTGTGAGTTTCTTATTTTATTCAGAGAGTCTGGGGAAAACAGTTTGTGATGAGTTTGGTTCATTTTGTTTAAGATACTTGATATTTAACTGTGTTTACAAATACTCTGTAACTGTAAGCCCTATTTTAGTTTACAGCACAGATATGAATAGCACTAGACTGGGCTTCAGGAACCTGGGAATTCTAGCGTAGGCTGTGCCAGTAGCATGCTCACTGTGTGATCTTGAGCAAGTCTTCCCATCTTGGTTTTAGTTGTTTTCTTGTTTGTTTGCTTTTGGTGGTAAAATATACATAACCTAAAACTGTACCCTTTAAAGTGCACAGTTTAGTGGCACTAGGTACATTCACATTGTTATGCATTCATCACTATTATCCATCTCCAGAGCTTTTCTGTCATCTCAAACTGAAACTCTGTACCCATTAAACAACAATTTTCCATTGTCCCCTTCCATGAGGCCCTGGCAGCTGTCATTCTACTCTTTTTCTCTATGAATTTGATTATTCTAGGTACTTCATGTAAGTGGAATCAGACTGTTTGTCCTTTGGTATTTGGCTTATTTCACTCAGTATAACATCTTCAAAATTCATTGATGTCATAGCATATGCCAGAATTTCAATCCATTTTAAGGCTGAATAATATTCCATTGTACGTGTACTGCGTTTTGTTTATTTATGTGTCAGTGGACATTTAGGTTGTTTCCAGCTTTTGGTCATTGTGAATAATGCTGCTATACACATGAGTGTGCAAATATTAATAGCAATTTGAGTTCCTGCTTTCAATTATTTTGGGTATATATCTAGAAGTGGAATTTGTGGATCATATGGTAATTCTATGTTTAACTTTTGAGTAACTGCCATATTGTTTTCCACAGTGGCTGCACCACTTTACATTTTCACCAACAATGCACAATGGTTTTAATTTCTTCACATCCTCACTAACACTTAACAGTTGTCGTTTTCTGTTTTTTTTTATTTTGTTTTGTTTTTCTTTTTTTTTTTTTTTGGAGTGGGGGGTTTGTTTTGTTTTGATAATAGCCATCCTAATGGGTGTAAAAAGGTATCTCATTTCGGTTTTCATTTGCATTTCCTGAATGACTAATGGTATTGAGCATTTTTTTCATGTGCTTATTGGCCATATCTTCTTAGGAGAAATGTTGATGCAAGCCCTTTGCCTTTTTTAAAATCGGGTTGTTTGTTTTTTTTGTTGCTATTGAGTTTAAGAGTTCTTCATATATTGTGAATGTCAGTTCCTTATGATTTGCAAGTATTTCCTTCTGTTCTATGACTTGCCTTTTCACTCTCTTTATAGTATCCTTTGATGCACAAAAGTTTTTATTTTGATGAAGTTTAATTTATCTATTTTTTCTTTTATCACCTACACTTTTGGTGTCAGTTTATTCCCAACTATTTTATCCTTTTTGATTCTATTGTAAATGGAATTTTCTTAATTTCCTCTTCACATTGTTCATTGTTAGTGTGTAGAAATGCACTGGGTTTTCATGTTTTCATCTTTGATTTATGAGGATAATAACAATCTGATTTGCAGGGATTTGTGATGAGGAAATTTATGTCTAAGACAGGCCTTATTGAATTGTTATTGGCATTCTGGGGTAGATTCCCATAGAGAAAGTGTAGCTCAACTCTAAACTTTCAGGTCATGGAGCGGTATCAGGCATTGGAAAAACAGCTCGATCTGGGGTTAATCCAGCCTCTGACATTCCTTAGCCTCATGATCTTGAGCAAATTATTTCACAGCTCTAAACTGGAGTGTGCCCATTTGAAAATTGGGAATGATAATATCTGACTCATAGTATTTCCGTAAAGATCAAAGAAAGTAATGTGTGTGGTGTATGCTAGATCTGATATCTAGCACAGTGCAGTAATTATTACTATAGCTAGGAACCCTGCAACTAGACTAGTTGGGCTTAAAGCTTGACTCTTACACTTACTAGTTGGTAACTTGAGCAAGTTATTTCCCTCCTGTGCCTCAGTTTTCTCATCTATAAAAGGGAGATGATAGTGGTACCTACCTTGTAGTGTTGTTTGGAATTAAATGAGTTAAGATATGTAAAGTGCCCTGTGCTTGGCATATACAAGCAGTATGTGATGGCTATTATTATTATAATCATCATTGTAGCTACTATAGTCGCCTTGCTGCCCTCTATCAGATCACCTTCTAAAACTATTTATAATCTGTTTCCCCCACATTAAATGAATGAGGTCTTTAAAAAAAAGAAAAAGGAGAAGGAGTCTCTACCCACAGCCCAGAACTCCCCCATTGGGAGTGCTTCCTCTGTCTCCTGCTTGCAGTGACACCACCTGGAGGGAACCCACCACCCCCCAACCACCACCCCCAGCAGCTCCAGCAACAGGCCTGCCAGAGATCTGAGCAGATGTTTCAGCTTTTCAGACCCAGGCATTTCCTCTCTTCTAGGAGCACATGCCAGCACAGTCAATATCTGGAAACCTGCTGCTTCACAGTAGGGCTGAGAACTAAACTGGTACTTTACTAGAAAATGGTAATAAAGCAATTTGAATTGCTTTTCATCCTCTTTGCTCTTAACAGCTTTTACGTTCATATGAGACCAATCAATTAATCCTGCTTCAGAGCTATAGGAATGGGGTGTTTTCCAGCCTCTGAATAGGAGATGGGCCCATAACAGAGATTTTCCAGCCCTATTTCACAAGGACCATTTAGCCTGGCCTCTAGAGCAATGGTGGGCAGAGGTGCCAGTTGGTTGGCACCATATTCTTACAGCCTGGCCAGTTCCCCAGGTGCAAAAGAATGGCTTCTACCCCAAAGGCAAACCATAAATGTGATTCTTCTTTGTATAGTCTTTTCCTTCCATTCTCACTTCCTTCAATCCCAGGTTTCTGCAGGAAAGAGTTAATAAGGTAGAGAGGATGATTCACCTGTGTGGAAACTGATATGTACATTAAAAAAGGAAATGCCATTTCCTTCCTGACCAAGATGTAGTTCCTTTGAAAGCCTCTTCTCTCACCTTGAGGAAGTTCTTACAGATCTCAGCATCCATAGATCTGTGTCCAGCACACAGTAGCACTCAGAGAATAATGGATGAAGTGGATTAAAATAGAAATGAAATGAAAATTTAGGAAGAATGGAGGCGAGGGAAGGATTTTTCCCCATTTCTCATAACCAAGTATTGAATGTTATTATTTTAAGAATTAATGTATTTTAAAAGTCTTCACATTAAAAGATAAATGGGGCTCGGTGTGGTGGCTCATACCTGTAATCCCAGGAGTTTGGGAGGCTGAGGAAGGCAGATCACTTAAGGCTAGGAGTTCAAGACCAACCTGACCAACATGGTGAAACCCCTTCTCTACTAAAAATACCAAAAGTAGCTGGGCATCGTGGTGGGTGCCTGTAATCCCAGCTACTTGGGAGGGTAAGGCAGGAGAATTGCTTGAACTTGGGAGGTGGAGGTTGTAGTGAGCCAAGATCTCGCCACTGCACTTCAGCCTGGGTGACAGAGCAAGACTTTGTCTCAAAAAAGAAAAATTAATAAATAAAGACAAATGGTTAGAGCATAAATGGAAGGTAACAGATTGAAAATGGTCAATGCCAGTGGACGAACACATTTACTCTGGCACACAAATTGGTGTTGAGAGAAATTTATGTTCTTCTTTCATTGTGAAATTAGTGTAGGGTATTTATCCACCTCAGCACAGATATTTGCCAGGAGTTGCCTCAAGACCTCAAGCACAACTTGTTTAGACATTTTCCAGTTGTAATTTTTTTCTAGGCTGTTAAAAATATTGACTTTGACAGCTTTAAAATGATGGCCTCAAAATTGGAATAATTTACATTCTGGAATTAAGATAATTCAGGCATTTCTGCTGGCAAGGACAGAGGGTAGGAGCCAGTTATATAAATTCCAGATTTGAGGGAGACTGAACCATTAGCATAGATTGGTCGTCTGTGGATATTCAGAGCAGTCACCTTCCCATGTAAATGAATCTTTATGTCTCTTCCAGGCAGGCCCAGATTCTGAGCTATTTTCGGAACTTCTTTCGGATCAGGTGATCTGGAAGAGGGTGGGCGAAGGCGTCGGACTCAGGCCACACTCATGTTGCCGGCCTCTTGGTGTTCTGCAAGAGACACAGAAAGCCTGAGGAAAAATTCTAGCCACTGTCTGGCTGTTATGTGTTTACCTTAGACATTCTCTCCTTTAACTCCTGAGTCTCAGTCCCAGAGAGTCAACATAGAAGGCATTCAGACCAGCTCAGTGGTCCTGGACCTGACCCAGCTCTCTCTGCCAGATTCCAAACACACCTGCTAAACAGATTCTTTTCTCCCAGCGCTCTGCTGACATTTCAGCTGGAACCAAAGTCACTCTCTTAGTCCACAGCATTTCTCTGACGGCTAACGGGACCATTTGTCCTCTCCATTCCTCAGGAGCTACTCTTTGATTCTGACTGGAAACACCTAAGTCAAAAGAAAAGTTGGTCCAAACCCCGAGGCTATGACTGGGAAATAATTGAGTGGTAATCATATTCGATAGGAAACAATGAAAGCAACAGCTTCCCTCAGATGGATTCCTCCTCATCCTTGGTACCAGGTACACTTGTGCTTGTCACATTTAGTCATCCTCGAATGGCTCTGAGGTGTCATGCAGATTTCACATGTGAAAAAAAGATTAGAAAAACTAAAGAATTTCCCCAGAGGCACCTGACGGTGACTGGGTCAGATGGACCCCAAGTCCATAGTTTGGATATTTCAACTGTCACCTCTAGCAAAGATGTAGATGGCTGAGTCAATCATCCCTGTGGAAATCAACAGGTGGAAGAGACACTGGAGAGGACAAGGGCTTCTCCCAAATATGTATCATGTGCATGAGTGCAAGTTCAAATCAGTCACAGCAATCATGGTCATTTGGAATTCTGTGATTGGAAGATATATTAAAGCCCTTCTAAATCAAGTCTTTAACATTCAAAGCTTGACACGCTTAAGCATATGGCAGATTCTTAACGGGATGATTTTGACCCTCCAGGAACATTTGGCGATGTCTGAAGGTATTTTCAGTTGTCACAACTTGGGTAGGATGCTTGTGGATAGTAAAGACCAGGGATGCTGCTAAAACATCCTGCAATGCTCAGGACAGCCACCTCCCACCCCATTCCCTTCAGCACAAAACAGAATGATCTGAATCAGATCATGTCAGTAGTGCTGAAGTTGAGAAATCCTGAAAAATGGAAAGGCAAGATGATAGAAACACGGACACTGGAGATCATCTGGACCACGCCCCTCATTGTTACAAAAAAAGAGACCCAGAGTGGTGAAGTCACCAACCCTTGGTCACACAGCAAGATTTTGGTAGAGTTGGATATGAACTACACTGGACATGAGCAAGTGAATAGCTATACTAATAAATATCTATAATAATACATTGAACAATCACAATTGCAAAGCATTAATAGAAAAATGTAAAAAGAAAAACATTGACAGCTATTATCACCAGGCATAGTCACATTTACTCTGCATATGTAGGTACAGCAAGTATTACAGGAAGATATTGCCCATATATAATTCGTGTTTAAAAAAAAAAAAAAAACCTTTTTTTTTTTTTTAAACAACACGAGAGGAATGAACCAGCTTAAAATCTCACAGCTCATAAGAACGTGGAATTGAACTCTTTTCTCTTAAATCAAAGGCCTTTGGGATGACCGGCAGGGCCTTGGTTCTTTCCATGACTGAAAGGGCATTAAAAAGAGAAAGTTTATACCCATATATGTGAAAACAGCAGGATATTCAAACATCTTTTATAGTATCACAGTCATCTGCATTTGATATATCTTTTGAGTCTATTGCTATGAAGGATATTGCATTTACTCCTGCAGGCTCTGCTGTTGGGTATATAAATCGCTCGAAAATTTCTGGAGGATAATTAAGCACTAAGTATGAAGAGCCACCCTTTGATACAGTGATTTTACTTGTTGGAATCTGTCCTAAGAAAACAATCAGAGTTGCAGATAGATTTATGCACAAAGATATTATGATAATAATAATGGCTGGGATTTATCGAGCTCACACCATATGCCAGACTCTGTTTTAAGTGCTTTCCATGCATCATCTTATTTGCTCCTCATAACACTATGAGGTAAGTATTATTCTCATCCCCATTTATACATGGGAAGCTGAGGCTTAGAGAGTCTCAGTGATTTGGCCAAGGTTACTTGGCTACTATATGATAAAGGGAATTCAAGGCCAGGCAAACTGATTCACAGGGTTTCTTCATTTTAATTGCTATACAGTACCGACTGATAGCAGTAAATTACAAATTTATCAGGAAACATTGGAAAGAATCTGATGTCTAACATGACTGCACTTGGTTAGGGGAATTATGACCTGTTTCCTCTTTTGGTATCTTGGCCTAAAGTAAACGTGGACTATGTCTTCCTTGGGTGAAAAAGGACAGCAGATCTGCTTGGAGGTTTTGCAGATAGTTCACACTTGTGCAGGCTGTCATTTAATAGAGCTTAACTCTGGTCACCGGAAGGAGAATGCAGCAGACCGGAACTCAGACAGACCTCAGTTTGAATCCTGGCTTGGCCACATCCTAGAAGTTCAGCCTTTGATAAGGCACTTTTTCTTCACTAAACCTCACTTTCCACCTTGTTAAAATGGGGAAGTCACATCCACCTGGTGGGGTGGCTGCATGAAACCCTTGGCTTGCGGCAGTGCTCAGTGACACACAGTGGGTGCTCACTAAGAGTTAGATGACTAGAAATAGGCAGAGATGGAGCCCTGCATTGGTGACCTGAGGAGGAAGGCTTGCTGCTGTCTGAGGGAAGGGGATTCCCAGCTGTGCTTGGGGAAGAGGAAGTCAGCGAAAGTCACTTAAGAATGTTGGATTCTTGTGGACAAGTCCTGTAAACAGCTTTAGAACAATGTAAATAGGACAAATGACAAGTCCTGTGAATAGCTTTAGAAAAATGTAAAAAGGATGACTGGCTGTGAAAAGTAACACAAGCAGGAAAAACAGAAATCCAGAGACCTGGAGGCCTATGGGAAAGGGCTCTTTCTTCTGTAGAAGCCCAGGCAGGGTCTTGTGGCCCCCCATCTGGGTGCACACTTGAGGGGCAGAAGCTTGGAGAAGAATGAATAATCAAGGAGCTGTCCCAGCCTCAGATCAGACCTACTGGACCCTAACTCTGGAGAATAAATCTTGGGATATTACTGCAGTGACTGGATTCATATTTCTTGGTCAGCCCCCAGAATAATCCCTGCTTCAGAGGTGACTCAGCTTGGGAAAGGCCAGGGTTCGTGGCCCCTTATCACAAGTGTTTGACTCACAGAGTGTGAGAGCTGGACAGGGCCTTGGAGATAAATCATCTCAGCCAGCCCCTCCATTTGGGAGACAAGAGAGACTCAGAGAGAAGGGACTTGTCTGATGTCCACAGTTACTAAGCAGCAGTGCTGGAACACCAGCCCATGCACCGCTGACTCAGAATCCAGAAGAGATTTTTTCCCCCTAGCACCTTAATGCTGTTTATTTGGAATAGTTGATGATCTATTCATTGAATTACGTGTCCTTGCTCATGCATTTAGAGAGCTTATGGACATTTTGTACAGCCGAAGCATGTATGGTGAAAACATGGAAGTATATATCCATTCTGTCAACAAATGTTGTCAACTCTTATCCAATAATGCCTCTTGAATCCATTTCCATCTCTCTATTTCAGACTTATCACCTTGCTTCTGGATCCTTGTAAATGTCTAGCTGATTGTCTTATCTTCAGTAACTGCTTCTCTTCTCAGACATTTTTCAACGCTGCAGACAGAATCATTTTTCAAGGAAATATTTCCATGGTTCCATTGCTTACTGGACAAAAATAAACTCCTTAGGAAGACAGTCAAGGCCTTTTATGATCTGAGCCCATCCTACCTTACCAGGCTTATATCTAATGCTTTTGCCTACCCGTGCATGACACCCATACCTACAGAAGCCACTTCAGGACTCCGTGCTTTTTTTCACACTGTTCCCTCTTCCTAGAAGGCCTGTCTCCCATACCCCAGTCCTGGAAGTTTTGCTCATCCCTTAAGCACAGCTCAACCATCACCTTCTTTATGAAGCCCTTCATCATGCCTCTCCAGGCAAAAACCCATCACCTTCTCTGCTCTGTTTCTCCAGTGCTCTGCACACGCTTGCATTACAGCTCTGCTATTGGATTGAGACATGTTATTTATTTGCCTGCCTGCATCACCAAGGAGGCTGTGAGTGAGCATTTTTACAGCAGCAACTATGTCTATCACATTCACTCTGAAGTCCTAGCATAGGGCCTGACACAGAATAGGTGTTCAATAATGTTTTATGAGTTAATGAATGCATAAATTATTGAATTAACACACATAAAATTATTTATTGCTCGTAAGTTGCCCCATCAAGCAAATAGCTAGATAGATGTTTACCAAACCTGGAGGGTATATTTGGCATGGTCTGAATTAAATTACAGCTTATGTAGGACAGAGAAATGTGCATGGAGAGAGAAAATATGAGTGATTTAAATATAGCCCCAAATAAAAATCCTAAGAGAAGACATATTGCATTGCAGGTGTGGAATAGAAGTGGGAGCTGCTTCTCATGTGGGCAACTTTACATTGCATACTCTAGGGTGAGTAGTGGCAGGTGTTTATTTGGATAATGAAGGTGTGATAATTTCCAAATGCAGAACCAGGGAGCCCAGCTAGAATGCAATAAAATTTTTAAGTGAATCTGTTGAATGCTAAAGTGTTGGTTATGGCGTAATGTTTTCTAGGCAGGCAGTATAAGAGAGCTGGTTCTTTATAAAGGACAACTCTTTGCCAAAGTTAAGTCCTGAAATCAACTCCTCTCCACCATTACCACCAAACATGGACCCACGTATTTAATCCCCATATTTAATCCCTCATGGCTTTAGACATAATCTTCTGACTTATATATGTGTTAGATCTGACCTCCTGTGTTTTGAACTTTGGCGTTTAAGATAGTAATTCTTAGGGAGACTTGATGTTTTTGAGTCAGTCTATGTTCAGAGGAGAAATGAAAGCTAGGAAGTTTTCACTAGCATTTTAGTAGAGCTTAACTGTAACGCTCAGGTGATTTAATTGACAATGAAGTCTTTTAACTCCATGTCTTGTCATTTGCTAATATTTTAGATTTGCCCAGAAGAGGGGTGTAAATGGGTTTAGAAGACAGATGAGGAATGGTTCCATTGAATTTTTAAAAATTACATTGTTGTGTTGTGGAAAGCTGAAATTTTTAGCTAAAAAGATTAGGATTAGTTATTTTTAACTATCCACCTACACTTATTTTTTATTTACATGAATAGGTTGAAGGCAGAGTGAGTTAAGCAATATTTCTTTACAGTAAAGAGTACAGGATGCTTTTATATTTGACATCTCACAGTATCTTCCTAACAACATGGGATGTAGGCTTAACAGATCTATTATACAGATGAGGAGTCTGAGGTGCAGGGAAGTTAAGTCATTTTCTAAAATAAGTGAGATGGTGCCAGTGGGACTTAAACATAGATTTTTGTGACTTTCATTGCAATACTCTTGAATGGTTCAGAGCTTCTGAATTCGCATCTTATCTCCACCACCTCTATCAAGTGATATGACTTGGGCTAAGTTACTGTACTCCCTGCATTACATTTTCCTCATCTGTACAATGGGCATAAAGGTCTCCCTCTCTCAGGATGCTCTGAAATTGTTGAGGAAACACACAAAGTAGGGAAGGAAATAAGATTGGCAAATCCAACAAATTGCAATTGAGTCCCTCTGTGTGATTGAAATGCAGGGTAGTAAGTGGGAATGGTGAGACTTAACGACTTTAATATAGACATTTGTCCAATCATTCAAGATGATTCAAGATCACAGGATTTGCATTTTATCCCACGGGCAATGGAGATCATTGAAAGTTTTAAGGTGATCATTTAAGAAAATGGGAAGGTTTGCATTTTCTAGCAGAGTCTCTCTAGCATGAGCTCTTGCAAGAGTGTCCTAATTGGTCCCCAGTCCTACATTCTCTCCTGCAGTCCAGCCTCTGCAAGATTATCACAGCGATACTTCTGCAACACATCCCATCATCTCCATCTCCAGCTTACAAACCTTCACCAACTCTGCATTTCTCACAGGATAAAAGTACAAACTAGCATTCAAGGCTCTTCACTGCATTGTCTCTGTCAGTTCTTCTGGCTTCATGTTGCTCTCTCTTCCCCTAGATTCTGCAGATTCTCTGCAGGGGCTCATCCTGATTAAAACTCCACGACTGTTATAGCTGTTTCTTACCTTTGTACACACTGCACCTGGGGGTGGAATACTTTGTTTTGGTGTGCTCCAAGATATATAATCCTAATCATCAAGACCCAGCTCAGCCAGCACTGTTGCACCTTACTGTAATGATGTGCCTGTCTCCTCCATCAACTGTGAACTCCTTAGGAACAGTGGCACCCCTTATTCATCCCTGAACCTTCACATGTGGCACAATGCTTAGCACAGTGTGGGCACCACAAATATGCCACGAACCCATATGGGCTCCAGGATTAGACTGCCTAGTTTTAACTCCAGCTTTGTCACTCACTAGTTACGTAGACTCATGTAAACTATATGTATCTTGGTTTCTTTATTTGTAAAGTGTACCTACCTTCTGGAGTTGATTATATATATTTATATATTTATATGTAATGGTAGTATATAGTGGTATCATGCATTAGTATACATAGTGTATGTAAGTATATAGTGTATAGTATTTGCATATGTGTGTGTGTATATATATGTATGTCCCTTTATATGTGTGTGTGTAGTATATGTAGTGGCAATAAAAGAGCCTGTTCCATAGTAAGTCCTCAATCAGTGTCAGATGTTAGTATCTTGATGGCAATTGGAAACCATAAAATGTTTAATGACTTTCTCCTCCTTCGGATTACTGTTAATAATGGAGATACAATGAGACTTGGCATACAGCAATCTATGAAGTCAGAAGTTTATGTTAAATTTCCACTTTTAGCAGAGCAAACATCTGCATTTTTCCAGTTTCAAAAAAAAAAAAAAGGTTATCAAACCAAAAACCAAAAACTGAAACAGTATCTTGGAACAGGAGATTGACCCCATTCCCCCCAGGTTACTATTGATGAACACATTCACGCTGAACCATTCTAATGACACATGCCCATAGCATCCAGAGAAAGACAGCTCTGTACCTATTGGTGAAGTGGCTAAAGTCTGTCTTTGGCAAATCTTTTCTCTTGTTCTTTGTCTACTTGCACATCTCAGAGTTGTTCTAGCTTCAGATGATGCTCAACCCTTCTTACATTTCCTCTCATATCAAAGCTTTTTGTCTGTGTCCTCAATCTCTCAAGATGCTTTTCTATTTCTGCAATGGTGTGATAGTTCATGGGAAATGGCTTTTTCAGATTAGTGTGTTCCAATTGCCATGTCAGAATCATCCCAGATGAAAGTAATCCCTTAGCAAGTGCTTTGGTCTGAATGTTTGTGTCCCTCCAAAATTCAGTTGTTGGTACCTAATCTCCAATGTGATAGTGTTAAAAGGCAGGGCCTTCTGGGAGGTAATTAGGTCACAAAGACAGAGCCTTCATGATTGGGATCAGTACCCTTATGAAAGAGGACTGAGGAAGCTTGTTCTCTCTTTCTACCATGCGAGGACACAGCTAGAATGCACCGTCTTTGAAACAGAGAGCAAGCCCTCACCAGGCACTGAATCTGTGGGCACTTTGATCTTGGACTACCCAGTTTCCAGAACTGTAAGCAACACATGTATACTGCTTATTAATTACCTAGTCCAAGATTTTCTTTTTATAGCTGCTCAAACAGAGCAAGACAGCAAGTCATAGAAGACTGACTGGGATCATGAAGCATTTACATATCTAAGCCTCTTAACTGATAAATTTCTGGGGATTTCAGTGTCCAGTTCTATGTTGATGTTTCCAATGACACATTATATATATATATATATATATATATATATATATATATATATATGTATATAGACATAGGGATTCGTCCATTTGTAGCAATATATAATATATATTATTGTTTTCAATGACATATTGTAATATATAATATATATTATATGTTGCTGCAAATGGACACATATAAATGGAGTAATATATATGTCTATTTGCAGCCATATATAATAGATATTGTTTCCAATGACATATAATATATTATACACATTATAATATATAAATGGACCAAGCCCTATGTCTATATATATATATACACACACACACATATATGTGTATGCATGTGTACATATTCTCATCCTCAGGGCTAGACCTGTTCCACTTTTTTGAAGTCCCAGTTAATAGCCAAATACCTTGTAGGTGGATTCAAGGATGCTTGGGAAAATGCTCATCTCTGGTGTGGTGGTGGTGGGTAGCAATAGAGAAAACAAGAGAGAAGGAAACCTAACAGAACCTCTGGGAGAGATGCCTATACTCCATTTGGCCAAGTTCCAACTTAGAAAGAGTTCTGGATGGGAAATAAGATGAGTGAATGTATTATATTATGAAACTAATGGTCCAATCTTTAATAAATTGAATGATTGTACTATAAATAATATATAACATATAAAGCCAAAAATGCTTGTTCTGTAGACCTGTTTATTCAGCTGCTAAGATATATATCCTAGGCCACTTTCTCTTTTTTCCATTAAAAAATCTATTCCATTGAAAAAATACAACATCCTTTTGACATAAATTCTGATGTAATTTCTTAGATATGTGAAACTTGATGAAAACATGGAGCTCCCTACAAAGGCCTGGCAAACCAGCTACTTAATACTTATCTGAAAGAATAAAACGGGATATAATGTGGTGTTTCGGGAGGGGTGACATAAGAAACTGGATTCTAGTTCCCCATCTTGCACTAACTAGCTCTATTACTTTGGGTAACTTACTATTAAATGTTTTGGACCTAGATTTAACCCATTAGAAAACAACCCTAGGGCTGGGGGCAATGGCTCAGACCTGTAATCCCAGCACTTTGGGAGGCCGAGGCGGGTGGATCATGAGGTCAGGAGATCGAGACCATCCTGGCTAACACAGTGAAACCCCTGTCTCTACTAAAAATACAAAAAATTAGCCAGGCGTGGTGGCAGGCGCCTGTAGTCCCAGCTACTTGGGAGGCTGAGGCCTGAAGCTGGGAGGCGGAGCTTGCAGTGAGCCCAGATAGCGCCACTGCACTCCAGCCTGGGCGACAGAGAGAGACTCCGTCTAAAAAATATATATATATATATATATATATATATATATAAGACAACTCTGAACTACGGTAAATATACATTCTAATGGAGTTACGTGTTCAAATGACTGGAGGATCACTAAATTCCTTTCTTGATCCCTGGTGAAAACATATAGCAGCCCCCGAGAACTGGAAAGGTCTTCAGAACTCATCTTTCTAGCCTCCTGCCCAAAATGAGTCCCGATGCACACTGCGCTTCTTAGAGCTATTTCTGGTGCCTTTCTTAAAAGATCTCCTATGAAAAAGATTTCTACAACTTGCCTCTGTAAGTCAGTCCACTGTTTAACAACACTTCCTGTCATCCTGGAGTTTTTCCTCTTATACTGAACATCATAGAATGCCTTAAAGCACACACACACACACACACACACACACACACCCTGGCTGTGGAGGACTATTCAGATGCAACAGGTGCAATGAGTTATAGATCTTACAAAGAGCACAAAGAAGCACCCAGTCAGCAGGAACAGCAGTTGCCAAGAATTTAATTCATCAGGACAAATCCAAATTTACAAAGAACTAATCCCACATAATGGATAAAGGACAAAAAAGAAGGATTAATGGGGGACAAGGGACTTTCTGAAAATTCACATCTCAAGTCCACTAAACTCCTCATTTGGCCTGCTTCATTTTCCTTCTTTTCCCAGCAAATCTTTATCTATTTTTCTTAAGAAAAATAAAGTTGACTGTGATGAATAATTGCAACCTAAGAACATGTATGTGTTCAACCGCCTTGAAGTTAGTTTGAGTGTTTCTGGGTGCAGAATAACATTTGTGTCAGAACTATGGAAAGACTGCAGTTGAAAATAATGAATCCCTTCCTCGTAACCTATATTGTCTTTGCAGAGTCACAGCAAAAATCTGTTTCTTCTCCAATGAAAAGAAGCCTTCTTTCAGCCATGGAAAGAATATTCTCCTGGTGACAATCCAAAATGAAAGGCTCAGTCTACCACCCAACAACATTCTCTTCAAGACTTACTATCAGCACTTCACTGGTAGGAATTCCTGCCCAGGTTGGAAATCAGCCCTGTTGTTGGTTTTAGAGATTACATTTTCCCCCCCTGGTATATGTACCTTGAGGATGACCTACATGTAAAGGAATGGAAGGAGAATGACTTCTCAACAAACATACCTACCTTGGCTTCAAGGACTCAGGTCTTTCCCTGCTTTCAAAATATTCTTTTTAGTTAACTTTGTTGGATTTTCTTACTCCCTATCTTGTTCCTTATCTCCTAATATATGAGCCCCCATTCTCTACTATTCTCACTGTGTACTCTCCCATTTGTTGAATTCATTTGCATCCATAACTTTAAACCATATTCCTCTGTAGACGACCCCCAAATCTTCATCTTTTGTTCTCATTTTTCTTCCAACCTTCCAACTCCATGATGAAATTGGTCAATTATACATTGCTTTCTGGATGTTTTATAGCCATATCCAGTGGAACTTGTTCCAAACTGAATGAATCATATTTCTCCTCAAATAAAAACTACTCCTCTATCTAGTTGCCCTAGGGAGCAATTCAACATGTTTTTGAATATAGATTTAGGTCTATGTTCACCTTTACTGGAAAGTCACTACCTTTCTTTTCTATTCTTACAAATATCAGTTTGATTTGTTATTTTCATGCTTGATTACTGTCCTGAGCTCCTTACTAGGTTTTCCATCTCTTCCTTTGTGCTCCCACACACATTGAGTGTATATTTTTACATTGATTACACACTAGTCTTTCTTTCTTTGTTTTGCCATGAAATAGCCTCATTTATTGTTGAAGACAACACTGAATGCTAAATGTACTTTATAATGGAATTAGGTGTTCAAATGCCTGTCTCCCCATAAGAGTGTAGGGTTTCTCAAGGTCAGGTTTATCTTTCTTACCCCAAGCATCTTGTATACTATTTAGTGTCAAGGCTCAAGATTGGTGCCTGAGGGTTGACTCTAAACCTGGGATGCATTTACTTGGGCCTGCATGTTTTGTTTTGTTTTGTTTAATTTGTTTTCTGTTTTTGTAAACATAATTATTTTTCAACTTAAAAATTTGAGATATTTTATACAAAATTTGTTTTTCAAATTTACCTTGAGTAATCAGAATGGTTGATAATGCTGGACTCCATTCTTACTCAGCAACAATGGATGGCGCAGATAAATGGGTATTTGCTTTAGACAGAGCATGTCTGCTCCAGCGTGTCCCTCTCTCCACCACTTGCCAGTGATACCCAATATGCATCCCCCTTCCTGATGAAAGTCACCTTCCTCACATGTCACCTGTAAGCAATTGAGTTTGTGTTTCGAGACAGAGTCTCACTCTGCCACCCAAGCTGGAGTGCAATGACATGATCTCAGCTCACTGCAACCTCCCCTTTCCAAGTTCAAACAATTCTCCTGCCTCAGCCTCCCAAGTAGCTAATATTACATACACTTGCCACCACACTTGGGCTAATTTTTGTATTTTTGGTAGAGACGGGGTTTCACCATGTTGGTCAGGTTGATCTCGAACTCCTGACCTCAAGTGATCAGCCCACCTGGGCCACCCAAAGTGCTGGGATTACAGGTGTGAGCCGCCACGCCTGGTAGAGTTTGTTTTTCTGATTGGAGCCCAAAGTAGGTGCTCAGAAGATGTTTATAGAATAAATGCTACCTTGCTATATATAATCCAGAATTTCTGAGTAATGCAGTACTTCAGAGATTTTTCCAGACCTGCATTCCTATTAGATGTTAAAGTCTTTACAGCAGGTTTGGGGATTCATTTCAATTTCCTGACAATTACTGAAACTGCATGCAAACTTAGTGAGGATCAGTTCCCTGCCTTCACAGGCAGCTCCTCCCTCATAGGCAGTCAGAGAGCTCTAATTTTTGGAAAGGCCTTCCTTGTACTGAGTTAAAATCAATTAGAGAACTCCATAAAAGCATGTATCAAAGTGCTAAGTGGTATGGTATGAATTTTTAGGTACAGTCTGAGTGTTTGGAGAAGCTAGAGATCACACCAATTTGGGAAGCCAGGAAAGATTATAGATCGTTCTTTGAAATAGGTGGTACTTAATATGAGCATTGATGGAAGATTAGGATTTTGTTAGAGGAGAATAAGAGGAAGGCTATTCCCAGGGATGAAAACACCAAGCAAACAGGCATTGAAAAGCTTAGCCTGGAGTGCGTTGCCAACACTTGGGTGGTGCAGGTTAACTGAGGCATGGCACACGAGTTTAAGGGAGGGAAGATAGAAGAGAGTTTTCGGGGAAAGGGTCAGGGAGTTCTGAGGAGGGGTTCAACACCACCAGGCCTTTTATCCAACTCGAACTTACTTGTTCATTCCCATTTCCATCACTTCTGCCAGTGTTCTTCTCCACTGATCCAGCTGCACATCTGAAGTACAAATGCAGCTTCCTTGGATCAACTCCCCACCCAGGTACTTCCTTGCTGCCTTGTAATGCATCTTGCCCACCAAGGCCAGGACAATTTTCCTAATATAATAGTCTGATGAGGTATTAGGGAATTCTCCTACAAAATGTATCTACTTTTTTGTTTTGTTTTATCTAATTTTAAATCCCCTTCCCTGATTTTTAGTGACATAAACCCATGCTATCTACACAAGCTTGTTTTATACAAAATTTGCTTCTCAAGTTTCCTTTGAATAATCAGAATGGTTGACAATGCTGGACTCCATTCTTACTCAGCAGCAGTGGATAGGGCAGATGAATGGGTATTTACCTCCCCCCTCTCACATGTCTCCCTGTGGCTAACATGGACTCCTTGTTGCTGTAAACACACACACATACCATGAGGGACAAGCGTTCCCACACCAAAAGATGCCGGTGTGAAACATGCCTTCATCTTTTACTAGTTGAGTGTCCTTGAGTAAGTTTCTTAACTGAGTCTCAGTTTCCAAACATTTTAAAATATGGTCTAATAGGGACTATTTGGTAAAATTTTTGAGAAGACTGAGATCCAGTGGCTTCTATTTTTTAAGCCTTTTCTAATCTCCCAAACAACTGAGCATTTCCCCCATTCAATATATGCCTTGTCCAAAACTTTAATATACCTCTTAGTAGACTGTACTTTAATTATTTAATAATAAGAAGAACTAACTTTTTGGAACACTAATTTTCATTTTTCAGGCACTGAGATAAACACTTTACATGTATTTTTTCCCCCACTTAATCCTATCCATCTACCCGTATAATCTTGGTGTGCTTATCATCCAATTTATAACTTTTTGAAGACAACACATCAGATTATTGTTCATATTATTTATGTCAATTATTTGCTTGGCAGATAATAGATGCTTGTGATAGGCAGAATTATAAGAAGACCCCCAAGAATCCCACCCCATAATGTACATACTCTATATAATCTCCTGCCTTCGCGTATGGAAAGGATCTGTTAATATGATGGATGCCAGTCTTGGGAGTAGGTTACATTATTTGGTAAAGGTGAAGGGGTTTTTGCAGATGTAGTTAAATTCCCTAATTAGTTGGCTTTGTGAAACTTATCCAGGGTGGGTCTAACCCGATCAGATTAAAACCCTTAAAAGAGGGACTGAGTCCTCCTGAAGGGAGAGAGATTTTCCTGGTGGCCTTGAAAAAGGAAGCCTTCATGTTCCGAGAGGGCCTGTTGAAGGCAGCCATGTGGCGAGAATATGAGAGTGGCCTCTAGGACCTGATAGGAGTCCCCAGCTGGCAGCCAGCAAGAAAATGAGACTTCAGTCACAGCGCTGCAAGTAATGAATTCTTCCAATAATCTGAATGAGCTTGGAAGTGGATTCTCCTCCAGTTGAGACTCCAAATAGGAATGTAGCCCAGCAACATCCTCATGAAACTCCAAGCAGAGAAGCAAGCTAAGCCATGACTGGACTCCTAACTCATGGAAAGTATGTGATTTTTCAAGCTACTACCTTTCTGGTAAATTAGTATGCAACCACAGAAAAGTAATACAGCACTTGATAAATGGTTGAATGAATAAATGAACCAAACTCTTCATGCATATGCTCCAGATGCTCTTGTTATACATTCCTACATGGCTGGATCACACCTTTCCACATTCTGGATAGCCTTCTCTTTTTAATATTGACCCATTTAAATTCTACCCATTCTTAATGGTCTAGACCTCACCATGAGTCCTCCATGGCACTGACCTCCAGGGTGCTCACCATCTAGGTGAAGTGGTACCACCTGGGGCTTCTCCATAATGTGATGATGTTCTGCTTGGTGCTGCTCCTTGGTGGTCTCCTGACTCCCTAGCCTTCAGGGTAAATTTGTGAGATATTTGTCTGAAGCTGACAGTAGTAATAATGGAAAGAGCTGAGCTTGACAGGAGAAAGGATGTAAGGAGAGAAAAGGAACATAGACAGAGCATTGGCCATCATCTTCTACACCAGGGGAAGACAAAAGAATTCTTGAACAAAAATAAATGTAGATACAAGATAATTTCTTGATACATATATCAAGAAAGTAACATTTTAGCAGTTAGAGTACCCATCACTCAATGGGTCCTAAATTCATATTAATTTTGCATTACCTTTCTTTCTCTATACTATCATGTCTAACAATCAAAATATTTTTGAGGAATGTCTTATATTTTACAAAGTATTTTTATTTATGTGATCTTATCACAGGTCAATGAACTAGGTGTTATTATATTTTCATTTAACAAATGTGTAAATCAAGTTATGGGGACATGGAATAACTTGCTGACAACTCAGTCACCTAAACTGTTTTGAAATCAGGATTATACCTAAGTTCCTTACTTTTGATGCCCTCTTTTACTAATATCCACAAAGACAAAAATGAAGTGTCAATGTCTGTATAAATTTAATTCAACCATATTCTGAGCTGCTGGCTGGCTCAGGCTGAGAGGAGGGCAGGGAGGCTCTGACGAAGGGATTCAGATCATATGCCCTCTGACTCTGAACCATTAAGCTATGTAACCATTGAGGTCACTGAGATATATGACTGCTGAGTGATATGACCAAGGAGCTATGTGACCACTGGCCTATACATATAACAACTGAGCTATCTGTTCATAGACCTCTATAGCTACAGAGCTATATGATCACTGAACTCACTACTGAGTTACATGACCATGGAGACGTATGACCTCTGAGGCTTATGACCACGGGACTATGTAACCACTGAGCTATCTGATCATAAAGCCATATGATCACTAAGCCATATGCCAAAGTGCTGTTTCACACAGGTGGTTTTAGGTATAAAAGTAAGTATTTTATGGTATAGAAATAAACATTCCCAGTCTAGCTGTCTCACTTGGCATCTTCTTCTAATTTTTATGAGCCAACCATAACAATAGGTAAATAAAACATAGCTAAGGCTTAAAAAGAACAAGTGACGTGGACATCTGACATCATGTCTCCATGCCTCACTAGTTGTGGGAACTTGATCAATTCAATTCAACAAATGGTTATGGAGCACATACTGCACATCAGATGCTGTGCTAGGACCTTGTTTCCATGAAACTTACAGAGGAAGGCACGCGTCAAGTAATCAGACACAAGTGAGTGTTACAGACAGGGGCTCTGGAAACAGTGAGCAAGGGTACCTACCCAAGTCATTTAATGGTTTTGACCAACCTTAGTTTATCCAGCTAAAAATGGAGATTACAATAGTAATACCCGCTCTACCTATTTCATGACCATCAAAGTATTATATTGACTGTGTTGTATAACCTGTAAAATATGTTAATTATCCTATTATTTGTGTTTGTTATTGGTAGAGGGATAAGATTTCTTATAAGTTATTAAACTCTCCATTACATTTTGCTTGTTTGTGGATATTATATCCTCAACTTGTAGTCTAAAAAAATTCTTAGAAGGTACGAATTCAACACGACACGTTAGCCAGAATGTGGATATTAACCAGCTTATGGACTTCAGAACTAATGCATACATTAAAAATTTGAGTAGCAGAAATATATTAGCATTTAATACCCTGAATCACATAAATCTTGAATAGTGAGTTGGGTGAGAAAGATGTGGGTTCATAGCCTAGATGTATAGTCACCTGGAAATTACAAAAGAGTAGCTGTGACTTTGTGTTGATAAACTTGGTGGGAAATTTTACTTCTTTCTTTCCCTCTTCTGTTTTTTTCCAGTTGTTGCAAGTGTTTGCCTCAAGAAAAGGAAATAGTTCTATTTACTCAAACACATATGCATTTCCCATAAACTCTACAGTCATGATCTTGAAGTGAGATCTCAAAAGTAAATTTCTAAGAGAATCAGTTGGAAACTGATGCTTTATGTAGAGAAGGAAAAGCTTTTACTCAATTATCTACAATAACAGCAGGGGAAATGCTGAACATTACTGACATAGTAAATGGATTTTTTTTTTTTTTGCATAAATGTTCTCTGTTTTCAAGTTTACTTTAGTGTGAAAGACCTTTATTATGAAATGGTCCCTTTATCTCATTCCCTTTTTTCTCAAAAAACAGACTTTTTTTTTTTTTTTTTTTTTGGTCAGCGGCAATGGGCCAGTCATCGTGGAAGATTATTTAGTCTTAAATATCTGATGGCTCCCAAGACTTGAGTTTTCAGTTAGATGGACAGAGTTTGGTGTGATTGTATAGAGTGGTTTGATCTTAGAAGTAGCATATATATCTTCCTATTTTTTTCTTTTATTATTATTTTTTAAAAAACAACTCTATTAAGATGTGATTTACATACCATAAAGTTAGTCATAGAAAGTGTCCAGTTCAATGGCACAGAGTTGTGCAACCATCAACATAATCTAAATTTAGGACATTTTCATCACCCCAAAAAGAAACCCCATATTCATTAGCAGTCACTGCCGTTTCCCTTCACTCTGCCAGCCCCCAGCAACTGCCAAAACACTTTCTGTCTCTATGGAATTGCCTATATTGGACATCACATATAAGTTGTATTATACAATACGTGGTCTTTTGTGACTGATTTCTTTTATTTAGCAGAGTGTTTTTGAGATTCAGCCACACTGTAGCATATTTCAGGACTTATCCCTTCCCGTTGCTGAATAACATTCCATTGTATGAATATGCCACATTTCGTTTATTCAATGTCCTGCTTTTTTTACCTCTCTCAATGTTTGCCTTTGTTGATAACTACTTAGAAATTCTTCTCCCTTGACTTTTATAATACCACTTTTGGTTTTGCTCTAATTTCTCTGGCTATGATACTTCAAACTCTGTCATGGGATTCTCTTCTTCCACTCACTGTTTAACTCTTGATGCTCTTCAGATGCGTCTTTAGACTCAGCAATAGGAAGCCCTGCCTGGAGCATCTTCTTGAAGGCCCCATATGTCACAATGTCCCAGTACATTTATTAAAGGACACAAGGGCACCACTGCAATTGGGCTCCAGTACTCAGTACTGGGACAGTGTGTCTCCTAACCTTAAACAACTGCTCTCGTGACTAATGCTGTTCAGGCAAGGGGAAATCCTTGTCTACATCTGTTGACCCATGTCTTCTAAACACAAGATGTCTAAGACCAAATTCCATAAATGAGTGTGGGCTATGCTGTTGCAGAAGTCAAAGATTGGGCACCACTTTGGAGTGCAGGGAAGATTGGAGAGACAGAAGTGTTTAGGTAAGAGAAAAGACAAATTAATGTGTTGAGTCTTTCTTCTCAGATATCATGAATGCACTCTACATTCTTGCATAATAAAGTATCATATCCAAGTGCCCATTTTCTTGTTTCTCTTTACTTTTTGATTCATAGTATTTGAAATACTCATGATTAATGTGGGATTTGCAGTATTGGCACACAGATGCAGGAAAACCTTTGCAATATAAAACAACTCATATTGCTCTTAAATTTGTATATATACAGGTTTAGATGTAATGAATGTGAGGTACGACACTGAATCTCTATTACTCTATAGATTTAGATACTACTCTAAGAGATACTGAAGGTTAAATATTTTGCAATATTTTCCTTATATTCTGTATATTACAAAGGTTGAACACAATTGTAAAATTAATGGTTTGTTTCTGAATTGAAATGTTGCTTTAACAATTTTGTTGACATCTCCAGTTGGTACTGCCTCAGTTTTCTATTTTGTCACTACCATGAAAAGAACATGACTATATAAGAATCTTGATTACAACAACATAATTAGTGATTTTGTTGAAAAGAAGACAAGAAAATAATTTTCATGGAATAAATTTATAATAACTCAACTGTGCACATCTTTTTTCATCCCTCATTTGCACATTGCTGGGCAATCAACAGAGCACACAGACATTCAAAGTAATAATTGAACTCAGTCATCCTATTAATTTTTGCCAAATTTTAGACATATAAAAACCATCATTTTATACACTTAAAGTTGTATTATTATAAAGACATATGTATATTTTTTATATATTTTTTTGGGACGAGGTCTCGCTCTGTCACCCAGGCTGGCACGCAACGGCATGATCTTGGCTCACTGCAACCTCCATCTCCTGGGTTCAAGTCTCAGCCTCCCAAGTAGCTGGGATTACAGGCACCCCCCATCATGCCCAGCTAATTTTTCTATTTTTAGTAGAGGTAGTGTTTCACCATGTTGGCCAGACTGGTCTTGAACTCCTGACCTCAGGTGATCCACCCACCTCAGCCTCCCAAGGTGCTGGGATTACAGGCATGAGCCACCACGCCTGGCCATAAAGGTATCTTTTTAAAAGCAGGAGGATTAAACATTTTATTTAACAGTCTTTTGGTTTGATGTATTGCTTTCCATTGGTACTCTTGCCCAAAATCCTGCAAACAAGACTGTCTTCAGGGATCTCCAGTAGGACTCCTCTCTTTTCACTACATATCGCTTCTCAGGGTGAGTTCATTCATTCTCACGTTTTTAAATACACACAGTTTGCTGTGGAACCCAAATTTATTTTTTTTTCCAGCCCAGATTTTTCTCTTGTATGTCTTTAATGCTTAACTTGAATGTCCCACATCGGACACAACAGGTTGTTAACTAAATGCAGTCTAATTCCATTCCTTCTCGAACTGCCTTCTCCTGAAACCTGGGAATCATCTCCTCCTTGTCCTTCTTCCTCCCCTGCTTTTAAAATAGGCTGTTGGCAGTTATCTTCTACTGATTCCACTGACTTGATGTCTCTTTCGTCTTCTCTTCTCTATTCCCAATTGCCACCGTCTTTGTTAAGATGTTCCTTATTTCATGTTTATTTTTCTACTAGTCGTTCTGACTCCGAGCTTGGCCCTTCCACCAAAAGTCTGGTCAGTTTATAACCCTGCTTAAAATTTTCCAGTGGAGCTTTAGGAAAAGGTCCAAATTCCTTGACATGGTATAAAGGATGTCTTGTGATCAAGTCATTGCCTCCTATTTCTCCCAGCCACCTCTTGAAATAGCTTCCCACTTGCTCTTGTGCTCCAGTAACACTAGCTTTTGGTTTTCTGTATTGTGCCATTCCTCTTCCTGCCTCTGTGCCTTTGTTTTTGCAGTTTCCTTGGTCTAGAATGTTCTTTCTTGCCCTACTCTTGCCCTTTACTTAGTGTTTGGATGAGTATGTGATAAAGATCTGTCTCTACTATACAACGTCTGTCTCTGCTGTGCCCTCCTTCTGGGCAATCTCTGCATATTTTTTCCTTTATAGGTTAGGCCCTAGTGGTTCTCTGTCATATAGTAAAAACTCATTATATGTTTGTTGAATGAATAAAAGGTTCATTCACTGTTGTATCCCCAATCTTTAGCAGAATGCATGGGGCCTAGATTAACTGCTCACTAAATCCTTAATAAATTAAATAAATAAACTCATGCATTCAAAAACAGGAATATCCAGGTAGTTGCTTGAGAAATGGCTTTTCAGAGCTTTGAGGTTCCCTCAGAGGTTAGGTAATGTGTCCTTTTAATTCACTGAGAGCTTAACCAAGTGCTGGCTATGGACAGAAACATAATAAATGCAGTGCAAGAACATGGAGTAGATCATATAGTTTGCCTCTGCCTGCATGTGCTCTAAATTCCCTTTCCTGTCAGGAGGCTGGCTTATCAAGTGAGTGTTCTATAAGTCTAAGGGAGGAGGGAAGGGGTGGTATGTGATTTGGGCATGTAATTAAGGGACTATATATTAATAGAATCAATAGTTGAGTCTAGACATAGTCTAGCAAATCAATGGGTCACTCAGCTGAGGATGAAGACCAGTAACATGGTCCACAGCAGAGTGTGGGGTCTGGGATGTGAAGAGGAGGTGGATGAGACAGGTACTGGTTCTCACCTGTTTGTTGTGATGGAGTAGGTGCAAGAGCTATGCTTAAAAAAAAAATCCTCAAAAGTTTTAACTCATTCAGTAATCCAAATATATTAAGATTATTTTGGCCTCAAGTAATGAAGGTGTGGTGGCACGTGCCTGTAGTCCTAGCTACTCAGGAGGCTGAGGCAGAAGAATCACTTGAACCTAGGAGGTCGAGGTTACAGTGAGCCGAGATTGCACCACTGGGCTACAGGAGCAAGACTCCATCTCAAAAACAAAAAACAAAAAACAAAACAAAACAAACCTAATTCTAAGTGGCTAATACAATAAGCAAATGTATTATTTCATAATACAAGAAATTCAGAAGTAAGGAGTCTCTGGTGTTGGTTATTCAGTAGCAAGATGGTAGTATCAAGAATTCAGGGTCTTTTTGTCTTTCACATCTGCCACTGTTGTCTTTGTTCTCAGCCTAGGATTCTCTCTTGGTTGCAAAATGGCTGCTGCAGTTACAGATAACACAGCCAGACAAGACAATGTCCAGAGAAAAAGAAGAGACCAGCTTTTCTTATGTGTCTTTTTTTTTTTGAAAAGAAATGCTTTCCCACAGTTCTCCAGTTCACACCTCATTGGCTGGAATTACAACCATACCACCATCCAAACCAATGTCTGTCAAGGGGAATGGGTTCATAACCCACTCCTGGGGCTGGAGTTAGCAGGGAGCATAGGCACCAACAGTATTTTTCTTCCCCAGGCTGCCTCTACCTTGAACTTCTGACTCAAAAGCTTTGCCAAAAAAAATATCCTTTTTCCTCCAAGCTCCTGCTCCACAGGAGAAGGACTGAATTTTAAAAGAATTAATGACTTTTTGTGTATAGACTCCTTTAAGTACTGGAAACATAGTCAATGGGCCCACCTTCATGGATTGGGTGTAAGTTATGGAGCCCGGAGAGCAGTCCAGGGATGTTGGAGATTAATTGCACAATGCACAAGAGTGATTATGTTTAATCACTCTATTTTCTCCCCCCTCTTATAAAAAGCTGCCTAGGTGTGGTTTGCCAATAGTATCAATCTGTTTCAGCTTCTAGGCCAGTAGTATTTGCAGTTATGTGGCCCTGGAGTGACATTTTCTGTCACCATTAACCAAAGGAGCCACATGAGCCTAGTATAACGGGATATTCTAATACCGAAATAAAAGGTCTTGCAGCCTTGCAGGTTGCAAAAGAAGGACCCACTCTCAGCCTATTATCTTTTGCCTGGCAGTGTGATTTCCTTAGACAAAGCTTCAAGCTTGGCTTTATATCCACAGGGAAAGCAACTGGTCAAACTAGTTTATTTTTAATCCTTTGTTTTCTCTCCACCAGTTTTCCACTGTGAAAACCTTTTTTTGACCACCAAACAGATAAAGTTATGTCAGAGAAAAAAATCAATCAAGCTGAATATTTCATATATGTTCAATTCAATTCCAAATACACTTTTTGAGAATCTACAATGAGTAAGGTATAGAAACAGATATTCTGGAGAATACATTACTTCATAAACATGACATTGGACACACACATTTTCTGAGAACATGTTTTGGCTGAGTGCTTGGATAAGTGTGGGGATGAATAAGAGATTTCCCTGTTTTCAAAGTATACGTGTTTGGAGGGAGAGAAGGCAATATAGACATGTAAATAATCCTCTGAATTTCATGATGATATATCAGGTTAGTGCCAGTTGCTGTGGCATCAAAGAGATAACCAAGTCAAGGCCAGAAACAAAGTCAGGGAAGACATTGCCCTGGAAAAAATTTTTGGGTGAGTATTGAGGAAACCCTTTGCCCTAGAAGTGATATTTAGGGGAGTATTGAAGGGCAAATAAGAGCTTTACAGATGACTTTGAGTCTCAGTTTTCAAAAGTAGAAATAAGACATTTACACCAAAAGCTATAAGACAAGATAAAATGTGCAAAGAGGGCATCGTGGAATGTTTCAAGGAGGATCTTTTGTTCTGGGCTTTAGCTGTTGAGTGGTGTATTGATGTTAGAAATGGGCCAAGAGCATTCCATGCAGAGTGTACACTGTAAATGTGACAGGAATAAGACAAACTAATTTAGTTTTTCCATTTTTTCCCCTTACCCTATGTCCTAGCCAGAAAGAATTTTGTTTGTTTGTTTGTTTGTTGAGTTAGCTCCAGGGCTCTTACAGGAAAGTTCTAAGAAGCCAGGAGGCTGAAATGATGTAGCTACGAAGAACTCAGGAAGGGAGACAAAAGAACCTAAATGTGGACTTGAAGAATATCTTGGAGTGGGAGCTTAGAGTTGGGGAGGAGAGAGACTTTAAGTGAGCCTAGACATATCGGAGGAAAGGAAGGAAAGAAATGGGAGAAGAGAGGTTTTAGAAAGTTTTTCTATGTTCTGTCTTTGGGTATATTTATGAAAGACTGCAGTAAAGATTAAATTAATTGTATGTCTATTTGAGTCAGGGTTGATATACCTTTGACACACACTGAATCAAGACGGTGCCATATGGCATGTGGGCTTTGTGTGAGTTACATTTGCTAAGGCATGAAAGTGGTAGAGCACTAACAGTATTGGGAAGCAAGAAATCACACCATATAACTAAAAACAAGGCTGTCTGAAGGGAAGCACTGGGACAGAGGTTAGGTTTATTCAAATAAGTGGAAGGCTTAGCAGTCAAGGTTAGGAAGGTGGTACATGTTCATGGGCAGAGCAGAGCCTCTGAAGTTTCTGAATAGGGTGGCTCAGTATCAGTGTGTTTTAAGACAATTACGTTGATAGTAGCATCGGTGGGAAAGGCGATAACAGGGTAAGAGATAACAATTAAAGAGTTATTGCAAAACCTGATGCCAAATAACAGATTTGGTAGATTTTTCATGGATTTAATTTGTTTGTTTATGTGACTCAATCAAGGGTTTGATTCTATCTGGATTCAGCCTTAGCCAGAGCTTCAGGATGACAATGTGTCCACCAACCTCATTACTGTTTTTTATTTCTATTATTTAGGAGTGATGGAGGACTTACAAAGTGCTCAGGGTGGATCTGGAGTACAATGCAATAGAGCAAGTTTTTAGTGAGCCCCCACCAGGTGGCTGGCACAAGGGCCTTGAGCACTGGGCTTACCATATAATTAGAGTTACCAGATCAACACACAAGCCAGCCCCCAGTGCAGAGGGAGACAGAGGGCTGTAACTTAATGAGAGGCAGATGTCAACGGGGAGCAGATGTTTGCAGCTCTTCAGTTATATCAAATTAATCATCTCCTGACTTCAAGGTGCTTCTTGGAGTCCAGGAAATTTCCCTGTAATAAATTGCTCCTGGGATTGATTTTTAAAGTGAGAATGTATCTGCCACTGTCTTGAATGCCTTAGAACAATTCTTTCTAGAAGCAGAAGAGGTTTTTTAATACGGAAAAATTTAGGTGAAGGTTAAACAAGACCATATCTAAGTCCCCAGACTGGTTTATGAAAAACAGAGGGGCTGACTTTTTACTAATAAAATTAGCTACTGGTTCTGCTCCAGCAGTCTGCCCACTTTTTCATTTATTTAGCAAAGAATTTTTGCAGGCACAATATGTACTGAAGCTATAACAGTGAAGGAAAATGTAGACGCCGACCTCATGGAGGCTGCAACATTGCAGTAAATAATCATACAGATATATCTATAATTACAAATGGGGAAAGTGCTATGACAGAGAGTTATGTGGTTCTTGAAGATAGTTAATGCAGGGATTTGACTCAAGTCAGAGAGAGCAGAGAAATCTTTTCTAAGCAAGAGATATTAACAGAGTTCTTCCTTCTCTCTTTTTGGTCTCTCCTTCTCCCTTCCTTCTTCCTTCTTTCTCTTTCCTTCCCTACCCGTCTCCCTTTTCCTCCTTCTTTCTCTTTCCTCCTTCCCAGTCTACTTGCTTCCCTCCTGCTTTTTCTTTCGTTTTCTTGCTTCCCACTTTCTTCCTTCCATCATCATTCCTTTCTTGTCTTGTTTCCCTCCTCCCCCTGCCCTCCTCCACCCTGTACTTTTCTTCTATTCTTTCCCAAATAGTAGTTGAAATCTTGTTAGGGACTGAAGCCCTGCATCATACCTGGAAGGGCCTGGAAGGGTTGAGGTACATACAGAGATTAACAGGAAACCATTTCTCTTCAAAGTGCCTAGAGATGATGCACAATTCGTTGAAATTCATGATAGTAGGTATTATATTGGAGGCAGATATAGGTTTTTCTGGGAAGGGCACCAGACTTAGGCCAGGGTATTAGGAAGGAGCAGGGACCAGGTAAGAAAATGGTTTTAGAACCATTTTCTTGGTTCTAAACCAAGGTGGACATTTGAGATCATTCTTAGCAGATAGCTAGGAGTTAGTTGGAAAATAGGGTGGAGGAGCTTGTGGGCAGGGGAACACTCCCATGTTTAAAACCAAGAAAAGAGTGTGATGGGACAATTGCATCCTGGGGAAGATAAGACATCCAGTATAACTGGGGTAAATGATGTGAGTTGAGAAGATCCAGAAGATGGGACGGTTGGAGAGATGGTAGGAGTCAGATGGGGAAGAACAGTGCAATATATTGTCCTGTGGGCAGTCATTGAAAGCTTCAAGAAGAGAGTAACATAATCCAATCTACTATTTAGAAAGATCTTTCTCAACAGTAGAGTGATCCCACCCACTCTCAGCAGATAAAAAAATCACATATCTTTGTGTTTGGCTTTTCCAAAACATTATTTCAGGCTGTGAGGTCTGGAGAGGGCTTTGATGGCCTCAGATGCAGGAACAAAAGGAAATCTCAAGGTATTTGACTCTGACAGTATTGCAGAAGCCCCTTCACCTCTTGTCCAAGGTCTCTGTTTATAAGACTCCCCACGCTGGCCGGCCAAAAAAAAAAAAAAAAAAGAGTAAACACTGTTGGAGCATCTTCTTAATTGTTGGCACTTTTCTATTACTGTAGTGATGATAAGTAAACCAATTCTCTTGTTTTCAAGGTATAAAAGTAAAAGAATCCCGAAAATGATGACAGTTCAGAAAATATTCATTATTCTCCACTATGGCTTCTCAACCTCGGCACTGTTGGCATTGTGGCTGAATAATTCTTTTTTTGTGAGGGGCTGTCTTACAATAGTTTAATAGCTTCCCCGGCCTCTACTCACTGGATGCCGGTAGAAAATATCTTCCAAGTGGGGACAATCAAAAATGTCCCCAGCCATTGTCAAATGTCCCCTGGGGGACAAAACTTCCCCCTGTGGAGGACCACTGTTTTAAACTGTATAGTTGAAAGTATTGTTGACATGAAGAAACTCAGATAAAATTTAGCCAAGGTGTACTCAGCAAATTCTTCTTGTATTTAGAGTCACACAGGGAGGGACTGATGGCATCTGATGCCAAGTGAATTCCAGTGTTGACTCCAGAAGCATCCCCTCTCTGTACTCTCAGGCCCCTGCTAATTATGAGACCACCCTTTCCTTTCTTTCATCTCCAAATGACTCTAATGTGTTATCATGGCACAGATCCTACTTTCTCTCCAATTACAAGATCAGATGGACATTTTTCAATTTGGCTTTCAAAGCTGGTTGCTCCTCAGAGACAGTTTTGCTAAAAGCATTTAATGATCCTTGAGGTAGCCAAGCCTCAGAGGTGTCTATCTACAGCACTGGGCAGGATAGGGAAACTATCCGGGGTTCTGTTCATCTTCCAGGGTTGCTGCATCTTCCATTTGTCTGTCCTCCCAGAGTGAAGCCTGCTGGTTTTATTTAGGTTTTGCATTTCAGATTCCTGCTTCATAGGATGCCAGCAGCAATGTTTCAGACGTTTCTAGGCATTGCATGAGGCTGCTTTTCCCCAGTCAGGTCTTGGGCACTGTATCACAGCTTCATATATTAAAATTAGGATATCTTGGAGTCACCATTAGGCTGGTGACTAGACTTCACACCCCTTGAGAACAAGGACTCAGTCCTATTTCTTTGATTTCCCGGTGCTTATACTTCTCTCACATGGTAAGGATGTAAGAGTCACCCCGCTGGTTGCTGAAAATGCGTATCTTCCAGGACACACAGGAGTCTTGGCCTTGCCACATTTGTCTGCAATGTGGGGTGTCTCATCATCTGGAACCTACATTATGGTGGTGAACCCACGTTTTACCTGGAAACTTCAGCTGGGAAAGTGTAGGCTATTTTGAACAGTGTCCCCTTTTTTCCTAACATGGTTCTTTAACAAGGTCATATCATTATCAGTTATTTAATATTTCTAAAATTAGAAATCATCTCACTGCTGTGGTAGCTCAAGCTTCAGGCCAGACTCTTTGAGCCTTCTCACACTGGGGCTATTGATACAGCCTCATGGTGAGCCTTCCCGCTCCTTCTTTTTCTAGTTTACGGTTGGATTCAGAATTCAGCCAGGCTAAACTTTTTGCTCTCTTTTGGTCAGGATTTATACTTATTTAAGGCACCGCAATAGCCACTTTTAAGCTGAAGAACTGGGATGTAGCTGCCTCGTTTGGAGTCAACATTCTTATTCAGTGGTCTTATACCTAACTAGCTCAAATAGCTCTCTGACTAGCCTAGGGAAAAGGCCCTGCAGTGAAAGGGAGCGGAGTAATGATCCTGTCCAAAGTAGCCCTCCCTGCTGCTCCCTCAAAAATTCAACATGTATTTGGGGATAATTAAGAGGGGGCAAAGTCGAAAGCAAGTAGAAGGAAGACAAGGGAAGGGAAGATGCATGCAATCTTTCACAAAGACCTTTCATCGCCTGCCGTGTGCCAGTCCCTGTGCCAAGGCCTAAAGACAGCATTATATATGGCATGGTCCTGCCATCACCAAAGTCATAGTTCACATGAAAAGGAGAGAATGGGAGAAAAAGCATCATTAAGACTATATGAAACCACTTCCTGGAACAGAAAGAACTTTGACTATCTCACCTAATCTCTACATTGTGTAGGTACTATCAGTATACTCATTTCACAGAGGTGAAAACTAATGCGTGGACAGATTAAGTAACATGTCCAAGGTTACTTTTCTGATAAAGGATAGAGCCAGCTCTGGAACCCAGATTTCTGACTGCAAGTCCAGTGATCTCAGCAGTCAAAAGAAGAAATCTCACCTTCCCACCTGTGTCCAGCCTCCCTCCTTCACCAACAAGTCCTCTGTGATCTCTCAGTATTGATGTCTTAGCAGTGTCTTTTGGTCCTTGTGCCATGTCTAAAGACAATATTTACTCCTCCTCCCACAGGGCTCCTTGCCGGCAAAAGGATTGCTCATCAGACATGCTGGAAAAAGATCCACAGCACATCTTCAAGGACAGCCTTAAAGCAGGAGTCTCAGGGTGGTTATTGATTACCCTGTTTCCATTTCCCATTGTGGAGCACCATTCTCAAACACCTGCAAGGGCTCTGTGGCCATAAATCAGCTCCTTACAATAGTAATTAATAGGGTGACCCACAGAAGGTGAATTCTCCTTTTCCAAAGAACCTAAATAAGTGGGTCATAGCGATGAACATAACTGAAAAATGAGGGGGAACCTCCTTAAATGCAAATACATTTTTTTTTTCTCCTGAGGAGAAATAAGGAAGGTTTACCAGCCTAAACTGACTTTATCACACTAGAAAATAAATGCAAAAAGAAGTGTATAACATTTTCAACTTGGATGAATTTTTTAACCTAAGTCACAGGGAGAAAATTGTGTGAAAATTTTAGCATTATGTGTAAAACATAGTAGGCATTCAGTAAATATTTGTTTTATACTGAATGAATACATGGCCAAGTAATCCACTTAAGGTGAAAAAACCTTACTGGCTCAACTGGGCATTTTGACTGCTATGAAAAAAAAAACAACTGTGATGGTTAATACTGAGTGTCAGCTTGACTGGATTGAAGGATACAAAGTACTGACACCAGGTATGTCTGTGAGGGTTTTACCAACGGAGGTTAACATTTGAGTCAGTGCGCTGGGAAAGGCAGACCCATTCTTAATCTGGGTGGGCACCATCTAATCAGCTGCCGGCACAGCTAGAATATAAGCAGGCAGAAAAATGTGAAATGGAAGACTAGCCTAGCCTCCCAGCCTACATCTTTCTCCCATGCTGGATGCTTCCTGCCCTCAAACATCGGACTCCAGGTTCTTCAGTTTTGGAATTCGGGCTGGCTCTCCTTGCTCCTCAGCCTGCAGATGGCCTATTGTGGGACCTTGTGATCGTGTGAGTTAATACTTAAACTCCTCTCTCTATAGATAGATAGATAGATAGATAGATAGATAGATAGATAGATATAGATAGATGTAGAGAGAGATATCTGTCTCTAGAGGGACAGAACTAATGGAATATACACATATGTGTGTGTATATATATTACATATATATATAAAATACAACAACCCAAACAATCCACCAGACTCACTGATATTCCCCCCCAACAGAACTAGCCCAGTGGTGAGGGTGTGTTTGGAACAATTAGAAGTTAAATGGGATTTTCGACTTGGTGCACACACCACTTGATAAACATGCCCTATAATTACTCTGTGGTGCAGTGAGAAAAATGCAAGGGATTCAGAGTTAGAAGAGTTGGGTTAAAGCCTCAGTTCTGCCTCTTGGCAACCGTGAAACTTTGGGACAATCATTTAACCTCTCTGAGACTGGGTCTTCTCCTCTGAAGATGGACATAACATAAACAGAGAATTGAGTTGGCAAATGGGGTTGACAACGTCTGTGGAAGTGAGCTGTCCACCATAAACTGGGATGCAAAGGTAAGTTGGGATTCATGTTATGAATCACCAGTGTCATTAATATCATATTAATGGAACAAATGACCAACTTTTTAATTATGGTATTAATAACTATGAACATTAATTAATTTGAAATCGCTCCAGTCATTGCTTAGATAAGTCACCTATTGAAGCTGGAGGAAAACTTTCCTAAATGTCACTGGAAAACCAAGGGAAGTGTGGGTTCCATTCACCCTCTGGGACCATCATGGTTATTTTGGGATCAGTCTTGGCTGACAACATCTGAGTGAAGAGCACTGATGGTTTCCCTACAATGTGTTGCAATCAGAGGATATGGGACAACTGACTTCAGTTGGAATCAAACCAGAGCTGTGTGCTGGAGTTGCAGTTTGCCTATGTGTGCAGATTCTTTCCTACAACCAACTCCAAATAGGAGACAGAGTGCATGCTTCTGTCCCTATCAGAACCCTATTTGCTGAAGGGCAGCCAGAAAGTGAGGAGAAGCTCTCAGGCTTCCTCACTTTGTTCTAACACGCTTTTCTCCCAGTGGCTGTAGGGGTTAAGAAGTCTGGGTGAAAGACTAACACAGGGCCAGGCTAGATAGAAATTGGAGACTGAGAGTTTTACCAAATCCTCCCTATTTCTGATCTTCAGGAACTGGACACTGGAATGGAGTAAGAACATAAACAGATATATTTCAAGCTGTAACCCCCCTCCTTCATTCTCTTAAAAAGGCCAGTTGTTAATCTCTTTTGCATCTTAAATTTTATTTTACATAGAAGCTTTATCTTTGCCACCATTTCAATAATTTGTATCCCTGCTAGCTCTGCTCCACTTGATCAAACTAACCTGGAAAATTTGAGAGCTATTAAGAGAACATACCATTTCCTTAGGGAGCCATTTATTCTCATCTTCACTGATAATAGAAAGTCATTTTCTGGGTTTGATACTAGCCTTCTCAATCTATACTGGGTGTGTTTTCTTCCATTGCTGGTTGTTCTCAAGCTATCACTTGCAGTCTTGTACAAGCGGAGGTGGGATACGCTTCTTGGACTCATTTTGGGCTCTGTTTTTACTATTGTCAGCAAGGTGGATAAGGCAATGGAAGTAAATGGTGTTGGATCATCAGTTTAATTGATGACTAGACAAAAAAAACACGAAGTGCATCTATTTTCCTTCTTGTTTCGAATTCAGAATGGGTTTATAAACAAACAATAGAAGATATCTCCAGACTTTCTTATTTCCCAGTTCAAGTCTAAGTTTGAAAAGGGAGATTTCTCATAAGCACGTAGAGAAATATTGTCTTAATTCCCTATGTGTTTAAAATTAAGTCTATTAACATCCCTCACTTACTAATTGTCCCTCAATGGATCTACATTGTTTCTGCCATCCCATTTAAAATTCCAGAACCTTCTGTAACTCCTCTCTCGTTCTACATATATGGTGTTTGATTGGTCCACATCTGTTCTTGTACTTATTAATTTTTTTGCCTTCCAATCTGTATCCACCTAGATGATGCCATTATTACCTGCACTGAGCCAACTGAAAGTGCCTCTTCACTGGTCACTATGGCGCTAAACTTTCTTACTCCAATCAGTTCCTCACCTTGCCTCGAGATGAGTCTTCCTTCTGAAAGCAGCACTCTGCTCATGCTCTTCCCTGCTCTAAATATCACTAACTTCTCATTTCTAGTAAAAAAGGCCAGACTCGTCAGTGTGAGATTTAAAGTCATTCATATCTTGTTCCAGCCTGCTTATACTTTTTCAAGACTTTCCCCCTCCCTTCCTCTAACACCCAAACACAGTGATTCAGTCATTCCTTAAAATAGCCTGGTACTTTTTGCCTCCACATTTTTGCTCATGCTTTTCTCTCTTCCTGGGATTCCATTCTCTTACATCCTAATGTGTATTTTAAAATGCCTCTTCTTTAATTAATTGCCAATGCAGAGTGATGTATTATAGTCTTATGCATATCTATTATATCTCCTCATTAGACAGTTAGATGTCAAAAGATAGAGCTATGTCCTATATACCTTTACACTATCGACAATGCTTAATATAATGCCCTGCATAAAATATACTTTCAACAAGTAGGTTTACTGATTGAATGAGTGTGTAAATAGAGATATAATGAACATATTGTTTAAACTTTGGATTACATCATACTCTGAAGTATAATGAATGGAAACTTTTGGAAAACTAACTGGTGCTTTCAGAGTAGAATGAAATTGAGAGTTCTAAAATATTTTCAGTCCCATCAAGGCCAGAGTTCCCTACTGTTCTCTTCCTTTATTCTGTCTTCATTTTTATTTCCTCAGACCCCTACCCCTTCATTGTCTCATAAATATAGCTTGTTATATAGAAAAAATGTTAAAAGCTGTTAGCATTTAAAGATATGCGGCAGTTAAATCTCTTATCCATAACTCTGCCAAACTGTCTCCACTATTCAAACACAGCACATAAATAAATACAACTCACTGTGATCAGATCATGGGCAAAACTATGTAGTGGGTCACTCTAGCCAAAGCCATCACTGGAACAGCTTAAAAGCCTCCTGGAAACCTCATTAATGTGGCTCATTTTAAATTGTCATCCTCACATTCTAGAAAATTGGCCTTCTATTGATGTTTTGGAAGCGTAGATGACCCTATGATGAAGTTTCTAGTTACTGGCACATGTATAAACCTAGGTACAGGTGTATATTGTGTGTGAAAGGATGTCTATTTGCATTTATGGGTTGGTTTTACCCCAAAATTTGAAGGTCTTTGAAGACAGGAAGAAAGTGCAAGTCTTTATTTCAGCTTAAAAGAAGGGCCCAAGTCCAAGAACTTAGAGGTTTGGCTTGGACAGGCATCCAGAAGTTAGGCTGACTATCTCAAGCTCCTGCATCTGCAAATGTAGACTGGATCAGTTGAGGACAGGCATTGTTATGACATTTTGCAATAGTCTTTACTGTCATTAACACTAGGAAAGAGTGCTTCCTTCACCATAATATGTTAAGATTTGGGGAACTGGAAAAACAAACAGGAAAAACAGAGAGAAAAAAATTGGTTTGGTTACTTTAAGAACTGCTATTCTTTCATTGCCTCCAAAGTTGTGATTACATCTCTATACTGCTAATAGTTGGATCAGGCTATCACATGAATGTTATTAATCAATAATGAACAACTTTATTAGATCCGTAGATCCAAAGAACTTGAAAGTTAATGGGGACCTTGAGAACCTTCTGGTCAAACCATATTTTTATACAGATTAAAAAACTGAGGCTTGAAGAGAAGACATGATGTGTCATGGACTCACAGAGTAGAACTAGGATTCCAGAGATCTGACCTTTAGTTAACATGGTTCTTCTTTTTCTTTCCTCAATAAACTTTTATTTATTTATTTATTTTGTTATTTATTTTTATTCAAAAGAATTTGTTTCTCTACCACAAAAATTAGATAACCACATCACCAAGAGCATTAATGTCCATGGAGTTACATTGATGATGGAGAGTTGGCTGGGTATTCCCAAGGTCTCAAAGGTCATAAAGGAGGGAAAAGAGAAAAAGAAAAAATATTCAAAACAAATCCAAAACCCATGATGACTTTGGAGACAGACATCACATGACATTTTCTTTTTCTTCTCTCATTGTCAGCTGCAGATGTATTTCAGCAGGATCAAGTACAATTTGACTTGAGTTAACCCTTCATACAATTCTAGCACCTTAATTGTACCCTGACTGTTAGCAGCAATCAGCACATTGGAATCTCCATTTGGTAGTGCCCTCCAGCACACAGTACTAACAAATTCTTTTGTATCATCTCCTTTTCGGTCTTTGTCCAGAACACTTTTGACTGCATCAAACTTAAAAGTTAGCAAGGTCTTAGACAGTCCTTTATAGTACAGATAGAGAGAGCTATTTTCACTTCCACAAGCTTTATAATCTCCATTGGAAGCCAGGTCTACAAAGTTTTTTTCATTGATATGACCCTTAAAGGAACATGGAGAGTATGATTTCCCTACATTCCACAGTTTTAGCTGACTGTCTGTTGAGGCAAAGACCATCTCTTCACCACTCACAAATTTGGCATAAGAGACTGCTTTTTGGTGTCCTTTGAATACCATGATTGGCTGTTCAGTGTTAGGAAGATCATAGTAGTGGACACAGTGATCTGCACAGCCAAAAGCCAAATGGTATCTGAAAGAGGGGCTGAATTTAACACAGCACACATTAGCCTTCGCTTCAGTGCTTGCCACTGAGCTGTCTAGATTGGTATACCACAGCTTCACTAAGGGCAAAGGACAATAAAAACAAAAAGAGAAACAAAACATGGCTCTTCTAAATCATCACACAGTTAGTCCTATTGTAGTGCATCTGGATGAATTGAATGGGCTGAGATTAGACAAGCTGAATTTTACTGTAATTCTCATTTTTATGTAAAGCGACTTGGTTTTTGGCAATTCATTTGTAGAATAAAGGCTTAAAATGTAGGATGGATTAATAAGTATGAGAGCCATCAGCAAGGAGAATAGGACAGCCATTGACATTCATTTTCTGGGAGGGAGCATTATTGATTGTTCTGAGCCAGGAGAGGAAATGTTTTTCTTCCTGGTGGAAGATCACTACCAAAGTTTCGAGGAGAAAAGTTAATTTGACCAGAATCCAATTTAGAGAACTGGATCACGAGCCAGAAAATAATCAACTAGGAAATCAAGGAAATAGGCCAGGGTGACGAGAACGTTTAACCAAGCAAGGACAGGAAGAATAGGGAGTCTTGAAATCAATCCCAAAACAGGAAGAGAATTGTAGTCAAGAGACATGGCCAAAGGGTCCCAAAGGGCAAGTTGTTTCTGCACATAAACTTGTGGTTACAGTTATATTTTGAAGCTCCTTCTTGTTCTGCATTTTTGGCTTCTAACAGTTTTAGAAACCTCCTGATGAAAGCAATTTTATGTGTTTGTGAAATCTAGTTTTCTAATTCGTTGATGCAGCATATCTTTCAAATCTTACTATCCTGAAAAATCAGATTTACACATATGAATATTGGTGAGGTTTAAGTCTTTCACGGTGGGATTACAGAGTAGGGAAGAGCAAACTTAAAATGGTCCCAGACAAGTGTTTTAATGAAGCCTCCTGAGCTATACAGACTTCGTACAAAAAGAAAATGAAGATTATTTACTTCAGCCCTTTGCCTTTAGGTAAAAGAGGCATTTTTATTTTCCCTCCCCATTTTCTTTTCTGATCTGGTAGTGACAACAAATATATTAGATGACTGAGTCAATATCCAAGAAATCTCAAATCTAAAATCATGGGCAGATAAATTAATTCACCCTAAGACATGAAGAAGTAATATTCTTTGATCAATAATGAAGCTTTAATAAACTGTATGATTTAACTTTGGGAAGACAAATGATGAATTAGTCTACTTATGACTTGATTAGGCGTTACACAGATATTTGCAGAAAAGAGGACAAATTCTACTAATTATAGGCTTAAAAGTTTGTTCCTAGGTAAAAATCTCAAAAATATTAAAGAAATAGATTATGAACCTTAGAGGCTAGACTGGGTCCACTGAGACCTGGTCACACCAGACTAACTTCTTTTTCAGTAAGGTTGCAAAACTAGTCAACAAGGGAAATGCTAAAGACATAGTATATCGACATTTCAATGTTTCTAATGTGTCTGTACTTGACTAAAGATTATGCAATCCTACAAATAGAAGAACGTATGACACAATTTTATTCCAGATCTTTAAGACCTTATGAATATGAGGGCAACTGATGCTACAATTAGATAGATAATAACTAATGAATGGCCACCTCAGAAACAACTGATTAATGGATGGATGGAAACCAAGCATTTTTTCTATATGAAAGTCTTCTTGGTAGTTTCCAGTTTAATATTTTGTATTAGAAGAAGACTCATTGAGCCGTATTATACATGGAAATTCCACAGTGTTACCCAATATGATGATAAGGGAGCTAGTATCTGAGATCCCCAAAACATGAATCTCTGGGGAAAATATTTTAAAAAATCGAATAGGAGTAGATGTAAAATGCATATGCATGTAACAGTACATTAATATACTTAAAACAGTAATAGATGGGTAAAAATACTTGAGGTAGAAGGTAGGAAAGATGTGGCTGACACAGCACACAGCACCCTGTGATGGTTAATTTTGTGTCAACTTGAGTGGGCCATGGAGTGACCACATATTTGGTTAAACATTTCTGGGTTTTTCTAGATGAGATTAACATTTGAACTGGTCAACTATGTAAAGTGGATTTTTGCTCTTCTCAATGTGGAAGGACCTTATCTGGTTTATTGGAAGCCTGAATAAAATAAAAGGCTGAGAAAAAAAAAAATCTCTGCCTGACTATTTTTAAGCTGGGGCATCATTCTTCTCCTGCCTTCAGACTCAGACTTATACTGGGACTTACACCAATGGCTCTCCTAGTTTTCTGACTGAGACTCGGATGGGACTTGCACCCAGTTTTCTTGCTTTCAAGCCTTCAGACTCAGATGGAACTGTACACTCAGCAGTTCCCGGTCCAGACTTCTCAACCTCCATAATTGTGTGAGCCAATTCCTGTAAATTACTATGTCTCTCAATCTTTCTTTCTGTACACACACGCACACACACACACCATATTGATTTGGTTTCTCTGGAGAACCCTGACTAATACATACCCCTTACCCCTACAAAAAAGAGGGGGTGGTACTGCTGACCTTGGTATAAGTCAAGAGAGTCATATGACTACCAAAACTTCAAGATTAATCTTGGGTCCAGAACAAGCAAGGCTTTAATCAGAATATACCCAGAGTTTCATGTTCAGTTCTGGTAACCCCAGTATAGGAGGAAAAAGGTCAAACAGGAGAAAGTCCAGAAGGAAAGGACCAAGGTAGATGATGCATCTAAAGTCATGCCATTGAAAAACAGTCAAAACAAAAATGAGGCTGTTACACTTGGAGAAGATTTCAGGGAAACATACAACAGCTGTCTTCAAATTCTTGAACTGTTATCAAAACGAAGAGGAATGATTCATTCAGTGGAACTCCACAAAACAGTGACAGAGAGTGGACATTTTAAGAAGACTTCAGCCTAATCTAAGGAAACACTTTCTAAAGATGGACTGGACTGAGATGGAAGTATAAGTTTTCTTCACTGAATCCATGTGACACCAAGTCCCGTGTGGTGTGAGGGTTTCCTGAGTAAGAGGGAGATTAGCATCAATTATCCTAAAGATGCTTTTTTACTTTATGAAATTGCTTTCTGTAGGGGAAATGATTGTTCTGTAGCCAAGCAAATAGTGTGATGAGATGGAATACTTACCCTACTTAATAGAAAACACTTTTCAAAGGATGTGTTCCTTTATAAGCAAACTGTTAACTTACTCATTTTTTGAAGTATGCCCCTTATGAAACTTTTAGCATTAATACTTTTTAGTTACTTTAGTTTAAATACCTTTATCTTTTGGAAAGTAACATAATGGATTTAAAAAAAAGATTTTATAATCTACATTTTTCATTAATTCAAGCAGATTTTTTCTTAATCATTCTGAATGAATCACACTTCTCTGAACATCTGAATGACATGTACTAAAGAAATATAATAATAATAATAACTTACTTTGGTTAAAAGTACTATGTGCTGGGCATGGTTTTAAGCATGAATTCACTCATTTACAAAGTTTTACTCCATCAGTCTTCACAGCAACTATATGAAGTAATTACAATTTTGATAAAATATTACTGATGAAAAAGCTGAACCACAGAGATGCTAAGTAATTTGTACTAGGACATATTGTCAGTAAGAAGCAAAGCAGGATTCTGGCTCCAGAATCTGCATTCTTTTTACCATATTATTTCTGTTTAACAACTTTCTGATTTTACAGCATTCCAGTTAGAAGACGAAGTAAACTTTGAAATCCCTGCGCATGGTTCTCAACATCCTGCTTTAGGGTAGCTTTGTAAAAAGTATCTAACTATGCTATGCTATGCTGTAAGAGAAAAGCAATTTTATTGTCTAGGTTCACACTTCCACAGAGACAGGTAGGCAGATTGAACACCTTTTTGTGTGTGAAGATTAAAAGAGATATTATATATAATCTCTCCTTTAAAGACCTGACAGGTAAAATAAATATCCCTGAGAAGTGGGAGATTTTCCCCCCCTCTCATTTGACAAATGCCATATGGTCTACTTAAAATTTTTTGATACTGTTCCTTGAGGGAAAAGTTACTCCTTGTAATCTGAGTTTCTGTTTGAAGATAAAGAATAATCACATTGAGAATGGCTTCCAAGTAGTTTCTCAAGTTTAAGTAGCCTCCTTGTGCCTGCAGTGGGGAGTTGCATTCCAATGCAATGTGTAACTGGGTATTTTTCATGTTGTGTAAAAGCATTCCATTGTATCTTTAATTTCTACATTATTGATATTAATGGTATGACTATGTTTTAGACACGGCCACCATGTCAAATGCACTTTCCACGAAGTGTCCAGTATTTTCACAAGCACAGTGAGCATCTATTATGCTCTTGCCTCAGAATAACAAGACACAGGACTTATTGTCTAGGCAGAAAGTTCTGGAACACAACATAAACACAGAGAATAAATAAAGGCAGGGGAAGAGAAGTCCTTCTACCTAACCACAAATTCAAGCATTCAAGAAAAGACCTGCACAATGAACAGTTCTGTGAATTATGAATGAAGCTTACCATATAACTTCTTGCTTCTTCCGTCTACAACAGATTTTTTTTTTTCCTCCTCTGGGCAACTGGGTTCATGATTAATCCTTTGCATCTCTTGGCCTTGTTGGATAGAAGAGAGTATTTTGGACCAGTAGTCTACTGTCATTTCTTTTTCCTGTAGTTAGAAAAACAAATTTACAATGTCTTAAAGTAATACATGATGCTGCAAGTTAGAAAAATGCAAGAAAAAAAGTGAAAATTATTTGTAACCTAGTATGCAGAGATTATTTCTATTAACAATTGAAAAGATGTGTCTAGCCTTTTTCATATATATATACTATGTATGTACTATGTATTACTATGTACATAACTACGTATATACTATGTATGCATTATTACTTAATAAGTAATAATAATAAGTAATAATAAGTAATAATTACATAGTACACAATAAGGTTAACAGGGTTATCCTACACTCATGTTTTTTCATATTGCTTTTAAAAATAATTTAATAATATTTGCACATTTTCCTGTGCTGTTGAAAAAGGGAAAATGAGTACAACAACTTTGGAAAAAGATCTGGCAGTTAATTATTAAACTACACATGCACATACCCTATGACTCAACAATTCCATCCTATGTATAAAGTCCAAGAGGAAATAAAACATTTATTCACAAAATACTTGTACAAGAATGTTATGTCAGCTTTATTTATTATAGTAAAAAATTGGAAGTAGCTCAAATATCCATCAACAGGTGAATGGATGAACAAATTGGTATATTCATACAATGGAATACTACTCAGCCACAACAACTCATGTCATTGCATAGGCTTGGTGCAAAAGTAGTTTTTGCCATTACTTTTAATATCCCAAACCATTGACAGATACAAAAGCATGAATAAATCTCCAAGGTATGGTGCTGGGTGAAAGAAACCAGAATTAAAAACAGTGCATGTTGTATAATTCCATTTATATGAAGTTCTAAACCAGAAAAATGGTTTCCTCTCAAGGTTGGGATAGGGTAAAGGCAATATTGACTAGAAAAGCATGCAAAAGAATTTTTCAGTGTTACAATATTCTATATTTTAATAAAAACTTGTGTGACACAGGTGCGTACATATGTCAGAATTCATGAAATGGTACATGTAAGACTTATGCATTTGACTGTATAAAAAGTTTTACCTAAAAAAGAGGAAACAGATAACGCATTTTAAGCCTCGGTTTCCTTATCAGTGAGACAAATAAAAAGTGTCATATTTGTAAAGCATAATGCCTTTATATACCATTGTTCCATAAGTGACAATAATCCTTCAAAGCCTGGACATTTCTTCAAAACAAAGGTTCAGTATATCTAATATATAAAAAGCTCACTGAGAGAAACCACTGAACTTCAATAGGGAAATGAGAAAAATAAATAAATTTAAAATTCTAAGAAGAAATGTACACAGCCAGAAACCATGAAATCATGTTCAAACTCATTATTAAAAAATTAAGCATCTACTAGGCTTTATTGAGCATCTACTAGGTTTATATGCATCATTTTAATTAATACATTTGATTAATAAACTTATAAACTATATTTAACCTCACTGGTAATCCAAAAATGAAAGTTAAATGAAAAAACTTACATTTTTGCCTAATAAAATAAAGGTTTTAAAAGTATAGTAATGCTGGAGAAAGTGTGATCGGATAAGCATTCCCAAATATACTCCGTGGGATATAATTTGTCACTACTTTTTGGGAAGTGTTTTTGCCATATGGATTAAGAGTTTAAAAAAAGGATATACCCTTTGAATTTGTAATTCCATTCTGGGATCTTTTCTAGGAAACGGTCAAAAGGTGTACAAAAATGCAAGTATAAAAATATCCAACCTAGCATCATTTATAATTGCAGAAAACTAAAAACAACCTGAAAATTCAATGTAAAAGGCTGACAAAATAATTTACATGATTTATCGGGAGTGCATCCACATATTGGAGTAGCAGGGACTTGTACATTTTCTTTCCTAGGATCCCTGATTTTCATCATGTTACCTCTCAGGATAACTGAGGGGTGTGAAAAGGGGAGAACGTTTCTGTTTCTTGTGCTACCATGGAGAAGAGTAGGGAAACAATTAGGACCAGAGTTACTCATTTTCTTCTAAGCATGTATGCATTTCTGAGGGATAGGAATTCCTCACAAAGACAAAAGACTATGGTTGGGCAAGCATGTTTTTATGTGCCTCCTTTCTCAAGATCTTTCTCCCTCTTTTCCTTGATCATTCCTCTTGTCTCTCCCTCTCCCATCTTTCTCCTTTACCAAGATCTCTGGGCACTGAATGAATCCTGGACATAGGACAAGAGTCTGGACTGTGTCTACATGAAGATAGTAGATGGGTTATTGCAAACGCCGTCAGGACCTCTTCTCTGTGTGCCTGCACCTCCCTGCACACCCGTCCTATCATCCCACTTACCACTCTATATTGCTCTACCTGTTTGTTTGCCTGCTTTTTTCATTAACTCCTGGAGGACAAGAATGATGCCTTATTCATCCCGATGACCCCAGAGTCAGCGTCCAATATATTAAATGGAGAGAGTGTATAAAATAATTGGTCAAGCATTCTGTGTTCAGATAGCCTGGGCTTTAATCCTAGCTTTGCCATTTCTTAGCTGTCTGACCTTGGGTATCATATTTCTCTGTACTTCACTTTCCTTATCTTTAAAGTGGGATTAATAAAAGCCACCAAATATATGGAGTTACAGTGACTATTACATGAGTTACAGTAAAACTCTTAGAACAATGCCTAGAAGATAAGTCCTCAATAAATGTTGGCTATTAATATTCACATATTTATAGCAATTTTAATAGAAAATTACTCTGAGATCAAATTAACTATACCTGATAATGAGTTCTAATCATTGGATATCAATAAGCTTGCCTTGGGTACACAGGAACCCATATTTATCTTTTCAGGTTCATGGTTCACTCCAATTGCTTGCTACAATGTCTGGTCAATAGTAGGTGCTCATTGAACGTTGAATGAATAGATACATGTATGTCTAGATAGCCATACATAGATAAGAAACATAATAAGGGAGATAGAAAAGGAAGAAAATCTGTGACTGCCACAGCAAAACTAATCCTCCATGTTTGGTGTGTTAATGATTATGAAAGATCTCTCATTTGAAATTGGATGGGTACACATCTTTTAGATGGAGGTCATGCGGCTTAATATTATGACATATGCACATATCTTAATGAGAAGAGCTGAGGGAATGGAGTCTAATCTGGACCTTACCATTTAGTAGCTCTGTGACCTGATATAAATTACCTAACTTCCCTGGTCCTCAGTTTTCTTCTTCATAGGTAGGGTTAAAAATTCCTACCTCTTGAAACATTTATGAGAGTTAAATATAATAAGGTATGTAGAGCCATTTCTACAACGTTGCAGTTATTGGTTTTATTTCAGTTTATGTTGGTGGTGAGACTCCTGGAATTCATTTTTCTGTCCAGTAAACAGTAATGGAAGCTAGTGGACATGAAGTTCTCACACAGAAGCAATGTGTAACTGACAACAGCGAGGTCATTCAAATCAGGTCAGTTATTGAATATCAACATGGAAAGAAAATTTGTTACATATGGACTCAATGGAAACGACACCCTAATTTTATGTCACGTTGATCCAAGAAGCCTGCCTGAGATTCTCTGCATGATGTCTTCTATAGGAACATGTATTTTTATTGTATTTCATTAATACAATCAAAAGGGTTCCCTTGAGTTGACTTATAGTAGGCTGTGATATCAAATTATCTGAAGTTAATACACAGGATACAAGTGGATGTTTTATCTTTTGGCTACGAGTCCAAGGCTACATTTTATTGAGAATACCAACAACTGGGTTGTTGCCTAGAATTGACTGGGTATTCGGAATGTCCAAGGTTGCAGAGAAGGGATCTCAGGATCAGACGCGCAGTTTTTGCATTCATCAAATATTTCTATAAGTACAGTGTCCCAAGCTCCACGTGAGTTGCAAAAGATAGTGCCAAAAATGAACAAAATACAGACAGATCTGGCCTGAAGGAATTCACGGTAGTGAGGAAGACGGATACAATTTTTATATGTAGTTTTACACATATATACATACATCTCTGTTCTAGCAGAGATATGTGGAAAGTTCTGTGAGGACACGGAAATGCAAACAATTAATTCATCCTGGGAGCATCACAGAGGAGGTGAGATTTTTAGTGGCTTTGAAGGACAAGTAGGGGTTCACCACAGAAACCGGAGAGGGACGGTCATTCCTCGATGAGAAAAGAGGACTGGTCAAAGTAGCATGGAGGAAACATCTGTCACATGGGTGGTCTGAGGTCCCAAGTGTGTGGAGGAGCAGCGAGAGGTAGACGAGGTTACATTGTTAAAAGACTTGGACTGGTAATTTTTTTGAAAATTAAAAAAATCGACTCTAACCTGACGTAAGTAATAAAGGTAATGCTTACTGCAAAATCTGAATTGCCTAAAGTGAAAGTTCGAGGCCTAGTTCTCCTCCTTTTTCCGGGCTCCAAATTCCACTGCCAGATAGAACAATGACTGATGATTTTTTTTTCAGGGATGCTTCCGCATATATAATACATATGAATGCATATATATGTGCATTCATACACACATTTTAAAAATAAAAATGCAATTATAGTATCAGTATTGTTTAATTACAACTTGCTTTTTTTTTTACCATGTATAATTATATTTTAGACATCATTTCATATATTTCTATCTTATTTTGAATGGCTGTATGGTATTCTATTATATTGCTATACCATAATTTAGCTAAAATGATGTTTAAAGTTCTTCTCAACTTATTACTCTGAAAATTTTCACTGGCTCTCTTAGCTCTCAGGTAAAGATGATAGTACGATAATGTTGATTACCATTTAAAATGCACTTTTGGATTAAAACAATCATTTTAGGAGTGGGGGGAACCTGTTCTTCCAGGCATCATCTCCTTAGAAATATCGTGATATTTGGTATGCCAAGGAATTAGTAGGACTTTTCTGTTAGTGGGGCTGTTGCAGAGGATGTAGCATTTTCAGCCAGATCTTGAAGCATCAGCAGAGGTTCATCAGGCAGGAAAGCTTAACTCTGTTCTGAAGAGAATGCTGCTGAACCAGATTCAGGCAGGACAGTGGCCATATTCTCATTTTAATCAGTCAATCAACAAACAAGTTTTGAATACCATCAGAGTGCACAGTAGGAAGCAGCACTGGGAACATGATTCTGGCCTTTGAATACCTTATAATCTGGTGGAGAAACAAGATTCACGAAGCAGTTAGTGAGATCTATTAAGCAGTAGGTAAATATTGTTGAATTATGTCCTACATAAACGTACCATAGGGACTGCTCAGAAGAATGATATGAGCCTGGGCTGGGATATTTGGGGCAGTGTCTCTGGGTAGCATGAGATGTGAGATGGACCTAGGAGGATGATAGGACTCCCATAAACAGGGTAGTCATGGGGGACTTTCCAGCCAAAACCAGTGTACAAAAAACCACGTGGTCCACTGATAGGACTATTCAACCTAGTTGTTTTGTTAAATAACCGGAAAGATCTAAATTTTCTGTCTGTGTTTTCAGACACAAAAGCATCCTATAGTTCTCTTTTGCTCATGAGTCACAGATTCCTCCTGGCAAGTAAAGAAAATAATGATTACTTACTATTAATATCATGAAAATAAGTTGCAGGGCTCTGATATGGTTGATCTTTATGCCTCACCCTTCTTATTTTCAGACATATCATCACCCTTATTTCTGGGGTTGCTGGAGGGCTTTGATTCACAACTGCTTCCCAAACCAGAGTAAGACATTATGCTTGACTTTCAGATGCTTTGACCATAATCAGAAACCAGCCCAAGATTAATTCAAGAAGAACTGCCTAAACTGGATATGATGCTGACATAAATTCTTGTCCATTGGAAAACTGGTTCATATATCACTTAGCATATCCCTTTTCACCTAACTTTACTCCAAGTTTTTTCAGTGTTGCTTTCCCAGGAGATACCGCAGTCCTCCATGGGATTTGCCTAAGTGTGTTATAGAGATCCTCCTTTCTACCAGCATTGTGGGAAACTGAGCAGGTTTTAAAATCTAAGTGAACGAAAGATGTGGGAGAAGGAAGATTGTCCTGGGAATTAGAAGACCTGATTTTTATCCTGGATCTGCCATTTAATTTGCTTTATAATCTTGGATGAGTTACGTCACTCATGTGAAGGGACTAATTTTGCAAAAGTAAGAAATATTGTTCATTTAGGTAGAATAATGTATCTCGCTCTAAGGTTTTCTCAGGAAAACAAGGTTAAACTAATTCAGGTGTTCTTATCCTAGGGAATTATGGATGAACGTGAGGGAATTCTTAACCTTCTTCAATTTTGGCACATGTATGTATATTTCTGGGGCAAGACTCCACAGGTTTTGCGAGTTCAATCCACGAAGTGTTCATGGCTTACTAAAAGTTAATTGCCTCTGGATGACAGAAACTCTAAAACTTCTCAAGTCTGAAAATGTTATCATGCATTGATTTTCTATCTTTGTAGTAAGTCTTATAGAGGAAATATTACAGAAAGAAGAATTGGCACAAATCCCTTTAAATTATACTTTCTTCACTTTAATCTGAGGCTAACTCTGTATTATGGAGAAACACTTTTTATTACAGTAGAGAATTCTTAGAGGCCCAAAGTCCTGTAACTTTTATTATATTTAACTTGGAGTTGTTTGTGTGCCTACAGTATTGTTCCCTGAATTAACACAGTTCACTCTAAATGACTTTGAAGATAAAACATAGGGCATTTGACCCAAAAGTGTTCCTCAGGGTCCTCTAAGCTCTAACCCTGGATTAAGAGGTTAGGTACTCCAAGGGAAAACATTTGCTTACTACTTTACCTTACTTCCCTGTAAAAATGTCTTTTCTAAGTTGTTATTTACTCTTACTTGCTTAGTGTTTACCCTTTTTAGTGGGCCACTATGAAGCCTGTACATTTAAACAAAGTTTCTGTGTCTTCCATAGGGGCAAAGTGAAGACATTGTCCAATATGTTACCTAAGGTCCCTTACAGTCAATAAGATTCACTTTTAATTTAATATCAGGGAAAAAGTGTTTTTGAAAGAGAAATTTTTATTCTTTCTATTAAAAATGACAATATGTACTTCATTTCCCCTTTGCTTCCTCTGCCAGGACTTTCAGAGCTAAAGTCCATGCTCAAATGTAATTTGCAAGAGCTTATTCATTATAAAAGTTTGGGCACATCTATGTTTTCCTATATTTACTCCAATATGACTTAATTTTTTTGATTATAAGAGAATACATTTTCACTGAAGAGGAAGTTTCAGAAAAAGTGAGAGTCATGAGTTGTCTGATCATCAGGAATAATACTTAGTTACACTCCAGTCTTCCAGTGTTTCTTTTATGCATAGATATACTTCTCATAATGTTGGAATCGAGTTGTCCATACCTTTATACAAACCCCTGTTTCATTTAATAACATCATGGAAATCTTATATTTATATGAATTTTTTAAGGGCATGAATTTTGATGATGGTTTGGTATTCTACCATAAAGATGTACCATTATTTTAAATAATGCTGAGGTTGATAGCTTTATACCTGAATGTTTGTTTTCACTCTTGACTATTTACTTAGTATAAATATCTAGAAGAGAAATTACTAAACTTATTTTAAAGACTTTATATACTGAGAAGTTTCTTTCTATAAATGTTGCAACAATCTATACTCCACACTAACAGTGTTTAACAGGGGCTGTTCCTCATACCATTGTCAAACCTGAGCAGCATTTTTTTCTTCTAGTCTAATTTACCTAGCAGAAAACAAGTACATATCATTGTTTGCATTTATGTTTCTTTAGTTTTAATGTGGTTTAATAATGTAAAAGTTTATTAACCATTTTGGCAGTTTCTATGTATGAATTGCCTATTCCTATCTTTTGCCCTTTTTTCTACTAAGGTATCTGACTTTTTTCATATTGTTTTGCAAAAGTTCTTTATATATAAAGAATATTACGTATTTGCCTTCTAGCTTGCATATATTTCTCCCATTTTTGGTTGCCTTTCCATTGCTATAAGCAGCATAGAGTACAGTGATCATAAATAAAGACACTAGAGACTCTCTGGGATCATAGAACAATAGCTGTGTATCCTTAGGTAGATTACTTAATATCTTTGTTCATGTCTTTCCTTATCTATAGTTCTATCTTCCCAATAAGTACTATACTTGGAATAATGCCTGGCGTATCATGTGCACTCAATTAATATTAACCAGTTTTATTAATCAGAATTTTATTTTCAAATATCCTGTGTTATATTGTGCTAAAATTTTAATAGTTGTTATATTTTTAGGGAATGTTAGGAGTGGAAGAATTGAAAGAACCTAAAGAATACCTGTGTCAATGTCATTAGCACTTCATGACAGCTTTGTAAAGAACAAAGAATACTTCTATTGCAGGTTTGATTTACATCCAAAATAAATGTGGGTGCATAGAAAGTGAGGTAACAATATACTTGGAATGTGCTGGTCATCAAACACATAGGTTGTTGCACTTATTTAATTGTTCCATTTTAAATGACAGATCATGTTCCAATGACCTTTTTCTATGAGGATCTTAGGATGCCCCACAGGTCTTTAATTTAAGCCTCATCTTTTCCATCCAGGAACTAATCCAAGTGGGTCTCTCACTTAAAGGGGAAGAAAATGAGGAGCTGCCAGTCAGCCATCAACCGTGAAAAAGCTCGGGATAATTTCACTTGAGATCGGAGACCCCACCAGCTGAAAATAAAACAAATTATTTCCAAATCTGGTTTTGAAATGAAGAGTGAAGAGCCTACAATTTGAAAATAATCACATCCACTGTATCTTCATCCTCCAGATGAGGACTCTCTTACATTTTAGTTAGTCAGTGTGTAATGTTTCTTTTATTTCTGTTCTCAAAGTCTTGACATCACTAAAAATAAATGACTCAATTACACTTGTGCATAAGCAGCTGGAAAACTACCGACATGTTCCCAATGTCTAAACTGTGTAAACAGAGACACCAGAGGCAGAGTGGGGGGTGGGGAGGAAAGAAAAAAAGGAAAAGAAAGTAAAGAAAGCAAAATAATTTTGAAAATAAAATTATGCAAAAGCAGCTTCCAGGGAAGAGAGTATGATGTTTATCCCGTTTCTTTGTTCCTGGTGGCACACTGCAGTCCATACACCCCTGGGTCCCGGAAGCAAACCAGGTGGAAAAAAGGATCAAGAAACTTTATAAACACCTTTCAAATCAACGTGCTCGGCCAATACACATTCCATTGCTCATCATGGGAAAATGTTGGCAGCTGTCTCTAGTCAGATGCCCCAGGGTTTTGGGGGCCTCAATCTAGAACTTGAGGACTAATAGGGAAAATGGAAACAGAATCCTGGCTGGTCTGCAACCCCAAAATACAACCACAAACCCCCTCAATTTCCAAAGACCCATCTTTTGTGGTGGCTCTTAGCTCAGAATGCACAATTACAAAAATGAAATGTTCCAAATGTCCTATACACCCACAACATTCTTTCTTTTATTTACTGTCTCGGGTAGAAGAATATACTTTATCTCCTCGTGTCCTTATGCCAGGAAAGCAAAGCAGGTTTGGCCAGCAGAAAACTTGATCATCTTTATTCCTTCCTTCATGTTACCAGGAGATGAAGGAAAAGGTCACAGCAGCTGTGCAGCTCAGCTGATTCACCCTGGGTCGGGCTACATGTTATCTACACTTTTCAAGGGGAGAACCTTGCTCGCAATAAAAGTAGGTCATCAGGCAGTGAAAAGAGAATGTGACTTAGCCAAAGAAATGAGAAGGAAGGGGTGGGTCAAACCCAGGGCCTTGGTGCTTCTGAAACGTTGACCAGAGAGGGCAAGATGAGCATTGCTGTGTGACCTCTCTCTCCATCTCTTGCTCTCCCAGTCTCCTTTTTGCTCTCATTTTAACTAATACATGAAGTGCCTGGAGAAGCCAAGGAATCTATGGAGGGACCCTGCAAGGACAGTGACAAAGAGCTTTCTTTTTTTTCCACACAAAGTCAGGCCAAAGGAGGGCGGTTTAAATTGCTTCCAGCAGGACTTAGGTTCAGCATGAAGAAAATATCTCTGAGCGAGATGAGCCTCTGGAATGCATTACTAAGGGAGATGATGGAATCCACTTCAGAGATCTCTGAGGACACGGTGGAATGCTAATCTTTCCTTAATGGCTAATATTTTGGTGTAGAGGAGGAGACATGGAGGAACTTTCAAGTTCCTTTCACTCCTGAGATTTGAATGTACACTGGCAGAAGAATGAAATATCAGTTGTCCTGTGACATCTGCAACATCCAAACCCTGCTTCTTCTGGGACACCTGAGGCCCTTTGGGTACCTTCCCCCCACCCCCCTCCATTGCCCTCACATCCACCTCTGACACTGGTGATTAGGTTTAGTGATCTTGTGGGGTGAGTGGGTGGGCAGGTGGAGGTTACGGGATGGAGAAGAATCATATATATATATATATATATATATAAAAAAAACACACAAGAATAACAAGTACCAGATAGTGAGTTCAGGCCAAGATTTTTAGGAAGTGCTGAAATTTAAGCGGGGGAAATGACAATAATCTATGAAATATTCGAAGAGCTAGGAACTATGCCAGAAGTAGAAAACAGAGCCAAGGCCCCCAAGCTGGGTAGGAGGAAGATAAAAGCAGAGTATATGAGAGAACCGGATTTTTTACTTATGGGACCCTCGAGACTCACAGTGTCAAGACAGGTAAGTCAAAAGAGTTGTGAAGGGAGGCCAGGCACAGTGGCTCACACTTGTAATCCTAGTACTTTGGGAGGCTAAGGCGGGAGGATCACCTGAGGTCAGGAGTTTGAGACCAGCCTGGCTAACAAGGTGAAACTCTATTTCTACTAAAAATACAAAAAAAATAGCTGGGTGTGGTGGCGTGCCTATAATCCCAGCTACTTGGGAGGCCGAGGCAGGAGAATTGTTTGAACCCAGGAGGTGGAGTTTGCAGTGAACCGAGATTGCGCCACTGCACTCCAGCTTGGACAACAAGAACAAAATTCTATCTCAAAAATAAAAAATAAAAAATAAAAGAGTTGCCAAGGGGGTAAATGAATGAATAAAAAAAATTCGTAAGATTTGTTATTAATATAATTTAACATTCTAGAATTTATAAATGAATATAAGATTGACTTCAAGGGTGTCTTTTTGTGAATTATATCACTCTTAGACCCATGTGCTTTCTCTAGTGAAAGCTAGTGGGTGGAGAATTGGGATAAACTTACATTTGCTCTTGAAGGTGTTTCATACAGGTGAATGGGGTCACATGTTTGAGAGTCATAGGGTGGTACTCATCTGCAGGTGAATATGACTCTGAAGATCATCTTCTGGAGAGTAGACGATTGAATGAGTTGGTCAGGCCACTTGAAGGTCCATACCTTAGTGTTAAGACATCCTCATTGGTGCATCTTCATTGTGACAATATTTTCCTATGCAGAGGGTCAACACTTGCTTCCTTTACTTTTTTTCTCCAGAGTAACTTTATTACATAAGCATGCTCCTTTCTATTGACTCATTTGGTAGAAACAACCAATGTATTTATATGCCAGGACATGGGCTACAGATTTTACTTCCGTAGAGAGTCATCAACACATTTCTTTCAGTTTGAGAGTTTTGAGCTAACAAGCAAAGGTAACCCTTTTTTTCATGCTTCACAGTGACATTCATTCCACGCTGTCTTTTATACCATGAACTAGGCTGTGGAATATAGAGTCAAAGATGCCTAAGACAAGGTTCTTGCCCTCAAAGCAATCCATTCAGGGATATCCATTAGTTTGCATCAGGCTTCTGTGTCATGGAACCCACACAGAGAGGAGGAAAGGGATGAAGCCACCAATGATGAGCGCCGTGACTCCTGGCATCACATTTTGTTTGACTAAGAACGCTGATTAATGAGAGAATGTAATCAAGGAAGGTTAGCAGAAGTCATAGTCTTTGGAGAAGATTGCTTAACATACAATCCATTTGCTCTTCCCACAGGATAGAATGGTAAAGACAGCCGAGTTACAAAATTTTAATAGGAATACCTGAAACTCCTTTATTCTCTAAGATGAAGAACAAGGAGAATTAAACTAGTTAGAAACCACAGCAATCAAGGTGCTCCAATCCTCTAGACAAATATTTAACACTTCGGTTCTCCTCCTTGATGCCTCTCATCAGAATATTTTTAAAGCAAGAGGTCCTGAGATTTCTCTGCTCCCTGGGGGTGAGTGGGGTGATTTTTATTGTTGAATGTCAGGGATGATGCTAATCACCCAGATCTGGGAGTTGTTGGACTGGTGGGAATCGTCTGAATCTTGCCACTGACTTTTCTAGGAAGGAATTTTGGCCTTGATGATTTTGGCTGTAAAAAGTTGGTAAGATAACCTTCCCCTCCCTCCTCCCATTTTCATCTCCTCTGGGGCAGAGGAAAACCCCAGACACCAGCCTTCTGGTAACATAAGAAGGTTCCCATAAGAATGGACTATAAATTATAATAAGCACGGCTCTTCTCTTTCTCTTCCCCTTTGTTTCACTCCCCGAGCAATATTGTAAGAGTCTACACAATCTCATAAGGGACTTGGCTGGCAATCAGTTGAAGATACTATTCCTTTGGCAGCATTTCCAAGTAACTAGACTAATGTATTCCTTTTTGCTTAGTTTCTGCAAAATTGCATTATGGTTCTTTGCAACTAGGGACTGGAAGAAGAAACCAAAGCATAGAGAAAGCTGGGGCACAAACTGACAAAGCCACTCAACCAAGCAGTGTGATTTCACCAGCTTTAAGTCACAGGGCTGTACACGTGCAGTAGAATTGCTCTTTTTGGGGGTGTGTGGCTTCCTGAGATCCAGAGTCTCTGGTTGACCAAGAAGCAGCTGGGGCTGTGATGAGTCTCTACGGAGGTAAAATCTCTGGGCCGAGTTCGTTGTCTTTGTGTGGCACGTCCTCCTTTAACTTTGTCTTTGATCTTGCTGAATCTGGCTGCATTTGAGACTGGATGATATGCTTTGCACAAATGTTTCTGGAAACAAAGACCACTGACTAGCTTGCCCAAGTAAACCAGAGAAACAATACTAATTGGGAAAGCCTTTTCCTGCTTATCTTGGAGCCATATGAAATGAACTTTCTTAACTCCAACACTAGCTACCTGTGTGACCTAGGGCAAATTGTTAGCTTCTCTGCCTTATTCTCCCTATTCCTCATTTTTAAGGGGATTGGGGGAGGCAAATACTCTCTCTACTATTTTGTTTCTCACTTAGAATGAGCCTGTGAAACAAAGCTTTAGTTTCTCTAGATTACATTATTGGTAGATGAAAACATTTTTTAACCCCATCTCCTGAAAAACAAAAAAGTACGTACAGTATTATCAAACCCTAATTGGGGTTTCTAATAATTATCTTAAATTTGTTTTATATAAAGTGAAACAAATTCAAACCAAATACATGATCAGCATGAAATAAGTAAAATTTTAGCCTGGCCTAGCATAATAATTGCAATGAAATAGAACAGCCTGGATGAAATGGAGGCCAAATCTACAGATGCTCTAAGAAAGTTCAGTCTCACACAAAGAAAGCAAGGTCCAAAGAATATGCATGTCCAATTCTCACTTTTTAAAATTTTTTTTTTTAATTTTTAATTTTTGTGGGTACATATTAGGTATATATATATTTTGGGGGTACATGAGATGTTCTGATTCAAGCATGCAATGTGTAATAATCACATCATGGAAGATGGGGTATCTATTTCAGCAAGCATTTATCCTTCGTGTTACAAACGTCATGGTCTTTTTTAAACCTTCCCTGCCTGTCCCATGTACTAGATGGCTCACAAGTGGACATCTTTCACTTAGGTCTACAGTTTTAGTTCTCACCACTTACCCTCAATTATTCATTGATTTGTGCTCTGTTTTGCTGTGGATCCATCCTGTTACTAACCTCAGTGATTATTCACTTGTTCCTGTATTTACTCTGCCCTTTGGATTTGATGGTAGGTACCGTGGTCCCAGCAGGACTTCCATAAGATTTCATTTCATGCAGATACGCTACTTTAGGTGTCCCTGCTTGAAACTGGCCTTGGACTCTATTCATGTGAGCTCTGCTACTCTGGGCATGATGCTTAACAAGTTTTAGCTGGCTTCCTTGAGTAGCTCTTGAACATGATAATCAGTATTAGGTAAAATAGGAGCAGTTAGAATCAGAGGTCTAAGAAGATTTTAACGGAGTTTCTGATGGATGAGCATGGAACACAGGCATAGGTGATATTCCAAAATCTAGGTGTGCAGTAGGAATCAATGATGGATGTCAAGTATCTACTGGAAAGAGTTCAAGGTTTGGCTCTCATTCCTGATGGGGATGAGGGTTCTGTATTAGTCTATTCTCACACTGCAGATAAAGACATACTAGAGACTGGGTAATTTATAAAGGAAAGAGGTTTAATTAACTCACAGTTCAGCATGGCTGGGGAAGCCTCAGGAAACTTACAATCATGGTGGAAGGGGAATCAAATACCTCCTTTTTCATATGGCAGCAATAAGGAGAAGTGCTGAGCAAAGAGGGAAATGCGGCTTATAAAACCATCAGATCTTGTGAGAACTCACTCACTATCACAAGAACAGCATGAAAGTAACCATCCCCATGATTCAGTTACCTCTCACCAGGTCCCTCCTACAACACATGGGAATTATGGGAACTACAATTCAAGATGAGACTTGGGTGGGGACACATCCAAACTATATCAGGTCTAACAAGGTTAAGGTTCTAATGGCTCCAGGGATCCTGTTAGCCCATAATAGTAACACCTATTAGAAAACATTAACATGTCAGCATCTGTACTTACAGGACCATAATAGTTGCATTTCAGATAATGAATCTTTGCCACTGTGAGACATTCTTTGGGCAGTTTGTAATCTGTGAAGGAATGCAATCATGATCCTTAGTCTGTGGCTTGGTGCCTACTGGGGCTGGATCTTTCTACCTGGCCTTTCCCTGCAAGTGGCAAACCCAACCCACTTGGCCCAAAGAAATCATATTAACAAGGTCTTGGACATTTCAATGTTTTCAAACTTGGTGGGCCAGGTCATCTACATGCAGTCAAGGTTTCTGTGTGAAGCAGCCAACAGAAGGTTTGTTGTTGAGAAGAGAGGAGTTGAGTAATAGGTGAGTATGTGAGGACAGCATGGGGGCATGGGAAAGTAAGTGGGAAGGAGTCCAGTGCAAGTCAGGAATGAGTGAGGGGAGATGGCACTTCTTGGAAACTCAGTAAGTATGTGGGGATGCATGCATGAATAAACCACTCTTTCCAATTTTCCCCAGACTTAGGATGAAGGATTAAGGCTGAAGATCAGTTATTCACACTGAATTCCAGGTTATGGTTGAACTATCAATGGAGATGACTCAATGTTTAGTCCTAAGGTGAGAGGCTACTGCTGCATTGTACCTCTGACCTCAGTTCAAGTTGGTCTTTGGGTGTTGAGTTGTGGGAAGAAAAAGATGTGAGTGGCGGGCTGGAGAGGGCTTTTCAGGGCAATGTTTTTCAGTGCCAGCCCATTTCTGGCAAAAGTATTACTCTCTAGGCAAGTGTCTATTTGCTATGTTGATCCAACACAACATTAACTTCTGAAACAGTTGCATTCGTTTTGCCAATTTTCCAAGTTTAAAACAGGAATGGAGTTAATAAAGTAACAGGCATTTTGGATGGTGAAACTCTAATTTTAAAATGCCCACATGTGTATAATTTTCCACTTTCTTTCTAAATTCCTAATGCTGGAAGGAGTCTTAGAAACCCAAACCTCTTGTTTATAGATGAGAAAACTTAGGTCATGAGAAGTAGACGATTTGCTCAAGGCCACACAGCTAGCTAGGGAAAAGCCAGGGTCAGAATCCAAGATCTGAGGCTTCTGGAAAGTGCCTTTTCTATCCCAATCTTCTAATTTATGAATGGAGACCATTGAGGGTATTTGAGATGCTGCTACAGTATCAAAGGCAACTGGATCCATGTAAAATCATGGTCATCTTTTCAGGGAAGTTTCCAAAAGGTTTGATAAAGCAGTTGGGAGGATCTATCATCATCTGATATTTTACTTTATATTAGCTGTTTTATGCTATGATATTATTTGTCATCATAAGCTGATTCATTCATGTGTTTGTTTTACAAATACTTATGAGAGTTGGCCATGGACCAGCACCATTGTAGAGATGAGGTACTAGTGAGAGAAGATAATAGTGGTGAATGAGGCATCCTAAAACCTTGCCCTCGTGGACCCTTCAGCTTAGTAAAGGATTTGGGTGACTGTTTTGTAAGTCCTGCTTCATTTTACCTATCCAAAGTCCTCTGTTGAACTGTATCTTTACCCAGCCTCCTGTTATGACACTGTATTTGATAAAGACAAACTTTAAGAGGCTGAAACACAACTGGTTCCAAATTTAACCCTTAGTCAAATATTTCGTGGTGAAGCTGCTGTACTATCTCTGAAAACAAAGCAAGAGGAGGTTGAAAAGCCTTAAATGTCAGGAAAGTACAGGAGCTACCTAAAGCAGGAGAGTGATTTATTCAAGGCTTCATAGGTAGGTAAAGTCAGGAAGAGAAGTGGGTTCCTAAACTTATTTTTTTTTTGTTTTTGCTCTGTTACAAAAATGTATTCCTCCAACATTTAAACAATATTCTCAAAATTCAATAACACTTCTAAAAACTTAGAGTATTCCTAACACAGTAGGAAAGCCTACTGAAAGGACCACCATGTCACTTGTTCACATGGAGTGCATTCATTCCTTGTTATCACCCAAGTCCCTGACAAATTGTCCTGTACAAATAGACACTCAATATACAAGTTTAGTGAACCAATGGATGAATGTTATGAGGAATGATATAAGATATTAATTTACATTATTCACTCATAGACATCTACGGAGCACAGTGTGGAAATTTCCTGCAGACTCATTACGCTCCTAGCAGAACTTTGTGTAGGGTTTTTGAAAATTCTGTTCAATTCCATAGGAAAGGGAATTAAAAGCTATTTCTATGTACTCCTCTCCTCTCAGGTGAAACTCAAAATGGGTTTTTGATATAAAGTGCTAGGCTGGTCTCCAGAATATTATGAGTCCCTTTAAATGGACTTTTACCTTCTGAAGGGAGCATGGGAAGAGGGAGATAAAATATCTCCTCTTAAACTCTCATCATTCTGGGAGAAACAGAAGGTTATTTGAAGGAAATGGAGAAATAGTAAAAATGAACTACATTAGTATATTACTATATACAAAACACCTTCCTATCTGCTATCTCATTTAATACTTAAAACAATTGTGTAGGTGCCATTATTATTCCCATATTACAGATGAAGACACTGAGGCATAACAGTATAAGCCTGGAAATGGTAGCACCTGCACTCAAAGAGCATTCTTCTGACTTTAGAACTGGTGCTTTTCAAGTACCTCACCCTTTCTTTGTAAACCTGGTAATATCACAACCACCCGCATGCGTACAGGTTTTCATCTGTGAATCACGAAGCAGGAGGGTTTGTGGCAAACCTGTCTTGAAGATGATGGATGCTGTACATTGGTGCACACTCCCTATTTTAGTTGACAGCATCACCTTGCGGATGAAAATACATCTGGTGTATGTTTTTATTTGTAAATACATGTTTACTCTGTTGATTAGGGATAATGAGCCAAGCTCTCATGCTGTCAGTCAGAATTGTTTGGAGATCGAAACTTCTTTTCCAGAGTTTACTTTTTTTAGTAATCAACTATTAAAATGATCAAATAGTAACATTTACCTGACAAACAAACAGAATGAGAGCTGGTTTGTTGCTGGTCATACTGGTTAAAACTTACAGCAATTTTAGTTTCTTAATTAATATTTTTTCAATAGTGGGAATTAGAATTTATAGCATTTGTGGCTTTGTGGCGAGAAATCAAAGGGCAAAGTGAAATAGTAGCAGCTTAGCAGAATCTCACTGTCTAAAACAAAAGAAGGGTAGGGCCTCAAGTCCGAAGAGCCTGAGGTTCTGCCATTCTAACTTTGAGTAATTTTAAACTCTCTTAGCCTTAGTTTCTCCATCTCTAACATAGAGCAATGCCAAGCTTGTGAGAGGATCATCAAATGCCTGGCAATCTGGGTCCTTATATTTAAGATTTTAAGGGAAAGAGTCTCTGCAGTTAATGACAAGGAATGAAAACCACAAGACAATCATCCATCCAAGTGCACGCAGACAGTCTGTGCCACTCACTCAAAAGATCTAGACACATTTTAGCAGGAATCTCAGCCGATTTAGGTTCTTTTGCTGCTATAGATTTTTGGTAGACAAATAGGTTTTAAAAAATATTTTTTGTTATAGTGGAAAAAACATTGAAAAATAAAAAACACCCTGAATTTTCCTCAACGATTTCTTAAATGACAACATAAAGTTGACAACGGATTTAACAATAAGGGCAATTTATCCTAATTGCTCCGGAAGTGATTATTTAATAGGAAATTTAGCAACCTGTATTATGTTACATGCAATATCCTGATTAAATGTTTCCTTCAGAAGTTCTATTGGGAAAAGTTTTGTGTTTTTTTTTTCAGTTCCTTTTTTTTTTTTTTTCTTGTAAGGGAAAGCCTTCTTGGGCAATCTATGAACAGTCAGAATGGATTTTAAGTAATGTCTCATATTATTCATAGAGTCTGGAAAAAGCCGGCCTACTTCACTCTATCTCACCAGCTTTTTTTGCAGACTGCTCCCTGCCAACCTCCCTCACCGTACACCCTTCCCTCCTCCCCAGCCCAACCCTCACAGCTGAAAGTCTTGAGGGCAAACTTTCAGTTTAAATTTCCCAGCTTTTTGTCAGTTTATGTCAAAGCCCTAGCCACCTCTCCCACTGACTGCAGTGGCTTTGTTTTTTCTTCCCCTCCATTTGCTACTTGTTAGCCTCCGTGTACTGTGTCGGCACACTTACAGTAGGCAGAGCGCTGATGACAGATGGCGGTGGGGGGGGGGGGGGGGGGGGGGGGGGGGGGGGGGAGGGGGGCTGCAATGGCACGATGCCAAGGGATATGCCTCACCACGGGAATGAGCCGCCCAGAAGCTCTCCTTGAAGCCTTGTCCGCTTGGTTTGGTTCTGTGGGCGTGTTTGTATATGCCGGTGCACACGTGGCATGTTTTGTTGTTGTTGTTGTTGTTGCGGTTGTTTTTGTTGTTGTTTGGGCCAGTGACAACAGAGGCCTCGCTGGCTGGCTGCAGCTTTCCACTCTTGGCAGTTTCCAGACTCCCAGACAGGAAATTCTCCCAACGATTGCAGCTGTGAATTGGCCCATTTTTCTGGAAAGAGGATAAAGAAAAGAGTTTTGTGGGATTCTTTGCTTTTCTCGCACAAGCAGGGACGCGTTGAATACAAACAGGAAAACGCGAAGGAGATCAAGGGGTGGGAGGGAAGAAGGAGGGATGGGAGTCATCAGAAATCAGATGAAATTCTGTACTAGTTTCAGGCAAATGTTTGAGACACGCAAATGCAATCGCCTGGGAGCATATGCAGTGCTGTTCTCTCGAACCAGGTGCCAGGCTGCCCTAATGGTGAAACTGCCCTGGGCCCTTATGGGGTTTTAGCAATTCGAACCCCTTTGACAGCCAAGAGGCACTCACTTTCATTCATTCCTTCAATAAATGTTTGAGAGCCGGCTCTGTGACTGGCAGTTTGCTGTGAGGCCAGGGTACACGGGCAGGGAGGGGGAATGAGAAACAAGATCTATCCCTTAGGGAACTAATAATCAGATAGACAAAAAGAAAGGAAGTAAACACACATCACAGTCACACACTCTTGTTAGTGTTCTCCATGCAATTTAATAGGCTACTGTGGCAGAGAAGGAGGAGGATGATATGATGATGAGATGATGATAATTATCACAACTTTTAATGGGCAGTTCTTATGTGCCAAGCACTGTTCTAAAGGCATTTCTCACTTAAACCTCATAAGAACTATGCAGTAAATACTATGAAAACAAGCATTTGGGGGCAGTCAGGAAGGACCTCACTAAGGAAGTGAAATCTGAGCTGAGGTATGAGAGATGCAAAGGAGTCAGCAGCCATTTGAAGAGCCAGGGGAAAGGAACAGCAAGTACAAAGGTCCTGAGGTACGGAAGAGCTTAAGGGTATTCACATCACTGAGAAAAGAGCTATAGGACAGGGGTGTAGAAAGTAATATAGTAGGGAGAAGAAGTTGGGGATATTGGAATGGTGTGAGATAAATTTGAAGAAATAGGCAGGGTTCCAGTCATACAAAGCCTTGTAAGGAACGTGTTCAGGTCAGGGATATGGGAATAGGAAGCCATTGGAGGACTTTGAGCTGGAAGGGGACATGAGTAAAATTACATTTTAAAAAAATTCTCCCTTTCCATTGGGGAGAATGGAATGGATTTGACTGGACAAGTATGGAAGTTGGAGTATAGGAGGCTATTACTGATAAGAATTGATGATGGTATGAATTACAATAATGGCTGAGGACATGGAGAAGTAGAGGGATTAGGTCTCTATGTTGGGGGTGGACCCAAAAGGAAGTGCCCATCAACTGGATGCAGGCACTCTGGCTCCTGCCCCTGGATGGCAAATGGTGCCATTCTCTGAGAAACAAAGTGCTGATGATGGACCAGGGGCTCCTTCCTTAGCACACACAGCAAGTGCATACCGCATTGTACACTGGAAAGAGTAGTGTCCAGAGAGGAAAACTAAGGCCTGCAGATGAGGAGGAAATACCATCCACTGAGATGAATAAAGATCATATCATATCAGGAAAGAAAATAATTTCCCAAGGTTTGTGAAGTGAGGTTCTACACTTTAGCTTCTCTCCTTTGTCTTACTTGATCTTTCCTATAGTACTGCGATGTAATTATGAGGATCTCAATTTTATAGATGGAGGAAATAAGACCCACAGGAATGAACTGACTTCTTGTGGACACACAGCTAGTAATCCTAGTTATGTGATCTCAGCTCACTGCAACCTCCACCTCCTGGGTTCAAGCAATTCTCCTGCCTCAGCCTCCCCAGTAGCTGGGATTACAGGCACATGCCACCACGCCCAGCTAATTTTTGTATTTTTAGTAGAGACGGGATTTCACTGTGTTGGCCAGGCTGTTCTTGAACTCCTGACCTCGTGATCCACCCACCTCAGCCTCTCAAAGTGCTAGGATTACAGACATGAGCCACCAAACCTGGCGTTATTGCTAATATTAATTGAAAGCTTGTGTTGCACCAAACGCCGTTCTATGTACTTAACACATACTGAGTCTTCATAATAATGTAAGGTAGGTTCTACTCTTATTCCATTTTGCAGAGGGAAAATTGAAATATATAAAGTTTAAACAACTTGTTCAAAGTTATAAAAACAGAACTGTGTTTAAAACCTGGGAGTTCAGTTCCCTGATCTGAGCTCTTAACCACCATACTATACTAAGCATACTTAAATGAGGACTCTGAATTTAAAACCTCTTTAGACTCTAAAATATCTCCTTAATGCTACTTTTGATTATTACTCTTCCCCTGCAGTGGATTTGTGTATTTGGGGCATTTTCAGCATTGTCTTAGGCAGCTGGATACTCACTTCTCAAATATTTGCCTGCAAAGGCTATACAGCGCTGTGACACGACAACTGAAGAAAGACTACACTCCGAAGTGATGTAACTTGTAGGCAGCTCTGTGGAGCAATGGATGGTGCATTGGAGTTCTAGTGGTGAAGTGATGTAGCTTTCAATCCCGTTTTATAATAAGAAAAGAAAAAAAAAATAGAACCTATATAATAGTTTGGTCTACATATAACTTATTTATTGGATTTTTTTTTTCTTTTCTGAGTTGATACATATGTCATGGAATGCCCCTTTTATTTTCTTGAAAGTCCTAGAGCCAAGTAGGTAGGCAGAAAGGCACCCTATCTGTTATCAATTAACTGATATCATTATTTCAGTTTCATTTTCATATCTCTTAAAATATGACCTGTATATACAACAAAGACAAAATAATTCGACCAAAAACAATCCGCATGTGTACCCCAACAAGGTCCTATAGATCATCTGGGCAACATCTTGAATGTACTTCATGTCACATTTATTCATTGAGGGCATGATAGGAGAGAGATTATTTTAACTTTAATTTGTTCATATGTATCTCATCAAGGTTTTTTTTGGCTCAAGTTACACCAGCAGTCAGAAAGCAAAGATGAACACGCATTCTGGCATTGCACAAGCTTTCAGTAAGCTGCTCAGTTCCTGAGTAGGTTTGAAACAAGCACAGGCTTTTGTTTGCTGTTTGGTTTTGTTTAAGGTAATGGTTAGATAAATAACCATAGGACCGGGTCTTCATTCTGAAATGCTCTAAATTGATATCTCATACTCAGATGGTGGCGAACAGCTGCCTCGCCAGGTTAGTTGTTCCGAAGATGAAGTGAGACAATTTCTCAATTTTGGCCACCATCCAATCAGGTAGCAAAGATAAGACAGGCAAAATGGTGACTCCATATTTCTCAAAAGTACTGTGCAACATTGGTGTTATGCTATGTCTAAAATGCACTGCTTGGTGAGGTTTAGGGAATGTTGCAGTCTATTTCTGCCATGTATTGGCATATTAGAAGCTCTAATAAGCACCATAATAAAGAAGTCTTTTAATATTGCCAATGTTGTATTTTCCAAACTGTCTATTGTCATCAATGCTAATGGTCAGCAGTGAGACTGATATTCCAGCCAGATTATTCTTTAGCCCATATAAGGTATACTGAGACTAAATCCCTCGTAGGTAAAGCTCTAAGAGAAAAAAAAAGTAGTGTCTAGAATAAGGTGTTTCCAGTCAAATGACTAGGAGCCCATGTCCTGGCTTAGTCTATTGGCAATTCTATAATTTGAGGCAACCATTGTTAAATTCTTTGAGTTGTTTTTTATCTGCAAATGAGAAATACATCTTTCCTCAAAGGGTAGTTGTGTTTTTTTAATCCATTAGTGAATTCATACATTTAACAATATTTATTAAATATCCTCCCAGTGTTAAATATTGTACTGTTGACTGGGAATTCACGATTTAACCAGCTCAGCTGGAATTGAATTCTTTACTCATTGGAAATCCCTGATCCACTCTTGCACCTATATCATCCTGGAACATCAGTTACTTATCCTATTTTTGCTATTACATAGGAAGAAAGATTCACCAGCAAGCCGGGTCTGTGCCAGACCAGGCCAGATGTTTTTCAGAACCTCCAAGCAGAAAGGAATGTCACTCACAGCCTGGATGGGAAACGTAAAATGTGCTAAGAAAAGACAAGCTATTTGTCAAGGCTTCTCCTACAAGAATTTAAAAAATGCTATTTTGACTTCTACCCTTTGTTCTGCTTTAGAAAAAATTCCTGGTGCTTTCAACCTTTGTTCTTTCTATTTGAGTAATTCATTTTTAAGAGTCAACACCTGGCCGGGCGTAGTGGTTCATGCCTGTAATCCCAGAATTTTGGGAGGCCGAGGTGGGTGGATTACCTGAGGTCAGGAGTTCGAGACCAGCCTGGCCAACATGGTGAAACTCTGTCTCTACTACAAATACAAAAATTAGCTGGGCGTGGTGGTGGCGGGCGCCTGTAATCCAAGCTACTTGGGAGGTTGAGGCAGGAGAATTGCTTAAACCCGGGAGGCAGAGGTTGCAGTGAGCCAAGATCATGCCATTGCACTTCAGCCTGGATGACAAGAGTGAAGAAAGAAGGAAGAAGAAGATGGTCCAATTGTACCTTGTGTTGCTATTACAGGTCCCCAGGTGGAGAAAATGGTTTTATCCCCTTACCTCCTCCTTCTTTCCTACTGCTCTTTTAGCCTTGAAAAGGAGTTCTACATTTTAAGTGAGGCCACCCTAAGGGAAATCACTGAATTAGCTGTGCAGTCCATGCAAGGCCTGGCTAGCTACACAAAGGGGGCTCATGGACCATCTTGCTTTTGCCTATGGGACAGATTTCTCATTTACATTTCCAAGAAGTTAGCGCAATAAATTCAGAAGCACTCATAACTCTGCCTTGCACAGAGCTTCTGGCTCACAGATCCAGGGGAACTTGTAATACTTGCTGGAATTGGGGTGGGTGCAAGAATTATAAACAAAAACATATCAAACCACTTCACTTGTGTGAATATCCATAGGGAGATCAAGCGGATCAAAAAAGATGAATGTACTTGGAAATTAGGTGAGAATACAAAGTCTAGCAACTTTTTGGCCTTTTGTTGTACACTGCTGCAAAACAGGGTTTCTGAAGCTCAGCATGATTGGCATTTGGGGTATGATAATTCTTTGTTATGAAGGAGCTGTCCTGTGCGTGGTCAAATGTTCAGCAGTATCCCTGATTGCTACATGCCAGTAGCAACTCTTCCTAGACACTGTCAAATATCCCCAGGGGCCAGAAGCAAAACTGTTTCCAGTTCAAAACCACTGTTCAAAAGTAATAATTTCTTACAAATTTTGGTGCAATGGACTCCTTTGGCAATCTGGAGAAGATGGTTAATTCTTTCTCAAATTAATGTTTTTAAATGGATAAAAATAAAATACATAGGATAACAAGGAAAAGTATTAATCTTAAAGTTATCAAAATTATGTTTAAAAAACACAAAATTGTGCCATAATCATTTATAGAGTGATTGGACTGAAATCAAAGTAGGCATCCTAGTGTAGCTTAGGTTATCAACAGACCTGCTGGGCTCTGGTGATGGTAGTGACTGTGGCAGTGTTGGCAATTGGCTCAGTCAACAACTTGCTGCCCACCTGAGCAAGTAATCTGATTCCTCTGCACCTCATAGGCTTATCTATAAAGTGATAGGCTCCACTTGGATCAGAGTTTATTAAATCTCTGCAGCTAGTTGATATATTTTAAGCCACTGTAACATATACGAACCTCATTTAGGCTAACAGAATCTCTCGAAGTGAGTATTATTATGCCCATTATAAAAGTAAAGAAATTGAGACAGAAAGAGAGGTTAGGTTGTTTAACTGGACAGGTGGTTAATGGTACAGTCAAGTAAGATTGTTGGAACCAAGAACTGGGCTTTTTTTGCTTGTTTATTTGTTTTTTATCCAGGAATCTTAGCAAATGCCAGGAATGTAACAGGTACCCAGTTAATGTTGAATGCATGAAGAAGAAAATGAATGCATTCATAAATCACCAACTTTCATTTTCAGTGTTGAATCAACCCATTTATCTCTTAACATCATACTTCTAAGGCAAAGAGTTGTCCAGATATGGTTTAATTTGCTTACTTATTGTGTAATGCCAATGTACTCGGTCATAAATGACACAAATACACACACACACACATGCACGCACACACGAGTTCCTTTCCTTGTGGGTCTTTTGGATCCCATGGGATAGAGAAGAATTTCATCTAGGAGTATCTTGAAGCTCACTCAGAGCCTGAACCAGTTTTTTGTTGTTTATTTTAAAAATTTTAAGTTCCGGGGTACGTGTGCAGGATGTACAGGTTTGTTACATAAATAAATGTGTGCTATGGTGGTTTGCTGCACCTATCAACCCATCGCCTAGGTATTAAGCCCAGCATGCATTAGCTAATTTTCCTGATGTGCTCCCTCCCTCCCACACTCCCCTGCCCTGACAGGTCCCAATGTATGTTGTTCCTCTGCCTGTGTCCATGTGTTCTCATTGTCCAGCTCCCACTTATAAGTGAGAACATGCAGTGTTTGGTTTTCAGTTCCTGTGTCAGTTGCTGAGGAAGATGGCTTCCGGCTCTATCCATGTCCCTGCAAAGGATATGATATATTCATTGTTATGACTGCATAGTATTTCATGGTGTATTTGTACCACATATTCTTTATCTAGTCTATCATTGATGGGCATTTGGGTTGATTCCATGTTTCTGCTACTGTGAATAGTGCTGCAATGAACATACGCATGCATGTATCTTTGTAACAAAATGATTTATATTCCTTTGGGTATATACCCAGTAATCCTATTGGTCAATGGTCAAATGGTATTTCTGCTGAACCAGTTGTAATACTGTTAGCAAGATAAATTCTGCCAGACCATTTCCCCTGTGGTGTTCCTATCCTGCTGAAGTGAAGTTTCTGATAAAGTGACTAGGCCTGTGAGCACATAGTCATGGAAACTGTAGCAAAGAAACTGCCTAACAGACACTGGGGAGGGCAAGAGTGGCCAAGCTAAAAAGGGAAATCAAGACAGGGTTTTATTTGAGGATTATTCTCACTTGAAATCTAGCTTTTCAAGAGGGAGCTAGTAAGAGGGAGCCCAGATCAGCTACAGGACAAACAGAGGATCTTCTCTCTTGTTTTGTAGAAAATAAATGAGCTTGATTATGGGCTTAGAGCTTCAGAGTTGTGGTGTGTGAGGCACACATGAATTAAAGAGTAAGTGGCCATAAAGATTCTTCTGGTGGGTTTCAGTTCTTGCTCGGTGATGGTGACCAAGACCCCACTTTCCTGGGCTGCAGTGATTTCTTTTGCAAATTATGGTGACTAACTGCAGGTTGTAATTCAAAGGCTTACAGATAGGAATTGTAAATGAGTGAAGCTTAAGACAAAAGGGAGTACTGATGACTTGCAGCCAATCAAGTCATCTCTTCTAAAAGAAGCTCCACCGCTCAATTCTAGTCTATTATTGCCACGCTAGAATGTGGGCAGTATATTGCCAGATCTTCCAGACTTTTTAAAGCCCTGAAATTTGAGTGTGAAATGTTGATGATTCAAAGCTTTAATGACATGGTGCAGGCCAGATTTGATCCCAGGATGGCCATGGATGATCTATAAAGTCTGGCAGAATTAACAATCCCATTAGTACAAGTAGATATGCTAATTGTGAAATTTTAAAAATTTACATGTTATAGTGCTTTACAGTTTGCAAGTCACTTTCATGATTTTATCAGTCTCATGAAAACCCTGTGAAGTGCTGTTATCCCTATTTTGCAAAGGAGAAACCTTAAGTTCAGAAATGTTAAGTGACTTATTCACAAGTTACAGAGCAAGAAAATGCAGAACCTAGATTCATCCTCTAGTCTTGGACACCCCAGCATTCCTGCCAACAATATTGTCCTGTCCCCAAACACAGATCTTTGTCATCCCATTTAGCAGCTCTGGAGGTCAAATAAAGGAAACATCACCACTCCAACCAATGGTCTGAGAAAGTCTGTTCTTACAACAGGAAAGGGTTTTGAGAGGATCCTCATAAGGAAGGAATACTGAATCTCCATTCTTGTACCAGTTCAATTTCAAACTGATGAACACTTAAAAATATGTGGTTTTTTTTTTTTGCTATTTCAAAATGTTTCAATGTAATTTATCATAATAAAATAAATTTATATTATTGCTTTATTATAGGTTTTGAACATTTGCTTTTAATGAAGTTGAACATCTTTTCAAAATCTTATAAGCCATTTGTATATTCTAAGAAGAAGCCTGCTTGGGATCTTTATCCATTTTCCTATTGGATTGTTAATCTGCTTTTTCTTGTTGAATTATAAGAGCTTTTTATATGTTAAGGAAACCAGATCACTTGTAGGTCATATGTGTTACAATTTATTTTTTCCAGCTTGTCATTTGTTAAATCTTTCATGTTTTTTAAAGACCTATTTTTCAATGTTTTAAAAATCAAGATGGCTCTTCAAGATTACCCTGATTATGTGGCTGCTGCTGCTGAAAGTTGAGTTTGTGCAACTTCACTAAAGAGCTTCTGCTTATCATCACAAGGGGATAGTGTAATCTTCTCAACAGGACCTGGTTTATACCACTGTGAGTCATTCAAATTACTGGAAAAACTGACTGACCACTGGAAATTATTGTCTTATTTCCTATAACCCTCAAAGGAATTGGGGGCATTGTAGAGGGAATGTTTCTCATTCTCTCTGTATTCAGACATTGTCCTGACTGACTTCAAGGCTTTGACTCTGAGAGAAAAACTAAAGACAATTCCAAAGCAAAAAAGTTTCCTAAGTTATTTTAAGTTCATGAAAAATGAAGTTAAACAGCTGCAAGTTGTGATCCTACTTATTCATTACAAGAATTCCTCTTCCTAAATGTAAGCCCACTTTTTCTGATATATGTGATGTAAGCACATTTTGTCTGATATGTGCAAATTTATCAGAGAGCTCATACCTTCAGCCATCATTATTTGGTTCACAAGCCACTCAGTAACGTCCTTTTGGCACCCCGAGCCAAAGAAGAGAGGACTGCCATTAATCAGACAGACAAATACGTTGACAAGAGAACTCAACTTTGGCCTAAATCAGTGGAAACAAAGCTCACATACAGTCACTGAAGTAAAAAAGGTGCCATGTTTTTGTTCTGAGCCAGGTTGCATAAGACAAGACACAAAAACAAGCCTTTCAATATAGACACTGTTCATTCAAAAATCACTTTGTATCAAGTTGTCAGATTCACCATCTGAAATAGCATCAGATGTATAGCTACAAAGGGAAGGCCACATTTCTTTCAGGGTGACTATAGCTACCAAACCAGAGAGTCCTGGCAATGTAAAGACCAGGTTTAACCAAAGGAGAAAGGTGGCAGGGCATACACTGGTCCACCCGGGGCATTTGCCTCTAGTTTTCTTCCCACTTCTGGTTGTCAGTATTTGTATACAGTAAGAAATAGAATGTACTGAGTTGTACAGTTTTTGGCTTTTCTAGCTTAACCAGAGATCAAAACAGGGCACCACTAACTGAGGTAGAGTGACCAACTCTCTGTTTCCCCAGGACTGTCCTCATTTTAGCACGGAAAGTGCAGTGTCCTGGGAAACTCCTTGGTTCCAGGCAAACCAGAACATTTGGTCATTTTAGATCTTGGTCTTTACCTGCTGATTTTTTCTCTAGTCTTGTTATTCCACAGAGGAATAAAATAAGAGAAAATGGCCTTACATTTAGGAGGAGGAATTCTTGTAATGAATAAGTCGGATCACAACTTCTGGAGTGAGAAATGCTAGAACAAGATGTGAAAGACCATAGTCTCAGAAAGAGAAAATAACATTTTCGAGGTCATTCTAGTTCTATGATTCCTGGATTCTGCAATGCTACCTCTATCATCTTGAGATAGTTGAGCTGTAAGTAAAACAATCTTTATTGCCATTTATCAAATAATTACTATGAACCAGGCACTGCGTTAACTCTAATTCTATTCTCATGACAACCTTAGGAAAGAGATATTATTAGATATAATTTATAAGTGAGGAAACAGGCCCAGTTGTTCAGGTAACAAATGGTGAAGACGGGATTTGAATTTAGGTCTGTGTAGTTAAAAGGCTTGTGCTCACATTCATTGTGCCCTTGTCTTCCATTACCCACAAATAGTTATGAAGCATTACTCTTGCCGTTTCCCTGATAGGAGATTGTCCCTACTGCCTATGCTGCAAGTGATCCCTGGAGACCAGAGAAATTGTAATGCTAACAACATGCACTTACATAATATATTTTACATTCCAAATACTTTTACAAGTGGTCCTTGACTTATGATAGTTCAACTTATGATTTTTTGACTTTTCAATGAGTTTATTGGAGTATTGAAGACATTTTCAACAGGATATTTTTGATTTATGATGATGGGTTTATTGGGACATAATCCCATCACATGTCAAGAAGCATCTGCACTTCTATTTTCTACTATTATCATCCAAAAGGAACTGGGAAGTGGCTGATATTGGTTTTATCTCTATTTGTAAGAGTTAGGAAAGAGTGGTGTGTATGAGCATGACCAGTTGTTGATGGGTACACGGGGATTAATGGTAAAATTGGACTCTTGGCTATGGTTCATGATCCTAACTCCTGAATAGCATGTCTAGTTGGTAAAGATCGAGGAATATTGTGATTTTCCTAGTTGTCATCAAAGACCCCCAAAGGGAATTTGTTCAACTTTGTTACCTCCACTTTTCTGTCTTCTTCACTAGGCTGTGAGCTCCAGAGAAGGCAGGTATCTGTCTATTGTTTCTTGATGTCCAGAATCTGGCTCATAGAGTCTCAATACACATTGGATAAATAAATGAGTACCCTCCATATACCCTTCTCTTAATTTGATAGTGGTTATCGTTACCAATTCCCATGCCACCGTACCTTCTTTCAAACTGTTCTTCTTTTAAACTCCCCTCATTCTCAAATCCTCAAATATCACCTTTACCAGGCAGCTCTCCCAGCCCTTCCAGTTGCTAGTGTTCTCTTGAATATGCAGAAGCCCCATCTCCCTGCCAGTTCCCCTTCTTTTGTTGCACTTACCCCGTCTCTCTTTTGTTATAGTGATTTTTAACTTACATAAGCCAAAAGGGAATAGTGGGGACTGTGGCTAACTAAAGGATAACTCTTCCATCTAAAAGTAGCATTGCTACTAAATTTTAGCCCATTATTGTTATTAATAACGTGGGTCCAATGCTGTAAGATTTTTCAGATTTTTATTTAATGGAATCTGAATTTGAGTTTTAAGTGTTGAAACTCTTTCAGAGTTTTAAAAGCACACAATGCAGGGCAGGTTTAACTCCAGGATGGCCAGAATTCCAGTTTCAACCATTCAGTGAATATAGCAGATGTGTTTATTGTCTGTGAAATTATATTTTAGTTAACATTTAAGAGTACGTTATAGATTGCAAATCTCTTTCATGATTTTATATGAGTTTTGTGAAAATCTTGAGGTACTGTTATCCCTGTTTTACAGAAGAGAAAACTAAAGCTCAGGAATGTTAAGCTACTTATATGAGGTCATGCAGCAAGAAAGTGGCAAAATATGGACACGTTCTCCAGTCTTGACACTTCCACCTCTTCTGCCAACCATATTGTCTTATTCTTCTCTTCCTGAACATGTTAAGGGCAGACACCTATCTGACCCTTTACTGTCTTTCTTACAGTAGTGTTTTATACAGGTGCTCAATGTGTGTTTGTTTGCATGAAATAAAGAAAATACATAGACACACTTAGAAGTAGGAAAACAGCCAGTACAGATGATGTTTCTCTTTTTATCCCAATGAACCAGTTGTGCTATAATTTTTTACGAGTATTTTCTATGGTGTAGGAATTCACAATCAGAATTCAACCATTTCATTTCTTGGTGCAGTTCTTACAAATTCTCATAACTCCCATGCACATTGTACATACTCAAAAGTGTTTCAGTAAATATGTATTGATTAGCTCTTCCTAGACTTCCTTATGAAGTATTCGAGAGAGTGTGTGTGTGTCTGTGTGTATGTCTGAGAGAGAGAGAGAGAGAACTAGGTGAGTGTTATGGAATTAGGTAACTAAAAAAGATAAGTAAGTGGTCTCTATTTTCCACAAGTTTATATTTAATGGGAGTTTCTCATATGTAGACAAGGGGAAAATAGTGCCATTTTAAAGAAAAGGAAGACTGGGAGCAGAGTAGATCTTAATTTATCATTAGACATTTATTTGATTTCAACTCAGCCCAAATATCATAGTCTCTGTCTTCAAATGATTTTCAATCTAGGCAGAAGACAGATTTCTACATGTTCTCTCTCTCTCTCTCTCACACACACACTCACACACACACACACACTCTTACTCACAGTCACTGTTACACTCAGCTGTAACTATTTTTACTTATTTTTAAACCTAAGGTGATTTAGGGCCATTTCATTATCTTTTGTTTTCTATCACTTTTTAGACACAATTAAATATTTCTCACAAATAAAGGTCATTTTTAAAGCCCAAATAGTTTCTCTTCTTTCTAGGCAACCATTCTCTGATGTAATTTATGTTTTTTGTTGCTTAGCTACTTGAAAAAAAAAAAAAGGGCAACTTGCCCCATTTTCATGGAAGAAAGGCTCCTTGGTGCTTTCATTTGCATGATACCAGGAACTGTTACAGTCTGAATCTGAATCAAAATCACTCTGCCCCTAGGAGATGCTCCGTATTCTAATGAGTGCCTTCCTATTCCCCAGACACATGTTCTTACCTTTTCCCTGTGGGCCAGGAGAGCTGCACTTTTTATATTTTCTAGACCCTCCAAACCAGCCCCAGGTGAACTGGGCCTCTCTTCCTGTTGCCTGAACCAGTGAGTAAACCCTTGGATCATGAGTTCACTGTGGCTTGGATTCCAGGACCTCCACCAAGCCCAGGGACTCTGGGAAGAAACCAGAAACTCTGGGTCTTAGGACTTCAGTCAACACCTCAAAAGACAAAAGAGTCCAACAACAGCCTCTGCAGGCACTGTTAGATATAAGGAGTGAGATGTCGATTGGTTGGTTCACATGTAACTCCTACATTTGGGCTAAGATGAAGACAGTTTGCGATTCATCAGAAGGGCTTGTTCTTTCTTTATGATATAGGATGGCTGTACCCTACCTATGTCTCCCTGTGGGCTCAGCTTCATGGGGTCTCCTCTTAATGAGATCTTAAAGGGACTTTTGTAATGATTTTATGCTACTGAGGAGTTGAAGGAAAAATACTAAAAACTGTGGATCTAAGACAACATCAGGCCTTGGAAATTTGCCTCTACCACTGTTATTTTGAAATTTAAATACAAATCTGAAAAACCATTTTCTTCTACTCAAAAATACAGATAATCAGGACAATCACTGAATGACCTGAGGTTGTGTCATTCAGGCCAGGTGTCTGCTTTCAATACATATTGTTTGACCTCAGATTTTTGTTTTAAAATTTCCATTATAAACACTAGGTGATATTCAAGATAAGGCTCATTGAACCAGGACAAGATAATAGCATTGGCATGACACTTACTAGAAAAACCTGAAAAATTTAGTAATTTATATACTTAGAATAAAAATAATTTGCTACTTTAATGCACATTATAATGGTAATGGTTTGGTGTGGTGGATTTTCTTATAACAGGCAATAGCTATGTCATTTTGATAAAATATGTGGTAGATTTAGTTTTCATGCCAAAAACAAAAACACAGAACAACCCCCACTTCCCCACAAAACCCTAATGATGATGCCCATAGAATATAAATGATTCTTCTCCAAATGTCTGCTTTTTCGTTTGTTGGTGAGGGGTACAAATGCCCCCTCACTTTCCTTCTCATTGTCCCCACCCCAATTTCACCATTATTGTAGAGGCAGAGACAGGGAGGTGAGATGGAAAGAGTTCAGACAGACTTGTCCTGCCCCTTGTTAGTGGTGCGACATTAGGCAATTTCTTTGAGAACAATAATACTTCCAGCACAAGTTGTGAGAATTGTAAGAAGGTAAAATGCCTTACCTCATGCCCAGTGTAGGATGGACCCCATTACCCAATTTCAGGTTCCCTTCACTTTCCCAGGAGGCCACCTGTGTCATCTCTTCTGCTTTTTTCCCACAAAGATCCTGCATGTTGTCTCAGGATGTACCTCTGAATGGCCTCTCTTGCCTGACAGTGACCATAATGACCATAGAGATGGGAGGGAGGGAAATCTTCCCTTCCAGAAATTCTTCAGTGGGCTGTCTGGATGAACTTTTACTTATAGAGCATCTCTGCTTCTTGCTATTCTAGACATAAAGCCAAATGCGGAAGGTGAAGAGTTCAGAAATCAGTAGACAGCCCCATGAAAGGAGGTGTGAGATACTGAGTGAGAACATAGGCTGATATATTGCTATGGTTTGCATTCCAGCTCTGTTACTTAATATCTGTGATGTCTTGAGCAAGACCTTTCTCTTAGGGGTCTTAGTTTGCCATCTGTAAAATGGGAACAGTAATAGGCTTATCTCATAAGGTAATTGTGAGGATTAAATTAATTGATTTGTGTGAAGCACTTATACCATTGCCTGGGACAGAGTGACTCCCTGATATCACTCTTACTACTATTACCAGAAAGGGGTCCCCATCCAGACCCCAAAAGAAGGTTCTTGCATCTTGCACAAGAAAGAATTCAGGGCGAGTTCACAGTGCAAAGGGAAAGCAAGTTTATCAAGAAGGTAAAGGAATAGAGAATAGCTACTCCATAGGCAGAGCAGCAGCCTGGGCTGCTGGTTGCCCATTTTTATGGTTATTTCTTGATTATATGCTAAACAAGAAGTGGATTATTTATAAGTTTCCCAGGAAGGGCATGGGCAGTTCCCAGAGCTGAGAGTTCCTCCCCTTTTTAGACCATATAGGGTAACTTCCAGACATTGCCATGGCATTTGTAAACTGTCATGGTGCTGGTGGAAGTGTAGCAGTGGGGATGAACATAGGTTACTCTCATCACCATCTTTGTTTTACTGGATTTTAGCTAGCTTCTTTATTGCAACCTGTTTTATCAGCAAGGTCTTTATGACCTGTGTCTTGTGCCGACCTCCTATCTCATCCTGCGATTTAGAATGCCTAATTGTCTCGGAATGCAGCCTAGTAGGTCTCAGCCTTATTATACCCAGCCCCTATTCAAGATGGAGGCACTCTGGTTCAAACACCTCTGACATCACTCATGCTGTTGTTATTGTTGTTATCTTTGTTGCTACAATGGTTTAGCAACCAAAGTTGACCAGTCCTTCAACAAATATCTGTTAAGTGCCTACTACTTGACTTGAGTTCTGCTAGAGTCTATGGATGCAGGATGAATAAAACATAGTGATAGGATGGAGGTCAACTTTGTAGTCTGGCATTGGACATGCATGGTGAATGTCTAGCAAGTGTTTAATAAATACATTAAAACAAAAGCAGGTGTACAATAATGAGTCAGGCACTTAGAAAGAGTCAGCACACTTAGAAAGTATGAAGCCTTAGAAAGCCCCGGCCAGGCCATTCAAAAGCTTTTGTTCTGGTTTCCTTGACTTTGGTCTCTTATCCAATGAAATTCTTCCATACATGACTCTAAGATTCATCTTTGTGAGATGTTGCTCAGATTAGTTTAGGCCTCCCCATATTTCCAATGGCTGTTACCTAATGAAAACAGCTCAAATAGCTTTATGGGACACTCAACGCCCCTTGCCATCTGGCTTCAATTTGTCTGGCCTGCCTTGCTTCCCTCAGGGCTCTAACCAAACAATTCTAGTTGCAGTTCTTGCCTTTCCCTGCCCTTGACCTTTGCTTGTACATTTTTATCTCTTAGAAAGGCTTCCTGCTCCTGCGTGCACACATTGTTAAAGGCATAGCCCATATCATCCCTTTATGAAGTCTCTCTTGATTTATTATTGTCTAAGTGCTTATTGTTACTTGTTCCATGAAGATGGTACTCAACACCTGCCATCTTGTATTATGTTATGTATGTGAACCTTCATCCCTCCCTTGAGATTGTGAGATGCCTTTGGCAAGAGGCGTCAGAAAGGTAGATTGTCAGAGGTTGGCTGGAAAGAGTAACCACAAGAGTAAAAGAATAAATGACTGTCCCACGTGAAGGGAAAAGTGAGACAGCAATATTATTTGGGAGGAAAGAAGAGAACAAAGAGAAGAGGCTCACTAAGCTTATTAAATGTTCTTCTCGTAACCTTCACAGTTCATTCTAAGGAGCCATGAGCCTGAAACAGACAAGCAACACTCCTTGTATGGTGGGTAGATTTGTAGTACATGGTAGAAGAGGAGATTTCAGCACGAGAACCTGTGAGATGGCAGAGAGTAGAAGTGGGAGGGGCTTCCTACCCAGCCCTGCAATTAGGCATGCATATAACTGTAGGAAGGCTGGCTCTAGAGAAGGATGAGATAGAAGTTGTATTGCACCTGGGAGATTCTAGTGCATGTCTGTTGTTGAGCTCCCATGTTCACTGATTCTATCACTACCGGGCAGTTTCCTCACTGGTTTCCCTGCATCCCCTTATCCAACCAAAACCAGTTCAATAGATTCACTTTATGCTTGGTACAGAGATAGAGGCCTTAACATGGCTTTATAAGACCTGATATGGTGTGACCCAGGCCATCCCTACACTGCTCCCATGATCTTAGCATTCTAGCCTCTCTGCCCTCTTTTAGTTCCCATTCTGCCAATGATCTCAGGACTTCTCCTACAATTCCTCTCCAGGGAAGGTTCTCACCTGGTTAACATCCATCAGATCAGACCCAAATATTCCTTCTTCAGGAAACTTCCATGAGACACTCAGATTACTCCAGATCTCAATAGACTCTATAACCTTCATTCATAACAATCATTGTTGCTGCAATTTTATTTTTATTGGTATAATTATTTGATTAATATCTAGCTTCAAAAGACTATAGCTCCACGAGGACAAGGAATTGTTCTAGTTTTCACCTCACTTATCAGCTAGTTCAGTATTTGACATCCTCTAGCTCGGTGCTCAATAAATAACTTGAATGAAATGTCTTTGCCATCTAATGGCAACATATGACTATTTCAATATTAATTAAAATTAAATTAAAATTTGGTTTCTCAGTCACACGAGCCACATGTCATGTACTGGACAGCCATAGGTGGCTACCTCTAGATAGTACAATGCAGTTCTAGAACATTTCCTTAGTCACAGAAAGCTCTGTTGGACAATGCTACTCAAGATGTTTGCATCTTGTTCATGTTTAATATGGTCAATGGTTAGATTTTTCTCTTTAAAAAAATCTCAGCCAGGCACAATGGCTCATGCCTATAATCCCAGCATTTTGGTAGGCCAAGGCACATGGATCAACTGAGGTCAGAAGATCGAGACAAGCCTGGCCAACATAGCAAAACCCATAGAATTTTTAGTGTCTATTTTTAGTAGACACTAAAAATTCTAAAAAAATTAGCTGGGCATGGTGGCAGGTGCCTGTAATTCCAGCTACTTGGGAGGCTGAGGTAGTAGAATCGCTTGAACCCAGGAGGTGGAGTTTGCAGTGAGCCCAGATTGTGCCATTGCACTCCAGCCTGGGTGACAAGAGTGAAACTCCATGAAAAAAAAAAAAAATCTCAAGAGATACTGTCTGAATTGGCCTGAGGACCCCTGGGGAGTCTGTTCTGTAAACAGAAGAAATCTGAAAATAAACCAGCAGAAGATTCTAGACAAATTTTTCACTCACTCATTTTCATTCAAGAGATAGTTAAGGAATGTCTGCTATATATAGCCCTGGTCACACATAAGGAGCAGTCTTCCTGAATTTTTCAATTTTCTCTTTCGAGAGGCAATATCACTTGATGATGAAGAATGTAGACTTTGAAAGCTCATTTGGAGGTTCTAGCAGGGGAGCACAGCTACTCATATACCCTTTACTGGAAGACTGGCCCTTCTCTATTGGGGATGGTCATCCTCTTCAACTGAGCATGCAGCTTTGGGAGGGATACACATGGAGTGTTGAGGGAGGAAGGGGACACCTGCCTAGCCAGTCAGATCAGCTGGATCAAACCTGGTGATCAATGGGTGGCAGATGTCACAGCCAGATCTCCCTCACATCCAAGAACGTAGACTTTGAAATTAGGCAGACTGGTTGGTTCAAATGTTGACTATGCTGTTCACTAGTGTGTGTGTGTGATTTTGGGCAAGGTATTGAACTTCTCGAGCTTTAATTTCTTCCTATAAAAAAACGCGAATAAAAAGATTATTGTGAGAAATAAATGAGATAAATATGAGATATTTTGATTCGTGGTAACTTTAGTATGATTCTTGATAATTGTTTGGAATTGGTGTTAGCGTTCTACTTTGCTGCATCTTTTCTCTTCAAACTCTCATCAACTATACTATACTGACATTTTCATTTCCAAAATAAAGCAGGCTGCCTGGCTCCTGGGTTGCCATTAAGTTTCACTGGATAGCATCAAGATGGACTTTCTCAAGGCTATGAGGGTATTTTCGGCCACCTGTTCCCTTGCCTCAATTTTCTCATCTGCAAAATGATAACAGTGCTACTGTGAATTTCCAGAAAGGTGTGGAAGGTTTGCTTGGCTTTTAACTGTAAGTGATGGCCATTTAATTGTGTGCTCACTTCAGGATGCAGGGAAAACCCAAGAGGACACAGGGAGTCACTCTTCATGAGAGGTCACTGAGGCCTTCTGGGTAACATGTTGGGCTGAGAACTGCATTTAGACTCTCAGTCATACATTGAGATGGAAATTCTCATTCAACCTTTGAGTTTTTATGAAGCACCATGTGGGAGGCTCTCTGCTAGAAACTGACTTTCAGAAGTGAAGAAGACATGGGCCCTATCTTTAAGGAGGTCACAGTTTAATGAGGGAGGAGGGTGATGAGAGAATTCTTCCTGGAGGATGTTCCACTAGCTAACTTAGGGGTAAAAGGAAAAAAAAACAGGCACAGAAGAGAAGGAGTGCTGTTTAAGAAGCAAGGGCTCCATACATTTATGCAGGGAGGTGAGAGAGAGAAAGGAGGCTGGGGAGGCGGGTAGAGAGACTGGGGGAGAGTTGGAGGGTAGGAGAAGGCAGATGGCAGTAGAAAACAGGGCTAGGAAAGGGTTAAGGTATGGAAAACTTTTAAGCCAAACAAAGGAGGTTGGACTGAGGGCCATGGAGAGCCACTGAAAGATTTTAGTAGTGAGTGACATAGTCAAATAAGCATTTCAGAAAGATGACTCTTACTTGCATAGAGTCTATTGAAATTGGACAAGAATAGAGGTGGGGAGAAATGAAGGGAGGCTGATGCATTGATCCCAGTAAGAAAAGATATTGGCTTAAGCTACAGTGACAACAGGAAAAGGCACAGAATTCAGGGATATTAACAGGCAGCGTGGGCAAGTTTTATTAATCAATTGTATAAGATTGGTGAGGGAGCTGGATCAATAGTTATACCTAGGTTTCTGGCTTGGGCAAAATGTGCTGATAGCTTTCCATCAGTTAGAAATTCGGAAGAAGGAGGAGGAAAGAGAATGAGTTAAGCTTTGCATTTAAGTGTGAGGAACGCAGAGTTTGGGACTGGGGAGAACGACCAGAAGTGTTCATGAGGCAGCCAGGTGGAAATGTGTGTGCAGCAGACAGCAGTACTCACTTGTGGATAAGAAGAGGGAGCAGGCTGCCATCAGCATCAGGTGGTGGCTGCAACCACATGCATATTGCAATGAATTCATTTGTTAAAATGAAGTTTAGACCAAATGAATGACTAATTAAAGGAAAGAAGGAAGTCACCCAGGGAGCAAGCAGAGGGAAGAGGGAACAGGGCTTAGGGTGGGAACTGTCTTCTGTCTTAGCAACCATAAACATCACCTTGTGAAGACTATTCAGTTTGGTTGTATCAGACTGAAGATGGAAAAACACTTGGTAAGCTACAGACATTATGCAATTCAACTCTCTAAAGACTGGCAGATTTTTAAAAATGCTATGTTTTGCTATCTTTGCAGCCAAGTTGAGTTGTAGCATGTTGAGTCTCAGCGATTGTATAATCTGATGGTCAAACAACCAAAACTGGTAAAACAAAACAAAACAGAACAGGCGGGTTTCCTGACTCAGTCATGACATGGATACAAACATGGCCACAAAAAGTGAAAGCAACTGCCTCAGAAGTGCTGACCTACTCCACGGCTGGGCCTGTTCTGCTCAGATTTGGAGACCCTTAATCCTAAAATATTTGCTGTCTTCCGAATAGCTCTTGGCAAGATGCTCAGAAGCAGTGCAAAATTTCAGTGTAAAATGTGATCTATTTCTCAGTTTTGTATTTGAGAAGCGACACTTGCATATAGGCTGCTACATGTCTCTGCTCACCCTGCGTAGTCCTAATCTTTATCTCCCTTCCACTTCCCAAATGCCAGGCTGGTGTCAGAATGGATAGAGGATTAGCAGGAAAATTCTCTCTTGTCAGCCCTGTTCCAACAACACCACAGAACTATTGCATATTCTACCTTTACTGCAGGCTGAGTGAGCTACTCTTCCTGTGAATAGGACTTAAGTGCATGGCGGGAGTCTAAATTATGAAATGGTAACCATCACTGTGTCTCAGAGAGAAGAATTCAGTCTTAAATGACAGGGCCAGAAGTCACACTTGGAGTTTCCAATTGTTCTGTTTTTCAGCCCCCACAAAGCCTGCAGCTTTTATAAGGAGCTCTCTCCAAAAGCAAACTATACTAGTATTTTTTTTTTTTTTTTTTTTACTTTAAACAAGAATGTTCTTTGGTTACTCAAAAGCACATGAAAAGCAAGAGGGGAAAAAATGGATTGGTGCTTCAGTGGGTTTTCCATGCTTGTTTTCTGACACCGTGAATTTAATGCATGTCCAGGTGTCTGCATAAATCAGAGTAGCTAGTATAGTCTGAGCTCTGAGTTTTGCTTTGTTTTTTGCAGTTTTAAGGAACTCCAAAAAAGGAACTCAGCTGTGTTATCGCCTATAAATCCAGGCACTGCTGAGAAGAGTTTTACTTATATGAGGGTCTGGGGATCCTCTTTGGAGGGATCAGTTACTCAGTAATTAAGAAATCAGTAACTCAACAAACCAGTTGATGGGTGTGTCTCATTTTGTCCAAACCATGGAGAATAAAAATCACATCTTAGTGTCACAGGAAGTGGGAAGGAACTCTTCTTGAAAGAATAAAGTCAGGGCCGGGTGCGGTGGCTCACACCTGTAATCCCAGCATTTTGGGAGGCTGAGGCGGGTGGATCATCTGAGGTCAGCAGTTTGAGACCAGCCTGGCCAACATGGTGAAACCCCGTCTCTACTAAAAATACAAAAATTAGCCAGGTGTGGGGGTGGGTGCCTGTAATTTCAGCTACTTCGGAGGCTGAGGCAGGAGAATCACTTGAACCCTGGAGGCGGAGGTTGCAGTGAGCCGAGATTGCGCCACTGCACTCCACCTCAAAAAAAAAAAAAAAAAAAAAAAAAAAAAAAAGAAGAAGAAGAACAAGAAGAAGGTCAACGTGCACATCTTGGTCCAAAAGTAACAACACTGAAGAACAACTATTGTGTCTTTTTATATGATAGGTCCTGTACTGGTGTTTTATAAACTATGATGCAGTTATGATTACTCTGTCTATTTTACAGAAGAGGAAGATGAGGCACAGGGAGATTATTTCCCTTGCTCAGGTTCACTCAATCAGTGGAAAAGGGGCTTGAACCCAGGTCCATCTGACTCCACGCCTGGGCTCCTATCCACTAAGTATACTAGGAAAGAGAAGAGTTATGTGGAATAGAGCATGATTCCATACTTTTTAAACGTGTTGAACTCCCACATTAGTGAAAGGGTTCTAGGATGCACTTCTAGGGTAGTCTGAATGACCTGAAGACAAGATCGTATAAATAGATTCTACTCCATTAAGGTTGGCAAGGAAACTAATCACAAGTCTGCTCTGTGGTCTAAGTCTTGAGTACAATACACACAAGGAGAAATATTCTGTTCCCGAAACACGCATTTCTATCCTTGCTCTAGTGTGGTGATTATGAAGGAGAACAGGGCAGCCGCTAGACCTCTGTCAACACTGACAATATCAAATAGCATAACAGGAACTGCAGGAATAAAAAGCCCAGGCCCCACATTCAGTGTGACTCTGGAGAGTCACCACGAGGGAGCCAGGAGTTCAGTCATGATTGTTCCTGAGTCAGTGCAGGAATCCTGAAATAAGTAGGAACTAATGACTTCAGTGGGGCGGGAGCACCTGCGTTTTTGCTTGCTGTGGACTGTCCAGATAGCCTTTGATATTCCTTGAACATACTACTCTGTTTCCGCCTCATGACCTTGTTGCAACTCTTCCCAGAACTTCACCTGAAAGGATCTTTTGTGGCCTCCAGGTCATAGTTTTGATGTCATCCCTTTAGAGAGGCACTGTCTAATCAAATCCACAGCCTTTTCCCAACGCTCATGTCCCAGTCACTCTTGGTCACATAACCCTGATTTATATTTCCACAGCACTTAAATTATCATGTTCCATTTGTTTGTTTCCATACGTTTACTATCTTTCCCCTTTCACTGGTATGTAGGCGCCATTGTTTCAGACACCTCGTTTGTTTTGCTCAGCGCCATATACCCCAGTGTTCATAACAGTCCCTCCTTTAATAAATGCTCAATAAACACTTCTGGAATGAATGGATGGATAAATGAATCAATGAATGGAATAAGACTGTGTCGTTGTTATTATTATGATCATATTGTGCTACCAAGCCCTCAGTGACTGGAGGAAACGTGTGGTCCTAGATGTCTAAGATCCAGACAATCCACTCAGTAACTGATTGAGAGGAGAAAAATAATAATCAGGGAGAGAGCGCACCTTCTGTAGGCTGAGGCCACTGCACATGCTAAATCATGTAACTACTGCAGATGAGGAAGTGTAGGCATAGCTACATAGCTGAGAAGTATAGAGAGCAGAGACGTGCACTGGAATCTCTGACTCCAATTTTTTTTCATTGCAAATGGAAGGCTGGGGATGAGGGCCAAGTATAGTTTTAAGTATTTCAACATTGTCCATATTGTACAAATTGTTCATAGAAAAGTTTGGTAACTTGTGTAAAGTTAATTAGCTAAGAAGTAACAGGGGAACTTCAAAACCTATGTTCCTAATCGCTAGGACATAGAATCATCTTCCAGAAGAGATGACAAGGAAAGTTTTCAGAGGAAGCAGCAGAGAATCTGGGACTATCAGGATGGGGATTCTGGGAAGGACACTCCAACATTCCAAGCTAAGGATACTGCCTGAGCTAAAGCCTGCTGTGTTTTCTCTTCCTGCTGCCTGACATTCTTACTGATCTGCCTGAAATCCATATATTTTTGGAAATGTTGCTGCCTCTGATTTCTGGATAAATGACACAGCCAAGACTGGAGTAAACAGGATTCATGAAGTCCATTGCTTCTCCTTGAGCCATTTTATCTGCGCTGTCTGTGAACCACACTCATGGAGTCCTAAGTGCATGGCCAGGTGGTCCAGCCTGGAGGTTCTGCCCTGTGAAAGGTGCAGTATGTCTTCTGAGTGGGAAGTGGTTATAGCACCCATTTGTATTTCATCTGTAACAATTAAATAGCCTCACAGTAGCCCCTGAGTTGCTGATGGGCTCACACCCCATTGCCATGTAATCACATCTAATCCCATTGAGCTCTGCTCAAAATAGCCATAATTGGTGGTTTTATCCAAATCAATAAAGACAGCTTCTACATATTGATTATCATCCAGGGTATAAAATCATCATCAGTTACCTGGAAAAGAGAAGCAGCCTGCCAAGGGAAAAGGTCAGATATTCCATCTGAACAGAGGAGGGAAGGGGGAGGCGGAACCAGTGAGTTTTAAGGTAATAGTATCAAATTACCTGAAAATGCACACAGTATATTCTTGTAATTTGCAACAACAGAGAGCCCAGAAATAGGTCAATCATTTAAGTGAGTCTTCAAGTTTTCTCTCAGTGATGTGCTGAGCTAGCTTGCATGAGCAGTCTTAAAGGGGCTGGAGCCAAGCTAGAGACAGCGAGAGAGCCACAGGGCTCACAACAATGGTAAAATTTCAGTCAAAGAGATGGCTCAAGACTATTTCTTTTATCCAATTAATGATCAACAGAGATTCTCAGCCACTGTCATGAGAGATTATGGGAAAAGACAAAGGAGGGGGGTGAAGAGACCTTTCCATTTGAGTACCTAGGACATGGAGAGTGGGAGGAACTCACTTCCAAAATGATTGCAAGGCATTTTCCACAATAGCAATGGAATACGGAGACTGCCCAGTTCTAAAGTTTATACTTCTAATTGCAGAATTAAAAATGAACACGCTGTTTACTTATTGCAAGATGGAACTCATTATCCCAGTCTTCTTTCTAGCAAATATTAAAACAAAAATTGCATAAAATCATCCAACATCATTAATGGAAGACACAATGAAAAAAAGACAATTCACTCACAATATTGCTACTGCAACATATTAAAACCGGTCTTGGGCAATTCCTGAGTCCAGTTTTCTCTTCTGTTAAATGGTAATAGCAGGGATGACCACAAGATTATTAGAATTTGACTTTTAAAAATTCATTTATGAATGTCCTCTTAAAGTCCTTGCCTAAATGACTAAATCATTTCTATATAGCTATGATTATTATAGAAATATAAGTGGCTATCACCTTTATCTTTTACCCTTTTAGTTCTTTCTTCATAAATATGCCATTTTAAGAGCTGCATACAATTCTATTAAGTGAATATTTACTTAATTAATCTCCTGTTGTGAGATATCATCTTCTATGATAGATAATACTTCAAAGAATGTCTATGGCACAAAATTTACTCTTTCTTTTGGATTATTTTCTCAATATAATGTAGAGAAGTGGGGTTTTTAGGTCAAGGGTATTGTGATATCACAACCAAGGAATTAGAAAGGCTTAACCTGCCAGAAAAAATCCTACCAATGATTTTACTAGAAGGAAAACAGTCAAACCCAAAGGTAGTTTGTAATGCAAGAATATTAGGTAGAAAAATCAGTACAAATTCCATTTTACAGATGAAGAAATTTGAGAATTTGGAGAGACTATTTAAGAATACACAGATATTAATATAACAGTCAAGAAGTAGACACAGCCTTCGCTTACCACAGGTGTTTGTTGAGGAAAAGTAGGCTTATCAGCTCTTTTCTTGTGTTCTGGGCTGGATGGCTGCACTGGGACAGTGGAAAGAAACCAAGGTGCTGAGGGGAGGGAACATGGTTATGTAGCTTGACAGAATAGAATCTGCAAATGGCTGACTCTACTAGTAAAGATCAATTGTGACATGCCCATTATTGATAGCTAGGTTTTCATGCCTCAAAGTGGAGGATTCCAGTCCTCCCATTTTGTGTGATGATTGAATAGGGTCTCTGCCAGGTAAAGATTTTTTTACTCCCATGTACTTCTATGTTTTCTTTCATGGAGGTGAAAAGAGAGGGTGGATAAGCTTTACCTGTTTTATCTAACTTAATTATCGCAATTATAACTTTGAATGAGCTCCTTGGCGAGATTTGGTTTATGAATAATAACTATATTTTTAATACATTGCATTACTCCAAATAAAAAAAATAAAATCAGCAAAATAAATGAACAAAATAAAATGAGATCACCAAAGGTTTTTTTTTTTTTTTTTTTTTTTGGTCACTCTTCAAAGTCATGGATTTGATTGTATTTGTTTTCATAAACTAATGTATTCCTAGATGATAATATTCAATATGAACCTAGAAAGTCTGTAGTCTTCCAAATATGTGGGTTACTAAGACATAGGACAAAGCCAAAGCTGGTGGATTACTGCTACTAAGCCCAGAGTTTTATCATTAGTCCCGACTTCCTCTCACTATATCCATTTTCTCTGGAACACGGATCTATTACTGTGACTTCAGTTATATTCTCTATATAGATGACTACAGTATCCACATCTCCAGCCAAAACCTCTCTCAAGTTTCAGACTGGTAAAGATGGCCATCTACCTGCTATCTCCCATGGGATATTTCTTGAACACTTGCAACTCAACTCAACTTTTATCTTCCTCTGTATTTTATCTTCTACTCTATCCCACCTCTCAATGATTTCCAACTGGATTCTCTTCTATCTTTGAAGTTTCCAGGGATGGCTCTATCATCCAACCAATCACCCAGCCAAACATGGGATTCATCTTTTCCTCAACTGCTCTTATGTCTCTTGTTTAATCGGCCATCACATTTATTTGCTTTTATTTCCGAAGTATTACTGTGATTCACCCCCCTCCTCTCAATCTCTGTAATATCTGTGCTGGTTTATTTATCATCTCAGGCCTGGGCCAGGACAACAACTTCTTCAATGGCCCCCGTTTCCAGTCTTGACTCTCTTCAATCTGTCATTACTTTGCTACCAAAACTAACAATATTCTAATAAACAAATGTGGCCATGTCATTTCCTTTCTTGGGACTTTTCAATGATTTAACATGATGTGCTAGGAAGTCAGTAAATGTGTGTGTGTGTGTGTGTGTGTGTGTGTGTGTATAAAATGAATGAATGAGATAAGATACTGACCACACTCCTTGGCTCACAAGGCCATTTATAATATGTCTCTGCCTACATTTCTAGTCATACTTCCTATAATTTCTAACTCACTAATTTATATACTAATAATTCAATAAACACATCATATTATGTCACTTCTCTGGACAGTCCTGGAAAGCTCTTCCTCGTTTTCTTCATTTGGATAACTTTTGAGCTTTTTGTGGGGCTCACTTTATGTGTCAATTTCTGTGTCTCATCCATTCTAATTTATTTATTCTAACACATCTAATTATCCACACTATGCCAAAAACTGTTAGGCACTAGGAACAAAATGGCAAATTAGGGGATCTTTGCCCTAAAGGATAGGTAGAGAGACAGACATGGAAACCTATAGATATTATTCATTGAAAGAAAGGTTATAATAGAAGAGGAATACAAGAAAATGATGAACAAGATGAAGAGAAAATAGAAGATTTTAATTATTCAAATCTACCTGTGGCGCTTAGGAGCTGGGAGGAAAAGAATCTCAAGTGAATGAACCAATGTGTATAAAAACAAGGAGGTCTGAAAGAAGCTGGATGGGTGATGTTATGAGTTAAACCGTGCCCCTCCAACATTCATATGGTGGACTTCTAATCCCCGGTACCTCAGAATGTGACCTTATTTGAAGATAGGGTCCTCACAGAGGCAATCAATTTAAAATGAAGTTATTAGGGTAGACCCTCATCCAATGCAAACAGTGTTATTCTCAGACAGACCAGTTCTTTTTGTTGAAGACTAATAGAAGACAAGTAAAGACAATTAAGCAATTGAGAGTTGAGTTTTAGCAAACTCGTTCTGATGGTTGGATAGAGGATAGATCAGAGGTAGGGAAGTAGAGAGGCTGGTTGAACACCATGAGGCTGTGGCAAATCCTTCAGAAGAGAGAGGTGGAAAGCTTGGCCCAACTCAGTGGCAGGGTGGTTAGAGAAGATGAAGCAGATATGGAAAATATTTATGAAGGAAAATTGGCAGCAGTTGGTGACATGACTGGATGTGTGAGTGAATGGCACTGGCAAATTGCTTTCATTGCAATTATCCTTATATTGTGAGCAACTAACTGAGCCTATGCCCAAAAGTACAAAGAGAGAAGACACAAACCAAAGAAAAAACTGAAGTAGATAATGACAGATTTCCTCCCAATGTATCTCCAGCCTTGACTCAGACCTTGTGGCACAGTCCAGACAATTGTAAGTCCTATTCCTAATGGTTCAATATTAAAAAACAGTGGGGACTTATTAAAATTGGTTATGTATAAAGCCCACAAACAAATAAAAGGACTGTTAAAAGAAGTCACCAAGAGAATAATAATAGAAGAAACAAACAAAACATCAAGGGGCTTCCTTTCTTCTGCAGACTGCACAGAAACTGTGATAGGTTAATGTCTGTGTCAACTTGACTGGACCATGGGATGCACAGATGTCTGCCCGAGCAATATTTCTGAGTGTATCTGCTGTGAGGCAGTTTCTACCAGAGGTTAGCATTTGAATTGGTGGACTGAGTGAAGTGGATTGCCCTCTCCAGTGTGGCTTAGAATCATCCCATTCATTAAGGATCTGAATAGAACAAAAATATAAAGGAAGAGAGGATTTGTCCTCTCTGCCTGTCTGCTTGAACTGGAGCATCAGTCTTCTCCCTGCCTTGGTGATCCTGTCTCAGGCCTTCAAACTCAGATGGAAATTTATACCATCTTCTCTCCAGCTTTTAGGCCTTCAAATTACACCATCAACTTTCCTGGTTTTTCAGTTCACAGTGGGCAGATCATGGGACTACCTGGCCTATGTCATCAATGAATGTTTGCCAATACTCTTGGTAATCTGTTCTCTCTGGAGAACCCTGACTAATGCAAATACTCTTTCTTCGTTCCTGCCTCCCTCCTTTCATTCCTCCTTTTCCTCTTTTCTCCCTTCAGCAAATAGTTACTGAGCTCGAACTTTATGCTAGGTGCTACATTAAATGCCAGAGGTATGTAGATATAAAATAAACAGATAAAAAAGCAAAAAATTCTATAAGGACCTTATGATTTAGTGGACGAAGGATGTGTAAACAAGGAATCATAGTGTTATGTAGTAAGAGTTGTAGGCACTCAGAGCTTATTGACAATGCCTTGCTCTGCTTGAGGGAACTAGGAGAGATTTCTCAGAAGCTGTGATTCTTGAGCTGGGTCTTGGAAAAGGTAAGGAGAGGCTCAAAGGCTAGGGAGTGATGTCTTCAGGGAAATGCAAACAGTTACCTGACTACTGAATTAGGCCATCTCAGGGCAGACAGAAACCAAGTGAGGAGGTTGGAAGGGTGGTCTAGATGCCTGATCTTGTAAGCCTGACATCTTTTCATTGAACTATTACCAGTTTGGTCCATGAAACAAACAAACTTTTGATTTCACAAACAGAAAGTATTTTCCAGACTCTCTTTTCTCAAACATGCAGGCTTCAAAAATAAATAAATAAATAAATAAGTTAAAGAAATGAATCTAAACTCAGAGAGCTTCACTTGGGTCCTACTGTGGTAAACTAAACAAACTTCTCCAAGGATCTGGGCTTCAGCTTCTTTGTGAGACAGTGCTACTTAGTGCAAAGGCTGTAGAATTTGGATACAAGTTAGCACTTGGTGACTTACTGGCCAAACAACCCAGGATTAGTTGCTTTGTTTCCCTGAGTCTTCTTTTGCTTCCTGGGCAGTACTTACACTCCAGCCCTCAGTTTAACTTCCTTCAGGAAAGCTGCAGTCACCACTGCTTCTGCTGGGCCTAGGAGGTTAGCAGTAAAATGCACATGTATAATGAGTGAGAGAGGGAAAGCAACTGTCTCTAGTCTTTTTGGGTTGGGCACAAGAGCCACCAGCCAGAACGGGCACAAAAGGTTTGGGGAATCAGAGCATGGCTACGCCACCACCTTGAGTGAAGTAAATAATTCAGCTAAATGAAAGTACTCCAGTTGGTAGTTTGTGGCTGCAGCAGAGCCATCTAGTCAAAAAGCATAATCCCAGGGTATGAAAAATCACAAACAATCACAGGACATTGGTACAAGGAGGAAGCTTATAGGCTATTGATTCAAACTCCTTCATTGTACAAAGGAGAAAACCAAGAGTTTAGGAAAGCTCAGCTAACCAAGTATTATTAGGCATTCCATTACTCTTTTATTAGGAGAAATCTGGTATTAGGAAAAACTCAATTCACCTGAGCAACTGGTTTGGTCCTTATCTTTTGGGTATGGAAAACCTGATTATAGATTGAGTTGCCAGATAAAATACAGGACATCCAGATAAAGCTAAATTTTTGACAGACACCAAATAATTTTTTTTTTACTATAAATGTATCCTTAATACAGCATAAATATAGAATACTAAAATTATTCATTTTAATCAGAAATTCAAATTTAACTTGGCTTTCTGTTATTATTTTTCTATATCTGGCAACCCTAATTATAGAGTGTCTTTTCATCTCCCATCTTTGCTCTGACTCTTAGGAAGCTTAAAGGCAAATGTATCATCATTGTTTTCTAACAGTACTTTATGGTGTGCACTTGGCTTTATCTTGTTTGTTTATTTTCCATTCACCCTTTTCTTCATTAAAAAAATCTAGTTGTTACAAGTATCTCAGTAAGCAACATCAAAAACTTTGCTTGGATATTAACTTAAAAAACAGCCACCTCATGGGGTACTAATTAAGGGCTATACTTTGTACTCAGTCCTGAAGATGTAAATATAAGTAATACCTTCTGTCCAATCTCAAAGAGCCCTACTCAAGGCGGGGTTGGGGGAAAGACCGTTGTTTATACAAGGTAATCAAAATGCAGAGAGACAAATTACGAGGTCCAAAGTCACACAGCTAGTTGGTGTCAGAACCAAGCTGTGTTTCCTTACATTGCATTCTATGTAGTGGGCTGGTTCACAAGAAGTTTATTACCCATATCTACCTAAATACCTATGGGACAGTTCAGTAGGCACTGATCATTTGGCCTTCTCAGCACCCATCATTTTTCTAGGAGTAGCATCCTTTTATAGAGGCAATTGCTCCTTCTCTTCCTCAAACTTTTCAATATTAATAGGATCTTCCGATCAGTGTACTTCTTCTCCATGACCTCAGATGTTTGATTCAGGGTGTGGACACGTGACTCAAGCCAGAGCAAAGTCCTTCCCCAAGAATTCCCAAATTGGAACAAGAGAAAAGGCAGTCCCTCTCTGGTGGCAAAGATGGAGATGAAAACGTAAGCAACAGCCATATACCTTGCGGTGTGGAGGAAGCCAGGCTGAGCACATAAAGTTAATAAACATAGAGTAGCAGAGACACTTGCAGCATTCATGTCTTTAATTTCAGCTGTTCTCAAAGCTATGCTGCAAGTCTGCTCGATCCTTCTAGCCGAAAATAATTTTAGTCATGTTTTTGTCTCTTGCAACCGAAAGGGTTATGGCTAATAGAGATAATTTGAGCTGAATTACTATTGGCATTTCCCCAGTGGGCTTTCAGAATAATGTGCTACAGCACAGTTTACACAAAGCTCGTTCTGTCTCTATACAATGCAGAAAAGCTCCTGTCGTTTTAAAGGTACTGCTAAACCTGTATTTTCCCAGTCAGCTTCCAAGACACCCTCAAGATGCTTTCACTTCTGACAGATTTGTGTCTAGCAAGATCAAGCAGCACCACGGTGGGTTAATGCTAAATAGTTAAGCTGACTTCAAAATCTCCAAACTAGCTGCATGCTGCTGTTATCATTGCTCCCATTTTAAAGATGGGGAAATTAAAACCTGGAGAGGCAAAGGAGGTTGTTCAAGTTCATACACACTTGGCTAAGTTTATTCTAGAACCTATGTCTCTTGTCACTTAGAATATTGCTTGTTCCACTATAGTCCCTCTTAAAAGCTACTATTCTTTTTTAGAATATTCAATCTGGAAAAAAACAGCATTGATTATGACAACATAAAAAGAGCAAAAATTTCTCAGGCTTTGATGATTACGTATTAAAATTTATCAGTCATTCTGGGGAGGAAGCCTTAAGAAAGTTGTTAGACATAATATACACTTGAGCATCCTCGTTTTGGCTGTACATCCCAATCCCTTGTGAAGCCTTTTAAAATAAAGATTTTTGAGTCACCTCCATTCCCACAAAAACCAACTGAGTAAGAATGTTTGGGAGATGGGTACTAGGTTTTCACATATTTAAAGAACTCCAAGGATGATTTAGATTGAACTGGTCTAAGGACTAGCATTTAGGATCAGTAATGTAGATTTTTTTTTTTGAGAGGGGGTTTCTATATCCTCAGCGTTTAATTAACAACATTTAGAAAAAAATGTCTCTTGGTTGGATTGATATAACCATTTACACAACCCATGTAGACATACTATTTTAGCAATGTTATACCTCATTCATTCAACCAATACTTAGTAATTCCCTACAAGTTGCTGGGTTTTGCACCAGCCACTTGAACTCAAAGATGAGTCAGACGGAAACCTTGCCATCAAGAAGCGTTGAAGGACAGATAATAGATGAGTATACATGATATTTAAATGAGATGGTGATGTCAGTGTACCATGGGTGGGTGTTCCAGGGAAGAAGCTGGTGAGAATCAGGGAGGGTTTCTTGGGAGAGTATTTGAACTGGGTCCTGAAAGGCAGGTAGGATTTGGACGTGCAGATGAGAGGAAGATCAACTCAGACAGAGGAAACAGCATGAGCCAAGAATAGGAGCAGGGAAAGAATAGTAGTAATAATAATAATGATAACTATAATAACAATAATAGCAGCAAGCAATTATTGAGCACTTGCCATATATGCCAATTACTGTTGTAAGTGCTTTGTGTGGGCATCTCATTCAATCCTCACAATAAAGCAATGAAGTAGGTGCAATGAACTATTATTCCTCATTATACAGATGAGAAAACTGAGTTACAGATAGGTTTAGTAATTTGCCCAAGGTCAGGTGCCAAATAAAGTAGGTAGGGGAAGGATTTCTATTTTGTTCAATAAGTTTTTGGGGAATGAGTGGATATTTTAATCCAATACCGTCATTTCAAAGATGTGGAAACTAAGGTTCAGAAAGGTTAGGCTCACTCAACTGGTTGGTGGCAGTGTTAGAATAAGAGTCATTTTAATGCATTTTCCATTAGGCCAAGCATGCAGTTTGAGACCAAGTGAGAGCAAAATCTTAGTATATCATTTTCTCTTAATCAAAAATTGTTTTGAGGAACTGTGATATCTTGAAAAGTAGCTAAACCCAGAGCTGACCTCTAACCAAGATACAGCTTTTAAATCAGGAGGCCAAATCACAAGGGAGAGGAAGTAAAGCATGGTAGAGTGGAACTTGTTTTGGACAAGTCTTATCTATAAAGTGTTCTCATCTATAAAGAGATGCAATTAGACAAGAAGATTCCTAAAGGTCCTTCTATGTTGGCTATTCTGTCTGATCCTAGGCAGGGATTGAAACTGAGATTATGTCTATATAAGTCTCTAAGTTTAATGGACTGAAATATAGCTAGCAATAAATAATCATGCTCTAAGAAACCTACATCTGGAGGCCAGAAAGCAGCTGTTAGGTAAATGGAGAGGGTAGCATTCTTTGATTGAGTCTTTATTCTTCACTTACTGTTTCAGATGATGCTAAGAAAGTCATTTGATGCATTTATGAAAACCTCCAGGACCTAATCAATTTCCTCCTTCCAAAAGATGGGACCTGGCAGGAGAGAGCATCATTTTCTGTGATGCTGCAAACTGAAGAAAAGACAGAGTTATCTGGTTGAGGCCACCTCGACACTTCTGGCTTATTGTCTATTGCTTCACCCCAGAGAGCATGCCCCATCTGACCTGAGTTGAAAGCATTCCCTACTTTAAGTAACAAGACAGGTTCATGTGTATTCCCTAGGTTGTGCTGCATTTTTTTAAGTAAAATAAATTTTAAAAATGAGAGTTGAGTGTTTATAATTCATTTTGACTGATGCCATCGCATCTAATGCAATATTCAGCTGTTTTACCTATTTAGAAGCCTGAGAAGAGCAGTGATCCTGGAAAACATTCTCTATCTATTGTAGAACACGATGGATGGAGAACATTTTTTCCACACAGCAACAATGATTACACTTTAAATTTATATAGCACCTGTCTCTGGAGAGTCTCAGAGAGACGTTGAGAATATTTTTTTTCATTCCTCATTTTAAGAAGCCTGTAATGTCAGTTAAAGAGATCTCTTGTCACATGCAGAAAGTGAGGCACACAACTAGCCTCCAGATTTCTTGAAAATTCTCCAGTCTGTAGTTTTGTTGCTAAAGCCAAGGTTGCCCCTGGCCCAGGCACCAAAGAACAGCACTGATTTATCTAGTCCCTGAATTTTGAACACATTGGCAGCTCTCTGGTGAATGCGAATGCAAGAAAAGATCCTTGCTCTCAAGTTTGTTAAAATATCAGAGTCAATATTGAGCATAATTGGAGAAGAGATTTACAAATATGGAGAGAGGAAGTCTAGAGAGAAACCTGAAGTGTTAGATTGGAACTGGAGATAAAGGAGTAAACTCATAGCTTTGTTTTAAAATATATATATATACAGAGATGTAGAAATAGACATAGATGTGTATATATATGTATGTATATATATGCATGTGTGATAATGTATGTATATACATGCATATATTTCTTACTGCTGAAAGGACCTAAAAACAATGCCATTCCAGTAGCAATGTGCACACCCGGCTCCCATATCTTGCTTTCCAAATATAATTTTTTGCTAAAAGGAAACAAGGTCCCATGGAAAAAGGGTTGATTCCAAGGCTGAGGCAGGAAAAGTATAAGATGAGCTCAATACATTTTTGGCAACAGAAAGTAGGAAAATAGAAAAATGCTCAAAGAATATGGTAACAAGTCAAAGGAACTAAGAGTCAGATTTGTCCCAAATCTAGGACAATTTAACCATCAAAATAAATAATGATTGTAACATTTTATGCAACCACTCATTGCATAAAATAGAAATCCTTGAGTTCATACTGTAGAGAGAGAGAGAGAGAGCTTCCTTATAGTTCCAATAAAACTTTATTTACAAAAATAGGCATTGAGCTATATTTGGCCTATGGGCTGTGGTTTTCCGACCCTGAACTAAAGGAAGCCATTGAAGACTTTGACCCTACAAATGGCATCATCAGAATTATTCCTTGGGAAGATGCATCCAGCTACTGGATAGAAGATGGATTGCAGGGAATAGAATAAAAGTGGAAAGAAAAACTAGGAGGCTGTTGCAATGGTCCACATGTTTGCACCATGGAGAAACCAACACAGCTTTTATAAACCAAATATACCTGGGAATTTGGCCTCACAAACCTCAGCTGGCACACAGCTGGGTCTGTCTGTCCTTAGCTCACCTTGATTCTCACCATCTTGCCAGTTTAGCCACCTCTGAAATCTCAGCTACCTCTGAAATCCTATGTCAGAGTTTGTAAATCATCTTGGGAGCCCAATTATTCCTTTTCTTTGCTCTATGGTGTTTTTGATTTCGAGAGCTAAGTCTGTACTATTTGTATGAGAGGAAAAAATCAATAGAAAGAGAAAGTTTAATAAAAAAAATACATTCTCCATTGACTTTAATTAACTTGGCCTTAGGTTTACAACTCTGGCAAGTATGGAAAATGAAAAAAAAAAAAAGAGAGAGAGAGAAAAAACAATCTCATATCTCACCCTATAACACAAAGCTTTTTAAGAATAAAATCTCAAATTGAAATCTGAATGTATCAACAATTGATTTGCCAGCAACAAGTTGAAGAAAAAGGATAAAAAAAGAAAAGAAAAGAAATTATCTTGTAGGATATGACAAAGAACAGGCTGGCACTTTTAACTCCCGTGTTAAATGGCCAAACACCAGAATGAGGCCAGTGGTTTATTGATGTCACAGAACCCTTTACATGTTCTTCCAGAATCAAATGATCATCGCTTTGGTGTCTTCTCCAGTCTCATGACTTAAGATCCATAGTCTTTGAAACCTGTTGGTATTCGCTAGTTTTAGCACTGATGCTTTCTGCCAGGAAACAAGGTTCTCTCTGGAGAAGGAATGGTCAGGAGGAATGACGTGGGGTTTTTGCCTCCTGGCAGGTGTCTGCAGAGAGAACCCATGAATTCATGGATATTTCACAAAATTTCACACCCATGAGACTTTTCTGTCATTTGAAATGATGCAGGCTATTAGTAGACATGTACAGTAGTATAGTATATAAGTACACATGAACACACGTGTACAGGATGCTACACATATTCCATAAATACATGTGTGCACTCAATTGCACAATAGATACATGAGTGAACATCTATTAGCATAGATAGCTAAAACATATATCTGCATAATCAAATAGATGGTGTCATGCAAATATAACACACTATATTTCTCTACACAATTACAACAGGTATTTATATGAAAATACATGTAAGTCTAAAAATACATTTAAGAGTAGAACTACAAACATACCCAGATATGTGTACCATACATACATACACAGCATCTATATATAATATCCATGTGAGTTACATGATCTGGTCCCCATCATCCCTGACTATTTCCCCTATGACTGTAATAATTCTCCCTCCATCATTATATTCCAGACTATTCCCTGCCGTCCCACAAATGTCAAGTACATCCTCACCTTAGAGTTTTTTGTACTGGTTGCTCCCTGTAAATGAAATACCCATCCCAGATCCACCAGACTATGGATCTTAAGTCATGAGACTGGAGAAGACACCAAAGCCATGAGATATCATGAGGACTATTTTATCACTTCTTTTAAATGTCTGTTCAAATATTAGCTTCTCAATGAAATCTATATAACCACTCATTCTATTTAAAATTGCAGCCCACTCATTCCAGCCCATGTGCTTATCTAAATTGCTTTATTCTAGCACTTATCACCTTATAAGATATCATATCATATACTTATTTATTACGTTTACTTTCTATCATTACTCTCCCCACCTTCCATCAACCCTCAGCCCCCGCCAGCTGAAATGTAAACTCTAGGAGGGACAGGGCTATTTTTCTGGTTTGTTCATGAAACAAACTATATTTGTCCACTAATGTTCTAAGCAACTAGAACAGAGCTAGGTTCAGAAAACACTTGGTATACATATGTGTTGAATGAATGAATGAATCGATATACTCATATATGAATAAAATGTAGATATATACGTTTGCTGAACCACGTCTATATATTATGAGTGGCAACATTTATTCCTATAAACATTCCTATGGTTAAATGCAAGCATATATGTGTTCATATTCAAAGGAACTGAGACACATTGGTAAGGGGTGTGTGTGTGCATGTGTGTGTTTGTGTATGGAAAGTATCTGCTCCTGTTGAATGTGCTCAGCAACTCACATTGGAATGTGAAAGGAGTGGGTCTAAGTGACTCCCTGGGCACCCTAGCTACAATAAACTATCACTATAGTTCATAGAGAGATAAGTCCAGGGTAGCAAGAAGTTTTGGGGGAAAAAATCTACATTGGACACTGGGAGATAGATTTTGGACGCTGAGAACTATGTTGGTTCCCAGAACTTGAGTGTCAGGAATGAACTCTGTTCTCTATTAAACTGGATAACAAACTAGTTCAGAATTTCAGCTTTGAAAGCTTTACTATAAGGTGAGGGAGACGGACAAGACAGAATAGTTTTGATTTCTTTAGATCTGGGCTCAAACATACCTCTCTCTTTCAAGATTTTCATCAGGCTTGTCCTAGGGAATATGAACTAGACTTACAGGGAAGGTTTCAGGTCAGAAGCCATGACTTTTGGAGAATGGTGAAAACATAAAAAGTCACATATTTCTCTTCTCTGCTTTCCCCTGTTATTGACTGGATATTTGTGCCCCCTCAAAATTCATATGTTGGCCGTGCGCAGCGGCTCACACCTGCAATCCCAGCACTTTGGGCCAACATGGTGAAACCCCATCTCTACTAAAAATACACAAATTAGCCAGGTGTGGTAGCGGGCACCTGTAATCCCAGCTACTCAGGAGGCTGAGGCAGGAGAATCTCTTGAGCCTGGGAAGTGGAGGTTGCAGTGAGCCGAGATCGCGTCATTGCGCTTCAGTCTGGGCGATGAGAGTGAAACTCTGTCTCAAAAAATTCTTATGATGAAACCTAATCCCTCACGGATGGCATTTGGAGGTTGGGGCTTTGGAAGGTAATTATGTCATAAGGACCCTGCCTTCATGAACAGGAGTAGGATACTTATAAAAGGGGTCTCAAGAGAGATCCCTCACCCCTTCCACCATGTGAAGACACAGCAAGAAGGCCCAGACCAGAAACCAAATCTGCAAGTGCCTTCATCTAGGACTTCCCAGACTCCAGAACTGTGAGAAATAGACCTGTTATTTATAAGCCTCCTAGTCTATGTTGTTTTGTTATAGCAGCCCAAATGAACTCACACATCTGTCTTTTTCTTTCTTTTTTTTTTTTTTTTTTTTTTTTTTTTTTTATGGAGTCTCACTCCCATCGTGCAGGCTGGAGGGCAGTGGCATAATCTCAGCTCACTGTAACCTCCGCCTCCCGGGTTCAAACAATTCTCCTGCCTCAGCCTCCCGAGTAGCTAGGATTAGAGGTGCCCACCACAATACCCAGCTAATTTTTGTATTTTTAGTAGAGATGGGGTTTTACCACTTTAGCCAGGCTGGTCTCGAACTCCTGACCTCAGGTGATCCACCCACCTCAGCCTCCCAAAGTGCTAGGATTACAGGCATGAGCCACCGTGCCAGGCCAAGACATCTTTCATCTGTGTGTGTGTGTATGATGTGTGTGTGTGTGTGTGTGTGTGTGTGTGTGTGTGTGTGTGTGTTACAGGGTAGGGAAATGTTTTGGAGATATTATAAAAAAAAAATCAAGTTCAGATCTGAGCTTCCACAAGCAGGTGGATAGAGACAGCCCATTTTGAGACTCAGAACACCCTTAAGACTCCTGTGACTTCTTAGGGACCATAAGAAATGGAATTGTCCTATCTGGCTTCCTGACTGCCTTGTAACTCCTCTGTAGAGATAAGGCACATTTCCAAGTCCTAATTTCTTTCATATACCTTGCTCTCTGACCTAAAAAATATCTTTGAAACATTAATAAGACATAAATACGGTGGCCATGTAATTTATTGTCCAAACCAAGACACTTCTGAGAGTAAAGGAGGTGTTATTACTAGTTATGTCTCTTCATCCTGTTCTTCCTTCCCCTCATCTTGCCTTCCTTCTTTATTTATTTACATTATTGAGTACCTACTTTGTGCCAGCTACTGTATAGGTCCTCCCTAAGGCACACAATGAGCTGCAAAAATAACACCATCAACCCTCATGCAGCTTGCAAGTTAAGGAGAAGGTTGCAGACACATTCTTTTAACACATAGTTCTTGAGTATCTACTACATGTCTGGTGCTCTTTTAGACACTGAGTACCACTCAATGATCAAGATAAGTAAAGTTTCTGCACTCGCAAAACTTAGAGATGAAAATAAAAACTGCATAACTACCAACTATGATTAATTCTCTGAAAGAAAAGTATACAATGCTAGGATGACCAAATAACACCCAGCCATAGAGTGGTGGTTTGGCATGACTATTCTGAGAAAATGATGTTTAAGTGCAGATGTGTGCAAGGGTTAACTAGATGAAGGGGAGTAGAAGGGGAGAGAGAGATTTTTTCAGGTAGCAGGAACAGCATGTGCAAAGGCCCTGAGGCAGAAAGAAACACGTCATCTTCAAGGAGCCAGAAGACAGCAGTGTGATTGGAGCACAGGTGCAGGGTGGAGGTGTGTGGATGAAATGAGATGAGTCTAGAGAAGGCAGGGGACAGACCTCGTAGAATTTTTTAGGCCAGGGAAAGGCACTACTTTCCACTTAGGTTGCCCAGGGATGTGGCAGGTCCTGAGATAGTTCCTAGGGTACGACAGCAGGGAGGAGGCCAGCAAAGCAGCTGCATAGAGTGCTTAGGAAGATGATCTTGAGTGTAGCCTCACATGCAGTCTACTGCTTGATAAGACACAGAACAGTCCGATGTTTTCCTGTGTGGTCACGCATGGAAAAGGAAGTGCAGTGAAAACTGGTGGGACAGAGGTCTGTGGTCATGATAAAAAGATGTGGGCTCCGATGAACTGGCATAGACCGTGTCAGAGGGTACTGTTTATACTTATGCATTTATTTAGTTTTATTTGTCGAGTCTCTGTAATGAGCTAGAAATCTTGTCAGTCATTGAAGAATTAACCATTACCATAATAGAGGCTATTTCTGCACCAAAGTAATTGCACGTTACTTGACAGACTAGGTCTATGCACCATATTTTAAGAGGGACTGTGAAAACTAGAGTCCAGACCTGATAAATGTGATAAGATGTCTAGACATTAGAGCCCATGAAGAGAGTTGAAGATTAAAGGTCAACATGATAATTGTCTTCCTAATCTCCCTAGAAGAGAGTGCGGAAGTATTCTGCTTTATTTTAGGAGATGGGACTCAAAGTCGGGGAGCATTCTAAAGAGGTCTGTTCTGGTATGTAAAATAAGAATATTCTTTTCACAGATAGAAAAGTCTTGGGATGCAGTAAGGTCCCCATTCACAGGAAATGCTTAAAGTCTGACCTAGTGACCATCCATGATAGATACTGTAATAGGAACTGCCCATAGGACAAGAAGGTGGTCTGGAAATTTCGTCTACTAAGGGACACAGACATACACATATAATGCAAAGAATGACATTCAATAGTGGGGAGCAGTGAGGACAGATGTTTAATAGTGCAAGATGGAAGGCTCAAGCTTCCTGGTTGTACTCTGGCTCACAGAGCCTTGCAGGTAGCAAGATGTCCTCTCAGGTTTGGGAACAGGAAAGTATTCTGACCGGATGTTCTGCTGCTCTATTAGCTCCTACTTGGCTGGTCAATCAGATGCAAATCTCTTGGATCTGACACATTTCAACTATAAAATTCTTTACTTTTAAGACTCAGATTTTACTAGCTAATGTTTAAGCAGTGGATTCTGCTCCTTAATGAAAGCCTGATGATAAAGTTCATTGGAGATTTTTGTTATATTTGGTACTATTCTTCATCATCCAAGGTTAGCCTTTGTGAAGGAAATATGTTCTGAAGTCACTTTGGGAAGACAAATTCTTCCATCCTTTTTAATGGAGATCTGGCAAGGAAAAGAATTGCCATTGTGAAAAGGATTTACTGTTGATGTGCAAATTTTAGACCCTTGGATGAGTGTAGCTATTTTTATAGTTACTGCCATTTGAGAAAGGAGAAACCTGATGTTTAAAGGAGCCAGAGTTTTGCTCAATAATCTGCAGAAAGTGTTTGTATTCATCAGGGTAGACTGAATTATGTGGCAGTAACAAACAACCCCAATGTCTTTGGGACACCAAATAATAAAAGTTTACTTCCCTCTTACGCTACTTGAATGTGGGATTGAGAGTCCCTGGGAGGTTGGCTCTGCACAATCATGTTCCGCACTCTGGGGCCCAAAGCTAACAGGGAAGCAAGAATTGGCATATTGGGTGTCATAACAGCAAAAGAAAGAGGATGCATCTGCTCTTAAATCTGTCATTCAGACGTGACTCGCCTTACTGTGTTCACATGTCATTGGTCAAACTTAGGCTGCAACCCAGGAGCGAGAACCAGACTATCTGTGCACAGCTTTAGTGACTGCCATAGTGCTGGGGGGTGGGATTCCAACTCATTACCTCTGTCTCAGCAAATTCATGTCCTTCCCACTGAGTTCATTGCCTCTTCATGCTAAGTATGGAATCAGGACTGAAGTTGGCATAAGCAATTCAACTAGCTGGAAAACTCCTTCATGGCTTTCTTGACATTCATCTTTTCATCTTTTGGTTTCTTTTATTTTCCCAGAGCCCAGCCTTTTGGTCATTAACATAAGTTAGTTTCTCCTTTCACGCGGCAGCGTGGTCTGGCAGGAAAACACTGGACGGGGTTCTTCTGAGAAGGTTTAACTATTAAAAACCTTGTTAGGTTTTCTCAAATGAATTGTTCAAAGATTTACCTGGAACACTAGTTCAAAGGAATGATAGTTATTCTCTCCACAGAGGAAACACATTCCATCTGCCGCTGAAACAACCTTCCAGCTCTACCACCAGCTTGCTCACAAAACCCTGGAACACTGTCCCTTAATGCTCCCAAATGCCATTTTTGATCCTGTGGACCCTGTGTCTTCAAGAATCTCTAGTCTGGACTGCTTTACTTTGTGTTTTTAAAAAAATAATTTGAATTATTACAGACAAGAGAATCCTAAAGTCTCTCATTCCTCCAATTAATTAGTCCCAGTATTTATAGTAGCAATGGCAGTGGGAGACACAGTGGCAGCTGAGAGAAATCAAATGTTTGCTAAGAACTTACACAATGAAAACAGTAAATAAGCAAGAGAATATTGCAGCAAAATCAAAAAATGTAAACGGCAATAACTTTAGCCTGAAGCTCCTCTTCCTTTGAACCTAGGATTTTTCACTAGAAAATGTACAACCAATGTCCTCTTTGGTGCCCTGGATGTCATAGATATCTAGATGAGATGAGTACATAGACAAAATTGTCAAGTAAATGGATACGTGTCTTTGTTGCACCTTGATCTATGGCACCTTGTGCCACAAAGCACCTTGTGCGGTTCCTCTGCAATGAGGAGGAAAAGCAAACATAAACTGGTCAGGGTCAGCGCTGGGTGGTCTACATATATTAACTTATTTAATACTATGCTCTCCCTGTAAGTTAAGTTTTACTGTCCAATAAAGAAGTAAAATGAGGATCAAAGAGGTTAAGAAGCTTGCCTAGGGCTACACAATTAGCAGAACAAAAATTTAAACCCAGATCTGGCTGACTTCAAAATGCAAGTTGTTTTCGTTAGTTTGTTTGTTTTAACACAAAATGCTATATCTTGCTGGCCACAGGCTCATCCCTGAGAGGGCTAGTCAACTATTTAAACGAAATGTAATTTTCTAAAGAAATGCCAACAAGGCTTAAAACTGAACAATCTCATCATGCAAGAGGGCCCAATTCATTTAATGTGGCGGAAGCTTCAGTGGTATATTGTGGCATTCTAAGTTCAGGTGATCATTTGCTACAAAGGAGGGGCTTGGAACAGGATCTCCACATAGGTTCCGTTGTGAATGTACGTAGAGCACAAACTACACAATTTTATGTGGCAGTTTTGCCTGGAAAATGATTGTAAAATGTGGGCAGCATTTAGCTTTTCAGGGATGAGTGCAGTCTAGAGCTAGCAAAGTACCAGGCCTCAGCCAAGCCTTTTGAGTTGAGAGCCGGACTCTGTTACCAACAAGATATAAAGTGATAATGAGGGAAGAGAGTAAAAATTCCTTCATATACATGAAGTAAATACATGTAGTATAAGAATCCAGCATTTTAGATGGTAGATTGATCGTTGCTAAAAATGGAAATGTTTAGTTACTTGTATCTGGACAAATCTGTAGGTGAGAAAATGGCCAAAATAGATTATTTGCTAAGCTTCTTGGATATGGTGACATCTGAACTTAATCTTGGAGGATATGTGTGAGTTAGGCATGAAAAGTTGGGAAAGACACTTCAGCAAAAGTGAGAAGTATGTGCAGAAGCAGAAAAACAAAGATGTGTTTTGTGTATCTTGCTGAATACATAGGTTTGAAGGTAGAGAAGTTGCAAGGGGCAACTGTTGGCTGAACAAATCAAGGAATAATTTCTATTATGTGAGAATTTACATACTTAATGCTCCCTATTCCAAGAATATGTAGTTCAATATGACAGAAGGAGGCTGTGCTGAGACATGACACTAGAAGGGAGGCAGGAGGCAGATCATGAAGAACCTTTTATGCTATGCAAAAGAATTCAAACTTTATCCAAGGGCAACAGGAGGTCAAGTCAAAGTTTCAAATAAAACAGTAACATAATCGGATTTGTGGTTTGTGTAGACACCTTCACCATAGAAAGGTAGTTGTTGGAGATGGTAGAGAACACAGACTGGGACAGGGAAACCAGTTAGAAAATTTGTAGAAACCCAGCCCCCAAATGGAGTAAGGCAATGGGTTATAGGTAGGAAGAGAACGAGAAGGGTGAAATAAGAATTTAAATCATCATCTCATAGGTTCTGATGCTTCATAGGTAGAGAGTAGAGGGTTCAAAGATGAATCACACATGTCTGGCTTGGCGGAATATGATAAAAGTGGTACATTCAAGCAAATAAAGGAAAAAGGAGGCCGAGCCACGGTGGCTCACACCTGTAATCCCAGCACTTTGGGAGGCTGAGATGGGCAGATCACCTAAGGTCAGGAGTTCAAGACCAGCCTGGCCAACATGGCAAAACCCCGTCTCTACTAAAAATACAAAAAAATTTAGCCAGGCGTGGTAGAACATGCCTGCAATCCCAGTTACTTGGGAGGCTGAGGAAAGGGAATTGCTTGAACCCAGGAGGAGAAGGTTGCAGTGAACCAAGACCATGCCACTGCACTCCAGCCTGGGTGATAAGAGTGAAACTCTGTCAAGAAAAAAAAAAAAAGGAGAAGGAGCAACTTGGAGGATGGAAGGAGGGAATGTGTTAAGTTTAGTTTGGGGCATGCTAAACTTCCTTGGGGTTCTAGAGTGGATACGTACCATAGAAAGTTATGCATATGAGTCTGTCGTCCATGAGAGAAGTATGGAAATTTGTATGCCTAAGATAGAGTTGAGATTTATCCAGGCACAAGCCATGGTCGAAGCCACAGCAGGGGTGAGATCATTCAGGAAAAACATGCAAACTGAGAAGATGGCCAAGAACATGACCCCAGGGAATACGAGTGTGTGCAATATGGGCAGAGAAAAAGAATTCTGGCAGAGGAGTTATAGAAAGAATGGTCAGAAAAATAGGAGAAAGGCCAGGAGAGTAGAACATGATGGAATGCCAAAAGAAGAGAGAGAGCAAGATCCAAGTAAGGAGCATGCAACATAATTAAAGGTTACAGAAAAGGCAAGTAATATAAGGACTCAACAGTTGTAAGTGAAGTTGATAGGGGCAGAAGCCAGACTGTCTGGAATTGAGCAAAAGATGAAGACATTGAGTATAGACCAGTCTGGTATTTCCCAATCTTTCTAAGTATAAGGATTTTGTTTTTAAAACTTAAGTATGTAAATTCTCACATAATAGAAATTATTCCTTGATTTGTTCAGCCAACAGTTGCCCCTTGCAACTTCTCTACCTTCCACCCTGTATATTCTGCCAGGACCCCAGATATTTACAGTTCAGAGGCTATAACTCATGGGGTGGCTGTTTTTTGTTTGTTTCTTTGTTTTTTAATTTGAGATGGAGTCTCGCTCTGTCGCCCAGGCTGGAGTGCATTGGAGGGATCTCAGTTCACTGCAACCTCCACCTCCCGGATTCAAGCAGTTCTCCTGCCTCAGACTCCCAAGTAGCTGGGATTACAGGCACCCACCACCATGCCCGGGTAAGTTTTGTATTTTTAGCAGAGACTGGGTTTCGCGTGTTAGCCAGGATGGTCTTGATCTCCTGACCTTGTGGTCCGCCTGCCTCGTCCTCCCAAAGTGCTGGCATTACAGGTGTGAGCCATGATGCCTGGCCGGGAAGGCTCTTTTTTAAGGTAGAGTCCATGTGAGGGAAAAGGAAAGGAAAAGGTTGCATCTGAAATGTTGAGTGTCTTCTTTCCCCCTAAAGATGGAAGAGAATGCTTATATAATTGTGGTAATTAATACTTTTATTATCATTGAAACCTGAGATAGATTTTCCTGTGATTTCTACAATTCTCATGGCTATAAGGGGAAGATAGTATCATTTATGTTCCTTATTCCCTGTCTACCAAATTCAAGTAGGAAGATGGGTTTCCACAATTGTGGTTTAATGCGAATAACTATGTAAGATAAAATGTTAATTTCTACTTTTATCAATAGCAACCGGCCAGGCGTGGTGGCTCATGCCTGTAATCCCAGCACTTTGGGAGGCTGAGGTGGTCGGATTACCTGAGGTCAGGAGTTCAAGACCAGCCTGACCAACATGGCAAAACCCCATCTCTACTAAAAATACAAAATTAGCCAGGTGTGGTGGCACACGCCTGTAATCCCAGCTACTCCGGAGGCTGAGGCAGGAGAATCGCTTGAACCCAGTAGGCGGAGGTTGCATGTGCCAAGATTGTGCCATTGCACTCCAGCCTGGGCAACAAGAGTGAAACTCTGCATCCCTCACCCCCGCCCCCCCAAAAAATAAATAAACAATCATGCATTCAAGTGCATACAAGTAAACACTTGTGTGTAGAAAGTGCTGAAATAAGAGTTAAACTATCGAAAGTTATTTTTAAAGAGTTTTTAGTTAAAAAGCCTCAACTACTCATTTCAGAAAAAGAATAATTACTATTTTCTGACCATGTCTGACCATGGTTGTTCTTAGGTAAACCAGGGAAACTGATTAGGAACCAGAAAATACTGCATTGCCTCCTCCATATACATCCATTAGTGTTGTAGGGGATATAGCTTTGACAGCAGATTCTCTCCTATTGGAGCCTCAGTTTCTTCATCTTTAAGTGAAGTTATTCTTCCTAACTAGGATTGTTATGAAGGGTTGTTAGCACTTCACCTGGACATAGTGGGCATTTCACTGATGACAGCTCTATTAAGTGTTTATATTGTGACTAATTGTTCACTGTAAAAGCAAAATGTTAGATTTATAATGGAGTGATCAAATTTAACATCAGTAACCATAGAGCAGCTTGACATTACGTGCTTTCTGTGAAGATATGGAATACTTAGCATCATCATTAAAGTATTCTTTCAAAAAACCATATTTAACCTGAATCCAATCAAGCTTCTATTCTTAACTTCTAAATAAGAGGAAACACAGGTAGTTGAGAAAACAGCTAAATGATGTCACAGAGAAATTCTGAGGCAAATTCAGAATGTAGATCTATTAGAAGGCAACTGATCGAGTCTCTTCAGTGAGAGGGGCTTTTGTAGAGTAAAAGGGACACGAGACATAAAAACCAAGAAAAATGTGTGAGCTTCATGGATCCTAGTTTGAAAAAAAAATCTATAAAATTTGGTGTCAACTGGAGAAAATTTAAATATGGGCTAGTTATTAAATGATGTAGGGAATTGCTATTAATCTTCTGGATAAAATAATGCTACTGAGATTATGTAAATTAATGCTTTTGTTTTTAGGAGATGTGGGTTGAAATATTTAGTGGTGAAGTATCATAATTCCTACAATTTACTTATAGCAAAAATATAAATACATGTGTATATGTGTATATAGAGATATAAAATAAATATGGCAAGATAATTATTGAATTTAGATGGTGAATATGTGATTGCTCATTGTACAATTTTTCCAACTTTTCTGTGTGCTTGAAAATTTAGTAATAAATGTTTGGGAGAAAAATGGAAAAAAGTGACTTAGTAAGATGACAACCAAACTGATTTAATTAAAAAGTAGCAAATTTAGCAGCAGAATCACAACACAATATCCATAGCACAGAAAGATTTTTGTAAATGTTTATATGAATATGGAATGCTAAAATAAGAGATGTATAAAACAAAAAGTTTATCATGTACTATAAGCAGATTCATAAATGATTTAAACAGAAATATGTTTGGCAAGCCAAGGACTTATCTGGCGAAAATTTGAATTTCCTGGCTTTGCTCAATTTGCAGATCTTGAGAACTATCCAGGTGATAATAACTCTATTGCTCCCTCTTTTGGATAGTAATGTAGGTTTGTCTCCTTTTTATTTTTTATAATTTTGGCTCCGACCATCATGGCAAAATTGGGCAGTCATTTTTAATCTATCCATCCATTTAGCCATCATTCATTCACTCAAGTCACTGAGCTCTGGGGATACAGAAATGCACCCAGCGTTGTGCCTATCTCAAGGAACTCTCAGCACAGTGTGGAAAACAGACATTTGAATAAATCACCACAATGCAGTACCATAGAAGATATTAGGAATGGCTATTAAAATGCTTTAGGATACCACTGAAGGGATACCCTATTCTGGTTAAAGAAGCTTGAGAAAGTTGAATGTAAAAATCAGTTAAAGGAGAAAACAAGGGACATTATATGTTCTCCAAATTTATCATATGAAAGCAACCTAAACATGTCCATTAAATATTTGTCTGTGTATAGACAATTCTAAGCCATAGAAAAATGAAAAATTCTCTTGAATTACTACTCACTCACTCACAGACCAGATAATCACAAAGCATCTACTATATGCCATGTGCTATTGCAGATGATACAGATGAAACCTTGGGTGACAAGTTTCCTTTCTAATGGAGTTTACTTTCTAAAAGGAAGAATAAGAAAAATACCATAAATCAAGTCAAAACACAAGAAAATATGATTAACTCTGACAAAATTAAAGTGGGATATTGCAGTAGAACTACTATAGATTAAGTGATTAGGAGCAGCCTCTCAATGAAATGATATTTATTTCCAGACCTATAGGACAAGAAAAAGTCAGCCCAGCAAAAATTTAGAACACTCTAGGAAAGGGTATATACACAATGGAATACTATTCAGCCATAAAAATAATGAAATACTGTCATTTGAACCACATGAGTGGAACTGGAGGACGTTATGTTGAGTGAAATAAGCTGGGAACAGAAAGTTAAACACCACATGCTCACACTCATATGTAGAAGCTAAAAATGTTGGTCTCATAGAAATCAAAAGTAGAACAGAGGATACTAGAGGCTGGGAAGGATTGGAGGAAGAGAGGGTAGGGAGAGATTTGTTAAAGTAAACAAAATTATAGCTAGATAGGAGGAATAAGTTGTAGTGCTCTATAGCACTGTAGGATAACTATAGTTAACAATAATATATAGTTTCAAATAGCTAGAAGGAGAATATTGAATGTTAAATGATGTATGTTTAAGACGATGGATATGCTAATCACCTTGATCTAACCATTATACAGTATATGTATTAAAACATCACTATATATCCTATAAATATATACAACTATTATGTGTAAATTAAAAATAAAATAATAAGGAAATAGTATAATAATCCATAGTCAGGAGTTGGCTTGGCAGGTGTGAGCATAGAGGACCAGCACGGACTGAGAGCAGTGGAGCAAGAGAGTGGGCCTAGGTGGATTAGGAGAAGGGAACAAGCTCAAATGATGTAGGGCCTTATAGGTTAAGAAGTGTGGATTTTGTTCCAAGAACAATGGGTGATTTTAAACAAGGAAGAAGACAGGCTCAGATTTATGTTTCAAAAAACTCACTCTGGCTGCCATGTGTTGAGAAGCAGAATGAAATTCTGAAGAATGTCAAGGGCTAGCATAGAGGTCCACAAGAGATGATGGTGACTTAGACAGGAATGATGATGGGAGACTGGTGTTGATGGTGGTGGCGGCGAGAAATGAAAGGGATGTGGGAAGTGAGAGGAAGTTGAGAATAAGTATGTCACCTGGTTCTAGGCTTGAGCAGTTGAGCTTATGGATGGTTGTATCATCAATGAAAATGGAAAAGCCTAGGGGACAAACCATTTGATTGCAGGGTAAGATATGGAAAAAAGAGTTCTGTTCTGCCCATGTTAGTTGGGATACAAATTACACACCCAGATGAAAAAATTTAAAAAAGGAGTGGGCTGCATAAGCTATAGTAAAGATCCTATTTATACTTGAATTTAAATTAATTTGTCAATATCCACTAAGAAAGTAGAAAATCCCTATGCTCTAGGACCCAGAAGTTCTGCCTTTAGTGACTCCGTACCAAAGTTCCTGCACATATATACCAAGGAGACCTGAACAAGGACATCCATTGCAGCACTGTCTGTAATAGAGGAGAACTGGAAACAACTGAAATGTCCATTAATAGGAGAATGCATACACAAATTGTGCTATATGCTTCTGATGGAATTCAAATGTAGCTGTTAAAATGAACTAAGTCCACATGTATCAACGTGGGTGTATCTCATAAACATTATATTGAATGGATGAAAATTGCAGAATCATACAGACTATACGACAGCATTTAAAAATGTATTGGGGACACATATAGATGTAATAAAATTATAAACATATGAAATAGGATACACAGTAAATTCCTGAGTGTGGTAACTTAGGGAGAGAGGAAGAGAAATGAATGCTCTCATGAAGGGTAACAAAAGGGACTTCAACTTTAACTGCAGTGCTATAGTTCTTTTATTTAAACAAACAGAAGCAAGACAAGAAACAACAACCTGACCTGCTCAGTTGCTTCAACTGATCAAATGGGGCATTGCGTGGTATTATGTGGACATGTCTAACAAAAAGGATTCAGGCCACAGAGGAGTTCCCATGGCAGAGTCCAGTCAAAGTCTCAAATCCCAGTGACCGATTGGAGCCTCTGACCTGTTTCCTTGCCAAGGTATTTGCATTGAACATGAACACACATGTGTAAGTTAGATATATTGCTGCGTCTTTTTGCCAGAATTTTAGCAGAAAGGTTATATTCGGTCTCACTAGCTGAAAACACAAATAATTCCAGGATTGCAAATAATAACATTCAAGGGGGGTAAATCTGCTTTCTCACAGAAATTTAGGCAATGCCAGAGTAATTTAATTCATAAATGGCTCCTGGTTGTGATTGCATTAGGGCTGTGGAACGTACCACAATGAAATGCCAATGACTGTCTGCTAAAACGAGAAAGATGGGGATATGGCCTTTCTTGGTATTTATATTACATCATGATGAAAAATATGTGATCTTTCAATTGTTACACAACAAGTAGAGCCTTGGTCAAAATTTCACAGGGCAAGTAGTTGAAATTTTGTACTTTTGATGTTTTATCTTAATTTTGATTATTATAATTTTTTTGATTAATTTTCCTTGAGGATATCAGAACAGTATGATGGTAACTTGGGATGGGTATTATATGATGTTGATGGGGTGAGGAGAATACAGAATAGTTGGTTCTGTCCAGTAAGCCCCTCTCTCCATAAGGAGAGCACTCTCAGGTAACTGTTATAATAAAACTGTCTCCATTTTCAATCTTTAAGCATCTTGAGATTTTTTTACTTGATGCTGGTGAATTTAATTTCCTACTTTAAGTTTGTGTAATCATGCCTAGTACTCCTCTTCTTTCTCCTCCATTTTTTAAAAGACCTTGAGTCACAACTTTGCCAGCCTAATCAGACTAGTATGGGCATCACATTGTCTAAAAGGTGCTGCCCTGCTGGGATTTACATTGTGGCTCTTTTTGCCACCCTGTCTGCTACTGGTTAAAGAGCTAGCAAGCCTGGAGGAGAACTGACCAGAAAAATAGAAGAGAAATAAAACCCAGTAAAACTAGTTTGACTGTCCAACTTAAAAAGATAGATACCGAACTGAATATTTTGTGTGTAATGGGACTATATTTTGATAATACTAGGGCAATGTGCAGCAATTTTTTTTTTTCCATGGTGAGCTCTTGTTCCAGGTTGGCTTGTACCTTTCATAACTAGTGTCAGTCCTAGACAATTAGAACAAAGGGAGTAGAAAGAACTCAGGATATGACATAGGGGACATACAGCAGTTAGAAAATAGAAGATGTGGGTGGAGATGAGTCAGAAATATCCAGATAGACATGAAAGAATTTAAAAATATGGTGGGAGGATGTAGAGAGGAGACAGTCACCAGCAACCTTGGGGATAGTAGAAGAAGGTCATATGCTTTCAGGGTAAGTCTCCTCACAAGGCTACTTTCAATATCGTGTGGGGTTATACAGAGCAGTGATGACTGGGAGGAAATAAACAAGTGAAAGATAGGGCTTTCTGCAGCTATATGTCAGGTAATCAATCCAGAAGTTTCCATGAGCCTTGCTGAGGGGATACTGAGAAGCTGAGAGACAGCACTGTATTTAGGGGCTTTCCAAACAGGGACGTATGACCACAACCACGGATTCCAGTTTTCAACAGCAGCACCTTGCTCTAGATGTGGCCAATAACACCTCAGCAGTGATCAGTTCAGGTATCAGAACAGACCGGACTCTTCCCAGTAAAGATAAGAGAGGATCCAAGGACATCCGCTGGAACTTACACCTTTTCTCTCTGCTTCGAGAGTGTGCAAAGAAGCCTTGCCATTGGATCCAGAAATCATCTCAGGATAAACAACAGGGAGGGTTCAGGACACTATAAGATGAAACACTTACCTAAAGCCAAAGAGCAGCCAGAAATAAAGAAAACTTTAAGCCATCCTGAAGAGGAAGGTGAACTTAAAATACATCCAACATTACCGGCCGGGCGCGGTGGCTCAAGCCTGTAATCCCAGCACTTTGGGAGGCCGAGGCGGGCGGATCACGAGGTCAGGAGATCGAGACCATCCTGGCGAACACGGTGAAACCCCGTCTCTAATAAAAATACAAAAAAATTAGCCGGGTGTGGTGGCGGGCGCCTGTAGTCCCAGCTTCTAGGGAGGCTGAGGCAGGTGAATGGCTTGAACCCGGGAGGCGGTGGAACTTGCAGTGAGCCAGGATCGCACCACTGCACTCCAGCCTGGGCGACAGAGCAAGACTCTGTCTCAAAAAAAAAAAAAAAAAAAAAAATATATATATATATATATATATATGTGTGTGTGTGTGTGTGTGTGTGTGTATATGTGTGTGTATATATATCGCCAACATTTTATCTGAAAAGAGACTAACATGGAAAAAATATTGAGATGCTGTAAATTTCTAGTTCTAAATTTCCCAGCTACCTAGAGAGCTGTGGGAGGGGAATTCTTGAGAAACAACAGATCATGAGACAAAGAGCTTACCTTTTCTTTGAATATTTTAGTGTAATATGCAAACTTTTGACTCTACTAGATGTTTATGGCTAGCATTGTACCTAGGTTTTTTTTAAATTGGTGGATAATATATACATATGTGTGTGTGTATATATATATAAATATACACACACACATACACATTCACAGCTCTCTTCATGTGCATTTCATGACTTCCGAAGAATATAGAAGCTCTCATAAAGCCTAAACATTTCCACCACTCAAGAAAGTTTCTTCATGCCCCTCCTCAGTGAACTACTGTACCCTCTTATGTGAGGCACTGATCTATTTCCCATCATTACAAAAAATGTTGTTTATCATTTCATGTAAGTGAGTCACACACTTTGTACTCTTGTGTGTCTGACTTCTTTTGCTTAGCAAAATGTTTTTGAGCTCTATCCACGTTATTGTGTACATAAATAGTTCATTCCTTTTTATTGCTGAGTAATATTCCATTAATGGATGTTTGAGTCATTTCCATTTTAGACTATTATGAATAAAGTTGCTACGAACATTCTTAAACAAATATTTTTATGGACGTTTGTTTTTATTTCTCTTGGGTAAATACCTAGGAGCGAAACTGCTAGATCATAGAGTCAGTATACATTTGGCTTTATAAAAGACTGACAAACAATTTTCTAAACTGGTTTTACCACTTCATACTCCCACAAGTAATATATGAGGGTTATTGCTGCTCCATATCCTCACTAGTATTTGGTGCTGTCAACATTCTTATTTACAGCCATTCTAATGGGTATGCAGTGGTATCTTATTGTGGTTTTGACTTGTAATTTCCTCACGACTAATGATGTAGAGTAATTTTTTATTTTCTTTTTGGCCGTTCGTATATCATCCTTTGTGAAATGTTTACTTCTTTTGTCTATTTCTTTAAACTGGGTGATTTGACAACCATGGGAATTTGCTGCTCAGATCTCCTTTGAGAAAGCTTATTTTGGGAAATATAATTGACTGACAGTTCCCCATTGATGCTTTCAACCAGTGCCCAAGTACTGGGGAGTGCAAGTCTAACCTATGTCCACCTAACAAGGATTCCTCTAAAGGGCAACTTTTGCTTAAAGATTGTTCATCAGCCTGATAAAATATTCTCATAGTGTGTTGCAATTTGAGGCTCTTCCTAGGCAATTTTTTCTTTCCTTCTTATCTTGGACAGGTATCAGAATTGCCCTGGGTTAGATGTCTTGCCTTGTTTGTGTGCCACCACTCCCCCACCAGTTTATCTTCACAGATACTTCAACCAATACATCTCTAGCAGTTCTAATCCTATTTTGGCATCTGGAGACACGTTTATTTTTGTTGTTGTTATTGACTTGTATGAATTCTTTTTATTCTCTGGATATAAGTCCTTTGTCAGAATCTGTATTGCAAATATTTTCTTCTGGTGTTTGGTTTGCATGTTAATTTTCTTAACAATGACTTTTTATGAGCAGCAAGTTTAATTTTGATAAATACAATTTATTTAATGTTTTCTTTCATGGTTCGTGCTTTTGGCATTTTAAGTTATTACATTTATTGGCACCATGCTCATAATATTTCATTATTATTGCTTAATATTTGTAGAATCTACAGTAATGTATTTCCTTTGTTCTGATATTGGTAATCTCTTTTATTGAAGATCCTATTTTCTTGATATTGGATATTAGGATTTTTTCCTGGATTAATCTACCTAGGGGTTTATCAACTTTATTTATTTATTTATTTCAAATAATATATTTTTGCATTTAGTGATTTTTCTCTATGATTTAACCACCTCCTTTTTCATGGATTTCCATTTTTCTTTATTATTTCGTTCTTTCACTGTCTTTAATTTTCTCTCTCTGAGTTTCTCAGAATGAAATTCTAGAGCTTTAATTATCAACTTTTCTTATTTTATAATGTATTCATCTAAAGCTATACATTTCCCTCTAAGCAATGCTTTATCTCTACTCTGCAAATATTGGTATGTTGTGTTTTTCATATCATTCAGTTCAATATACTTTCTCATTTCCCTTGTGACATCTTTGACTCATGGTTTGTTTATGAAGTGTGTTAAATTTCCAAATATTTGAATATTTTTCAGATGTCTATCATACTTAATTTATTGCCTTTTATTTATACCCATTTAAAATAATTTTTATCATTTCACAGACACATAAGAAACTTGTAATAAACGTAATTACATTTACCATTCCATCATTTCTGCTACTGTTGTTGTATCTTTTACATCTACATATGTGTTAAGACCCACAATATACTGTCATCTTTCTTTTTTTTTCCGAGATGGAGTCTCACTCTGTCACTCGGGCTGGAGTGCAGTGGTGTGATCTCTGCTTACTGCAACCTCGCCTCCCGGGTTCAAGTGATTCTTCCGCCTCAGCCTCCTGAGTGGCTGGGATTACAGGCGCCCGCCACTAAGCCCAGCTAATTTTTTGCATTTTTAGTAGAGATGGGGTTTCATCATGTTGGCCAGGCTGGTCTCGAACTCCTGACCTTGTGATTCGCCCGTCTCAGCCTCCCAAAGTGCTGGGATTACAGCCATGAGCCACCGATCATCTTTCTTTTAAAAAGTATTTTAAAGCAATTCAAAGAAAAAGTAGTGTTTTGTATTTATCAACATATTTATCATTTACAATTCTTGTAGGTTTGAATTTCAATGTGGCATTAGCTTGAAATCTTTTTAACATTTTTTTTTTTGGTAGTGCATACCTACTGGTACCATATTTTCCTAGCTCTAACTTATCTGAAGATGTCTTTATCTCATCTTTATTTTTGAAGCATATCTAATTCTAGATTAATAGGTTTTGTTCTGTTTTACTTTTAGTAGTTTAAATGAACCTTTTTCTTACTTTCTGGCTTGTATTCTTTCTGATGTGAACTTAGCAGTGAATCTTATTATTGTTACCTTCTAAACAGTGTTATTTTATTCTCATTGCTGTTAAGATTTTTATTTATCTTTGATTTTCAGAAATTCGACTATTTTATCCTACGTATGTTTGTTGTGTGTGTGTTTATTCTTCCAGGCATTCACTGAATCTCTTGGATCTGTGGTTGATATTTTCATTTGCTTTTGTGAAATATTTGATCATTTAAAAAAATTTATGTTTCTTCCCTTATATTCTGCTGAGACTCCAAGTATACTTACAATAAGAATCCACTTGATATTTTCCCACAGATTACAGAGGATCCATTTTTTAAAGTATTTTTCACTCTTAGTTACTCAGTTTGGATGTTTTCCATTAATCTCTCATCAAGCTTGCTGATCTGTCCTTCTGTAGTATTTAATATGTTATGAAGGTCATTCAGTAAACTTTTCAATTACATTTTAATTACAGATGAAGGTCATTCAGTAAACTTTTCAATTACATTTTAATTACAGATACTGTATTCTTTATTTCTAGATTTTATTTTCCTTTAGCTCCCTTTTACAAAATAATTTTTTTGATTGGCTGAGATTCCTCATCTGTTTATTCATCATGCTCATCTTGTACTTTACAGCTTTGAGTACATTTATTCTAGCTACTTTAAAGTCCGTATCTACTCCATCCAATATATGTGTAATCTATTTTCTTTTTCTGTTTACTTTTCCCCTCCCTTCATTTATGGTTTATATCTCCTGGATCCTCTACATGACTAGTAAGTTTTGATTATTTAGATTTTGTGGTTTCTACATTGTTGACAGTCTGGGTTTTGCTGTTTTCCTTTAAAGCCTCTAACAGCCTCTCTCTCTCTCTCTCTGTGTGTGTGTGTGTGTGTGTGTGTGTGTGTCTGTCTGTCTGTCTGCAATTCAGCTAATTCACACACAAGCAGATCAGCTAGGTCTTGTCAAGGCTTGATATTAGTTCAGATGCGACAGGCTTTCAAGTAATCCTTACTCTATGATTAAAGTAGTAGCACTACCCCCAACATGTATCTTTTCTGAAGATTTACATTCATGGCAACGGTGTTCACTGAGGACAATCTACTCTGGAAATATGATCTCCATCTACTGTGTGACCTCTGTGATTGCTCATCAGCTCACAGTTTGCCTGTAGTTATTCTATGCCAGTCCTTGTTGAATCTTGCCATTTTTTGTCTGTTTGTTTGTTTTTTGAGACAGAGTTTTGCTCTGTCACTCAGGCTGGAGTGCGGTGGCACAATCTAGGCTTACTGCAACCTCCGCCTCCCAGGTTCAAGTGATTCTCCTGCCTCATGCTCCTGGGTAGCTGGGATTACAGGCATCTGCCACCATGCCTGGCTGATTTTTGTATTTTTTTCAGTACAGATGGGTTTCACCATGTTGGCCAGGCAGATCTCAAACTCCTGATCTTAGGTGATCCGCCTGCCTTGGACTCCCAAAGTGCTGGGATTACAGGTGTGAGCCACTGTGCCTGACCAAATCTTCCCATATTCACATACAGATTAGTATTTGGGCAAAGACTTAAAGAGATTCAGTGGAAATTTCTGGAGGTCTTTTTGGTACAGTTTTCTTATTTCTAGTACCTTGCCTTATAAATTCTAGCTGCCACAGCAGTCTGAATTCTGATCTCTGTTTCCTTTCTCTAGTGAGACCGATGCTTCCTGTTTGGGGTCTACTTACATGGAATATTTAAAAATATTCTCATGTAGGAACACAATATGAATGTGGAGCTTACCTTGTGTGTTCCCTGCTCTCAAGATTATAGCTTTGCACTCTGTTGTCCAGTGCCTGAAAACGATTTCTTCATGTATTTTTATCTTCCTTTAGCGTTGCTTACAATGATAAGTAAGTGTAAGAATGATGCACATTAATTCAATATGGCTAAAGTCCATGACTATTGTAAAAGGTTACAAGAAAGCATTGCCATATCTATCTATTTATCTATACAGATACATATGCATATATCTTATATGTATATATGTATGCATACTATATACATGATACAGTATGTGATATGCATATACGCATGTATGATATATATGTTTATTCACATACACACATATGTATACCAATGCATTGTTTTACACTTCCCTCAATGTACTCTTTCAGAAAGATGTTTCAAAGGGGTCCTATTTATTCTTCACCCAACTTGAACCAATCTGTAGAAGTAAAAGATGAAACTTTGGGAGAATTTTTCGATGATGCCTTCATGACTATGGGATAATGTCTAAACCCCTGACAGGTTTATGTTGAGCAATCCTCACACTCTGGCCTCATTTCCTGCCATTTCATATTCCACTCTAGTCCCCATACCATTTATGGCCCCCAGTGATCTACTTGTGATTTCCTAAATATATCATCCTCTTTCACACCTCCATGTCTTGCATATGCCATTCTCTCTGCCTGGAATGCCTTTTGTTCCTTCTTCTTTTCTTTCTTTTTTTTTTTCTTTAGAAAGCTGTTTCACCTTTTCTGCAAAGGTTGTCTATTCTCCACCAGAAATACTAATTATACTTTCTAAATTCTTCCTCTGCTATTTCGTATATCTCAGTGAATTGAAAGTATATTTTAATGTGTCAACATCCCTACTTCCCATCCCTATTATATTATAAAATCACAACAGGAGCATGTCTTATTCATTGGTGTATCCTCATCACATTCACACTGTCTGGCACATAGTAGGTTCCCAATGAGTGTTTCTAATTAGATACATTAATTAATATGTGTGAAATGAAAAATAGATATTTCTATTTTCTAATGATAATACTCCTAACCCCCAGATGGTAGAATCTAAAGTCCAAGTCACATGTTTCCCATGCTGTCCAACATCTACTCTGCCTCCTGGTTGCAGATCTGAATTGTGTTATTTCTCAAAGGCCATTAAGAAGCCTTCAGAGAAAGCACATGAAATTACCTACAGTCCTGGTTTGCAATAACGTCTTTTTGTTCTCAGATACTCTCCAGTTGACAGCTATCAAGGTTGTTCTAATTTGTGTCAAACGGGCCATCTACAGGGAACATTTTGGAATGGGGAAGGTTCAGGAGACAGAAAAAAAGTAATGAATATAAAGTGTAAATGCCATAGTAAAGTAATAGAGACATATAATAACAGCAAGGGAAATTTGACCTTCTGGCCGAAAACTCGATCGTGAACCAATTGGAGAACTTTAGAAAATTGGATCAGCCTCAATAGTCACAGAGTAAACATGGGAAGTGCAATCCAGTCTTATTAAACATAATGCACACTTAATGCATAATTTTATTGCAACCAATTTCATGCTCCTGCTTTAAATGAAGCTGGGTTTACTTCCACTGCACCAGTCCACTACCATTAGTGCCTCTTAAGAGAATGGGAAGGCCAGTAAACTGTCACTGGGCCGATCTCTTCCTCAGCCCATACTTTCTGCTTCATAAATTCACCCTGCTCCCACAGCTTGTACTGAAATCTTGTCTCCATTCAGTACATGGCTTTTGAAACACTACACTGTTTTGGCAAGTTGTTTGCATACGGGAATGTTACAGCATTTCCATTTATACCAGCACGTAAGGCACTGAACCCTTGCTTTGGGAGAATGTTTGTCTGAATCCCAGACCTAAGAGCTGGGGGTTCTTATTATCTGTAAATTCAGTCTGGGGAAAACCTAACATCTGCATTGTGATAAGAAAGGAGATGTGATTCTGAATCAAAAAGAGAGAGACTAAAACCCACGCGATGCGTCTTGTCTATATCTTGAGGCTTGGCTTACTTTTTTCTGTCCGTGTTAATTTCGGACAGTATGTCCTCAAATTCTGTTTGACTTCCTCTGAGGTCTAGTCTTCGCATACCTGAATATGAATAGGATAAGGTGAGGTGTTGAAAAAGATAAAATCTAGAGCCTGATGCCTGACTTTGAAGTCTTGGTTCTGCTACTATCTGTGTGAGCTTGGCACATCACTGCACCTCTCTTAAGCTCAATGTTTTCATCCATAAAATGAGGTTCATAGTCATCTTGTGATGAGGGCAGGCTGAAAAAGAACTTTATAAACCTGAAGGTGGATGCATATATTATTGTAATTAAAGAAAAACATCAAATGTGATAAATTATGAGCAAACCAAATTCTGTCAAAGCCACAATTATTTCTAAAACGTAATAGGCATTAAATTTCTAAAGATATCAAAAACACATTGCATATATTTTAATTCCTTCACAAAATTCTGAATTCCCTTCTTCAAAAAAACAAAATCTAAATAAAAATTTTGTATTGAAATAAAATTTCTGAAAATATTTTCCAGCTGCTATGGGATGAGAAAGCAAATAGTACCAAAGCCTATGAAGACATCAGTAGCAGAAGGTCTTCACAGATCTCTGGGGCTCTTTAAATCCTGAACAATGCCTTGCTTTCCCCTTGAACAACTCACTCCCCACAGGACTCCCTTGAAAGTGCCTGCTCTTCGGAACCAGGAAGAGCTCTGACACTGGGGTTTGTAGTGGCCTCATAAGGGGCGCTCTTGAGGTGGCCACAGGAGATCCAGAAAGAAAATTACTGATCTGCATTCTGAATTTTGGATTCATCTGTATTTCAAAGAACATCTATAAAAGAACGCAACTGCTCCCAGATAGTTAAATGCTAACCCCAGCCAAAGTTTTCTACAATTCCCAAAATCTAACTAGTGTTGTAAAGAGGAACCATGTTCCAGTTGTACATCATGAAATGGCTGCTCAAAAACATTAATAGAAGTCATTTCAACACAGGATAGAGTTGGAGGCTGTGTCACTGGGGAAACTAAGCTTAATTTGGGGAAGGCGAATCTAATTTGGGGAAGGCCAGAGTAGGTATAGACAATAGTCCTTCTACCCCCAATATAACAACGTTCTTATATTATTTTTTAAAAACCCCTTATATGTGTATCAAAGAGAAAACAAATTGTTCTACCAAAAAGACATATGCATGCATATGTTTATCACAGCATTACTCATAATATCAAAGACATGGAATCAACCTAGGTGTCCATCAATTGTGTATTGAATAAACAGCATATACATATATATCATGGAATATTATGCAGTCATAAAGAAGAACAAAATTATGTCCTTTGTAGCAATACGGATGGAGCTAGAGACCATTATTCCAAGCAAATTTGTGCAGGAACAGATAAACAAATACTACATGTTCTCATTATAAGTGGGAGCTAAATATTAGGTCCTCATGGATATAAAGATGGCAACAATAGACACGGTTAGAACTAATAGAGGGGGGAGGGTGTGGGGCACAGTTTTAAAAACTAACGGTTGGATACTATGCTCACTATCTAGGTGACAGGATCATTCATCTCCCAAACCTCAGCAGCAGGCAATAAACCCATGTAACAAACCTGCACATGTACTCTCTGAATCTAAAATGAAAGTTGAAATTATTTGGAGAAAAATTCCCTATATGTGTACTCTGTCCAGTTCCAAATGGAATTAGAGGTTCATTGATTCATTTACCAACAAACATCACCTGAGTACAGGATACTGTTGGCTAGCCCTGTGCTAGGCATGAGGGATACAGAGATGATCCTGCACTAAAGAACTGATAATCTCTCAGTGAGATAATCCAGACATGAAAACAGCATACAACAAGATAAGGTGAAATAAAGGCCATAAGACAGATAAAATTCAAGGTTAGAGAAATTCAAAGAGAGAGAGTGAGAGAGAGAGAGGCCACCCCCATCCAATAAATATTTATTGTATACTGTATCAAATTTAGTTGTATTAATTGATCATGATGATAACAATCTTTAAAATGCTTTCCAGATTTGAATTATAATTTTAAAAATCTGTGCAGCACACATCATCTGGTCTTGGGCACATGGAGTATCTGTCCAAATGCAAGGTACAGCATCTATGGTTCAAAAGCTCAATGTTAAGTATGTTAGTAATGATGTTACAGCTGATGGGGACACCACAAGATATCCCCTGCCACCTGTTGGTGGGTTGAAAGGATCTGTCAAATCTGGAGTTTTAATGAACATAATCTTTACTGGCAAAGTAGCTAACTTACCTCCTGGAACTTTTTCTGCAAAATTGGAAGTTATTGTCCTGCTTCTCCTCCTTTACTACTTTCTACTTTACTACTTCTCCTCCTCCTCCTCCTCTTTTTCTTACTCTAATTTCTCCCTTTTCTTCTCCTTCTTCTTCCTATCCTTCCCCCTCCTCTCCCCTCTTGCTTCTCCTCCCCTTTCTTCTCCTCCATCTTAACATTTTAAAATTAAGGTGTAATTCACATAACAGATGAATGATATGTGAAACTCATCATTTTAAATTTTACAATTCAGTGTTTCTAGTGTATTAATAATAAAGTTGTGCAACTATCAGCTCTATCTAGTTCCAGAACATTTTTTTCCTCACCACACCCTCCCCCATAAAAAAAAAAAAAAAAAAAAAAGCCCACAGCTTTTAGCTATCACTCTCTAAGCTGCTCATCTCTGCCCTAAACAAAAACTAACTTGTCTTTATGGATTTCCCTATTCTGGAGATTTGTATCAGTAGAATCACACATTGCAGGTTTTTTTGGTTTTTTGTTTTTGTTTTTCCTGTCTGATTTTTTCACTTAGCATAGTATTTTCAAGGCTTATCCATATTGTAGCATGTATCAGCACTTCATCTCTTTGTATGGCTGAATAAAATACATCACAATTTGGTTATCCATTTATCAGTTGAAGGACATTTGGATTATTTCCACTCTTTGGCTATTGTGAATAATGCTTCTACAATCAGTTGTGTACAGCTTTTTGCGTGAACATATGTTTTTATTTATCTTGGGTATATACCTATGAGTTGAATTGTTGAGTTGAATGGCAACTTTATGTTTAACCTTTTGAGAAACTACCAGGCTGTTGGTCAAAGCAGCGACATCTTTTTGCATTCTCATCAGCGATGTAAGAGGATTCCAGTTTCTACTCATCTTCATCAACACGTGTTCCTGTCTGTCATTTAAATTAAAGCCATCCTAATGGGTATGAAGTTGTATTTATCTGTAGCTTTCATTTGCATTTCCTTGATGGCTAATGATGAACATTTTTACATGTGCCTTATTATCTATTTGTATATCTTCATTGGAGAAATGTCTATTGGAATCCTTCATCAAGTTTTAATGGGGTTTTTGTTTTTTATTATTGAGTTCTAAGACTCCTTTCTATATTGTAGATACAAGTCTCTTATCAGATATATGATTTGCAAATATCTTCTAATCTGTGAATTGTCTTTTCATGTACTTGATGGTGTTCTTTAAAGCACGAATATTTTTCATTTTGATAAAGTCCACTTTATTTTTTTCTTTAGTTGCTTGTGCTTTTGGTATCATACCTAATAAGGCTTGCTTAATTCAAGGTCATGAAGATTAACTCTCATATTTTCTTCTAAGAGTTTTATGGCTTTAGCCTTTACATTTAGGTCTTTTGCCCATTTGGAGTTAATTTTTGCACAGTATATGGTGTGACATAGAAATCCAACTTTATTCTTCTGCATGCAGATATCTAGTTTAACCAGGAGCATTTGTTTAAAGGACTATTCTTTCACTTTTAAATGGTCTTGGCATCCTTATCAAACTTCATTTTATATCTTGATCAATGCAGGATGTACTCACACAGAGACTTCGGAGAAAGCTACCATGCCTTTCTAGATGAGGAATCGGGGCATCCAGCTAATCCTGGTAATTGTATTATATTGGTGCAAAAGATTAATTTGCGGGTTTTGCCATGACTTTCAATGGCAAGAACTGCAATTACTTCTGCACCAGCCTAATACATTCGTTATCAGATTGGAGAAATAATGACTAAGCAAGAAGTAATAAGCAAAAAAAAAAGTATGGCAGTTCTCTGTGAGTGGGTCCAAGTTTTTGTTACATTATCCACTCTAATACTAAGCGTATGCTACAGCCTAGAGGTTGGCATGTAGCAAAAATCTTAGTGAGACCTGAAGTAGCATGCAGAGCTTGTGCTCCCAGCAAGAAAGAGTTCTATGAGTTTTTTGGGATTGTGTGAGCAGTACTAATTTCAGAAACATTGCAAGTGGAGAAAGGAAGGGAGGAGACTTCTCTCTTTCTTAGTACCCATGGTCGAACAAGATAGGCAGTCACAGACTGAAATGACCTGTCATCCCTATGTGGTCTACAGATTTAATGTTATTTTATATGCTGATTTTAACATGATAATTGCCACAAATGTATCTTTTGTTAATTATTTCTTTTTTTAAAATTTTTATACTTTAAGTCCTAGGGTACATGTGCACACAGTACAGGTTTGATACACAGGGATCTTTATATACTCTTGTATAAAGATTAAGTAGCAAAGGGACATAGGCAAGACACCACTTGTTCTGCATGACAGACATTCTCAGGAATGCTAGCAGGAAGTCTTCTGAAAGTAAGGTTATGTGCGTGGCTGATGAAACTCAAGGTATGTCCCTGGACTTTGGAAAAGCTGATTTAAGAATTTCAGAGAATGACTAGCTATGTTTCTACAACATGCCACTCGGAGCAGGGAAAGTGGAAAGAAAAAGTGAAGCAACAATCAAACAGGCAACTCTGACTGTAAACTTATAGAGGATCCCAAGAGGGAAGGAGTCAAGGAGTAAAAAGGGCTGTAGCAAAGATAGAATAAAGACCATATATCAAAGGACAGCATGAAAAAGAATTGTAGAGAAAATTCAGGATGTAGTGAAACTGTTAGAAAGTATGAAGAAGACTGGAAAAGGTTAAGCAAACATGGCTGGAGGAAATCAAAGCCAAGCCATGGTTTCCACTGTGCTCCACATCATGTATCTGCTTTCACATCCTTACCTCCCACCAATGCATTGTCCACCCACAATATGGTCTGGCCCTGCCACCTTCTATAAAATTGCTCTATCCATGATCACCAGGGACCAACACAATTCCAAATCTTGCATCCTTTTTTTCAGTGCAAACTTTGCTCATCTTCTCCATAATGTTGAAGAGATCAAACATTTCTGCATTTTGACATTCCTCTCTTGGTCATTCGCTTCCTCCTTCCTCCCTGATTGCACCCTCTTTTTCCATCTCCCAGTCCCTTGAAGTCAGCCTTTCAGCATGTCCTGCAATTCACTCACACTCTAATGAGTCTTCTATAGTTTGTCCTATAATGAACTCATTATGTTTTCTCAAAGGTTGTCATCTTCTTCCAGCAAAGATTGTTACTATAAATGCCAAGCTGGTCTCCCAGATTCAGCTTCTCCCTTCCCTATTCTCTCTAGGTTCATTCTCACTGGGCTCTTTCTCCACCATATTTGGGACTATCACTCTCTAGTGCCTTCACTGATTCCCCATTGTTGACAGGATCAAGCCTAACACAAGGCTCCATTTCTGTTTCTGTGTCTTTAGGACAAGTTTCTTGGTTCTTAAGGTCTGAGCCCCACTGTGGACTATAGCTTTGGGATTTTCTGATGATCTTCCTACTCTGGTCCTGATTGCCTTCTCATGACCCTACTTCTTGGATCACAAATAAAGCCATTGGCTCTTCACTCTATCATTGCATATGAAATATTATCCATTGGCTCACACTGCTTATCAGGCATTGCATGATTTAACCCAGGTGACTTTGTCAATATGCTATTTATTCTCTCTGACACACTTACATGCACACACACAATATCCCTTTTAATTGACCTGAAAACCATTATTTACCCAAATATACCCAAACCATGGTAAACCATTATTTACCTAAAATACCTTTGCTTGTATTAAACATGCACACATGTGCACATGTAAACACACACATAGCTATACATAGCTATATAAATAATGATAACTTAGCTTTGCTAGATGTGAAAAAGGCTTTCAATGGTGGTCTCTAACCTTTTTCGCACTAGGGACCAGTTTTGTGAAAGATAATTTTTCCATGGATCACGATTGGGGGATGGTTTTGGGACTATTCAAGTGCATTATATTTATTGTGCACTTTGTTTCTATTATTATTACATTGTAGTATATGATAAAATAATTATATAACTCACTATAATGTAGAATCACTGGGAGCCCTGAGCTTGTTTTCTTGCAACTAGCGATCCCATCTGGGGGTGATGGGAGACAGTGACAGATCATCCACTCTTAGATTCTCATAAGGACAATGCAATCTTGATCACTTGCATGCATAGTTCACAATAGGGTTTATGCTCCTATGAGAATCTAATGCCACCACTGATCTGACAGGAGACAGAGCTCTGGTGATAATGAGAGCGACAGAAAGAGGCTGTAAATACAGATGAAGTTTTGCCTGTTCACCCACTGCTCACCTCCTGTTCTGTGACCCGTTTCCTAACAGGCCATGGACTGGTACCAGCTTTCAAACTTCGGCCTTAGAAATTATGGTGACCAAGAAGCGGAATATGAATCAGCAGTGAGATGAATTTGCCAAAAAAGAGAACATAATCTTGGTTTGAATGGAGAGAAATAAATCATGCATCCATTCAACAGTCTTATCCATTTGTCTATTCTATGCTGAATACTCCAGATACAATATAGTACCTGGCTTTTTGCAGTTTAATGCCTTTTGGGAAAATATACATTAAACAATTGTAGCCATAGAAATAGTATAGAATTGTAAAGCTTGAGAAGTTCTATAAGGAAAAAGAACAGAGTGCAGGGAAAGGGTATAATGAGACTTAGATTAGGAGGTGAGAGTAGACCTCTCTGGCGAAAGTGACTGAGAACTGAAGGGCAGAGCCAGGAGATGTTTGAGAGGAAAAGAAATCCAGGTGGAGTGAAATGCTTGACAAAGCCCATGTTAAAGAGTTTGAATATTATCTTAGATTTAATGGGCACCATTGAAGATGGGTGTTGGTGGATAATCATCAGTTATTTCGTGGTGGTCACGCCACAACAGTGCAGAGTAGGCATTGCACTCTGCTTTACAAATAACCTCTTTAAGGTTATTATGAGTTGGAACTTCATTAGAGGAGCAATGTAAAATGAAGAGAGCACCTGAAAACCAAGAAGAAAATAAAGGTGATTAACTTGGAGAAGAGAGAATGTCAGAAAGAAGAAAGGAAAGAAAAACAATATTGATTGAGCATTTGCTACACACTAGTCACTGTGCTGGGAATTATCACATACATTATCTTATTCAATCCTTAGTGCAATCATGAAAGGTAGGATTAGTTCCATTCTACAGATGGAGATATTAAGAGTGAGTGAAGTCTAGAGACTTACACAATTAATAAATGGTAGAACCAGCTTTCAAACTTCTGTCTACTTGAAGTCGGTGCTCTTCTACTGTCTCATTGTCACAAGACTACTATTTGCAGATCTCAAATAGGCTGCCAAATTTTGGAAATACAAGGCCCCAGATGCCCATGAAAAGAGGACTAAAGGCAGAGAGTGCACCTGAAGGTAGAAAGGTTTATTTTGAAGCATTGTTTGTGGAGACAGGGACCACCACGGAAGAGTTCATATCAGGCAAATAGACCAGGAGGGCCAGGGGACAGTAGACAGTGTAATTCAGCTGAGAGTCTGGGAGGTTCAAAGGAGGGTCAGGGAGCTGGAGGGAGCTACTCAATGAGTGAGAAGCTATAACAGTGTACGTGCACTCCCTGGACTCTGTCTTACTCCCTTTGGGCTGCTATAATAAGGTATCATAGACTGGGTACCTCATAAACAACAGAGATTTATTTCTCACAGTTCTAGGTGCTGGAAATTCCATAATGAAGACATAGGCAGATTTGGGGTGTGGCGAAGACCCATTTTCTGGCTCATAGATGGCATCTTTTTGCTGTGTCCTCACATAATGTAAAGGAGAAACATACTCCCTTAGGCCCAAGACCTAAGAGCCGTAATCCCATTCCTAATCACCATCCACAAGGCTTCACCTCCTAATACCATCACCTTGGAGGCTAAGATTTCCACATGTGAATTTTAGGGGTACATAAACATTCAAATCATAACCTCTGGTAGAACCAGCTTTCAAACTTCAACTTTTAAATTTCATCTTTATGTTCAGCACACTAAACATGGCAATATTACTAGAACCTGACCTTTTCTGCTCAGGGAATCTGTTCTAGAGCTTGGTCCTCTAAGACTTCCTCAGATGGGTATTGCACCAGAAGCTCTCCCTACCCAGTCTGTCTGCTTCCCAGAGAACCTGAATTGACATAGACTAAGAAGCTAGAGAAAAACTAGGAGCCAGGCCATTGCCCCATTATAGTAATAAGTAGGTCTTAGGTAACACTTCTTATATGCCAGACGCTGTTCTAGAAACTTTGTGAATATGAACTCATTTAATTCTCAAGACACTAGGAGTGAATACTACTATTAGGACCAGTTATAGGTGAAGATCCAGAGAAAAATACAGAACCACTTTAAAGTCTCACAGCTAGTAACACTAACTGTATCTACACAGTCTGAAATGCAGTTGGTGTTCATAACCCTTACACTCTTTTCGGGCAACCTGCTTAAGGGGATTATAGACAAGCTTGAAAAACAAAGGAGGAAATCCTTGTAAAATGTTTGAGTGATGTATGGGGTAGCTTTCCTGACCTCTCTTCCCACCCCACCTTCTGCACTCTGCTCCATCTACACTGACCTTCCTTTCTTGCCCAGAACTCTCTGGGCTCTTTTTCTTCAAGGCCTTCACGGCAGCAATTTTCTTAGCTTGGAACTCTCCTTTTCACACTCATCTAACTTCACTGGATCAAGGTCTGCTCGATCACCACGTTCTTGGGGAACTCTGTTCTGACCCCAAGCCTATGTTTGATGCCTTTGTTACATTCATGTAAGGCATCTAGTTCTTTTCTTTTAGAATTCCCATTACAACTTCAATGAAGTAACTAATTCTGTAATGACTTATTTGATGTTTGTCCCTTTTCACAGGCTTTCTATTTGTTTTGCTTTCCAGCATATTCCCAAGTCCAGCCCCAGGCAGGTGTGAATATATCGGCTGGATGAGTCTATCCTAGCAGCCTGGGTCTCAGCCAAGTAGGAGAGAGAGGGTAGACAAAGGCCAACAGCAAACATGCATCCATTCTCATTAAAAAAATGTGTTTGAAAATGAGGTCAGGATGGTCTAGATGGGCATTGAGTGTGCCATCGCCAGAGGTATAGACAGGATAGTGGACACTTGGTGGTGATTTTGTAAAGGAGTCAGTATAACAGGTTTGATTACAGAGCCAGTTGTATAGTACTCACATTGCTATAAACAAATACCGGAGACTGGATAATTTATCAAGAAAAAGGTTTGATTGACTCACAGTTCTCCAGGCTATAGAGGAAACATGGTGCCGGCATGTGCTTGGCTTCTGGGAAGGCCTCAAGCCTTGAGGAACTTTTACTCATTGTGGGAAGTACAACAGGAGCAGGCACATCTCATGGCGAAAATAGGAGGAAGAGAGAGATGGGGAGATGCCACACACTTTTTTTTTTTTTTTGATATGGAGTCTCGCTTTGTCACCCAGGCTGGAATGCAGTGGCACGATCTCGGCTCCTTGCAACCTCTGCCTCCTGGGTTCAAGCGGTTCTCCTGCCTCAGCTTCCCAAGTAGCTGGGACTATAGGCACGTGCCACCACCACCGGCTAATTTTTTGTTTTTGTTTTTGTTTTTTTTTTTTAGTAGAGACAGGGTTTCACCCTGTTAGCCAGGATGGTCTCGATCTCCTGACCTTGTGATCCGCCTGCCTTGCCCTCTCAAAGTGCTGGGATTACAGGTGTGAGCCACCGTGACCGACCTGCCACACACTTTTAAACAATCAGATCTTGTGAGAACTCACTATTGCAAGGACAGCATCAAGAGGATGATGCTAAACCATTCATGAGAAATCCATCCCCATGAGCCATTCACTTCCCACCTCCAACAATGCAGACTATAATTTGACATGAGATTTAGAGGGGACACATATCCAAACTATATCACTGTTCTATCTCTCAGAGTCCCTGAGTGACTTCTCCAAGGCTGCATCATCCACGGGTGCCCTGCCATCACCCACAGAACGTGATATTTGGTCCTATAATGAGACAGCATAGTGTAGGGAAATAGCTAGCTGAAGAAAATAAAACATTTTCTATGGTTTTGCTTTGGTCTTTATTCCTGCACTGCTGAAAATAAGGCCCATCTTCTCCACACCACCTGTCTTGTTTTCTTAACTGAGAAAATAGGAGCTAGACTAGATCATCTCTAAGGTCCTTTAATTCCAAGAATTATAGGCCATATTTCTTAGGATGATTGTTCCACCGTTTCAGATTCCCACCCTCTTTCATGTCATAGGCTTTTATCCTTCCTTATTGGTAACATGGAAACATGACCCTTGTTTGTCATGGGAACAGCACAATGGAAACATGACCCTTGGGGAACAGCACAGCACAGATTGAATATTCTTGCCTCATATAGCTATCGCTTGAAAGAATTATATTAAGAAAAAATAAATTTTCTACAAGACTTTGAATTTCATAAAACTGTTCCATAAAAAGTATGTCTTTTATCTCTCCCAAGAATTGTGTGACACAGGTGTGATATTATTTCCACTTTACTGATGATGAAACTGAGGTTCAAGGGGGAATGAGATAAGCCTAAGGTCTTAGCCGGAAGCATTTCTGGGGCTTGAACCAGCTCTGAAGCTTGGCAATGTTGTTATTACTGCATGTCACCTAATGAGATCAAGTATTAATACAAGAGACACATATTTAGCAGTATTAGCTGCTTGTTTGTACACAGTGAATGTGAACATAAACTTGGTCATTGGCTTTCTATATGTAAGCTATCAGGGAATTGAAAATAAATTGTTTCTGAAAACAAATTCATTAGGAAATGTTTATTTGTGAGACTGTTGAATAAGTGAAAAACTCATATATTTTTGTGTAAGTATACTTAACAAAGGGAAAAAACCCAAGGACACGTTTCAACTATCATTGGGTTAAAAATTCCATGTATTTCAGCTTTTATTAGTAGCCACAAAGTAACATACATAAATGATGGAGAAGATAAAGAAATTTCAGAAAGAAAATGATTTTGACATAAATCTTTCAAGGAGTTATTAAAGACAGTTTTTAAAAAAAATTCTGAAAAATACCCTTGGTCTTTTCTCTCTTGATGGCTGAACAGACATTATATTAGAATGGAGTTGAGGTGAGGAATATTTTTCTCAAAAAGGCAACATGGTTGAAGAATACAGGTTGTGGCTGGAAGGCAGCGGACTAGGTTTTCATCTCTTATCACTGGTTTCTGGGATATACTGAATGAGCCAATGTTACTTGTCTGAGCCTTTCTTCCTCTATTTGTAAACTGGTAGCAACTTGGCCAATGTTTAGACATAATGGCCAACATAGACACAATTATATTAATCCTTTCATGTAAGATTTAAGAAATTTTCAATACTTCCCTATGCATTATCTTATTAATTTTCTCCCAAATCCTTGTAAGGTAGGTAAAAGAGAAATGTGTATATCCCTTGAGTAGATAAGAAAGTTGTGCCTAAGCGAGGTAAATATTCTTGCCCAAGGTTGCAATGCTAGGATGGTGTTGAGCCAGGATTGGACCTCAGTCAGGTCTGATGCTCCACTCTGCTATGTTTTTCTCTCCAGCACAAGGCACTGACTGGCACCGGCAGGCCAACTGAACAAAAACTCCATGTTTCCTTTTTAACGTACAACTTTGAGGAAGGATGTGAGGTGCCTGAGCCTGGTGAGAAAGGCATTTATGTGTAAGAGCCCTCTGTGCATTAATGCTGTGAGTGAGAAGTCGAACTAACACCTAATTTTAGTATGCAGCTAGCGCAGTGTGCTTGCTAATCGTATTCAGTCAGGCTGACTGAAGAGGAGAAAGGAATAAAATAAACATTTCACTTAACCTTTACAGTTCGTATATTTTGATCATCCCACCAGCTTTAGAATACCCTTCTCTATGTAATCATCAGCCATTTTCTATGCTTTCCACATACTTGACTCCTTTGCTGTCTGTCTTCCCTTCTCCTCCTATCCCTATCATGCTTCCCACTCCCTGCTTTCCACCCCCTGGCACTCCTCACATCACTGCCTTCAGCCCTGAGTCCCTGTCTAGCCTCTCTTCTCTTACCCTATTTGTGGACAGGAAGCAGGCTCCAGAGGGGCTGAAAGGGACCTTAGGCATGATCTGCTTGACATTCTGCATGCAAAGACCTCCATAAAGAAGAGGAGGCATGAAACTCCATAAACCATGGAAGAAGGAAGGTGACAACATCTTCAACACAAAGAAAGAGGAAAAGAAAATAATGAAGCAGTAAAGCAAAAGAATCCTTTTATCCTAACATTCTCACTTTACTTAAGTAAAAACACACCACCACCACCACATGATGCAGTCAAAGCTCTGAAATTGGAAATACGTTTTGCATTATTGTCTTCAAGATGGTAATTACCAATGCAGTGATTAAACAAGAATAATGCAAGGAAGTTGGGGTGGACAAGGTTGTGGAGTTTAATCCACAGGCATTGTCATGGTGCATCTCCTTGGTGGGCAAGTAGGGAGTTATTTTCAGGTTGATCTGAATCAGGAAGTTACATATCCCACTGAAATGTGAGCAACATGAAAATCTCTCTGTTACCATAAGCAGTTGGTTAGAACCCAAGGCCCCTAGAACAGATTTGTGCTGTGCTGTTTAATTTACTAGCCACTAGTGACATGTGGCTTTGGGCCCATGTAATGTGACCAGTCCAGATTCAGATGTGCTGTAAGTATGAAATATACACCATATTTTGGACACATAGTCTGACAGGGAAAAAAGAAAATAAAACATTCCATTAATGATTTTTGTGTATTGATTACACACTGATATGTTGGATACTATATATAGTTACATAAAATATATTATTAAATTAATTTTACCTTTCTTTTTAATGTAGCTACTAGAAAATTTGAAATACATATGTGGCTTATATTTGTAGTTCTCATTATATTTCTATAGAACAGAACTAGATTAGAGTTTCAGAGTTGTAATTAGGAGCAAACAGAAAGAGAAATCCTTTCTGGAATAATAATCAATATACTCAGTCTAGACAACACTGGAGAGTATTTGAGGGAGAAAAGTGTCTTCAGATTATTGTTGATGAAATCTAGATACTCCAAATGAACTTTGAGCAACTGTAGTTGGAACCGGAGAAAACAGGCCAACGTTAGTAGCCCATGGTAACAGAAACAACCACTTGGTGAGGAATTTGCACATGGGAAATCCAGGTCAGGCCAGCCAGAGACTTCTTCTGTTTTGCCATCTTTGTCTAAGGATATTTTTAGTTTTAGAGGAGGAATGGAAAGTTCTCATGAAAAACCCATTGTTATCTGTGTATCACATAAGGCACTGCATACATTGAATACAGCAGGTTATACTTAACAAACTAGTTAGTTCTGCACAGACCAGGCCTTCTGTGATGCTCAGTGAATCCTTTTGCAGACTTCATTAAGCTCCATTTTAAGGACTCTCTTCGGGTATTCCCGTGTCTCTCCATCTCAAGTTGAATTCTACAGACCAGAGTGTCTGAAAAAAGTGAGCTGTCCCTCTTACAGAATGTGGCATCAACCAGGCCCATCTAAGCAAGAGATGCTTCACGGCCTATTAACATTCCTGTCCACTTAAAAGAAATCCCAAATTTTCAAAACCCAATGTAAAACAGAGTCCGAATTTAAATAAGATCTTTGCAAACCCAGCATTCCAAAAGGAAATGCACACATCAAGCCATCAGGGTAACCATGTAAGTGCGGTTTGCTCCCATAGAGGGGATTTAGTGAGGATTTCAACTACTCCTGTGTCCTAGAGTTACTATTTACAGTGATTGTGGCCCTAGACCAAGCTGAGTTCCCTTGGGTTTTTAGTTAGAAATATAATAATAATTGTTTTAAACTAATCAAGCAATCTAATACCAGAAACTACTCTCTTCTTCGTCTTTAGTCTTTACTGTTTCCAAATTGCAATATAAGAGTGGAAGATATGGCCGTTTTTAAACCTGGGAGAGAATAGATGACTGTGAGTCTTTTATATGTCTAACATAAACACAAACTAAAGGAAGCTATTACAGAATGAAACCGAAAAGCCAGATCTTAGCTCTCAACTGTGAGATACAACATAAGAGACTCAATTCTTTTAGATTCTCTCTAGAGATACTCAACCGAGATGTCTTTTTTCCTTGGAGGTTTAACAGGGGAATACTCCAGGTAGGGGCTAGTCCTCATCTCTAGGTACTTGCTGCAAGCATTATGTATTACAGTTGCCTGATTCAACTATGAGCAAACCCTTGTTTGTATTGACCATTGAAGATGTCTGCCACCTATTGTTTTTCTTCTCTGTTCTGTTTTACAAAGGTACAGATACAAACATATGGTTTTCTACTTATGCTCATCAACATAAGTTACTGAGATTTGCAAACTTTCCATTTGATAGGGTTTTTTGGTTTGTTTGTTTTTGAGATAGGGTCTCATTCTGTCACCCAGACTGGAGTGCAGTGGTACGATCACGACTCACTGCAACCTCGACCTCCTGGGCTCACACAATCCTCTCACCTCAGCCTCCTGAGTAGCAGGAACTACAGCATGTGCCACTACAGCCGACTAATTAAAAAAAAATTTTTTTTTTTGGTAGGAATGGGTTTTTGCCATGTTGCCCAGGCTGGTCTCCAACTCCCAGGCTCAAGGGATCTGCCTGCCTCAGTCTCCCAGAACACTGGGATTACAGGCATCAGTCACCATGACAGGCCCATTGGACAGTTTTTCACAGAATTCATATCATGTTCTGACCTTAGCATTCAAGTTTCTTATTTGTATTACAGGCAATTGAGTTTCCGATCTCTACCTTAAAAGCTGTAAGATCCTGGGCAGGTTGTATAGTCATTCTGAGACTTAGTTTTACTTATCCGTAAAATGAGGATAATCATATCGTGCTCACATGGAGATTGGATGGGTGAGACATGGTCTGCATAGTCACACATGGGACAATTTTCTCACTGTCTGTAATTGCCTAGCACATAGTAGAGACGCAAGTCATAACTGCCGAATAGCCACTTCTTAGACACACTTCTAAAAGGCTATGTTACGAGACAGATGCCAGCAACTTCAATTTTCTCCCACAATGATGGGAATGCTATGTGATGTTGCCACTCATACCAACACCAACTCTGAGCAGGGGAAGTAATACTCAGGAGGGCTTTGGGTTGGTTCCTTTAAGTCAGAAACCCAAGGAATAATTGCTAAAATATGTTTAGCTCTCAGTGTGTGCTATCTTATCCCAGAGCTTTATTTTACAGGATGTTGGCTGTTGTTGGGACCCAGGTTAAAAATAGACTGTGCTATCATCTTAATATTGCTCAATTCATTCATCCTGTATTCATAAAAAAAAAAAATGTATGAAGCTCTGGCTGGGACTAGTGGCTCACACCTGTAATCCCAGCATTTTGGGAGGCCGAGGCAAACACATCACTTGAAGTCAGGAGTTTGAGACCAGCCTGGCCAACATGGTGAAACCCTGTCTCTACTAAAAATACAAAAATTAGCTGGGCGTGGTGGCACATGCCTTTAATCTCAGCTACTTGGAAGGCTGAGGCAGAAGAATTGCTCGAACCTCGGAGGTGGAGGTTGAAGAGAGCTGAGATGGCACCACTGCATCCCAACCTGGGTGACAGAGACTCTATCTCAATTAAAAAAAAAAAAATGTATGGAGCTCCTACAGGTGACAAGCAGTGTTTTAGTAACTGAGACTATAGGTGCAAACAAGGTAGGCAATGTCCTTACCCTCCTGGAGTTTCCATTCTGGAAGGAAACTGACATTAAAAGTAGTTATCAAAAATAAAGTCACAGACAAGGCCCACGATAAGAACAACATAGACAAAGCATATTACCTTGAAACCTCATAACAGCCATCCAGCAAAGCATGTACAGGTTGTTTCATGTTACATGGGGATGAGCCCTGAGAAGCCAGTAACCCCACCAGACTGCTAGGAGACAGGAGCAGAGGTGAAGTTCCGCTTTTCCATGTCCACCACACTGCTTCAGGGATCATGTGGGGGCCAGTGGTGCAAAATAAATTAATCCTCAGTTTCCTCATGGTAAAACGGGGAGAGTTCCTCCCTGTTCGGGTCATGAGGATGAAAGAAGCTAATAGAAGAAAAGCACTCAGAATTGTACCTTACACTCAAGGTTCATTAGAAACACATGGTAGCTGCCGTCAGAAAGTCCATAGAAAACAAATAGCTACAAAATGGGGTAATAAAAGTACTAAGAAAAGGTGCTAGAAGCTTCCGGAAGAGAGAGTGACTAACACTCGTTAGCCAGAGGAGAGAAGGAATCTAGATGGGTTTTGAACACAGAATAGGAGTGTGCTGTGGGCGCCAGGGCATTATGAGGAGAGGAAACAGCATGTACCATGCATGAAAGAGCACGACTCCTGGCGGGGGGTGGACTGTAATTGCTTCTTATGGCTGGAATATGACTGCCCTGGAGGAGGGGCAAGAGGTGAGCTGGCTAAGCCCAGAGAATAATCCCTCTTTCTATGGCTGTCAGAAGCTCTGGGAGGTGATGGGAGAATTGGAGAGCCAGAGAAAACCTCGGAGGCCCAGGCCCAGACGCAGTGGGCCATTTGAACCTCCATCATCTGAGAGGTAAACCCCAATCGTGTGCCAAATTGCCTCTTCAGGCTCCAGCCTCTCCCCACTGTGGACTGTTTGCCTGTCTGGAATGAGATAATTTGTCAGACACCAGCTGCTGATCATTCTTTCCTCATGGGCACATTTATTATTATGTTACAGTGTGCATGAAGAATTTTTACCATCACTGGAGTGAAAATGATTAAAATGTGGGGTTTTGTTGTTGTTATTGTGGGGTTTTTGTTGTTGTTGTTGTTGTTGTGTGTGTGTTTTTTTGTTTTGTTTTGTTTTTTTTTTTCCAGAAATTCTCAAGTCTTCCCTCTGCCAGGGACAGCATCATCGGTCATGAACCGTGTTCGGGTAGCAGGCTGTGGGGAGTCATTGTCATAATTAACAAAACAACAAGCAGAGAACCCCAGGGTGTTGGGCTGGGGAAGGAGGACTGTTTGGAGCCTTTGTGATCAGAGCAGAAGTTCCACAGCCACGAAGCTGGGCGACACGTCTCTGAAAGAGTGCCGAGGATGGGCTAGCTGGCTTCTAGAGCCGCACCATGTCTAATTATGTACCAGGAGGCAAGAAAAGGTGTAGGTCTGTCTTTCCAGTTCAGAGGGAGAAAAAAAAATCTGTGGTGTCTCGAGTCTAAGAAACGAACAGGCTGACCTTTTCAGAGCGTCTGAAAGAAAAAACCAGATGTATTTCTCAAGAGTCACTGTGACTGAAGGCTTGCATTGTGCACTCACATAAAGGGAGAGCTAACCAGAAAACAGCAGCTGATGATCTGAAGCCAGGCTGTGCTATTGTCCGGCACACAAATGTTCTACAAGGACCCAGACCACCATGCAGTTCTCTGTGCACAGACTATGGAGGTTGAGGGGGTGGGGGGGTGAGGGCTTTTCCCCCCCCCCCTTCTTTTCTTTCTTCCCTTCCTGAAACCTTTTCCTTCCAATCCCTCTACAATCGCTCACATTCAACTGCTAGCAATTATTCCCATTGACCCTCTTTGCTCTCCAAATGGGGTGTGGGTCTCTGAAGGTTTTCTCTTTGTACCTGACAATCCCCTGTTACAGGCAGGCTCCAGGGAGGAGGTGAAGTCTCAGCTCCCTGGGGACAGTGACTGGGAATTGAGTGTCTGTGATTTATTTTCCATAGAGCAAAGTCAAAGCAAGGCAAGTGTGTGCTGGGAGGCAGACAGGAGGATCCTCCAGCCTCATCAAGGGCTGCTTCTCTATTGTCCTTGGGGAGGCTAAGGGCAAACTCTGGCATTGTTGGAGGGGGAAGGGAGAAGAAGCAGCAAGCTGAAAAAGAGTAGGCAGCCAAGTGAGATGGGGAAGCGAGATCCTTTTTCCGTTCCAGCTCAGTGTTTTCAGGCTTTCTCCTACAGCATCTACCTTCCTTAGCATTAGTGGACACATTTCGACTCTTCTGCAAACTGTAATGTTCTTGAAGGCAGATACTTGTCTTCCCCTCCTTCTTGTCTTTCCATTGCCTTCAGGGTTATATTTGCGCCAAGCAGTTACTCAGTAAATGTTACTACATGGAATTCACCCTGTGCCCCTTCTGACTGGATCTGGCTCCTCCTATTCAGAGAGTACCTCCTTCTAGGAGCAGCCTTCCTTGACTGATGTAAAGTGGCTTCTGCTCCAGGAACTCTTGATCACTTAATTTAGCTGATTTTTTTTTTTTTTTTTAGGTCATGTCTATAGTTACTAATACACCATATTTATTAGCTGGTAGGTAAAAAGTAGTTCATCTAGCAAGATGAAATCATAGCTCTCTGTTCTTTTAAGTGGTCTGATTACACTTTTATAAAAGCCCACAGGAGGCAGACTCAACAAAATTCCAGAAATATAATGTTACTACTTTTGTAATTGGGATCAGAAATCCTACTACTCAATGGTTGAACACAGGACCATTTGGGTTCAGACCTCAGGTGCTGTCCCTAAGGCTACAGGTTATAACTTGTTTTATATTTGCCATAGCACTTTGTATTAGAGATAATTCTGATCATATATATGTTTGCTTTTTGTCTCTTGCCTCCACTAGACTGTAAGTTCTATATAATAACACCAGCAAGAAAAACAACAACTAATATTTATGGAATGCTTAGTGTGTGTTGGGTACTATTTTAAAAGCTTTACATGGATTATCTTGTTCAATTTTTCATTATGTGAAAGTATTCCCTGTGTCAAGAAGAGTAGTTGGCACTACATTGAATTTAATAAATACTTGTTGAACCAATAGAAGGAATGAATGCTATACCCTTCCAAGATTGCAACTAATAAGTCAAACCAAATCCTAGAAAAAGAGATGTTATGAGAACACGAGCAAGTCCAACGAGCATCCTAACGCATTCTTGAAAATACAGGTAAGCCTTGCATCGTGCAATAAATTGCAAGGACCCTGGATTTGTCAGAATTTATTCTTAATTGAAATGCATCAGGGAGTTAACCATTTTGAGAGAATCCTTTTACAGGTTCTTTTGTTAAGCAAAGAATTATTTTATAATGCAAATAAATTATCCTCCTCCTCCAAAATAGTAATCACTGGCAAGAATGTCACAAATTAGCATTCTTCAAAGTGCTTTCCTATATATATATAGCCAAGTGCTTACACATAGGATTTTTGTGTCACTAGAGAACTCAGTGTGTTGAACATCCAGTCACTGACAGATCTCTTAAATACTGTAAGTAAATATTCCCATTGAACACATAAGAAAACGAGGTTTAGGGAGAGGATGAAATTTGGCCAGAGAACATCCCTTTGATGACTCTATGTCTGAAGGGTCCTCTCATGACATGGGTTGATTGGAATTCAGAATTAGTCTGACTCCTTGGGTTGCTCCCCAGCCATGGATGCCTGTTTCATGCCTAGAATCGTAAGTTTATTTAAAAACATTTATTGAAAGACCTTTATATACCAGGAACTGCTCTGGAAGCTAAGAGGTATGTCAAAAAGCAAAGGGGAAAAACACTGCTTTCAAGGATTCATCTATTACCACAAGGTCCAAATGGTAGCCACTAGCTACATGTGGCTATCTAAATTTAAATTAAGAAAAGTTTTAAAATTAAAAATGCATTTCATCAATTTCACTAGGTGATCTCAAGACTCAAATACTTGAGTGTTAAGTACTTTTGTTGCCACCATACGTCTACTAGCTGCTGTATTGAGAAGTATAGATATAGGGTGTTGCCTCTACCGTAAAACATTCTATTATATTGCTCTAGATAGAAAATAAATAAATCTATAATGTGTCTGCTGGTGATAAGGGCTGTGAAGACAATTAAAGCAGGGTCAGAGGATGAACAGAGATGGACAGGGCTCATGTTTACAGGGTATTAAGGTAAGGTGCTCTGAGCCAGGGACTGAATGAATACCAGGAGCAAGTTCCATGGCTATCTCGGTGAAAAACATTCCAAGTCGGGGAGTACTTAGTACAAAGACCAAGAAGTAGCTTCTCAGTTGGAGGAGTAGCAGGGAGGCTTCTGTGGCTGGAGCGGGAATCACTGAATGTGGGAGCAATGATTGGAGATCAGAGCAGAAAGCAGGGCTGGGACAGAAAAACTGAGGCCTTGCAAGCTGCGTTAAGCTTTGGATCCCCAAAAGACCTGAGCAAAAGTGATTCTGAGTTTAGTCTTTCTTCTCTCCTCTTCTTTTCACAATCTCTCTCTCTCTCTCTCTGTTTCTCTCTCCTCTCTCTGCACACCCCTGTACCTTATCACTCATGCCTTTGTGATAAGATAGCACCTTTTTGTCTGTAATACTCTAGGAAGTCAAAACACAGAACAGCATTTTGCATCAGGTAGCATCAAGTTCTCTTCTTAGTCCAGGACTCTGAGTCTGTGACTGTAGGACTTGGCAGGTCTGTTGCTTGTTGAGTGAGCATGACAACTGGGAGATCTGGGCTCTGTTGAGGTTTGAACCTTATGGCTGGAGAAACAACATGGGTAATGAAGGTTTCTTAAAACTAACGCTGGAGTTTATTATTCACGGGATAAAGGTGATATAGTATTTTTCTTTTTTTTTTTTTTTTTTTTTTTTTTTGAGACAGAGTCTTGCTCTGCCACCAGGCTGGAGTGCAGTGGTGCGATCTCGGCTCACTGCAACCTCCAACTCCCTGGTTCAGGCGATTCTCCTGCCTCAGCCTCCCGAGTAGCTGGAATTACAGTCATGCATCACCATGCCCAGCTAATTTTGTATTTTTAGTAGAGACGGGTTTTCCAGGTTGGCCAGGCTGGTTTTGAACTCCTGACCTCAGGTGATCCTCCTGCCTCTGCCTCCCAAAGTGCTGGGATTACAGGCATGAGCCACCATGCCCGGCCAATATGTTTCATATTAATTCATTTAACACATTTACTGAGCACTTAATATGTACCCAGTGGTTTGTCCAGTAATGAGGGGAAATTCCAGGACACTGGACTTTCTATGCTAAAACCAGAAAAGTGCTGGACAAATTCAGATGAGTTGGTCAGCCTATTTGTGGTGGACATTGCGACTGCAAAGATAAGAAATAGTGTCTGCCTTCCAGACAGCATAGCCTGTTACAGAAGACAGACCATACACAATTCTCAGTGCTTTGATTGAGGGGAACACAGTTATTCTGGCATGTTGCATACCTGCAAGGCCCCAGTACAGTGAGGATAATGAGGGAAGACATCCTGGAGGAGGCGAATATCTGCTTTAATTGTTGAGGATGATTAAAGATGCCCACCTTGTGGCCCCAACTCTTAACACCTTCCCTGGGTCTTCTGTGAAGGTTCGTAACAAGTAGGTCAATGTGCACCCATATTCTCTTCTTGTTGGAGAACCAGATCACCACTGACCTCAGAGATTCTACTGCCCCCAAATGCTTCATATCTGATTGCTTTGTTTGATTAGGAAGCACTAGAAAGGAAAGGAATGACTACATATTTGTCCATGGGAGTATCAATATTTGGGCAAAAGGAGGTTGTTGATCACATCTGTCATTCTCTCCTGGCATAACAAGAACTAGAAGGCATCTACAAGAATGTATATTCATCTAAAGTCGTGGGACAGAGGAGTCAGGCGGAAAGGCTTTTCAAAGGCATGCTGCATCTTGCTCAGTGAGTGCGCATTTCTCAATTCTTTCTCAGAAGCAGACATTAAAACCTGCAGCACAGTCATTTAGAATTTCAAAGGTTTCTTCTTCAGGGGGTGGGACACAAAAGACACCACCGTTATTCACATAATGCTGGGATGGTGGGGAACAGCAGCACACCATTAATGAAGACGGTGCAGCAAACCTTTATGGAGAAAGGCAAGAGCTATTCTGCCAGGATAAAGAAGATGCCTCATTACAGTTGCTTTTAAAAAAGATTATTATCATTATTCCTTTTAAAATTCACTCCTGCATTCCACCTAGGTTGGGAGAGCTTAAGAGGCGAAAGACAATTTTTAAAACTAGTTCATAGATCACTAAAGAATCACAAAACACTCAACATTCAGTACACACATCTCTCTCTCTCTCTCTCTCTCTCTCTCTCTCTCTCTCTCTCTCAGTGGAGGGTGTCAATCAGAATTTGGAATAAAAGCAACATCCAAATCAAGAGTTTTTTTTTTTTTTTCTTTCTTAAGGCAGACCTCTTATGGTATTGCTCTGTGTGGTTTAAATGGTACCAAAATCCTACCCAATGGCTTGAAGGACCAAATAAGATGAAGCTTCTCACACATAATGCTGCAGGTCCTTCAACATTATCTTGCATAGCTTCGCCCTTCTTCTCCCTCTCCTTTGTTTTGGAATTACAGAAGGCAAATGCCACAGATTTCAGTTGGAAAACCAGGAGCCCAAGCTGCAGGAACAGCCAGCAGACAACATTGTCTCTGAACTGCTATTGTTTCTATTTTAGCAGCACATTGAGTGATTAGCTTGGGTAACAGTAACATCGCATTACCTTGCAAAGGCTGGAAATGTCTTTCAATAAGGAGGCAACACCGAGTCCATGTGATACAATCCCGTAGACAGAGCCAAGTGGAATACATCAAAGAGAGCCTTGATGCAGATGTTTCATGCAGAAGAAAATTAGGTCAGAGACCACTTCAATTTCAGCTTCTGCCAGCCTCGTTTGAGAGCTTCCAGTGAATTCGTAATGAATAGCTTCTAGGGCACTTTTCTCTCATTCAGTCACAGGCTGCCACAGCCAGATGAGCGTTCCATGTGGAATCTTCTCTCATTATTTAAAACTGCTACTTTGTGTTCTAAAATTCCAGAACCCTTCCAATGCACCACAACTATGGGCCTGAAACAAAAAGACTCCAAAAATACAGAGAGCCATTAATCTGTATCAGATTCTTGCGTGCTCTCTCTCTCCCCATCCATCATATACATGCATGTTTTTTAATACATCCCCAAGCCCTTTTTTTCATCTGCCTATGCAGGTACATAAACCGTTGCTGAGGAATATCGGAGATGTCGGGCTTTTTTAATCTTACTCAACTCTGAAGAAGCTGAGTGGCCTATAGATGACCAAAATGCTTTGTTGGCTTCTTGCCGGGAGTGTGCATGCGTGAGTGAGTGTGGCGTGCATGTATAAAAAAAAAGCTTTTCTCTGAAAAGAGCAGAGAAGGGCAGTGTGACCTCGATGAAAGTGAATGATGCATCTTTTCCCTGCCCACCCCCCGCCCCATCTCACATGTTATTTATTATATTGGAGGGTTAGAATCTGGGGCACCCTGGTATCTTCCTGTATCCTGTGCTCTTGCTACCTACCCTTTTGGGGGTTCACACTGACAAATCCTTGCTGACTGGAGTCAGGGTGTGTGGAGTGGATCACTTCAATTCATGCCAGGAGAAGAATCATTAGATTCTAAATGCATTCGGAAGAGAGGGGGCAGAGAGACAGACTCGGAGGATCACAGAGGCTCCTCAAAGCTGGTGACACTCCGATTTCCCATGGGAAAGGAAATGAAGTGGCAGCCCTAGCTTCAGCTCCCCGTGACACAATTGCTTTGTCTTTGCTACCTCCAAAGCACCAGGGCATTCATTAATTGGTTTTCTCAATTCTAGGTTTTGCAAAGCTGTGGCAGAAAGCCTCAGAAAAGCACTGGAAGGCTGGCTTCTGCTTCAATCCATCATGAGAAGCCATCAAGAAGATGTTGCCTTTCTTGTACTGCCATTAAAAATGCAATATCTGGCTTTAAAATATACTGGTCTTTCTGCCTTTCTTTCCCAACCTGGTCTCCTCCCTGTCAGCACTCTCCTGCAATCTTTTTTTTTTTTCCTCTGTCTCTCTCTCTCTCTCACACACACACACACACACACAAACTCTCACACTCACATGCTCAATTAAAATTTCTGAGGAAGGCAGAAGTGCAAGGGAAGAAGTGGCAGTGGCGTAGAAAGATGAGCTGACAGATAAACCTCGATTTAAGCTCTAACTCCGGGTGAGTTTGGCCAAGCAGCTCTCTTCTCTAGGTTCAGTGTCCATACCTGGAAAAACATGAGTGCTACTCCCTGAGCCCCTCACAGCTTTGACAATAAATAATCTTTCTCTTGTGTTGTAGACAACTAATATCATTCTTGAAATGTCTGGCTATGAGTTGTAGCCACAGATCTACCTATTAAGGTGCTCACAAAGGTCTCGCTCATAGGATTAGCGCCGAGGCATTAAGGGCATGTTCATATCAGCAGGATATTCTGATTTTTTCCAGACACGCTTGCAATGGGATGCAGCTCGATGTAGGAGAAATAACATCGCTTTTGAGTCAAACAGACTTGAGTTTGAATTTAGGATGTCACTTCCCAGCTGTGTGACTGCAGGTGAATCACTTAGCTTCTCTGATCCCTAGTTTCTTCTACAGTAACATAGGAATAATACCCGTAATGGAAGGTTGTTAGAAGAGTAAATGCAATCATATGAAGGTAGAGAGCTTGGCATGGTGCCTGGTACATGGCACGGCAGGTACTCAATACACAGTAGGGTGATTTTTTTTGCTCCTAAAAATGAATACTGGAGACATACATGCATACATGCAGAAAAGGCACATAGGACCTAGAGCAGTGAAAACAATTTAACATACTATTTGAATTGACTGTTGCTGCTCCATATGGAGAATATTCTAAGACACACACACACACACACACACACATACACACACACACACACAGAGTTCAGCTTCTAAAGGCAGTAGCAACCAATCCTAATTTCCTTAAGGTAATACACTTAAAATGCTGAGTAGAGATTTTGGTACATAAGTTCTCAGTAAATACTAGTTATACTCATTTTTATTTAAAATATCTTTCAGTATAGTAAATTCCAGTTTATTATATACCTCTTCCCCATTCTCCTCTCTGAAGAGGCCTGGTTTTTTGCTTTTTTTTTCTTTTGAGACAGAGTCTCACTCTTGTCGCCCAGGCTGGAGTACAATGGCGCGATCTCGGCTCACTGAAACCTCTGGAAGAGGCCTCTTTTTAAGAGGCAACATGGGGCACAGAAAATCTCTGTAAGTAGGAGCCTCAAGCCATCAGTCTGATGCTGAGTTCTTAATCACAAAATCATAGCACTTCAGAGCTTGGCTGGTAGAGAAACTGAAACAGAAATGGTTTACGTGATTTGACCAAGGTCGTGGAGGAACCCCAGTTCTCACAGAGTTCTCCTCATGTTCTTTGCCCTCGTAAGTTCCAACTAAGTCTATGAGAATGAAAATGCTTGACAAAGTCCAGGTGCTTTCCAAATGCCAGAGGCCCCTCTCCTGCACCTGCCAGCTCCTACACCAGCCTTGGCAGAGGGCCACGGCCACTGGAGGTATTTAAGGCTGTCTGCAGCAACCGCACCACTGTCAAAGTAGAGCACTGCTGCCCAAAGCTGGCCTTGGTTTCTGTCAAGGCATGGAGCACAACACCTGGAAAGGGACTCCAGGACCCTCATGCTGAGCAGGCTGTGCCAGCATCAAGGCAGAGGGTAGCCCAGTTGGAGCTGCCCAGAGTTAAACATTAGTCTGCCAAACTCTGGCTCTGTGTGCTGGTATGTGGCCATGGGGATGCACAAAAGCTAGAAAGGCCAAAAGAAGGAAAGAAAAACATCTCTTTTTCTTTTTCTACATTTATTCATTCACTCATTGCTTAGTCATTTCCTTATTCAGTTTTTCTTTTTTACTATCACGGAGAAAGGGCATGGCTAAGATTTCATTATTTAGTAAAAGAGACACAAATAGAGATACAAATAGAGATACAAACCAATTATAATTCAATATGGCAAGTGCTCTAATAGCAAAATACTGTGGCAAAGGAGAGGGAAGCATTCAATTTTCTTGGTTTCCAAATATTAACGGAGTAGAGATTGTGTAATAATCAAGGTTTAATCAGAGAAATAAAACTGATAAATATATGTATATTCATAAACATATACATATATGCATGCATACATTAATGTATATATAATACACATATATACATACACATGAATGTACATACATATATACACACACGTGAATGTACATACATATATATGCACACACGTGAATGTACATACATATATACGCACATGCACATTTAGGGATTTGACCTTACATGATTGTGGAAGTTGGTTTAACAGCCTGTATATGGTTACTGTCTTTGCTCAGATCTGGCAAACCTTTTCTTTAAAGGAGCAGACAATACATATTTTAGGTTTTGGGAGACATACGATCTCTGAAGCACAGAAGCAGCCTCAAGCAATTAATAAACACATGGATCTGGCTATGTGCCAACAAAATTTCATTTACAAAAACAGGCAGTGGTTTGGATTTGCTCTGTGGGTCATAGTTTGCAGACTACTGACCATCTTTGCCACTACTGGTTCTGGAGCCTGAAGTTAGTAGGGCAGAGAGTTGGGCAAGGAAGTTGATATGAAGTGTGAGAGAGCAAGGATGAACTGGAGCCTGCAAAGATGGAAAAGAGCCTAGAATCTGCCTCAGTTTCTCATTGTCTTCCAGCCTCCAACTTTAGTAATGTTTGAGTCCTGAAGAGGTGGTGTCTCTTCATGCACTAAATTCACATGCAAGCCAGGAGTTAAAAAAACTGAAGAAGGATCCAGTGGGAGATGGAATTGCTGCTAGTCTGGCTGTTGGCCCAGACCAACAAGGTTTGCAAGCAGATAAGTAGCATTGGACATGGTTTGCAATAGCACCTGGTGTTCCTGCATTGACCCTCTGAATGTTAACTAACTACGGCTTCTGCTTTAATTCATCCTTCCAAAACTCATGCAAAATGTCTCCTAAGACCCATGCTAACTTGAAACAATGTAAGAAAGGAAATTCTAGGAGGCATAAGTCTATTTGAACTAAGTTGACCCAGTAAAGTCCATACAGATGAGGAAGGTTTCAGACAGGAGCTTACATTGGAACTGGACCTCAAGTATGAATGAGCATTTTTACCAACTGAAAGACACCCCTAGAATCCTCAGAAAGAATTCTTTATGGGTGATCTGTTGTCACATGACTCTAACACAGAGTTTATAAGGAGAAACAACCTGTTCTTTTGCTTGCCAAGCATTTGAATAATTTATATCCCTTTTTTTTTTTTTCACTAATTGACTACTTCCATTAAAATCCAGATGTGAGCAGGATGGTGACTTCTGTGACCATCTTGGCTCAAATTTTTCCATGAAAGTCCAGCCAGTTTGTTTGTCCATACCCGGCAGGAAAACCTACCTCTGGGAAAAAGAGGCTGCTCTGTCTAGGCAAATCATTCAATGCTCAAGCATATTCACATTTAACAATGTTTTAGCAGATAATTCTCATAAAAATTTTTTATTCTGTGTCACAGAACTGACTTCTTTCCCCCATTTTTAGCAACTTGTTCTTTCTTGTGTTTTTCTTCATTAACATCAGATTTTACTAGATGTTCCAGCACCAGATGTTATATTTAATTCCTCCTTCTTCCAGTTCTTTCATGTTTTGAGCTTACCTCCACACCTCTTGCAATCATCCACTCATTCATTGACTTTCCATATATCCATCTTGTTATCCATCTTCGTGTTTATTTATTCGCTCATCTATCCATCTATCTCTCCATTCATTTGTCCATCCATCCACTTATCCCTTCATCTCCTTTTTTTTTTTCCCTTTGGCTACTACCCTGAAATAGGGTAGATAGAAGACTGAAATAGTCTTCTATCATCTCATTCTTAAATGATTACAAGGTCCAATAAACTGGTTTTCCTGAGAGGCTTAGTGAACGCATAGGATGTGGAGTAACATGGGCTTACATTTGAATTCTGTCTCTGTCCTTTACTAACTGTATGATCTTAAGCACATAATTGAAACTCTCTGGGTCCATTGAGGAACTAATAATATCCACATCTCAGGATTGTTGTAGGCGTTTATTGAAAAAAGGTTTATAAGGCAAGTAGTACAGTGCTTGGAACATGCAAGACACTCAATAAATGCTAATTCATTCCCTCCTCTCTATTTCTTATATCCTAACTACTTTATAATGTTTTTTTCATACATCTTCACAAACCCTTGAAATTGTCACCTAACTCTCGGGCTTTTGCTGAAACCATCCTTCTTCGAACAACTGTGTCCACCCCAATTCCTAACTTCCTATTGAGACACATCACTATTTCTAACTTCAGGTCTTCAATCATGTAAACTTTTCTTCTTGAATTATCTGTCTTCCTATTTCTTTTTGTAGAAAATGGATCTGATTTCTTGGACTCTATCCTTCCCCTATGAAAATGCTACCTCTTTCTATAACCTTCTTGAATCCCCCAATTTAAACCTTTACCCCCACTGTATTACTGTAAGACTTTATTTGCAGGTATGAGAAAAGGGATCTTCATTTCTGAGCATACATTGTTGAGTGTGGATATACTTGTTATGTGCTTTTCACAGCAATTTCATGAAGTAATTAGTATTTTTATTCTTTTTTAGTAGAAGAACTTTCCCAAGGTCACTCAGTTAATAAAGACCAAAGCAAAAATATGAACCCAGGTCCAAATATCTTAATTCAAAATATCTTCCATTTCATACTACCTTGCCTTCCATCCTCTATCATATATAGTAATAATTCTGTAAAAATGTTAAAAAACATAATTCTGACATTTATCAAAGATTTTGAAAAATGAAAAGCTATGATTGACCCCATAAATAAATGATATTAAAGGATAGGGATAGTGTTTTATTTATTCCTGTATCACCTTCACTGTCCTGGTGTAAAAAACCTACCAATAGGCATATGGTAAATGTCCCACTGAAAGACATCAAAAGCATAAATAGGACCTTTCACCAGAGTCGTATTCTTGAGATTCTGCCTCAATTTCAAATGTTACAAGTGATCGTAAATCCTTCAGCCATCATATTGTCAGGGTAAGGTCAATTTCGGTGTTCTTTCTTTTTTGTAAGAATGTCTGCAACAAACATGGAATTATTATTGTTCAATTCTTATCATAATAAGACTCTTCATAAATTAGAGTCCTTGGCTATTTTGTGAAAATCCTTGGCCTGATTCCTGCAGCCAAAAGGCAGCAAGCTTCTTTATTTGTCTCTCCATAGCATTAGTAACCCTGTACAAGTTAAATTTGTTTTATTTATAGGTTGGACGAGCTTTCACCCATAAGGAGTGCCGAAGAAATAGACTTTTTCTATCATTCTCCAAAGAGGTTGGAAAGGAACTACTCAGGAGGAAAGCCTGGAGGGTACAAATGGTCAGAATGAAGTATAGTCTTTAGTTCAGAATCAGAAGAGTTAACCACTCAAATCATAAAACACCAGATGAAGCTCACTTCACCCAATAGGAGTGAGCAAAGTGAGAAGAAGGAAGACATGGTGACACAGAAAACCTCCAAGGAGTAATCTCTCCAGTTTGAGTCAAGACAAGTTCACCTGGGATCCTCAAGGTTATATTTTTGCCTAAAAGGCCAAGGAAGTATGCTTTCTGATAGCACAGAAAAGAGTTATAGTTTAAAAAAACAGAGATTGAGAGGGCAATGCAGAATAATCTGTTGATCTGTGGAGTGTCTATGTCTAGTTATTTTTACTTGAGTGTGAGAAGAGCAACTCAAAGTTATTGAATTGAAGGAGTTCAAAGATCAATACAACATGATTCAATAATCATATTGTGAATTAAATAAACATAAATAATCATATTAGACCTTAAATCTGCTATCTCTTTGGAGAGAAATGAGATGGTTATCATCTTTGATAAACCCCCAAATTCTCTGTTGTCCTCATGAAAGGAACATGCTGCTGTTTCACCGTGAGCTTTGAGAACCTTTCGAAGAGAAAGAATGGGTTTTTGTTGCTCAGTACATACAAACTTGCCTGGTGCCCCTTCTAATTAATGGCATTTATTTCCCCCAGAGAGTTGCCTAAGGCTGAAGGCAGGGATGTGGCATTGAGACAGAACTAACCTAACTGGCTCTCATGGGGATTGATCGCATGCATTGACCTTCCACTACAGTGTTCTAAGCATTTGAGTTAACTGAGTGTGCCTTCCCTACAAATAAGTCTCAGTCACTCCATAGAAAAGAAGATGGGATTGTCAGGTATTAGGTATAAAACACTGTATCTTTAAGACAAGGTGAAGTTTACTTTCAAAGCAGGGTGTGGAACTTTCTAAAGAGAAGCCCTGCACGGTCATAAACTATTCATGAAAGTTCTCATGTTTCTAGAACTACCTACTTTCTAGTTCCCTTAACTGGTCTTATTACTACCTGACTCATCTTGCTGACAACTGTGACCCCAGATCTACCTTTAATTTATTTTAATACATTCCCTTTTTTATCCTGGACATAAGGTGTATAAATTGTTGATATCTTGTCCATTTGATACAGGACCTTGACCTTCCTTGATACCACTGTCCTTACTTTTGCTAGAGATGTCAGTGTCAGACACATTTCTCACTGCCTGCTCTTGATATCCCATTCCTACCCCCATTTTTGGCTTTGCTTTCCCTGTGAAAACTTTACAACTGAAAGAGGTTCCACTCCATGACACAAAGCCAAAGGCAGGACAAGGGACTGCAAAGGCTCCCACAGCAAAGTCTTCAGTGTCATAGGCCAGAGGGAATGAGCTCCATCACCCTTAGCACGTAAGCAACAAGAGGCCTGGCCTAGTTTCATACACCCCAGAGAACCCTTAGCTAAGCAGGTGGTCACACCAACTTCAGACTGTGCTTCAACTGTATCCATGTCCTAGGAAAAGCCAACCACGTCATTTTGCATCAGCCAATGCAGTGCAATAGAATAGTACATGCTTTGGAGCCAGGGCTACTTGGGTTGGAATCCTGGTTCTACTCCTTGCTAACTGTGTTACTTCAATCAAGTTTCTTAACTTTTCTAAGCCTCAGTTTCCTTACCTATAAAATGGGGGTAATTGTACTTGCCTTTCACTGTCATTGTGAGAATTTAGAGATAATAATTATAAAATATAGGACATTGCATATAACATACGATAAATAGAGTTTATTATTATTTATCTTTCCTTGCTATTTTTGTCATTATTATTATTGTTATGACAGGGCTTTAATGTCTAGATTCTGGCAAGAATAGCAAACATTTCAAATATCCAGGCAGCTCATTTCTTGAGAGATGGACCACAGGTTTCCTCACAAACTAGGCTGGTTGCTCAGTGTTGTAAATCACCACTTGGCTTCCTGCCTGAACTTTTAATCTTGTCCCCATCTCAATTTAAAGAGGGTGAGAAAGCAGAGACATCAATCGTTTCCTTGTCAAGGACAACAGCCCCTTCCTTCTTCCTTGGATCTCTCCTGGGGACCCATCTGCCTGGTGCCAAGGGAGGGGGCTGCTGCTGAATACAAATCACCATGTGGTGGGGGAGGCTTGTGCTTCTATATCAGCCAAGAGCCATTTCGCCATCTCTGTGTGAGACTCCAATGAGCCCAACCCAGTCCTCCCACTGCTCCTGGGGTTAAGCGCCCCACTGCTTCACAGTCACCCTGGATAGTGATGTAACCATGAAGATGGCAGTTACCCAAGGTACTGGGACACAGACTTTATTGATTTGTTCTTCTAATGCATTAGGAGGAAACAGGAAACCTCAGGAAGGTCATAAGCGACAATTGTGCATTGACTGGCACAGACATTGACTTCATTCAGAAAGGCACGACTCAAGAGGCCTTGCTTTCAGAGAGGAGGGGGGCCATAGAGGCACGACTCAGAAAATAAAGACAATAAGCACGGGCTGGATCACAGGGAATCAGAAGGAACTGAAGAACCTAACGCTCAAGCTCACACTTGAGGGAAAGTCTTTGTTCAGTTCTGGGTAGAGCCAGATGTTCAATCAATGTTACTAAACAATTGGATGAAGGCATAAACCAGCAAGGGTGAGCCCCTTAGAACTTCCTCTATCGATTTTCTGGGCACCTCTGTACCATTTTCCCATTTGATTCTGTGGTTACATGCCCTTCTTTCCATCTCTTTTTCATGATCTTTAAAGCTGAGCACGTCAGAGAACTTTTAATGGACTCCTGCTGTTTCCTTCAGCTTTCAACCTCTTGCGATGCGCCCTGTAATCACTGACCACTGCAAAAATCAGAATGACACGTTTGAAGATCTCCTGGCCCTCCTGTACCCTCTTTTCTTCTAGGTCTGTGTTCTGGATATTTGGGGTCTGCCTCTCAAAAGTTTTGCCTTCTCTGATGATTATATTAACGAGAAGTGCCATCTTTCTTCAAGGGTTCTGGTTATTTCAACTTTATCATCCAATTCTCACTTTCTTGTGAGCAGTGATTCCAGATGAGCATTTGAGTTAACTGAGTGTGCCTCCTCTACAGATAAGTCTCAGCCACTTCATAAAAGGGAAGTTGGGATTCTCAGGTATCAGGTTTAAAACATTGAATCTTTAAGACAAGATGAGTTTACTTTCAAAGCATGGTGTGGGACCTCGTAAAGAAAACTGTCTGTGAAGCCACATCTTTCCAAATGTTTGGCTTTAATCAATTCAGTGGACTTTTGGATAGGATCCTAAGGTCTCTTCTAACCCCATAACTACAGTCAAATCATTAATCCAGAACTCAGTGGAACATTGCAGTTTTTGTAGAAACGGTTCTCTACTGATTGTTAATACCGAGAAACTATAGACCGCCAAGCAGAGATGGAACTTCAAACCATTCTTTTGTTTAGGCTTTTGTGGGCTCTGTACAGGCATCAGATCTCTAGTCCTGGTTTTAGTATCCATGTAAAACATCATCTTGGCAGAAGGAGACGCAACAGAAAAGTGATATCTACAATGAAAGACGTAATGCAGGGGTTTACTCATAAGCAGCGTGGAGATTAAGGACAAAGACTTCTGTAGAGCTCAGATTCTAACACAAGGAGGTGATTAGTCCCAGCTCTGCAAGTTACTCTCTCTGTAATTTAGGCACATGACTTAAACTTTGTAGCCTCATGTTACATTTTTACTAATAAACTAATAGTAGCCTCAAGCTTAAAAGGGATTACTAATAAACTGATTTGGGGGTGCTATGAAGATAAGTAGACAATGAATTTTCAATAGCCAAGCACATAGTAACTGCTCAATAAACAATTGTTGGTTTTTTCCCTCGTCACCCAAGATTCCAGTGAGTTCTGGACTAATAATTTGGCTTCAATTATAGACTCACGGGTTTAGAAGGAACCTTAATATCATATCTTAGGATAAAACATCTATATTTATTAACCACTAACTGTGTGCCAGGCAATGTGGTAAGCAATTTGAAAATAATATTTTATTTATTGAGATAACAGATATACTCATATTTCAGATGAGAAAAGTGGGGCTCCCATGTATTAAATAGTGTTCCTTAGGTCATGCACCTCATCATTGATAAAGCAGAGGTGCACATCTTGGACTCTCTCACTCAAGAGCCCATTCTCTTAACCACACTGTTGTAAGAACATTTTAGAATGAGAAAGCAGTGGTATGACTTTAATAAGCTAAAAAATCAGTGAACTGTAGAGTCCTTGGGGAAATAGGGTTTGGAGAGTGGAGGTGGAAATGCACTAAAATAATAGATTCCAGTATCGATCTAGTGAGCGGAGCTGAGGAGACAGAGATTAGTAGGATTTGTAAAGTTGTTATTAGTATTTGCCAAAGATGTTTGCCATTGCCCATGTTCTTCTTGGGAATGTTGCCTTTTGAATATTACTCTGGAAAACAGGATCACATAAAAATCCTTTCTTTCCTGTGTCCCAACATGCTTATTAAGTTTTCTCAGTACTGGGTACCATGATAGGCAGGGAGAGAACAGAGATATCAAACACAGGGCAAGTTTTGCATTTGATGTGTTTCAATTACAGATATAAGAAGCTATATCTGGAAAAAAATGTGGGGCAGCATTTGGATGAGCTTTGAGTCTACACTGAGGAGTCTTGACTTCAGCAACAACCTGACATATGGAGTTATTTAGGAGGGGAGTGCTGTGAGAGCTGCAATTTCTAAAACTCACCCTGGACCAGAGATGATGCTATAGTTTGTTACCTGGTATCCCTGAACACAAAGAAGTCCACAGATGTGATGAGATGAATACCTTAAATTTGTAGGTGAAAAGCCATGTCTATGTGCACATGAGCTTTCTTTTCTGAAAAGAATGTCGAAAATGTGATTCTCAAAGAGTCAGTGATGCAAAATTATTAAGGTCAAATACTACTAGTATTGGCTCAGAAGGAAGAAAAATTAGAGGAAGATACATAAGGGTTGGTGAAGAATACAGTTGAGAGATGAAGATGAGCAGAGATAGTGTCATGGAGATGGAGCTGGCAGATATAAAGGCTATGCTTCCTAGGACCTAGGAATGACACCTGAAATGGGCAATTAATCAGGTGTGGAAGGTAAGAAAAAAAGGAAAGATGAACCTCCAATGCCTCTTGATTTTCTAGCCTGGGAGATGAATCAACATACCAAGAAAGAAAATACAGAAGATACTATAAGTGTAGGGAGGAGATAATAAATTTAGTATTGGTATTAGTATAGATTGCTCTTTGGAACGTAATTATGGAATTGCAATTTTCTCTGTGAAGCTTAGAACATATGTCAGAAAGTGTAATTTAACTCATTGACATACCATACCAATGAAGATGAACTTGTTGGTTTGAGATTTGTAATGCAAACACAAAAAGGATTGTTTTCTATAAAATTTGGATGTATACCTAAAATTGAAGGTATGACCCCATCTCCTATTTTCACCTCTCTCATTCCCCCACAGTCTCTGGGACAAAGGTAGTAATTCAAAATGGCTTAAAAATGTTTACACAATGCCCAATGTTTAAATAAATTCTTAAGAATTGGCACAATCCAGATCTTTTCCAAACTAGGTAAAAGAACAATCCAGTTATTGCCAGAATTTTCTTTTTTTATAAAGATATTTGGTATTTTGTAGACATAGTTCAAATTATACCAATGCCTTGACCATCAAAAGTATAAAACCTTACAAGGAAGATTTTCAGCAAATACTGTGTGCCAGTACTAGATCTCTTTGTAAATGTTAACCATTCTAGGCAATTAACATATTTTCATTGCATCAACCCTATGAGGTAGATATTATTTTCCCTGCTTTACAAATGAAGAAAAATGAGAGCGAAAAACTAAGAAACTTGCCCAAATGTGTCAAAGTAGGAACTGGCAGATCTTTTCTAATCCCTAGTCTATATATTTTCTGACTACATCTGCACCTCTGGGTCATTGAGCCCATTCCTTTTTAGTGTCCCCATCCCCTTTATGCCTTCCTTTCACTCACCACTCAGCTTAGGTTCCAGAATCTGAAGCTGTAATCATCTTGCAAATCCTCACCTTCCTGGCCCTTCCATCATTCTCAGCCAGTCAAACTCAGTCCTCAAACCCAACCATGCCTACCTCGTTCCTACACCAGGGTCACTGATGGTGAACTGGAGAAAAATATTCAACCATACTGTCTGGTCAACCTCAAATTTGTGACCACAAACCTCAAGTGGACTTTCTATTTTCCCTGGCAACCTTGCCATGTTTTTTGATTCTCTCATTATCCAAGACAACCATAATGGAGTCTTCTCATTTCTCAACCTTCTTACTCTGCCCCCTTCTTTTTATTCTCAGATGATGACCTTGCTTCTTATCCAGCTAAGAAAAGAGTTGTGATCTGAAGATAAAAACATGTATTCTCATTACCAGTTTTCCAACCTATCTGCATCTTAACCTCCAGAGCCAGCTTTCTCCTGTTTATATATTTATTCATAAGGATTGTTCATGCTTCTACTAAGACCAACCCTTCTCCTTGTGCACTAGATCTCATCTCACTTCTTTCTTTTGGACTTTGTTCCTGTAGTAGTCATCCCTTTGTCCTCGTGATCATTTTTTCCTTTTCTGTTGATCATTGCCATCAGCAGACAAGCATGCTATTCTGTTATCCTGTTTCCCATGTTAAGAAAATGAAATCCGCCCTTGACTCATATTCTCTTCTAGTTCTTGCCATATGCTTTTCCTCTCTTTTAAAGCAAAACTCAAGAAAAGAATTGTCCATCCATACTTGCTCTCTCCACTATCTCACTGCTAATCCTCTTTTTAAAATGTGCCAATCAGGCATTAGTTCCCATTCTTTCAAAAACATTTTTTGAAAACTGTTATTATCAATGCCATCAAACAACGACATGTTGTCAAATCCAGTGATCAATTATCAGTGCTACTCTTAAACTCTCAGGTGCTCTGACAAAGTTATTCACTTTTTCTCTCCTCAATACTCTGTTCTCTTGGCTTCTGTGATAGTCAGTTCCAGATTTTCTTCTCCTTCACTGGTCAACCCATCTTAGTACTTTTTTTTTTTTTTGCTGGCTCCTCCATCCCTGCTCTGACGATTCAGTGTGTTTCTCTACTGTCTCCTCGCCACCTGCATTTGTTTACGGATTTTTTCATACAGTCTGATAACCCCCAACTTTCTATCTCTCGTCCTAAATTCTTCCATGATATGTGGGATATCAATTACCTGCCAAACATATAGAATGTCTATTATTTATCTTATATGTAATACAGCTAAAACAGAAATCCTGATCTTTTCTTCCCTCTCAAAATACTCTGATTATTTCCAGTCTTTTTCAAAATACAGAAATCATTATTGATTTCTCATTTCCCCTTATTTCTTACATCTAAGCTATCAGCAAGTTTTGTCAGCTTTACCTTAATCTCACTTCCCTCCATCCGACAGTTCTGGTCTAAGTTACTACGCTGTCTTTGTTGGACTACAATTGCCTACAAATTGATCTCACTGCTTCTACTCTTCCTTCTTTCCCCTCCTCATATCTCTTCTCTACCTCAGTAGCCAGTGTTCCTTTTAAAATGGATTGTGTTTCTGTCTCTAAAATCACTTCAATTGCTTTCCATTTTACTGATAATGAAATTCAGACTTCTTAACGACCCACCAGGCATTACCTGATCCAGTCACTGCTTACCTCTCTAATCTTATTTTCTATGACTTTCCCCATTGGCCAATTGTGCTGTATCTACATTGGCATTTTGACTTTCTTCTAACCCATACAACTCATTGTTGCTCTAAGGGTTTTGCATTTCTCATTCTCTGGACTCAAATGCTCTTATCCCAGATACTTATGAAACTCTTCCCATTAAAAAACATAGAACATCTTATTGCAGCACTATTCATAATAGCAAAGACATGGAATCAACCTAAATGCCCATCAACAGCAGATTGGATAAAGAAAATGTGATACATATGCACCATGAAATACTATGCAGCCATAAAAAAGAATGAGATTATTTCCTTTGCAAGAACACGGATGGAGGTGGAGGCCATTATCTTTCGCAAACTAATGCAGGAACAAACCCAAATACTGCATGTTCTCACTTATAAGTGGGAGCTAAATAATGAGAACACATGGACACATAGAGGGGAACAACAGACTCTGGGGTCTACTTGAGGTTGGAGGGTGGGAGGAGGGAGAGGATCAGAAAACATAACCATTGGGTACTAGGCCTAGTACCTGGTGATGAAATAAGCTGTAAAACAAACCCCTTTGACATGAGTTTACCTCTATAACAAATCTACCCATGTACCCTTGAACCTAAAATAAAAGTAAAAAAAAAAAATATGAAGAAGGTGACAATGTGACTAATAAAATAAAAATTTGGTCAAGACAGCAAGAATACCATAATTAGTATAAAACAAAAAGAAAACCACACACACTTGGCCGGGCACGGTGGCTCATGCCTGTAATCCCAGCACTTTGGGAGGCCGAGGCGGGCGGATCACGAGTTCAGGAAATCGAAACCATCCTGGCTAACACCGTGAAACCCTGTCTCTACTAAAAATACAAAAAATTAGCCAGGTGTGGTGGCGGGTGCCTGTAGTCCCAGCTACTTGGGAGGCTGAGGCAGGAGAATGGCATGAACCCAGGAGGCGGAGCTTGCAGGGATCCAAGATCGCACCACTGCACTCCAGCCTGGTCCAGAGAGTCTCAAAAAAAAAAAAAAAAAAAAAAAAAAGACACTTGAACTACTTAGATAAAATTCTGCTTGTATTAATGTGCATCATATATTAGTATAAAAAGATTTATTTTTATACGAACACCCAGTTAAATATGTTAAAACAATCCATTGTTAATACTTGCCTGTGTAAGTTGTGACTTTTTGTTGTATGTTTTACTATCAAAGAGATTGTATAACTAAAAAAATGTAGAACATCTTTTTAAAATTTTATTTATTTATTTATTTATTTATTTATTTGTTGAGATGGAGTATTGCTCTGTCACCCAGGCTGGAGTGCAGTGGCGTGATCTCAGCTCACTGCAACCTCTGCCTCCCAGGTTCAAGCAATTCTCCTGCCTCAGCCTCCTGAGTAGCTGGGACTACAGGCATGTGCCACCACGCCCAGCTAATTTTTGTAGTTTTAGTAGAGATGGAGTTTCGCCATGTTTCCCAGGCTGGTCTCGAACTCCTGACCTCAGGTGACCCACTTGTCTTGGCCTCCCCAAGTCCTGGGATTACAGGCTTGAGCCACCATGCCCTGCCCAGAACATCTTAAAAGCCTAGAACTTCTGTTAGAAGAGCCTTAGAGATCTATAACACAAAACTCATTTTTGCATTTTAGAGCTGAGAAAAGTGAAGCTTAGAAAGCTAAGAGACTTGCCCAAATCCAAAAAGGAAGTGATCAAGCAGAGACCTCCATTCCTCTGTGACCAATTCCCTTTGCTTTAAATTTTTTAGGAAAGCTAATTACTCTGTGTATGGCACTCTTCTTGTTTTCTACTCACATTAACTGTTATTAGTTATAAACAATAGCACAATTTGTGTATTAGGATTATATTCTTTTGAATTCTTTTCACAAACTCTTTCCTGGTGCAGTATGCTTACATGGGCAAGATAGATCAGAGAAAAGATTATGGAAACTCAAGGATGATAGTATTTTAACTTAATAGATGTATTTGGCTTTTTCTCTGTGGAAATCAAAGTGCTTCACTCAGAGGTGTTAATTCTCCTGTGATCCCTCTGAAGTAACTTACAAAGACCATTGCACAGATGAGAAAACCGAGTTTGCATCCCCTGTCTATACTACTGACATCAGCTGGAGGGACATTTCTAAAATATATGACTGGCTGCTTTATTCCTCTGCTTAAAATCCTTCATGACCTCCTTTGCCCTCAGGATAAATTCCAGACTCTTTCACCAAGCTAAGCAGCCCTCATAACCCATACTCTCACAGTTAACCTCTACCCCTTCCACTTCCTTTGGTACACCCACTGCTATTGCCCAGTGGTTCTTAACGCTTCAGCCACACATGTCATGCTCATTGTCTTTCACCTCCAAGGCCTTTACCCATTCTGTTTTCTGCTCTGAGCGCCCTTACATACCTGTTCTTTGTAAAGAGGAACAGGTGTTACCTCTTCTCTGTATCCTCTGAGGCAGTGGCATTTGCTTTCTCAGTATTTTAAACATCTTATGCATGACCCTATTAAATAATTTATAAGAGTATGAAGGGTTTTTGTTTGTTTTGTACTTCTCACTTCTCTTCTAGCTTGAGCTCTTGATGGACAAGCATTGGGCCTTATTCCTTTTGGTCTTCATGGAACCTAGTTCAAGACTAGGCTCATGGTAGTATCTGAAAAGGTACTGGATGAATGAGTGAATGAGTGAATGTGACTAGCACCCTGGCAGGAAGTGAGAACAGCCTCCCTACAGAATGTTTTAATGGATTCTCATCTGCCACTGCCTTGACTGCGCCTCTTCCAATTCCACTGATATTTCACAGACTTTAAAATACTCTCTCCCAGGGTTAAAGAGAGCAATTACTCTTGCCAGGCTCCTGGCAGGCACTGCCAACAGCTCTTTAAAGGCCTTCTTGAGCCATCTCTGAGACTCCAAACATGGACACATGCTATGGAATTTACATCCATTTGTTTAGTGCAGTACACTCACCTCTAGTGTTATACAAGATGATTTCTAGGTGATTTGTGGATGTTGTAAAATAGATATGCTATGTCATTTAAAAAGAACTCTTTTTTGATTGATGATAGCAAGTTACAGGTTCTGTTTAAAAATTATTTAGGTTTAAAATGAATAGATTTAAAGACAAATATTAAGTTCAAAAAACACAGGTGTATGGCAAAACCTGTGAAGTGGTGCCTGAATGACTAATGGTAGAAAAATAGCTGATTTCATTCCTGTAATCATTCACATACTAATTCATCAAATGTTTATGGCACGTTGCATGGTAGACCCTATTCTAAGTAAGTGGGATATAGGCAGTGAACACTTTGTTTTGGTCTCTGTCCTTTAAAATTTAGACCATTTCCTTGGGCACATTGCACATTCCACTACTGGGAAGAACAATTCGCTAGTGTTCACATTGGTGTGGGTTGACTAGATTGGATGAGAATGGCATAATCACTTTCTGGAAAAAGAAAAATATATACAAATATACATGTACATCTATATGTATGTGTGTGTACATGTGTGATCTTGTGATCTGGATTACTGTTTTGCCAATTCTAATCAACAGGATATGCCAGGCCGGGCGCGGTGGCTCACGCCTGTAATCCCAGCACTTTGGGAGGCCGAGACGGGTGGATCAGAAGGTCAGGAGATCAAGACCATCCTGGCTAACATGGTGAAACCTCGTCTCTACTAAAAAATACCAAAAACTAGCCGGGCGAGGTGGCGGGTGCCTGTAGTCCCAGCTACTCGGGAGGCTGAGGCAGGAGAATGGCGTGAACCCGGGAGGTGGAGCTTGCAGTGAGCTGAGATCCGGCCATTGCACTCCAGCCCGGGCGACAGAGCGAGACTCTGTCTCAAAACAAACAAACAAACAAACAAAAAACAACAGGATATGCCAGTGGGTATATACATATACACTCACCACACAACCACCGAATATTAGAATTGTTCAGTCACACTGCATAGGAAATGGAGCTGTAAAACAACTTGCCAGGAGTGGAGCTGAAAGGTAGACAGTGAGTAATAGGAACAGAACTGACATTGGCATCAGATCAGAATTCAAATATCAGTTTTGCTATTTACTTCAAGACTTTGGGCATGCTCACAACATTCAAGGCCTTAAATGATTAGTTATGCCTAGCATGGATATGGGAAGGGGAATTGGATGATTAGTTATGTCTGACAGCAGCATGAAAGGGGAGAATGGCAACATGCTTGCTGCACTGCATTTACTGTTTCTGAGCTGGATAGCTTTGAAGAGATCTTTGAAGGCTAACTTTATGCAGTTCTGCAAAAATCAACTTCTCTATATTTTTCAAAAGAGTAAGTAGTGAGTGAATATGGCAAAGATGGCAGTGATGGTGCTGGTGGTAATGGTGTGGAACAACTTCAATTTACCTCCACAAAACTGGTGGTAGGAGGCCTCTAAGATAGCCCCCAATAATCCCCACCCCCTGCTGCTCCTCCCCATCTGTGATTCTCTGTCTTTCAATGTGAAAGACTTATCATTTCCCTTGTAACAAGTAAAATACAGCACAAGTAATGGAATGTCATTTCTGATATTCGGTTATAAAAAGTCTGTGACTTCTGTCTTGGGTTCTCTCTCTCCCTCTCCTTCTCTCCCTTTCTCTTTCTCTCTCTGAAGGAAGCTAGCTGCCATGTTTCAAACTGTTCAAGGGAGAGGTCCAAATGGTAAAGAGCTGATGTCACTGACAAACAGTCAGTGAGGACATAAGCCTGCCAACAGCCACATGAGGAAGCTTGGAAATAGATCCTCTCCAAGATTACTCTTGAGATGACTGCAGCCCTATCTCACACCCTGACTATACCCTTTTGAGAGATTCTTAGTTACAGACAAACAGCTAAGCTCCACCTGGATTCCTGACCCACAGCAATTGTGAGATTGCATATGCTTAAGCTTCTAAGTTTTGGAGTAATATGTGGCAAAAGAAAACAAATACAGAACTCTAAGTTTGGCAATCACTAAGATGAGTCTTGATGGTGGCCTGAGTCCTATATTTTGTATATTAAGAATTACTTTGAGCTCAGATCTCTATTTGGATACAAAACCATCCTCTGCACATATAGACACTGGGGGACCAGAGTCACACGTTGCTGTGAGCTCCAAAACAGTATTCCAACTTCCAACTGGATATCGCTTAAAGAATGTCTCCACATATAACGTTCCTAAATTCTCTCTAGTCCTGTTCCTCTACTGTTAGTCTCTATTGTTAGGCTCAAGTCACAAACTTTGGAATATCAGCGATTCCCTCTCACTGTTACTGACTATAGCTTATCTCTAGAATCCTCCCCTTACTATCACTGTTCAACTTCACTACCAGGATCTCATACCTGGATTAGGGCAATAGCTTCCTGTCTATCTTCTTGCTTGTCCCAAGACTTCCTCTTGCACTGTACCCATTACAATCCTTTGTCCTTTTATCATTGGATCTGTAAATTTGTAATATTTAATGTGGAAACAAGCATATAAAAACAAAACTATCTTGAATTCCATCATCTTTAATCTGATTTAATTTCTGTACAGCCTTTCAGTCTCTGTTTACATGCAAAAAATATATCTCTGTCTATATGCAAAAATGTATATCATTTGATGGTAATAATATCTATATAATTTGTGTGTGTGTGTTTTACTTTTAACCATTTTCTCAATTTGCCACATTTTGTCTTTGAAATTATTATTGCCAATGACTGCACAATATTCCATGGAGGGGATATCCCTAAGATACTTAACTATTTCCCTATTGGACATTTGAGGTATTTCTAATATTTATTATTATAAGTGATATTGGATTATCTTCCTGTGAAAAATTGTTTTCCCCTTGTCAATTAGTTCACTATAGTAAATTTTCAGAAAGATAATCACTAGGATAACCATTCTGAAAACTTTTTGTTATTAGATAGATGTGCCTCATATTTTTCTGAGAAGATTGAACCTGGGGTATTTTGTGCCAAAAATGTAAAACAATATCTTTTAATTTCCAAATTTTTTGACATAGCAACATAATTATTTTTAAAATTCCCATTATAAGTGACTCATTTGACAGCATCAAAAAATTCCCATAGTAATGTGGACAGATGAAAGCATTTAGGAGGAAGGGAAGAGCAGAAGTACTTTAAAGTTTATTAGGACTGGACATATTTTTCTCCATTCCAATATGCAAGCAAACAAACAACTCTCACTCTATTTATTGACCTCTAGGAATGTAGATGCCTATTAATTTTCATACCAACTTTGTAAACGTAAGCCCCACTCTCAGTACTGTGCTCCTCCCCAGCGGGTGACAAGGCAGCTGTGCATAGAACCCACAGACCTCTCTTTCTTCAGAATACCCTGGGTACCTGGAATGCCAGCATACTCGGCCCAAATGGCCCTAGCCCAGATTTTCACGATCATAAACAATAAATTTAACTTTTATTCTAAATCTTCCTCCCTGTCCTATTCTTCTCCTTCCTTTTGTTCTCCCTCTCCCCTTCATCCTTCTCTCCCATCCCTCCTCATTCTTTTTCTTCTTCCTCTTCTATTTATATCAAGCTTTGTGCATAGAGGCCACACTAGTATAGAAATCAAGAGTGAAGACTGTGAAATCAGACCACCTGGGCTCACTCTCAGCTCTTACACACTTAAGCAGCATGAATATAGATACAATTGTCTCACTGTTCTTTGGTTTCCTCATCTGAAAAATGGGGATAACCTGACTGCTTCCTCCTGGAGTTATGATGATGATTAAATAAGTCAATATATACCCGGCAATTATAACAGTGTCAGCACATGGTGAGTGCTCAGTAACTATCAGCCACTATGACCGAATCCTTTCACATCATTTCCTTAGAAAAGGTTTCCAGAAGCGTAATTACTGAGACACGGGGTAATAACACCTTTTATGCTCTTTTCATGCTTAACCTCCTGAAAGTGCAGCACTGATTTCCACTGGATGGTGATAGTTTCAAGGACTCCACCTCACTCAGGGCTGGAGAGGAAGGCATGGAGGATAAATGATTCACTGTGGCCTGGCCTGATGTCACCTTAGCAGTGGGCAGCCAGGCTTGTGTCTGAGGAAAATGCAGCTAGACTCACCCACATTATACAGTTGGCTGTGCAGTGGTGTCAAGCAACAAGCTGATACTAGAGAGAAGTCAAGGAGAAATACGATTGCCTCAGGATAGGCACTGCTCTTGTCAAGAAAATTCCTAGGAACATGAAGAGAGACGTGCTTAAACGGTTCTGTGAGTCATATCCAGGAATTTGTAGAACAAAAGGGCAATCACTCCACGGCCACGCAGGGCTCCTGACAGAGGGCTTTCATGGAAGGACCAAGGAGGGCCAGAGAACACAGAGCAGACCAAGTCATTACCTCCCTGGTGATTCCTGACCCACATTTACAGGAGCCGGTTTCCCTTTCTTCTTCTATGAGGGACATTAATAGTTCAGTTCTTTTTAGTAGACAGAGAGGTTCTGGGTATCTGAGGGGTTTAAGAAAGACTGACACACAGGACTGCAAGAAACTCGACGCACGCTGACAAGACCTGACTTCCCCAAAATAACTTACTCACCAGATCCTTGTTGCTGGTAATTTAGCAGCAGTTGGGGCGTTTTCATGGTTGTCTTGAAAGTCAGGACACTGGGTTGATGCGACTGCTACTGACAATGATGAAAAAAGGTGAGAATGTGATAATGATGATAATGAAAATAATGAAGAGAATGAGAAACTAATATGGACTGAGCATGCCAGTGCTGGGAGCTTTCATATGTTTTATCTCAACTCATTTTCATGACCTCCCTAAGAGGTGAATATAATTATCCCCATTGTACCTTACAGAGGTTAGGTATCATGCCCATGGTACCATAGCTGCTATGTGCCCACCAAGGATTTAAATTCCTGTCCACATTTAAAATCCTGGGTTTTTCCCCCCAAATTCTATGCAGTAGATAAAAACACCATGAAATAAAAACAAAAAACAGACCACCCAAAACAGAACAAAACACAATCCATCTTGGAGAAGTATCCCCATGTAACCTTTCTGAAGGGCATCGGACTTTCTGTAATTACAAAACTAACTTTGCTGCATGTCGTGTACTTTGTGTTTTCTGCCTTAAAGCCAATTAAACACATTATCCCTGCCAGGACCTTAGACTAAAAACCAGTTCCAGATTTGTGAGAGTCTGGAGATGTGGGGATTAAAACAGCCTGATCACAGAGGGTTAGACTATTTGAAGGGTGAGCAGCCTTCACCCAGCGATCCTAGCGACCTGATTCCCCTTATGGGGCAGCCATCAGATTTCTCAGCAGATCAGTTGTTCCCAGCTGACTTGCTCATCTGAGCAGCCAGAGAGCCCTCACGGTTGACCACTGAGAGCACACCTGAGACTGCCCGGCTTGTCAGTGCCCGGCAAGTTTGCTGACCTGATTAACCTATGATAATTATTTTGTGAAGCTACACAGAAGGCAGAAGGTACTAGACAGACAGCCCTGTTGGCCAGGCCTTCACAGTTCATTTCCACAGGGCATTCCCATTTAAGTCTCTGGACATGAGCTAGATTCATCCCTACATATTTCTTTCCCTTTTCTGCTTGTTCTCTTCCCTGCCCTCTATCGTGCACATACCAGGGCAGGGTCAACAAGTTCCTTGTATAAAAAGATGCAGAGTGAGGAAAAAAAGAGAAAGGTGACTAACTCATTTTCAGGACAAGCTAAGCAGTCTAATGCATATTTAATAGAACAGCTTTGCAAAGCAACAGTTGTGTCTCCCAAGAATTATGGAGTTTTTAAGGCAAATGACAGAAGGGAATTTCCCGAAATGTTCCTCAGTAGAAAGAGCAGAATGTTGACTTTTATGGAATCATGATCTCCAGGCATGGTGACTGAGACAGTTTTTGTTGGTTACAAACCTGGTTTGAATCTTGTTCTTGAACACTTCTGGTCTTATGATTTTGCACTGAGTTTTTCATTTCCTGGAACCTCAGTGTCTTCATCTTCCAAGTGGGAATAATAATAGTCAGTCATAGGGTTGTTATAAGGACTGCATAAGAAAATATAGATAAGAAGCTAAGCACAGTGCTCAACACAGAGAAATACCAAATAACTGGAAGCTGTGATGATAACACATGTTGTTACTCGGGGTATCATATCTAAAGGAGAGTCCAGGAAACAAGGTCATACAGTCCAGGTACCATGATGCAAGGTAGAATCAGGAGTCCAAGAATCATGGAATGAAGGGATTCCTGAAGGGGTTCTCTTAAGAAGGCTGGAGATGTCTCTTCTACTATAAAGGGGATTGACTAAATGTGCATTCAGGAGATGGTATGTGGAAGAGTAATTTTCTTTGGTCCCAGTAGACTGAAAACCAGAACTTCTTTTAATTAAAACACAGAGGCTGGGCACGGTGGCTCAGTCCTGTAATCCCAGCACTTTTGGAGGCCGAGGTGGGTGGATCACAAAGTCAAGAGATGGAGACCATCCTGACCAACATGGTGAAACTCCGTCTCTAGTAAAAATACAAAAATTAGCTGGGCATGGTGGCGCATGCCTGTAGTCCCAGCTACTCAGGAGGTTGAGGCAGGAGAATCACTTGAACCCGGGAGGCGGAGGTTGCAGTGAGCTGAGATCACGCCACTGCACTCTAGCCTGGTGACAGAGCGAGACTGTCTCAGAAAATGAATAAATAAATAAATTAATTAAATAAATTAAAAAAAAAAAACATGGATACCCCTTGAGAATTATGACTTCATTCTTTTCTTGAAGTCAGGCTCAAAGAGCAGCTGTCAAATTATATCCATCCACTTCAAGACCTTGATCTCTTTCAGAAAGTTGCAGGCAGGGAAAGGTCATATCACATTCTAGGCTCATATTATTGAGGTCTGGTTTTCTGTTCTTTCATATTTACTCTCCCTTTTGCTCATGCAAGAAGACTAGATGTCAAATCATGCAAATAATCTGTTAGTTAAATTTTTTAAAGGGAAGAATGTAATGACACTAAAATTTGGAAAAAGAAAACAAATCATTCAAAATCATTTTGTGTCATCTCCTTTTATTTACTTTATCTGAATCCACTTAGACTTTAGGTAGTCATAATGAACTTTTAAAATGTTTGCTTCTTTCCCCTATACTTATATCATAAGTGCTTTGTGCTTTTCATTTAGTCTTCATGGTTATCACTGCAGATCGTTCCATAGTATTATTGTCCCTAATGTTGGATAGCTAGGGTTTTTCACGTTTTTTTTTTCTCCTTCGAGTTAATGCTACAAAGAACATTATCCTGTATAGATTCATTTTATTCTTTTTAATGATCTCTTCAGGATAAATTCCACATTTGGAATGATTTATAATTCTTGATATGTTATCATATTGCTTTTTAGAAGATCTATACTAATTTTTATTGTCTCCAGAATAGAACACTTACGAAATTACCAGACCTGGATGCTATTTTTCTTAATTTGCTAATTCTTTTTCTGATGATTTGTTAACATAGTCATGTTCACAAGACTTATTGTTTACAATTCCTCTCAAATTATCTGCTTTTACAAAAAACAAACCTACCAGGTATCCTAAGTGTGACTGTGATGGGTCAACCCTGGGTTCCCCGAGGCTGGACCCTCAAGAGGCTATAATAGGTTGGATTGTCTCAGAAGCAGATCCTGATATAGAGAGTAGCATGGAGAAAATCTGCTAGGGAGGGCTCTTAGGATTAAGACTTTGGAAGGGAAGAGAAGAAAGCAGGATCTATTGGGCAGAGAAAGAAGTCAAGGTGTGGTGTAGTCTTGATGCACAGGAGTTCACAATGTCCCACAGGAAGTTGTGAAGATGGGATGATGGCTTTTGAGAGCTATCGAATTTTAGGTTGAGAAGCTTGAGCATATAAACACCCTGACAATCAGTCACTGGATGCAGATGGCTCTGAAAGAGTGTGTGAACTTGGGTCAGGTCATCTCTTCAGCTGAGACCCTGCAGGGGCTAACAGTTGAGGGCTAGCTTCCCACAGAAATCCTTCCAGGCAGTGACAAATTCTTGATTCCTGAAGGGGTACCTGGGCAACCAGTCACAGTGTGCAGGGCCGCATAAGGAGTTTAGACACAAACCCACTTCAGTTGCATTTTTTGCTCCAGCATTAACAGAGGTGTTATATCTCATTCCACCGTGGCCCTGAAAATCTGAGCATCTGACCCTGGCCTCCTGCTCAGTCCACTTCTCAAGGCACTGTGGTGCTGGGGATGAAGGGAAGAGAGACTGAGCAGGTTAAGGGGCACAGTTTAGTAGGGGAATCAACAAGTGACACACAGTACTGTGCAGGGAGTCTCCAGAACCAAGATGGGGAGCTTAGGGAAGGCTTCTCAGAGATAAAGCTTAAGTTAACATTGGAAGGAGGAATAGGAGTTTATGAGGGGAAAAACAAACAAACAAACAAACAAACATTATAACCATCTGCCCCTCATCCCTCCACTCCTCTACATTCTTACATTCTTAACAGTACTTGAGCCTGCTCATATTGGTCTGCCACGAATGCTCTTCTTCATCCTCATCCACTTGCTTAAGTCTTACTTATTCTTCAGAGCCCATCTGAAATGCACCTCTTCCCTACAACTTTCCCTGCCTTAGTCCAGAGGTACAGGTGACTCCAAAGGAGGTTCTCTCTCCCTCCATGTCCCCTCCCACAGCACTTAGCATCCATGTCTGCCACAGCCTTCATCACATGCTTTGCCTACTCCACTGAACCATAAACTTAGATTCTGTGACTCTTCTTTTCAGGCTTGCCACAGAGAGAGAACTGGGAGACTGCTGGACCATGGTAAACCAATTGAAAGATCATCTCTTGAAATTCAATCCTAAATGCCATTGCTGGAACTCAGTAGCTTCTCAATAAAAAATACACACTGAATAAATTTACATACCAAGTTCATTTTCCATTAGCTTTCCTTTAAGGAAATCACTTTTTTTTTTCCTCAGTGGTATTTGGGAGAACGTCCACTTCCTAATACGTGTGGTTTTCTCTCCTGCTTGAGAAACCTGAGCCTTCCTAAAGATCATCAGTCCACTCCACCAGCCCCACCTACCAACGAGCAGGCCAATGCATGTCTCCTTAATTAATACAGAGCCTTTTTTTTTTCCTTGTGAGAATGCCAAACCTACTCTCCTATCTGAGATGAATAACCCCAGCTAAAATAGAACCCACTGAGTCTTCTAGCCAAGGAAGTGGCTGGCAGAGATGGGAGTGGGGGGCAGTTGGGGGGATGGGTAGAGCACATTTTGAAGCATAAATTTCCCAGGGTCAGGACATTTCATTAGGAGACTTCTAGATGTGTTTTTCTCTCTAAAGACTCAAATGAAAGTCCAGAGAATTTACCAACTGCAGTGAAACATTCTGGTGCTTTAAAACCCTTTCTTTATCACCAGGAGCCCTGTTGCCCATTAATTGTAAACAAGTTTGCTCGTTGATCTAACAAATGCCTATTTATTTTTTTAGGTTCACCCTGTTTCATTTTTAATTAAAATTGTTGCATTGATTTGTTTTTAAAATAATAGCGAAGACTCTGACTTTGTAGGTTGAGAAATAAATTATCATTTGAAGGATTAGAGTGGCTCTTCTTTTGATTTTAATAAAGATTAGAAGAAGAAAAAGAAGCACAAAGGAATGAATGCAGCTCCCCCAATATAATGAGTTAGACGGCTTCCCCCCTTGATCAAACAAAAGAACAAACATATTAAACAAAGAGTATAGATTTGACAAACCATCTCTGCTCTGGCAAAGGATTTTCAAGGGGATTTGGAAAGTTGTAGCCTGCCCGTGTTCTGTTATTTCTGAGTATATTAAAGCCAGTACTCTGTTAGCTTAGGTATTGTTTTTGTGTGTGCTTTGCTTCCTGGCAATAGAGTCTTTCTTTAAGAAAAGCAATTGGGTGATACCCCGGTCCTGGTTAATCTGTTCCCCTTTTCACACACAGACCATTGTCCGTATATGCTTCCCAAGAGGCACAGGCATTATGTCCTGGGCCCCCTCTCCCAAGTCGGCAGCCTGTACAAAGGAACAGTACATCTTGAGAAGAGCCTGCTGGATTTCCATTTGACACTGGAGCTGTTTTGCTTTGTGTAAACCTCAATGCAAAATGTGCCAGTTCCCAAGGAAAAGCAACACCACCAAAAAAACAAAACAAGAAATAAATTTGGCTGTGGTTTGTCAGGCCCTCTACCCCAAAGAAGAAGAGTTCGGGAGGTTCCTGCTGTCTTCAAGGGTGACTTCAGGGCTCTGAATAACATCCATCCCCCATGGAGGTGCTGAGGGTCTGGCTGTATCCCTAGAATAGGAACTTCTGGAACTGCCCCTTTGTCCTAATGTCCACTGTGGCTTTCCACCCCACTGTAAATGTCAGGGGAGCTATCTACACACCTATCAGTCAACTCTGACAACTGAACTTGCACAATGGCTGCCCTTGTCATGTTGATATTTAATTACTCCCTGTTTACTAGTTCTTTTTTTCAGGTTATAAATATGGCCCCAGACAAATACACACACACACGCGCGCACACACACACACACACACACACACACACAAAAATGCCTCTGATAACTCTGGATCTCCCTCTCCTTCTCCTTCCTTCTTTCTCCATTTTAGTTTCTTAAGAGTGTGCTATATTTGCTATCTCCTAACTCCAACTTTTGCTTGCTCCTCAAGTTCCTGCAGTGTGGTTGCTGCCCTTCACTCTCAACCATGATTCCAACCTGCCTGAGATCACTAGATACTGCCATGTTCTTAGGCACTTGCTTATTTACTTCCTCTTCCTCCAGACCATGAGCAAAGTCAGTGTTGGGGTCATACATTATTTATCCCTGTGTTCATAGCATCATGGGGCTCAGTGCCTGTAACGGTTTGGCTGTGTCCCCACCCGAATCTCATCTTGAATGGTAGTGCCCATAATCCCCACATATCATGGGAGGGACCCAGTGGGAGGTAATTGAATCATGGGGATGGTTTTTTCCCATGCTGTTCTTGTGATAGTGAATACATCTCATGAGAACTGATGGTTTATAAAGGGCGGTTCCCTTGCACACGCTCTCTTGCCTGTGGTCATGTAAGATGTGCCTTTGCTCTTCCTTCACCTTCTGCCATAATTGTGAGGCCTCCCCAGCTGTGTGGGGCTGTGAGTCCATTAAAACTCTTTTACTTTATAAATTACCCAGTCTTGAGTATTTCGTCATAGCAGTATGAAAACAGACTAATATAGCCTGTTTAACTACATGGATGTATTTCAAAACTATCACATTGTCACAGTTTCTTCTTAAATTATGGAAAGAAAAAAACATTTCCTGAGCGTTTTGCCTATAGTAGGCATAATACTGGGAACAGCCACATACATTTTCTCAGTCGTCTTTCCTACAACAAAGTATTTTGCAGATGAGGCAGCGGAGGCTCTGAGAGACAAATTAACTTGCTCTAGATCACACAGCTAGTACATAGAAGATAGTAAATCTAGGAGGTTGTGTTTTAAAAGGAATTTCTGTTCTTTGGGATGGTTTAGATTTTGGTCCAAATGTTTCAGGCATTGAGAGCACTTCATAGAAATGAAAGACTCATCTGAGGTGAGTGTGGGAGTTTCAAATGCTGAGGAAGTGGGGAGTCATCTCCTAGCTGCCATAATGCCTACGAGACAGATTCTTCTCTTGGGCAGTGCATGGCCCACTTAATTGGAGAAAGGATAATAGCATCAACAAATAATATTTAATGAGATTTCTGCTCCGCTATAGCAATAGCTTGTGTTAAATTTATGAATTGTATGAACTCGTTTAATCCTCAAAATAATCCTAGGAGGAAGGTACTCTTATTAGTTTAATTTTATTGATGAGAACCCTGAGAGACAGGTTAGATAACTTACCCAAATGATTAGATAAATTGCTCAAGGTTGTATAGCTGGTAAGTAGTGAAAGTAGGATTCAAACCCAGACAGGTATCATTCCACTGTCCAGTACTGTAACCACCATATTATCCCAGGTAAATTATCCCTGTCTTAAAAGTCCTAGGGTTTCTATATTTGCTTGGGGGTGGGAATATCTGGAATTCATTTCATTGATTCTCCAAGCTAAACATGCTGAGTTTTTTCATCGTTTCTCTATATGGTGACATTCTGATACGTTACCATCTTGTTTTCTCTTTGGGGATCGTCTTTCACTTTATATAGCTTCCTCTTAAAGCATAAACCCCAAAATGGAGCAAGATGTTCCAGGAGTTGTCTGTCTTCTTGACGTAGCATAAAGTCACTAAAGTACCAGTTTTTGTGGTCCTGTCACATATAATGATTTATGCTGTTCTTCCTGCTAACCAGACTTCCTGAGTCTTTTTTCAATGAGCTGCTGGGACATTCTTCCTCACTTATTTGAGGGTACTTTTGGCATAAATTCAGACAGTACCTTAAATTTATCCTTGATAAATTTCACCTTGTTAGATTCCTTTAACCCATAATTTTTGCATGTGCTTTCTTTAAATCAGCTACCAAGTTGCTAACCAGACATACTAAAAAGTGCATGAGATTTGGAATTGGGAAACCTTGAATTTAGAGTATGGTTTGTCACTTAATGAATTATTTTATCTTAGGCAATTTTCATTAACTGCCCTTGCCTCAGTTTTCCCATCTGTAAATTAAGTCTAATGGTGTAGACTCAAAGGACTGTGAGAATTCATTGAGAGAAAGGCTTTAAAAATAAAATCTTGTTATCATTATAATTATAAATATTTCAATCCTCACCGACCATTCAAGAGCCTATCCAAAAGTCAAAAAAAGTCCCAATATACATTTTAAGCTTTTATTTTTGTTCATTTGCATTATATTTATGTTACAAATGTAACATAATTCCATGCAATGTTCCTAGGGTTTTGCATTAATTTTAAAAAATGCTTAGTAATTGTTTACACTGTTTTTTGAGAAACTAGCTATGAAATATGAAATATGTATTCTTAGAAATGCTTCTAATGAGCTCTAGTATTTATATAACAACTGTAGTAACACAGTTACCTGCACAAGATGTTAATAGAACATTATCCTCTTCTGGAGATATAACTAGAGCTAGGACACATCAAGCAGAGCCTGATGATTTTCTGCCTTAGTAAGAGGCAAAGTCATCTTTACTTTCTGGGCTTCCTCTAAGGACTTGAGCAAATAGCCTCAGGAGGAAATATGAGAGAATAAGAGAACAGAAAAATGATAATTAATTTCTGATCCAGATCTCATTCAGAATTGCACCTTGATAATACTAAGCTCTCTAACCATTTGAACCACTAAATTCTGAACATTTTGCTAGTCTTGACTTTCAAAGTCACCCCAATCCTTCACCATTTTACTGACTTCTCAGATTCTTCCATGACAGGCTCTGATCACTAATATTAGCAGACTTAAAGAACTGGCCCGTCACCTCTTCTGACATCAGATGCCTGTCTAACCCTTCAAGTCTTCCACATTCAGCTGGGCCTACACTTTGAGCTGTAGATCAAATTCTGCTACTATCAGCAAGAAAAGAGCTATAAAATACATTCTTGAAAGGCTCTATTAGGTCTTCAGGATGAAAACAAAATATTTTTTTCCTACTCTCAGGCAATGTAAACCTACACAGCTGATTCAAATTGGATTTCAGTCTAATGGGACAGGCAATACATCTTAGTGGTTAAGAGGGTGAGACAGACCTGGGTTTGAATCCTAGTGATATCAATTGTCAGTGGAATGTGGGGCAAGCTCTTTCCTTCCTAATTCTCAGTTTTTTACCTGTAAAATGAAGATACTGATTCCTATATCACAGAATTATTAGAAGAATTATATTAAATAATATATAAAGTGTTTATGATACTGCTTTGTACATAATAAGCACTTCATAAGTACCAGATACTAGTTTATAATTTGATGTGGTGCACATTCTACAAAATTCTGTCCAGTCTGTCTGGCCCCAAGTCCCATGCTTTTTCCACTGTGTCAGTGGCTTCAATTTATAACCTCAAATTTATCAGTCAGTTGGTCTTTTGTAAACAAAAGGTCTTCGTTTAGTTGTAGACTGTCTATTGAATTTTTTATTTCAATAACTATATTTTTCATTTCTATAAGTTCTAATTAATTTTTAAAGTATCTATTCTTTTCTCAGTGTCTCATTTTTGCAACTCTTTTTTATGCCTTTAAACTATTTAAATATACTTGTATAGTCTCTGTGAAATTGGTTAATTATTGGCGTTCCTTAGGGCTTAACTCTGTAATTTTTTTTTCTGCTCATAGCCACTCACAATAGATCAATTGTTAATGTGTTTTCAGTTTGGGATTGAGAATTTATCTTGAGTGAGTTATTATCCATAGGAATCATGTTCATTTTTGACTGAAAATATTTGTCCATAAGAGTGGTATTCCAGATTCTCTAGGGATATTAAAAGCCTAGGACCCATTTTGTGTAATATTCTAGCTTGGAGGTTCCAGGATTATGTAATATAAATTATAGCACCAGGCATACATGTTATTCAAATTGGTGTTTACAGATTTCAAGAATATATTATCCTAACCACAACCTAGCTGAGAGAGATAAACTTTCTTCTTATCTGTCTTTGGGGATAGGCAGCTCATTTCTAGTGTATCCTTTTATTGTATGTGTCATTCTTCATGGGTCCTGGTTTTACGCGAGTGTGTAAGTTCTGACTCTCCTCACATTTCATAAGCACAAGACTTCATTTCCTTTCACAACATGGGCATTAAAACCCAAACTCCTAGACTACCATGAGTGACTGTGCCTGCCCTCTGTCACCTCAGGGAAGCGACAGCATAAGCACACATGCTTACAACTTTGCTTTCGAGTTCCTCCTTCATTTCTGACCTCTGACCTCGGGGGATTTCCCTTTCTTGTGAGCTCAGCCATGCATCTAAAAGGATGTTTGTTATATTTTATCTAGCATTTATATGTGGAAGGAGTTTTTTCAGAATATCTACTGTGCATATTGCTGGAACCACAAGTACTGCATGGAAGACTTTCTCCCATTGCTAAAGACTTCCCATCCTTTGTGCTTCCTTTAACATGAAAGTCTCTATTGCAAGGATAGTGCTCACAGGAGCTGAGTGGCTCTACGATTGTTCTTTAAAAATATAAGAGGTCTCCTTCAAGCCTTTGTGGTTTAACTATTCCCTTTCCTTTAGGCATGACTAATCCTTAAAGTGGGCTTTGCCATTTTGACTGAAATTATAAGGTGATAAGCAATATCCTAGATAATTTCCATTTCATTCAATTTGCATGTTCCTGCCATTGGGAACATTTCCCCCAAGAGACTAAGAGAGGTACCTGATTATAAAAGTATATATTTCCTATGCAAATTAATATACTTTCAGAATTTAAGTCTGAAGAGAAGAGAGATACCTTCATTTGCTGGAATACATGAATCTTGGAAGAGACAGTTGCTTTTATTACTTTGGCTAGTGACATCTAATTTCTCTCCACAAAATGATTGGTCAAGCCCACTGGGTCTTTTCTCACCAAAACCAAAAAAACTAGAATCGTTTGCCAGAGCAGGAACTAAACATGTGCCAAATGCACATATATACTGCCACTTCCCTTCACTGCTTTTTGTACATAAATGGGCCTCAGATCTCAATAAAAGTCATCAAGTCTGTGCAGTCCAGATAGCCTTTCTTTGGCCTGGAGATGTGTCTGTTTTGTTTCATATCACCTCATTCTGCAGTAAATTGTGACTTCTGGGGCATTGGGGCAGCATAATTACTGAGCTACTCTTTAAAGGGCTAAGGCTTCAAGACTGAAGGAGCAAAATGTTTGCTGATTGGCAAAAAGCCACAGGATTATTTTATTTTAACTAAAGATACATGAGGCATGGAAGAATGAACATCAGCTTTGGAATCAGTTGGAAATGAATTCCAGTCTCAGTTCTGTAACTCACTGACAGTATATTTGGCAAGCTACTGAACTTTTCTGAGTCTCAAATATATGAATTAGAGACTATTTTCAAGGCATAGGAAACTAATATTTGGGAAAGGCTTAATTTAGGGGTAGTGTGGTATAGAGGAGACGACTTTAGAGCCATCTAGATACAGGTTCAAATTTTGGCTGTACCCCATTCCCTTTTGTCTAAAATGGGAACAACGATACCTTCCACTCAAAGTTGTTGTGAGGATTAAAGTCAGTAGGAAAACCTCACTCAGCACTTGGTTCACCATATATATTCTTTTCTTTCTCTCGTTAGCGTGGTCTTTGGCTCGAAACATACCAGTGCTAGCTAACCCCTTGCTCCCTGAGAGACTCAGGAATTTGACTCAGGTCTACCCTCGGAGTACCCTCTGTCCAGGATGAGGCCAACTGCTCAGGTTTTTACCTAAGTAAGATGACCCTTTCATTCTCCTTCCCTTGATTTTCTAGACAGAGGGGTTATTGGAAGCTGGGGATGGCTCCAGGCCAGCAGGCTGCTTCCTGCCTGCCACCTGGCCCTCCCACGGAGCTTTCCATCTTTCAACCGCTGGGGTTGTGACAACAGGACCCAGGCAAGAGGCCACTGGTCGAGGCTTGGCCTTAGACTCCTGAGAGGCCCCTGGAATTTTCTGGAGACAGACTGGGCTCTGTCAGTAGACCACAGCCTGGAGAAGAGCGAACAGGGGTGTATGGGTTGTTACTCTGAGCCTACTCCCTCCCAGAGGCTTGTGGTTTTAAAGCTTTAATCACTGAGATCAGAGCCATCCTATTTTATTACAGTGCCAAAAAAGGCCATCCTGGCCCAGCACAGGAGATGGCGGCTCTTTCCAGAGGCCATCAGCCTGGCAGAGAGAGCCATGGTTGCCAGGTCCCAGAGCTTCCTGCGGGGCTTGTGTTTCCCTTCCTATTAAATCCTCCCTGTGCTCAGAAGGCCGCTCCACTTTCCCATCTCTCCAGTTCTGCCTCTGGCTTCTTTAAAGGCTTCAGTGTTTCCTCAAATTAAGAAACCCAGCTGCTCGAGGCCCTTTGTTCAGTGTCTCTAGGATGACCTTTCAGATAATTCGTCCCCACTTGCAGGAGCTGAGCTTTGCTGGTATTTAGACTCAGAGCTTCCTTGGCTAATCGGAATTTATTATCCTCTTTGTTAGGAGACTATGAGGTTCTTTTTCTCCATGGAGGGCTGTCTTCTGGGTGAATGATACATGGGCTGGCCTGGCTCTCTAATCCTGGCAAGCCCTGTTTCCAGGTTGTGTCTCTATGGGCCCCAGAGACTCTGTGTGTGTGTGTGTGTGTGCATGCACGCTCGCTTCTATGGAAAATAAAGATTTGCAGGATCTCAACATCATTCTGAGATAAAGGAATCAGATTACAGTTTGAAGGAACCTGGAGTCTTCACTTTAACCTTCCAAAAGCCCTCCTATGAGTTTTACTATGCAGTTGGCTTTACTGTAGCTGTTTAATTATTCTGGCAGATCTGATTAAACCTTGTTCATTGAGTGTTTTTATTGTGGTAGAGTATGCTTAACATAAAACTTAACATTTTGATCATTTTTAAGTGTACAGTCCAGTAGAATTAAGTACATTCACATTACACAAATTGTTGCTATGCAACCATTACCACTGTTCATCCACAGGACCTTCTCATCTTCCCAAACTGAAACTCTGTACTCATTAAACAATAACTCCCCATTCTCCTCTCTCCTCAGATAATCAACACTCTGTTTTCTATCTCTATGAATTTGAAGACTGCAGATGCCTCATGTAAGTGAAATCATGTGACATTATTTGTCCTCTTGCTCCTGGTTTATTTCATAGCATAATGTCATCAAGGTACATCCACGTTCAGCACATACTAGAATTTCCTTCCTTCAAAAGGCAGCATAATATTCCATTGTATGTGTACACATTTCATTTCTCTATTTACTTGTTTGTTGGTTGACGTGGGTAGTTTCCACCTTTCGGCTATTGTGAATAATGCTGTTATGAATACTGGTATACAAATATCTGTTTGGGTGCTTGCTTTCAATTCTTTTTTTTTTTTTTTTTTTTCCTGAGACGGAGTCTCACTCTGTCGCCCAGGCTGGAATGCAGTGGCGCAGTCTTGGCTCAACACAACCTTCGCCTCCCAGGCTCAAGTGATTCTCCCACCTCAGCCTCCTGAGTAGCTAAGATTACAGATGACGACCGCCACTGCCTGGCTAATTTTAGTATTTTTAGTAGAAACAGGGTTTCACCATGTTGGCCAGGGTGGTCTTGAATTCCTGACCTCAAATGATTCACCCACCTCAGCCTCCCAAAGTGCTGGGATTATACACATGAGCCACCAAGCCCGGCCTCAATTCTCCTGGGTATATACCTAGAAGCGGAATTGCTGGATCATGTGGTAATTCTATGTGAATTTATTTGAAGGAGTCACTACACTGTTTTCCACAGTGGGTGCACCATTTTACATTCCCTGAACATTCCAATTTCTCCACATCCTCACCAACACTTGTTATGTTCTTTTTCTTTTTTTTAAATAGTCATCCTAATGGGTTTGAAGTGGTATGTTTGTTGAATTCTGAGGATAAGAATGAGAATAACTGCAATACTAATCACATATTAAATTGATACTATGCACTAAATATTTAACACATGTTTTCTCCTTGAATCTTCAAAACAACTCTATGTGGTTTGTTGTCATCTCTAATTTATAGAAGGGGAAACTGACACCCAGAAAAGTTAGGTAACTTGCTTAACGTCATCTCTAATTTATAGAAGGGGAAACTGACACCCAGAAAAGTTAGGTAACTTGCTTAAAATAAAACAGCTAAAAGTTAGCAGAATTGAGAGTCAGGTGCAGGGTTGTCCATTGTGTCCATGATCTTTCAACTATGCAACTGGTTTTCTAATCACGTAGTTGTGCTTAGATAAAAACTTGAGATTTTCCTTCTGCTAGTGCATTGCTAATTCTAAAAGCCTTCAATATGTAAAGCCAAAGGCTTCCTATAAACGTTTGACTTTAGGATGTTGGCCAGTTTCCTGGAAACAAGCCACATAGACACATGAGCATACAAGCCACTGAAAATCTAGTTACCTGGGACACAGTCCAAGGCTTCTTTGAGCCCTTGTTAAGCATAATGTTACTGTGCTGGATCTGGAGGCTAGGGTGAGGCATGGACCCTTCCTTCAGGCAGCACACAGTCTAGTGGGGCAAATACCTTCTAAGGTAGTTACAGTACAGGGTGCTGTGGGCTGTGGTACAGGAGATGATTACAGTACAGCATGCAGGGTGTTATGACCAAGGAATAGGGAGAGGGCCTTAGGAGGACAAATTATGAGAATGATGAACTCCATCCTTAGATACAGGACACTAGGCAAGAATTCACATCAGAATCATCATGTGAATTGACCATAGGAGGGTAAGCTGCATGCAACATGAGAGCTGGAAGAATGGTGACAGTGGACAGGGAAAGGTATTCTGTATGTAGAAACAGCAAATACAAAGGATTAGAAGAGGGAGGGAATGTGGTTTATGTGTAGTGGTGTAAATGTTTCTGTGGAATAAAGGGCACGTTAAGGAGTGGCAACAGGATTGGACACAGAAATACAGGATATCCATTCAAAACCTTTTCTGTCCTACAAAACATCTGGATTGGTCTTGTAGCTGATGAAAAGGCATGGAAAAATCTATGTTTTAAGCATGAGAATAACTTGGTCAAATCTGTGTTTTAGAGAAGTCACTTTTACATAAACTATGGTGAATGAATTGATACTGCAGTGAGATGGGAGGTGAGGCCTGAGTCTGGCAATAGGAAGGCTAAATGTAAGAATAGGGTACATAAATTAATTGCTATGTGCTAGCACTGTACAGAAACATTACCTGCGTTGTTCATTGGATTACCACAACAGCTCTGAAAAGTCTATTGTTATCCCATTTTACAGATGGGTAAACCGAAGTTAAGCAGATTAAATAACTTGCACAAAGTCACATTGCAGTAACAGTGGGGCTGGCATTTTAACCAGGGTTGTTTTAGTCCAAGGAAGAAATGCCAACTGAAATTAGGGCAGTCATAGTAGGATAAAGAAACTGTGACTGATATGTGTGGTATTTAAAAGGTAAAGATAACTAAAAAGGGTGGATGACAAGGAAGTAACTGAACATGATGAATGGCTAGATTTAGGGAATAAAAGAGAATGGGGCATTTGTGAAGACTCTCAGGTGTCTAGTTTGGAGGACTGGGCAATTGATCATGTCTTTTACTGAGAGTAGAAAGACCATAAGACGGTGGAGGGAAGAGACAGTGGGCTCTTTCTGGAAAAGTTGTGAAGCCTGTAGAAATACTGTATTGATCAAAGAAACATTTTGAAATATGGATTTATATCCATTATCATTAATGATGAATCTTTTCTTTTTTTAAGTTCCAGGATACACATGCAGAACGTGCAGATTTGTTACATGTGTGCCATGGTGGTTTGCTGCACCTGTCCTCTAAGTTCCCTCCCCTTGTCCCCCACCCTCCAACAGACCCTGGGTGTGTGTTGTTCCCCTCCCTGTCTCCATGTGTTATGTGTTCTCATTGTTCAACTCCCACTTATGAGTGAGAACATGCAGTGTTTGGTTTTCTGTTCCTGTGTTAGTTTGCTGAGGATAATGGCTTCCAGCTTCATCCATGTCCCTGCAAAGGACATAATCTCATTCCTTTTTATGGCTGCATAGTATTCCATGGTGTATATGTACCACATTTTCTTCATCCAGTTTATCATTGATGGGCATTTGGGTTGGTTTCATGACTTTGCTATTATAAATAGTGCTTCAATAAACATACGTGTGCATGTGTCTTTGTAGTAGAATGATTTATATTTTTTGGATACATACCCAGAAATGGGATTGCTGAGTCAAATGGTAATTCTGGTTCTAGATCCTTGAAGAGTCACCATACTGTCTTCCACAATGGCTGACCTAATTTACATTCCCACCAAAAGTGTAAAAGCATTCCTATTCCCCCACAGTCTCACCAGCATCTATTGTTTCTTGACTGGTATGAGATGGTATCTCATTGTGGTTTTGATTTGTATTTCTCTAATGATCAGCGATGTTGAGTTTTTTTTTCATATGTTTGTTGGCCGCATAAATGTCTTCTCTTGAAAAGTATCTGTTCATACCCTTTGCCCACTTTTTGATGTTTTTTTTTTTTCTTGTAAATTTGTTTAAGTTCCTCGTAAATTCTGGATATTAGACCTTTGTTAGATGGGTAGATTGCAAAAATGTTCTCCCATTCTGTAGGTTGCGTGTTCATTGTTTCTCTTGCTGTGCAGAAGCTCTTTAGTTTAATTAGATCCCAGTTGTCAATCTTGGCTCTTGTTGCAGTTGCTCTTGGTGCTTTTGTTATAAAGTCTTTGCCCATGCCTATGTCCTGAATAGTATTGCCTGGGTTTTACATTTAAGTCTTTAATCCATCTTGAGTTAATTTTTGTATAAGTTGTAAGGAAGGGGTCCAGTTTCAGTTTTCTGCATATGGCTAGCCAGTTTTCCCAGCACCATTTATTGAATAGGAGATCCTTTCCCCATTGCTTGTTTTTGTCAGGTTTATTGAAGATCAGATGGTTGTAGATGTGTGGTGTTCTTTCTGAGGTCTCTGTTCCATTCCATTGGTTTTGGTACCAGCACCATGCTGTTTTGGATACTGTAGCCTTGGAGTATAATTTGAAGTCAGGTAGCATGATGCCTCCAGCTTTGTTCTTTTTGCTTAAGATTTTCTTGGCTATACAGGGTCTTTCTTTGATTCTATATGAAATTTAAAGTAGTTTTTTTTCTAATTCTGTGAAGAATGTCTATAGTAGTTTGATGGGAATAGCATTGAATCTATAAATTCCTTTGGGCAGTATGGGCATTTTCACAATATTGATTCTTCCAGTCCATGAGGATGGAATGTTTTTCCATTTGTTTTTGCCCTCTGTTATTTCTCTGAGCAGTGGTTTATAGTTCTCCTTGAAAAGGTCTTTCACATCCCTTGTTACCTGTATTCCTAGGTATTTTATTCTCTTTGTAGCAATTGTGAATGGGAGTTCATTCAGGATTTGGCTGTCTGCTTGCCTATTGTTGGTGTAAAGGAATGCTTGTGATTGTTCCACATTCATTTTGTATCCTGAGAGTTTGCTGAAGTTGCTTATCAGCTTAAGGAGTTTTTGGGCTGAGATGATGGGGTTTTCTAAATATAGAATCACATCATCTGCAAACAGAGACAATTTGACTTCCACTCTTTCTATCTGAATACCCTTTCTTTCTTTCTCTTGCCTGATTGCCCTGGCCGGAACTTCCAATACTATGTTGAATAGGAGTGCTGAGAGAGGGCATCCTTGTCTTGTGCCAGTTTTCAAGGGAATGCTTCCAGCTTTTGCCCATTCACTATTATATTTGCTGTGGGTTTGTCATAAATAGCTCTTCCTATTTGAGATATGTTCCACCGATACCTAGTTTATTGAGAGTTTTTAGCATGAAGGGATGTTGAATTTTATCAAAGGCCTTATCTGCATCTATTGACATAATCATGTATTTTTTGTGTTTGGTTCTGTTTATGTGATGGATTAAGTTTATTGATTTGCATATGTTGAACCAGCCTTGCATCCCAGGGATGAAGCCAACTTGATCATGATGGATAAGTTTTTTATATGCTGCTGGATTTGGTTTGCCAGTATTTTATTAAGAATTTTGGCATCAATGTTCATCAGGGAGATTGGCCTGAGGTTTTTTGTTGTTGTGGCTCTGCCAGGTTTTGGTATCAGGATGATGCTGGCTTCATAAAATGAATTAGGGAGGAGTCCCTCCTTTTCAAATGTTTGCAGTAGTTTTAGAAGAAATGGTACCAGCTCCTCTTTGTACCTCTGGTAGAATTTGGTTATGAATCTGTCTGGTCCTGGGCATTTTTTGGTTGGTAGGCTATTAATTACTGCATCAATTTCAGAACTTGTTATTGGTCTATTCAGGGATTTGACTTTTTCCTGGTTTAGTCTTGGGAGGGTGTGTGTGTCCAGGAATTTATCCATTTCTTCTAGATTTTCTAGTTTATTTGTGTAGAGGTGTTTATAGTATTCTCTGATGGTAGTTTGTATTTCTGTGAGTTTAGTGGTGATATCCCTTTATCATTTTTTATTGGGTCTATTTGAGTCTTCTCTCTTTTCCTCTTTCTTAGTCTGGCTTGCAGTCTATTTTTTTTTTTCCCCCAAAAAATCAGCTCCTGGATTCATTGATGTTTGGGGGAGGTATTTTCATATCTCTATCTCATTCAATTCTGCTCTGATCTTAGTTATTTCTTGTCTTCTGCTAGATTTTGAATTAGTTTGCTCTTGCCTCTCTAGCTCCTTTAATTGTGATGTTAGGGTATGATTTGAGATCTTTCTAGCTTTCTGATGTAGGCATTTAGTGCTATAAATTTCTCTCTTAACACTGCTTTAAGTATGTCCCAGAGATTTTGGTATGTTGTCGCTTTGTTCTCATTGGTTTCAAAGAACTTCTTGATTTCTGCCTTAATTTTATTATTTGCCCAGGAGTCATTCAGCAGCAGGTTGTTCAATTTCCATGTAATTGTGTAGTTTTGAGTGAGTTTCTTAACCTGAGTTCTAATTTGATTGCACTGTGGTCTGAGAGACTGCTATGATTTCTATTCTTTTGCACTTGCTAAGGAGTGTTTTACTTCCAATGATGTGGTCAATTTTAGAATAAGTGCCATGTGGCATTGAGAAGAATGTATATTCTATTGATTTGGGGTGAAGAGTTCTATAGATGTCTATTAGGTCCACTTGATCCAGAGCTGAGTTCAAGTCCTGAGTATCCTTGTTAATTTTCTGTCTCCTTGATCTAATACTGACAGGGTGGAGTTAAAGTCTCCCACTATTGCTGGGCATGGTGGCTCACGCCTATAGTTCCAGCACTTTGGGAGGCTGAGGAGGGCAGATCACCTGAGGTCAGGAGTTTGAGAACAGCCTGGCCAACATGGCGAAAACCTGTCTCTACTAAAAATACTAAAAAATTAGCCGGACGTTGTGGTGGGCACCTGTAATCCCAGCTACTCAGGAGGCTAAGGAAGGAGAATCGTTTGAACCCAGGAGGTAGAGGTTGTAGTGAGCTGAGATGGCACCATTGCACTCCAGCCTGGGTGACAAAAGCAAGACTCTGTCTCAAAATAAAAATAAAAATAAAAAAAGTCTCCCACTATTATTGTGTGGGAGTCTAAGTGTCTTTGCAGATCTCTAGGAACTTGTTTTATGAATCTGGGTTCTCCTGTATTGGGCGCATATATATTTAGGATGGTTAGCTCTTCTTGTTGAATTGTTCCCTTTACCATTATGTAATGCTCCTCTTCATCTTCTTTTTGATATTTGTTGGTTTGAAGTCTGTTTTGTCAGAGACTAGGTTTGCAACCCCTGTTTGTTTGTTTGTTTATTTTTGCTTTCCATTTGCTTGGTAAATTTCCTCTCTTGGTAAATTTCCTCTGTCCCTTTCTTTTGAACCTATGTGTGTCTTTGCATGTGAGATGGGTCTCCTGAATACAGCATATCAATGGGTCTTGACTCTGTTCAATTTGACAGTCTGTGTCTTTTAACTGGGGCATGTAGTCAGTACATTTAAGGTCAGTAGTATTACGTGTGAATTTGATCCTGCCATCATGATGTTAGCTGGTTATTTTGCACACTAGTTGATGCAGTTTCTTCATAGTGTCGTTGTTCTTTATATTTTGGTGTGGTTTTGCAGTGCCTGGTACTGTTTTTTTCTTTCCATATTTAGTGCTTCCTTCAGGATCTCTTGTAAGGCAGGCCTGGTGGTGACAAAATCCCTCAGTATTTGTTTGTCTGGAAAGGATTTTATTTCTCCTTCACTTATGAAGCTTAGTTTGGCTGCATATGAAATTCTGGGTTGAAAATTTTTTCTTTAAGAATGTTGAATTATTGGCCTCCAATCTCTTCTGGCTTGTAGAGTTTCTGCTGAGAGGTCCACTGTTAGTCTGATGGACTTCTCTTTGCAGGTGTCCTGGTCTGTCTCTCTGGCTGCCTTTAACATTTTTTCCTTCATTTTGACCTTGGAGAATCTGATGATTTTGTGTCTTGGGGTTGTTATTCTTGTGGAGTATCTTAGTAGTGTTCTCTGTATTTCCTGAATTGGCATGTTGGTCTCCCTTGCTAAGTTGGGGAAGTTATCCTGTGTAATGTCCTGAAGTGTGTTTTCCAGCTTGTTTCCATTCTCCCGTCTCCATCAGGTACTCCAATCAACCCTAGGTTTGGTCTTTTTACATAGTCTCATATTTCTTGGAGGCTTCGTTTGTTCCTTTTCATTCTTCTTTCTCTAATCTTGTCTGTATGCCTTATTTTAGCAAGGTGGTCTTCAAATTCTCACATCCTTTCTTCCACTTGGTTGATTCAGCTATTGATACTTGTGCATGCTTCCTAAAGTTTACCTGCTGTGTTTTTCAACTCCATCAAATCATTTATGTTCTTCTCTCAACTGGTTATTCTAGTTAGCAGCTACTCTAACCTTTTATCAAGGTTTTAGCTTATTTACATTGGGTTAGAACATGCTTCTTTAGCTCAGTGGAGTTTATTATCCATCTTCTGAAGCCTTCTTCTGTCAATTCATCCATCTCATCCTCCATCCAGTTCTGCACCCTTGCTGGAGAGGCACTGCAATCATTTGGAGGAGAAGAGGCACTTTTGGGCTTTCAGTGTTGTTTTTTCTCAATTCTTTCTCATCTTCATGAGTTTGTCTAGTTTCGATCTTTGAGGCTGCTGACCCTTCGATGGGGTTTTTGTGGGGGATTTTTTTGTTGTTGTTGATACTGTTGTTGTTGCTGTTTGTTTTTCTTTCAATGGTCAGGTCCCTCTTCTGTAGGGCTGCTGTGGTTTGCTGGGAGTTCATTTCAGGCCCTATTCATCTGTTTTGCTCCCAGGCCTGGAGATGTCACTCAAGGAGGCTGGGGAACAGCAAAGATGAATCTCTGCTCCTTCTTCTGGGATCTTTGACCTCGAGGGGCACCAACCTTATACCAGTAGGATCACTCCTATCTAAGGTGTCTGGCAACCCTGTTGGAGGGTCTCACCCAGTTGGGTGGCAGGGGGAACAGGACCTGTTTAACGAAGCACTTTAACTGTCCCTTGGTGAGGGGGTGTGCTTCACTCGGGGGAAACCCACTAGTCTGGGCTGCCTGGCTTCCTCAGAACTACCAGGAGAAAAGGCTAAGTCTGCTAGTCAGCAGAGACTGTGGCCACCTCTCCCTCTAGGGGATCAGGACCAGGGAGATCAGGGTTCTGTCCCTGAGCCTCCGGCTGGAGTTGTTGGAGTTCCTGCAGGGAAGCCCCGCCTAGTGAGGAAGGATGGGTCAGGGTCAGGCCTGAAGACATGCTCTGGCCGCAGTCTGTCACAGTCGGTGTGTTAGCCTGTGGGGGACAGCTCTTGGGACCAAGTTATCCAGCCTCCCTGGCTCCAACAAGGGAATAGTGCAGCCTGGAGCTATAGAGATGGATGCTGCCCTTCCCCACTTAGTGTGTTAGACAGTTATGTGTCCCAATGCTGGCTGCTGCCCCTTCCCCAAGGAGCTCAAATGGCTCAGACAGCAGGCAGAGTCTGTTGATAATCTGCATGGCTCCAGGGTTGGGAACCTAGACCCTGGTGGCAAGGGTTCACAAGTGGGATTTTCCTATCCATGGGTTGCACAGTTCCGTGGAAAAAGCATGGTTTCCCCAGCTGGGTAGCACACTCACTTACCACCTCCCTTGGCTAGGGAGTAGGGGCTCCCCTGCCCCGTATGGCTCTCAGGTGGGCCCACACACCACAGCTCTCTTCCCTCCTCTCTGTAGATCATGCCAGCCACCTAGTCTGTTCTGATGAGACAGCATGGATACCTGGGTTGGCGGTGCAGGATTCACATGCTGTTTATGGTTCTTTTTGATGGGAGCCTCTGATCGCAGCTACTTCTAGTAGGCCATTTTGGCCCTGCCCCCCGAGAAATTGAAACTTTTCTTGATATACCAGCCAATGATAGGCACATATATAATATACATATAATATATATGTGTATAATATATACTATATACACATTATATATCTATATTATATATGTATTACATACATACTATAGTATATATTGTATATATTATATATTATATATTGCATATATATTATATATTGCATAAATATATAATATATAGTATACATACTATATATTATATGCATATATTTATATATGCTATTTATAGTACATATAATATATAGTACATTATATTATATATATATGATATTTTATTCCCTGGTCATATTTTAAATTCCAACAACTTACATTCTTACCAGTATATATTATATATGTACAATACATAATATATTTTTGATAAATATCATATATATTTATGATACATCATATTATACATACATTGTACCTATATATTATACATATATAAAATATGATATTTTATTCCCTGGTCATATTTTAAATTGCAACAACTTACCTTCTTCTAGAATTAACGCTATAGAATTAACGCTTCTCAGGTGATGCGGGGACCCACCTGAGAGTCACACGGGGCAGGGGAGACCCTACTCCCTAGCCAAATATATTGTGTATTACAATACATAATATATTTTGATAAATATATTTATTATACATCATTATATTATACATATATTGTACCTATAAAATGTATTATACATATATATAAAATATGATATTTTATTCCCTGGTCATATTTTAAATTGCAACAACTTACCTTCTTCTAGAATTAATGCTATAAGCCCATTCTCTATAGAGTCCCTGGAGAGACCCTTTCAAGGTGGAACCCATCCATGTCACTTTTGCTGCTTAACTTTTCCCATTTGCCTCAAGAATACCTGCCAGAGTCACCTGCAGCTGCACTGTTTACCCTGCGATAACCTTTGCCATGAAATATGTGGCTTTTATTATCATTTTTGTCTCACTCTAGTATATTGACTTTGGGAACAAAAGACATCCCTCTATTTATAGCACTCTGTTTTTAGTAGTGGTATTTCCATTTACAAAATATAGTAATTATTGATCACTGGAAATGTCAAATCCTAGAAAAAAATAGCATTTCTACCTGTGATGTTAATTAACATCGTCCTCAAACAGTTGTTGGCCGAAGATTCATTTGATGAATCTGATTTATCTGAAATAGATGATTCTGATGACTCAATTTTTATATTCGTTTTGTCTGAAATAACTCAAAGAATGGTTTTTATATTTTTTCACATTGAAAATCAGTCAGATTTGCTTGACCCTCAAAGAGTGTATTTATGTAAAATTAAACGAGTGCTGGCAGTGAGCTGCACCTTTTTTTTCTAAATGGGAAAAGGGTTAAAATCTTTCAGTGGCTCGATATTGCCCATAAGGCACTCAAGGCCTTGGTCATCTGTGTCTTTTCCTCTTCTCCCACTGCCAGCTGCAATAAGATATTTATGATGTAATAAACAAGGCGTGCCATTTCATAGCACCATGTTTTTTTGCATGATGCCCAACATACCAATGTGGCTTTCTGTTCTTATTGATTTGGAAATTGCCTATTTATTTTTTTAAATGCCACTCTTGTTTCTTCTAAGAACTTCCCTCCAGTTCCCAGCACAGTCAATTGCTATTTTCCCCAAATATACAATATACATATTTATAAAAATACATTTGACATCTGTTTTGTGTCATTGGCTATGAGCTACTTGAGGGTAAGGACTTTATCTGTGTATCTCTGTAGCTTCTCACAGTCCCTTATAACATGCCAAATACGCAAAATGTTTCCGAAGTTGGTGAACTAAATGAATGAATGAATATTTATTATGAGAATTAAACATTATTCTTATGATCATTTATTATAAGAATTAAATATATACATATATATAGCTATTAATAGAATGCCTACCACAGGCACTAGTAGTCCCAGTTATTCGGGAGGCTGAGGCAGGGAAATGCTTGAACCTGGGAGGCGGAGGTTGCAGTGAGCCGAGATCGCGCCACTGCACTCCAGCCTGGGCGACAGAGCGAGACTCTGTCTCAAATGCCTACCACATAATGGGTGTTATAGAAGTATTTTCTATTTTTATTCTCCTGCATAATTTCTGTCCATATTTCTTTCCATTTGGTTTTGCCATCCAAGCAGATTAAAGGAAAGAAATGTCACATTCCTGTGTAACACCTTATATAAGCATTTAATGAACTTGTCCATACATTCATCAAGAATTTGTGATTCCCAGTCCAAATCTCTGTGAATTTTCTTTCTAGCCATGTGTGGCATAGCTCTCTCTCTGACTATACTCTAATACCCCACCCCTCTGTAGCATGGGTATATTTACTTTGTTTTTGTTTGTTTGTTTTTAGATGGAGTCTAAAACAACAGCTCTGTTGCCCAGCCTGGAGTGCAGTGGCGCGATCTCAGCTTACTGCAACCTCTGCCTTCTGGGTTCAAGTGACTCTCCTGCCTCAGCCTCCTAAGAAGCTGGGATTACAGGCACGTGTCACCACACCCAGCTAATTTTTGTATTTAGAGATGGGGTTTCGCCATGTTAGTCAGGCTGGTTTTGAACTCCTGACCTCAGGATCCACCCACCTCTGCCTCCCAGAGTGCTGGGATTACAGGCATGAGCCACCAAGCCTGGCCTATTTCCTTTCTTTTCCCCACGAAGAATCCCCAATTCCTATTGCTTTTCTAGCCTTTTCAATGGGGTTTTCAACCTCTTAGGAATCTCACAGGTTCTTTGCAATAACATTAATCTTTATTGCACAAGACTGCCACATTATTTTGCTTTGGATTTATCTTTGCAGATTCTGCCCCCATTTAAATAAATACAATGAAATGACACATATCTACAGCTGAACAGTGAAGTTTGTTTTTCTTCTATGAGGCTGAACATTTATTGATGAATCCATATTGTACTGACAGCAACTTCTTCAATAATTTCATGGGTTATATAGCAGTTGGTAATAGTGCATGCACGTGGGCAGGGAGAACTATGCAAATATCAATAATAATTATGCTTGGTGTATGCAAATTCCAGCAGGTATTTTCAGAAATTAATCTTCCAAATTACTTTTGCACAATTCAGGAAAATTGAAATGTGCATTTAAATAATTGTAGAAAAATGTAAAAGCAATCTCTACTCATTTAAATCACCCAGTTAAGGTGCTATTGTAAACAAAGGGATTGTAGATATTTCAGACACAGAAGCCATACTGTCAAAACAGAATTATAGAGATCATGAGAGCTTTGCTTTGTTTGTAGACAACTTACCAGGGATGGCATTGTTTGGATTAGTTTGTTTTGTTTAAAGCATTATTATTAATATTCCTCAAAAATCATTAGTAAAAAGAAGCAATATTGTTTTGCTTGTTTATATACTCACTTATATGTTTCATGCATCACTGTGTCCATTTATCAACCCATCTATCTATCAAATGAATGTTTATTAAGCATGATTATATGCCACAGACTGAGGTAAGTAAAATTATGTGAGTAGGAAGACCTTTTGACTTGTGCCTCCAGCTCAATAGGGGAGCCACAAGTTTACATAGTTTAGCCATTTTGGGGTCTTTTCATTTCCTCCATGAGTTTAATATCAATTGTAACTTCATATAAAAGCTAGAATATGGGGCCATAATTAATGCATTTATATAAGCAAAGCACTTTCAGTGTCTTCTGCTTTCATGCAGTTTTAATTCATCAAATTATGGCCAGAGGCTTTAATTGCTGAAAGTAACCCTAGGTTTCTCTGACTTTCTTGAATACCTAACACGCATTTCTCAGGGAAAATACTGAATTCATAGATAAAGGCTAGAAAGACACGCAATCCTTGCCCTTAAGAAGCTGACATCTCATAGGCATCTGGGACAAGGAGCATTCGCCTATTATTAATGGTTGTGACTAAAAGTACTGCTATCGGAGTCCACAGACATTTCGGGAACATAAGGTCTCCTTCCAGGAGTGATCAGGACACTTTTGGGATGTCCTTGAGTTGTGCCTTGGGAATGCATTTTACAAAGGAAAATGGTGGAGACAGCTGTTGAAATAGGGAAGTCCAGGGTTTTGGACCTAGGTTCAGCAGCTATAGGACTGTGAAGTCTTAACAACTAGCCTCATCTGTAAAATAGGGATGAGGACACCAGCCTCATAAAGATCTCTGGGAGGATTTAGCTAATGTTTGCTAATGTGCTCGTTAAATTATATGAAGCAGAGATTCCTAGGTAGAAGAGATGGTCCAGGGTAAAGGCACAGAAGGGAGGAAAAAAGACACATTAGGACCCTGGTGATAGCCAGTTTGTCTACTACTTACGGTTCTTCTACTGCCTCTGCTTTTCTTTCTAGAAAACCACAGGCAGTAACCACAAATCTATTTGTCTGTTTTGCCAGGTTGAATTTGTGACTTGACTGTTTTAACTGTTTTATCTTTAAAAGGAATCAAGAAAACTCATTTTATGCTGCCCCAGGTGGTGGGAGGTAAGATGATAGATATAGTACCTGCAAGTAAGGCTTTTGTGTTCCTCTTCCAGTTGGTGCTCTCTATTCATTTAAGTGTTTCTTATCAGCTTCTGCCCAGGGAAAACCTCCTAACAAAAATACACATTTCCTTGCCTATATGTCACAAGTCAGCTGTTCCTTTAAAGGACATACCTATGATCTTGAACAATGGGTTCAAAATATATTATAAACCAGTATAATATTCTAGTTTTTTTTTTTTTTTCCCCCGAGACACAGTCTTTCTCTGTCACCCAGGCTAGAGTGCAGTGGCTCGATTTTGGCTCACTGCAACCTCTGACTCCCAGGTTCAGGCGATTCTTTTGTCTGAACCTCCCGAGCAGGTGGGATTACAGGTGTGTGCCACCACGCCCAGCTAATTGGTATTTTTAGTAGAGACAGGGTTTCACCATGTTGGCCAGGCCAGTCTCAAACTCCTGACCGCAAGGGATCCGCCTGCCTCTGCCTCCTAAAGTGCTAGGATTACAGGCATGAGTCACCACGCCAGGCCCTATTTTTTAAAATTTTTATTTTGTTGTTGTTGTTGTTGTTTGAGGGAAATACTGAAACTACAAATAAATTAGCAGTCATTGTCACCAACTCATTTGATGAAAACCATTTATTCTAATTGTAACTGGTAACCTGGCCTTTGTGCCCCAGATCAGACGATCCATTGTGTTTTCCTATGTTTTTGAGTGCTGCTTAGTTTTTCTTATTTTTTTTTGTTTGTTTGTTTCCCATGGCTCCACCTGTGATCCTACAAATAGCATACTGATAGCAGAAGGCAAACAGGTAGAATGGTAAAGAAAGAAGGTTGGGAGCAGAGAAAAATGGAACAGTGTCTTTCTTGTCTTTCACTTATTTATTTACCAATTACCGCTGAAACTGTGGTGGAAGCCATAAAGACAAAGTCCAAGAAGGTACCACCTGTATCTCTGAGGCACTTGGCAGTTGAGAGATAACAGTAATTGGACCATAACCGTGATGACCAGTACTTCAATGGAGGATATTCAGATGTTCCAGAAGCATATAGGTAGGAGTGACTAACTGGGCTGGGAGAGCTGGAGAGGCTTCACAGAGGAGGTGATATTAGACTGAATCATGAATGTAAAAAAGAGTCTGGATGAAGGACATTCCAGACAAGGGGAATTATTATCTCAATGATTAAAATCTATGTCAGAGAAAGATTAGGCCATAGAAAGATATACAGCGCTAAGGGATTCAGAAGACAGAAATGTTACATTTCATAAAGAGATAAAGAGAGACACTTCAAGGAAGAAGTAATATTTTAAATGGGCCATGACATTTTAGAAGGGATAGATGGGGCTAAAGAGGGTCCTTGAGATGGAGGAAATAGTACGAACAATGACATGGAGGTAATAAGAGAGTTCAATGTGGGACTTAGGGAACATGAAAGAGTCATGTATGCTTAGAGTGGAGGCTGGATGTAGTTAAGATGAGAAGGGTCAGGTGGGGTCAGACGGGGAGAGTTCCAGATGCTGATGTGAGGGCTCTGTACCTAGTACTATTATTTGGTAGGAGTCACCAACACTTTATTTGGGAAACGATAGTCCATTCAGTTTAATTCCTCCAGTATTTTTGGAGACCTTCCTTGCTCTGAAACAGGTACTGTGATAGATTCTAGGGACACAAAATGAATCAGACATGATTCCTGACCTTTTGAATCTTTCATCAAAATATTTATCCATGTTTCTGTCTAAGTCAATGTCCATGTCTATGTTCACGTCCATGTCCATGTCTATGTCTAAGTCAATGTTTATGTCAATTTCTATGCCTATGTCTATATCTGCATCTGTCTGCATCTGTATCTAGACTTTTAGACAGAGATTAATTTGACTGTGGTGTGTAGGATGTGTGGAAGCAGGGGAAGAGGGGCGGGAGAGGTGAACGGGCAGCAGCCATCCACATGGAAAGGGCTGAACCAGTCCAGATGGGACGGCCTGAACAGGGGCAGTACAGCAGGAAGAGCACTGTCTTTGGAGTCTAAGGAATTTGAGCTTGAATCCAGGCTCTATCACAAACTCTCCTTGAGAGTTTATTCAAGTAATTTCCTCAGCCTGATTCTCTTCATCTGTAAAACAGGGAAAATAACACTTACCTTTGAGGGTGGATGAGAAGATTTAAGGTGATGTATTAAGCACTTGGCACATGGTCGGCATCAGCAATCGGTAGTGATGAAAGAGGCTGCAATGCCTTTGATTTGCCACTCCCTGTTCAGAAAGAAGTCAACACTTTTACCCTAGTGAAAGAGGCGGGTTTAGTGGCTCCAGGTAGGGAATGATGACTATGGCTTTAAACCTGCCCTTTGACCTCTACATCTGTTTCCCAGGTAAGGAGCACAAATATCCCTTGCTTGGCTGGCAGAGCCAAGCTCACCTTGGGAGGTCCTTTCGTGGACGGTTCTTCCCATCCCACCAATGAACCCACTGACTCAGCCACTGAGAGGTCTGGCAGGAAGCACGGCTACAGCTGTGACCAGGCCAGGTTGCTCCATCTCCAGCAAACATTTAGAGTGGCTCAGTGCCTGCTGCTCCTGCCTTGACACAGAGGAAGCTGAGAGCCAGGCCAGTGAGTGGCAGCCAAGAGGATGCTGCCAGCATGGCAGCCAGGAGCTACAAAGGCCGCGAGCACTAGACAGTTTTGCCATCACTGTGGGGAGTGTCCCCAGCTGTCAGTGCCACCGGTGGGGATGCAGCTTCTCCCAGGAGTTAACCTGAGCATGCAGGACTGTTGCCCGGGGCCCTCGCTCTCCCTGGCTGATGCGAGGTGGTTTCCAGGGGCGACAGCACTGTGGTGAACAAGGAGGAAGCCAGGATACAGTGAGGAAATGTGGAAGAGCATTTCCAAAGGCTGTTTCTGTTGGGGATTCTTGTTTGTCCAAGACTGTGATTTATCTCCAGGATACTTAGAATTTGTTAGCAGCAGGGTGCTAGTAGAGGTTTAACAACCGGGTCTGAGAACGGAGGCAGGGAGGGAGGGGGAAAAGGAGTGTCCTGATTTGTAGTTTTTGATGATTTCCATGGAGTAAAAATTTCCACCACAGAAGATATCAAGGTACCAACATGGTACCACTGAAGTGAAGTTGAAGAAGAGATGGGAAGTGTCGCATCATTATGAAGTATTTCCACTATAGATAGACAGTAGATACAAATAACCTCACAACTGTTGATAATAGTAAAAGATAGTAAAATGATTAGGAAGTGAGGATTTTGGGTATTTATTGTCTGTGCCTTTAATATAATTTATTTAATTTTAAGTTTACATACTTTAACATTTAACGATGGGCTAACTTGACAACAGCCTCTCAAAATTCCTCATCACTTTTTGAAGGCAGTGCAGAGTGTCTTGTTTTTACCTTCTCTGGAGAATAAACCTCCAGTCTTTTGCTTCATTTGCAAGGGAAAATTGCCTGGCTGACTGGTGGGTGGTAAGAAAGCTGGTTGGGGAGGGGGGGTGTCTTTTTTTTTTTTAATTTATTGAGGTGGCATTCACATGACATAAAATTAACTCCTTTGAAGTAACCAACTCACTGACATTCAGTACATTCACAGTGTTATGCAAACACCAACTCTATCTAGTTTTAAAACATTTCTATCACTCCAATACAAAACCCCTGAGTTAGTTTGCTAGGAATGCTATTAAAAAGTGCCAGACACTGGGTGGATTACATAACAAAAAATCATTTTTTTCACAGTTCTGGAGGCTGGGAGTTCAAGATCAAAGTGTCAGTAGGCTTCATGTCTGCTGAGGGCCACGAGGGAGTGATCTGCCCCAGACCTCTCTCCATGGCCTGTCAATCGCTGTCTTCTCCCTGTGTTTTCATGTGGTCCTCCCTTTGTATGTGTCTGTGTCCAAATTTCCTCTTCTTATAAGGGTATCTGTCATATTGGAGTAGGGCCCACTATAATGACCACATTTCAACTTATCTACCTCTGTAAAGACCCTGTCTCCAAATAGAGTTAACTTCCTAACTACTATGGGTTACAGCTTTAACATATCATTTTTTCTTTTGCAGGAGGTATTACAATTCAGCTGATAACAACTCCCTAACCACTAAGCAGTCTCCCTCTATACCCCCTTACTCTCAGTCCCTGGCAGCCAATAGTCTGTGTTTTGTCTCTATGGATTTACCTATTCTGGATATTTCATAAAAAGAAATCATATAACACATGACCTTTGTATCTGGCTTCTATCACTTCAAAACATTTCCATTTTCATGTGGTTCACAGGAGTATCATTAGTTTTGTGTGCTGTGGTTTAAAAAAAAGTGAGGAGCAGATAAAGGGCTACCAACAGCAATTGCTTCCAAGTTAAGGAATTCTCTTAAAGACCACAAAACTGACCAGCATTTGGTAGATAATTTTGCCTCCTACTTACAAGAATAGAGACAAGAAGACTGATCAAGAGACCACTGGAACAGTTGATGCAAGACAGTTCTAAGGCATAGACTTAGGGAAAGGGCGAAAGGGATCAAGAGGAAAAGGTTTCATCAAAGTGATTAGAAAATGCAAACCACTTTCAAATGCTTAAACATTACGTATTTTAAAAGTATATGAAAGCTTAAAGAAAATAAAAGCCACCTACGATAGCACAACTCAGTTATACATACTGTAAATATTTTGATATATCTACTATTTTTATCAAAAAATAACATATACACAGGAAACTGCAAAAGTGATAAAATTTTGGAAACTTAAACACCCAATTATCTACCTCACAGGTCACAAAATGTATCCTAAAAGCCTTCCTCATGCCCTCTACTACCAAAGGTAATAATTACTTGTTTTAGCCCTTTCTTTTTTTTTTTTCCTTTTTTGAGACAGGGTCTTGCTCTGTTGCCCAGGCAGGAGTGCAGTGGCACAATCTTGGCTCACTGCAATATCTGCCTTCCAGGTTCAAGTGATTCTCCTGCCTCAGCCTTCCAAGTAGCTAGAATTACAGGCACCCACCACCATGCCTGGTAAATTTTGGTATTTTTAGTAGTGATGGGTTTCATCATGTTGGCCAGGCTGGTCTCGAACTCCTGACCTCAGGTGATCTGTTTGCCTCAGCCTCCCAAAATGCTGGGATTGTAAGTGTAAGCCACCATGCCTGACTAGTTTTAGCCTATTTTTGAGCCAGAGAGAAAGAAAATAAAATTACACTTTTATTTTTGGCTTATTTTCCTCACATTTTGTGAAATGGATCCATGTAGTTGTGTGAAGTAGTTGCTCTTTCATTTTCCTACTATTCTATGATATGAATATGTGAAAAATAACTAAACTGATTTTATTATTGGTGAGTATTTGGGTTATGTCCAAATTTTAGATATTGTAACAATGTTGCTATGTTCTTGTCTTTTGTGCTTATATGGATACCACATATTTGTACATATGTATCTGGTGGGGTATGTCCTCCCAAGATTTCTTCTTGTGTTAAATATGATCTGGGAATGGAACTGCTGGTCATCAAGTACACGTTCAGAGTTAGGAGATGCCCCATCAAAGAGTCATCCACAATGGTTATACTACTGTACACTCTTACAGACAGCATGTGAGGGTTCCTGTTCCTCCATGTCTTCATCAACACTTGATAATGTCAGTTAATTTAACTTCACCATACTGGTGGGTGTTGTTTGGTGGTATGTAATTGTGTTTTAGTTTGCATTTTCCTTATAATTTATGATGATGAGTTTTTTACATGTTTACTCAACATTTTAATAGTTTCTTTTGGGAGGAACCCATGCATTGGGTTCTCTATTCTATTTCTGGGCTTTCTATTCTGTTCCATTGGTCTATATGTCTGTTTCTATGCCAGTACCATGCTGTTTTGTTTAATGTAGGTTTGTAAGTTTGTAATATACTTTAAAATAAAGAAGTGTGATGTCTCCAACTTTGTTCTTTCTGATGATTACTTTGGGTATTTGGGCTATTTTGTGGTTCCATACGAATTTTGGGAAAGTTATTTTTTCTTTCTATAAAGATTGACATTGGGATTTTGATAGGGATGGCACTGAATCAGTAAATCACTTAGGGTAGTATGGACATTTTAAGAATATTACTTTTTTCCAATCTATGGCCATGGGAAATCTTTCCATTTATATATGTCTTTAATTTTCTTCCTCAATGCTTTATAATCTTCAGTGTCTTTAATTTCCTTTATCAGTGCTTTATAATTTTTCTTTTTCATCTCCTTGGTTAAGTTTATTTCTAAGTATTTCATTCTTTTTGTTGCTGTTGTGAATGAAATTGTTTTCTTCTTTTTTGGGTAGTTTATTGTTTGTATAGAAATGCAACTGACTTTGTGTGTTGAAATAGTATCTTGCAAATCTACTGTATTCATTTATTTGTTTTAACAATTATTGAGTCTTTAAGGTTTCTACATATATGATCATGTCATTTGCAAAGAGATAATTTTACTTCTTATTCAATTAGATGCCTTTTATTATTTTTTCTTTTCTAATTACTCTGGCTAAGACTTCTAGCACTATGTTAAGTAGAGGTCTTGAGAGTGAGCAAATTTGCCTTGTGCCATATATTAGAGGGAAAGCTGTCAGTTTTTCCACAGTTTATTATAATATTAGCCATGGACATTTTATATATGGCTATCATTGCATTGAGGAAAGTTCTTTTTGTACTTATTTTGTTGAAGCTTTAATTATGAATGGATGCTGAACTTTGTCAAATACTCTTCCTGTACCTATTGAAATAATCTTGTAATTTTTTTCCTTTCGTTTTGTCAGTGTGGTATAATATGCTGATTTACATATATTGAACTGTCCTTGCATCCCAGGGATGAATTCCACTGGTCATGGTGTATAATCCTTTTAGTGTGCAGTTTAATTCACTTTGCTAGTATTTTATTGAGAATTTTTACATATGTTTTCATCAGGGATATTGGCCTGTAGTTTTCTTTTCTTATTGTGTTCTTGTCTGACTCTGGTATCAATCAGGTGATGCTAGCCTCATAAAATTCATTTGGAAGTGTTTCCTCTTCTTTTATTGTTTGGAAGAGTTCTTAGCTAGTTTTTATTGATGGCTTCTTTTTGTTACTGTTTAGTAAAAGTTTGTTACTCTGAATGACTCCCTCATCATATCTTAATTTTATAAATACTTATCTTTACCAATTCTGTAGTATGTCTTTCAAATAATAGGTGTTATAATTTTTTTCCATAGTCCAGTTTGTCAATCTTCTCTTTTATGGTAATGCTATTTGTGTCTATTTTAAAAATCATTACCTATTCCAAGTTCATACAAATATTTATTCTGTTATATTGTAAAAGTTTTATTGCTTTAACTTTTGTATTAAGCTATCTAGATCTATGTAGATTTGATTTCTATGTATGTTGCAGCACAGAAGTTTCTTTATTTTTTCATAAAAACATAAAACTGATCTTGCGCCACTTATTGAGATCATCCTTTTTCTTTGCTGTGGCATTTTAGTCATAAATATTGAGATTGTTCATTGTTCATGTGTGGTGCTGTTTTTAGACTCTTTATTTTATTCATCTCTTTTCTAACCTTCATATCAATATATCTTACTCTAATTTTTTAAAGAAGCCTTGCTGTCTAGTAGGATATGTCCTCTAAAGGTTTTCTTCTTAAAGATTATTTTTTGCTATTATTATTATTGCTATTCCAAGCTATTTGCATTTCTGAAGAAATTTTAGATTAATTTTGCCTATTTCCCCCAGCTTACTAGATTTTGCTAAAAATAAGTTTTATTGATTTTTTTAAACTGATGCAGAGGTTTTAAATTTTAGTAAATGTTTTCTCTGCATTATACGAAGTAAATGATATGGCTTCTCTCATGGTGGTGAATTGCATGGGCTGGTGTTTGTTGCACTGTCCTTCTATTCTTGAAACATATCCAATTGGATCGCAGTGTGCTATTTTTTCATAAATATTTGCTAATATTTTTGTTATTTTAATAGATATCTACTAGTGTTTTTACATGTATGCTCATAAATCTGAGATTTTACTTTTTTTGTAATGTTCTTATCAGATTTTATATCAGAATTATTCTGGATTTATAGTAGAACATAGAAGTATTTTCTCTTTTTTCTATTCTTCTGAAATTTTTTTTTCGTAAGATTGGTGCTATTCCTTGAACATTTATAAAAATTATAGGTGAAGTTTCTTGGGCTTGGAGAACGTTCCATGGAAACGATTTTATTTGTAGATTCAATTTCTTTAATAGATGTATAGGTCATTCGGTTTTTAAAAATTCTTCTTGATTTAGTTTTGGTAAGTAGTGTTGTTCCAGATATTCATTAATTTTAACTGATTTTCCAATTTATTAACAAAGTCTTTCTTAATAGTCTTTTATTATCTGTTTAAGGTTCATAAAGACTACAATAATGTCCTCTTTATATTTCCAATTGGTAATATATTCGTCCCTTCCTTTTTTTTTTTTTTTTACTTCATTAATCTTATCAGGGCTTTATCAGTATTAGTAATTTTTTACAAAGAGCCAGCATTTAATTTTCTTAATTTTCTATTGCTTAATTTCTACTTTGCTAATTTCCCTACTCTAAAATTTATTTCAGTTTACTTTTAGTTTTGATTTCTCTTCTTTCTCTAACTTCTAGAAATTAGTACTTAGATAATTGTTTGCAGCTTTTTTCTTTTCTATTATACTATAGGCATTTAAAATAATACATTTCTCTCGCAGAACAGCTTTGGCTATATCCCTTAAGTTCTGCTATATAGTTTTTTTTACTTGTCAAGTAGTTAAAAGTATTTTCTAATTTTCATTGAGATTTCTTTATTGACTTTTAGCTTATTTTGAATAATATTGTTTAAAATTCAAATATTAGGGAATTTTCTAATTTTTTTGCTATTTGTTTTCTAGCACAATTCCATTTTAGTTTTGTAATCTTCTTCCACATTATTTCAATTCTTTGAAATTCATTGAGACTTTATAGCTCAGTATACGGTGGATTTTGGTAAATATTTCATGTGCTCTTAAAAGAAAGTACATTCTGGCCCGGCGTGGTGGCTCACTTTTGGGAGGCCGAGGCGGGTGGATCACGAGGTCAGGAGACCGAAACCATCCTGGCTAAGGCGGTGAAACCCTGTCTCTACACAGAAAAAAAAATTAGCAGGGCGAGGTAGTGGGCGCCTGTAGTCCCAGCTACTCGGCAGGCTGAGGCTGGAGAATGGCGTGAACCGGAAGGTGGAGGTTGCAGTGAGCGGAAATAGCGCCACTGCACTCCAGCCTGGGTGACAGAGTGAGACTGCGTCTCAAAAAAAAAAAAAAAAAAAAGAGAAAGAAAAAAAAGGAAAGTACATTCTATAGTTGGTGGTTGCTGCATTCTATATGTGTCAATTAAGTCAAGTTTATTAATTTTGTTATTTGGATCTCATAATTTCTTACTGGATTTTTCGTCTTTTTCTTTAATCATTTATAAAGAGCAACAGGCCAAAATCTTAGCTCTGATTGTTGATCTTCTATTTCTCCATTTTGTTCTATCAGTTATTGTTGTATATCTTCTGAATCTATGTTTTTGGGGCAAACAAGAATTGTCAGTCTTCTTGGTGAATTTACCTTTTGATCTTTTTGAAGTAATCACTTCAATTTCTGGTAATGATTTTTGCTTTAAATCTTTCTTCATCTGTTGTTAAAGTGCTAATATTGTTAGGTTCATCTTTACATGGTTTACCTTTTCCCCCATCTTTTTACTTTTGAACTTTCTCCATTAAGAATTGTTTCTCTTAAGTATCATGCAGTTTGATAATTTTTTCTTTTTGTTGAAATACTTAGCCTATTTTTATTTAATGCAATTATATATAATACATTATATATATTTATATATTATATATAATTTATATATTATATATAAAAAAATATATATATTTTTTGAGGTTTGGTCCACAATCTTACTATTTGCGTTTTACTTGCTCCACTCACTTCATATTTCTTTTTCTTGACTTTCTTTTCTTTTGGATAAGTAATTTTTATTATTCTATTTTCCATTCTATTAGCTTCTTAGTTATTACTATTGTTTGAGTAGTTATCTTTATACAACATTCATCCATCATTTATTATAGTCTAATATAATATATATGAGGCTTTTGTTTTGTCTTTTACAATTTCCCAGGAAGTATAAGAATCTTCCAAGAGTTTAATTTCATTTGACCAACTCCTTTGTTTCTTTTGTACGCTCTTCACACCTCATTTTTTTCTTGTATTTCTATCTGGGACAGTTTTTCTTCTATCTGAAGAACCTCCTTAAATATTTCTTTCAATACAAGTCTACTGGCAATGAATTCTCTTATATTTAGTCTGGAAATGTCTTTGTTTTTCACTTACCCTTAATATTTCTATTGAAGTGTACACATGTACAATACCTGTACAACTCTAATGTATAACTGCATTTTGTTTTGCAAAATATATATCTATGTAATCACCTAGTTTGATCAAGGTATTGGGTATTATCTGCACCTCAGAAACCTCCCTCTTACACCTTCCCAGTTAATATTCACTCTAAAGGCAACCACCATTCTGATATCTATCACTATGGTTTTGATTGCTTTTAACTTCATTTAAGTGTATTCATTTAGTATATATTTCTGGTGTCCAACTTCATTTACTCAATATTGTATCTCAGATTCATCCAAATGTTTGAGTATAGCAGTAACTTCTTTTATTTCACTGCTTTATGATAGTTTACTGTGTGACTATGCCATATTTACTTATTCATTTTAAACTTGATTGACATATATTTTCCTATTTTGTGACTATCAATTATGAATAGAGCTGTTACAAACATTGTTGTACATGATTTTGGTGCACATGTAAGCACATTGCTCTCAAGTATATACTCAGAAATGACAATGCTGAGTCACAGGACATGCATATAATCCAGCTTTAGTAGATACTGTCAGTTTTCCAAGTTATCAGTTTACTTTCCTATTTGTAGTGTATGGATGTTTCAGTTCCACATTCTTGCTAATATTTGGTGCTACCACCTTTTAAAAACAATTTAGCCACTCTTGTGGTTGCATACTGACATCTCATTGTAATTTTAATTTGCATTCCCCAGATGACAAATTATTTTACATACTTTTCACATATTTACTAGCCACTTAGATATCATTGTTCTTAAGAGCTTGTTCCAATTTCTGACCATTTTTATGTCACTGTATGTGTTCTCCCTTATTTGTAGAATATTAAAAACGTCTATTCTGGAATATGATAATAAAAGTCATTCAATTTGTATTTCATTTATTTACTTATGAAGGACTTTTTTTCTAGGCATAGAATTGTGGTAGGCAGTTAATTTTCCTTCAGCTCTTACAGAAAGTTATTCCATTGCCTTTATGGCTCCCATTGTTTTGGTGGGAATTTAGTTATAAATCTTATGTTTGTTCATTTGAAGTTAATGTTGTTCTCTTCTCTTAAAAATCTTAAAAATGTATTTTGTATTTGTTCTTAGTTTTATGCTGATAGGCTGAAGTGTGTGTGTGTTTTTTAAATCTTGCTATTCTTAGTGCTTCTTGAATGTGTGGTTTAATTCCTTTAGTCGGTTTTGAAAAATATATTGACATTATCTTTTTGCTTCTATTTGATTCTTTTTCTATTCTCCTTCTGATAATTAATTTTAAAATATATTCAATATTTTTATCATGTCCCATTTATCCCTTAGGGTATTTTATGTGTTTTCCGTTTCTTTTGCTCTTTATAATTCTCTTGAATATTTTCTAATCATCCATTTTCTAATTTATTAATCCTTTTGATTTTGTCCAATTTTTATTTTTTTTTATTTCATGTATTTTATTTATTTTGAGATGGATTTTTGCTCTTGTTGCCCAGGCTGGAGTGCAATGGCGCAATTTTGGCTTACCGCAACCTCCGCCTCCTGGGTTCAAGCGATTCTCCTGCCTCAGCCTCCTGAGTAACTGGGATTAAGGCATGCGCCACCATGCCCAGCTAATTTTGTATTTTTAGTAGAGATGGGGTCTCTCCATGTTGGTTAGGTTGGTCTCGAACTCCCGACCTCAGGTAATCTGCCTGCCTCAGCCTCCCAAAACGTTGGGATTACAGGCGTAAGCCATCGTGCCTGGTCTAGTCAACTTTTAAATCAAATTCTTAGTTTTCATGACCACATTATTTTTAGTTCTGGAATTGCTATTCAATTAATTTTTTATAGATTCAGTATTTTTGGTGAAATTCTCCATCTTGTCATCAATTTTCTTGAGCTATTAATTAGAGTTTCATGTCTGGTAAGTACAGTGAATTGACGGTGCATATCTCTCGTCTACTTTTTTTTGGTCCTGTTCTTTGATATAGCTGACATTTAAAAAACTGAATTCCAGGCCGGGCACAGTGGCTCATGCCTGTAATTCCATATATATGCACCATATATATATATTCTTAAAATAATCTATTTTGGGCCAGGCGCAGGGGCTCACGCCCATAATCCCAGCACTTTGGGAGGCTGAGGGCAGGCAGATCACGAGGTCAGGAGTTCGAGACCAGCTTGACCAACAAGGTGAAGCCCTGTGTCTACTAAAAATACAAAAATTAACCAGGCATGGTGGCACACACCTGTAATCCCAGTTACTCAGGAGGCTGAGGCAGGAGAGTCACTTGAACTCGGGAGGCAGAGGTTGCAGTGAACTGAGAATGCACCACTGCACTCCAGCCTGGGTGACAGAGTGAGGCTCTGTCTCGGGAAAAAAAAAAAAAAAGAAAATTAAAAAAAATAATAATCTATTTTGTTAACAATTTCTAATTTATTAGCTGGCATATTTGCCCTTTTATTGCATAGATGTCTTTTATATTTTGGATTATAATCCCTACCTGTTTCTAATTTAATTTCCTTGTATATCCTATATTTTATTATTTTTTCAAGAAATAGCTTGCAGATGGCTTTATCAATATATTATTGTTTTTAATTAATTTTATATTTATCTATATCTATTTCTTCTTCATATTTTGCCAGGATCCTGATTTCCTATTTCAAGCTTCTAGAACTAAATAATTAGCTCATTTATTTCCATTCTCTTGTGCAATGATAAAAGCTTAAACAGTCTTTTTTAATTGATACACAATAATTTTACGTATTTATGGGGCATATGTGATATTTTGATACATTCATACAGTGTGCACTGATTAAATCAGAGTAACTGGGATATTTATCACTTCAAACATTGATCATTTGTGTTGAGAACGTTCCATATCTTCTCTTCTGGCTATTTTGAAATATACAATACATTATTGATAACTATAGTCCCCGTACTGTAGTATTGAACACTAGAACTTACTTATTTCTAACCGTATTTTTGCAACCATTAACCAGTCTCTCTCTATCTCTCCTCTCCCCCATACTTCCCAGCCTCTGGTAAACACCATTCTAATTTCTACTTCCTTGAGATAAACTTTTTTAGCCCCCATACAGGAGATAGTACATCCCATTTTTGTCTTTTTGTGCCTGGCTTATTTCACTTAAATAATGACCTCCAGTTCCATTCATGTTGCTGCAAATGACAGGATTAAATTCATTTTTATGGCTGAAGAAAATTCCATTGTGAACTTTTCTTCTTGTCACAACTTTTGACTGGATCCTGTGAACTAGTATATGTACTGGTTTTATTTTGGCTATTTAAAAATAAAGTTTAAAAAGTTTTTCTTTTATATTAAAAATTATTTAAATTAACATTGTTACTATTCCAAGTGACTGGGCTATTAATATTCCTCATTATTGATTATCAGTTTTATTGCATTCATAAGATAGAATTGGTTTGTAAAATCTTAAAATATATTAAGTTCTTCTTGGGAGCTTATAATTAACATTTATAACTGTTTCATAAACCTGTGAGAAGGGTTGCATTTTCTACTTGTAGACTTACATTTCAGTATGTGGCTATAAGAAGAACTTTAATCCCATAAATTAGATATTCTATCTCCCATTTAAAAAGGTACGTTTATTCTTTAATCTTTAACAATTCTTGTTTTATATTTTAAGACTTTTTGTTACCAAATTCATTAGATTCATAGCTATTATATCTTTATCTTCATTTATGCACTTTGTCAAAATATGTTTTCCATCTTTTTAATAAGTTTTGCTTTGATTTCTAGAACATTCTATTCCAGCATTTTTTTACCTGTATTTTCTGATATTTGACTGCCCATCCTTTAAGTTTTAGTCTATCAAAAACACTTTTCTTTCTGAATATCCAATGCTTATAATTGGAATTAGTTTTTTTGCCCATGTTGGAGAATTTTTGCTCTTGAAATATAACTGAATTATCCCATTTACAGTTATAATTAGATTTTATTTTACCGTGCTTCCATTATTTTGATTTATATTTTACATTTTAAAAAGTTTTTCTATATTATGCATGTATGTAGATATCTTTTCATTATTTTATTTAATAATTCAGAAATTTTAGAGCACATATGTATTAGACAGGGTTCTCCAGAGAAGCAGAACCAATAGAATATATATAAATATAAGGAGATCTATTATAATTGGTTCATGAGATTATGAAGACCAAGATGTTCCATGATATGACATTGGCAAGCTGAGGACCTAGTAAAGCCAGTGGTGTGATTCAGTTGAGTCCAGAGGCCTGAGAACCAGGGAAGTCCATTGTTTAAGTACTAGTCTGAAGCCACGAGACTGAGAAAAGGGGATTGCGGTGCTGGTATAAGTCGCAGAGTCCAAAGGCCTGGGAACCAGGAGCTCTGATGTCCTGGGGCAAGAGAAGATGGATGATCCAGCTCAAAAAGAGACAGAATTTGCATTTCCTCAGCCTTTCTATCCTACTCTGTTCCTCAATAGATTGGATGATGCCCATGCACAGTGGGGAGGGTGGATCGTCTTACCCAGTCTATGAATTCAAATCTCCTCTGGTAAGCACCCTCACAGAAAGACTCGAAATAGTTTTACCAGCTACTAGGCATCCTTTAGCCCAGACAAGTTGACTCATAAAATTAAGTATCACAATGTCCTTTATTCTATCAGTGCATGTGCCCCTGAGTAAATACAGCAATGTGACTTGGATGTGCAATTGTGCCTTGGACGTGCCATGCCACATGATAAATAAGGCACATGCTCTTGAATTATCATATATATGTTATATATATAAAATACATAATATTCACATATTATATAATATTAAGCATCTATATCTTATATACAAGCATATACAGAAACATACTTCTGAAAATAAACCCTCCAAAATAACCAAAATGTATGTTAATGCAATGAGAGGAGTGCCGTCTACCTATATATATATATATATATATGTATGTATGTAAATATAGGGATACATATATAGAGTCAGTCCTCATCATTCACAGATTCTGTATTTGCAAATTTCTCTACTCACTAAAATTTATTTGTAACCTTATAATTAATGCCCAACAGTGTTTCATAATCATTCAAAGATGAATGGCAAAAAATTTGAGTCACTGAACTTGCACTGCCTTTGAGATCAAGCAAAATGCTCTGTCTCTTATGAGCCTTTGAAGGATTATAATACTGTAACGTGGTTCTTTTGGGGTGGCATTTCCTATGGTACATTCTTTCATTTTCTTATGTTTTCGGCTTTTTTTTGTTTTGTTTTTGTATACAAGCATGCATGTATGCTTGTATATAAGATATATATTATATCCACTTCATATAACATATATATGTCCATATATAACTACACATTCTTTAACTCCAAAGCCAATAAGCACTGCACTGAAAGCTTTCCGGATAAAGCTGATCTAATTCAGCCTGTAAGGCACTACAAACCTTTCCACATAGAAAACACTAGACAGTACCTCTTGTATATAATGCTTAGGGGCCATTTTAAACAGGGAAATCACCAATAAAAACAAAAAAAAAATACTAAGAAAAGTCGAAGAATGTGCCATGAAATGTACCCCAAAGGATTACCGCCTGTATTGGTGATATTGAGCCAAGAAGGTAGAGATTGTTTTGGTTTGATCTCACTCTTGAGAACGCAGTGTCCAGTGACTCAAATTTTGCTATCCATCCGTGAACGATCAGAAACACTGTTTGGCATTAACAAGTATGTTACAACAAATTCAGTATAGAGAACTGGTACCATAGAACTTGTGAATGATGATTCACTTATATATGTATCCCCTATATATATATATATATATATATATATATATATATATATATATATATATATATATAGGTAGACAGCACTCCTCTATTGCATTAATATTACATTCTGGCTATTTTGAGGTTTATTTCAAGTGCTTCTTCTGTTACCTCCTGCCTTTACGCGGGTATTTTCTATGTTAATGTTCTTTCTCTTCATACTGTACCTTCATCCAGTAATCAGCTCACTTGGGTTTGTGTCCTTCTCTTCCCTTAGATACATGTTTACTTTTCTCTGCTATTAGGAGTCCTTGACATGCATGGGCTGTGCTGACCCCAGGAAAAATGACTTGTCCTTGGTTCCCTTTCTGCCTTTGTGTGGTGAGTACAGCCCTTCTTTATATCTTTAACTAGTAGGCAAGTTGATGAGCACAATTCCCAGTCTACTTCTCATTTATTAGCAGGTTTTCACTTTTTGCAACAGATCACAAACTCTAGACTTTAACACTCACTTGAGAGGAAGCGTTCACTAGTCCATCTAAATATTGAAAAAAATGCAGGCAATGTAAGAAGAATACATTTATTCAATTCTTTATTTGAGATAATTTTTCCATGCTTTTGTTAAGTTCTTAACAATTTGTTGTTACTTTTAAAATTACGTTTACTTGTAAAATAAAATAAATGACAACCCATTGCTGAGTCCTAAACTTTAATTTGAAATTGTATTGATGTATAAAATTAGGAAGTCTAGATATAATGCACTCTGTTCTAGGAGTGTAATATCATTTCCTTTGTTCAACCACCTTTCTCCTTGTAAAGAAAAATAGATATAATAATAATATTTATGTAACACTTATATGTGGGGGCCTGCCTAAGCACTTGACATATATGACTTCTTTTAATTCTCACAATAACTCTGAAGGTAAGTACTATTACTCTCCCCATTTTACTGATGGAAAACCAGGGAGAGAGCTTCAAGATCACCTAATTAGCAGATTCAGGATTCTGGCACAGGCAGTCTGGTTCCTGGGTCTACCCTCCTAAATACCACACCGACTTCCTTATTTATCAGCGTTGCACTTAGACTGCAGTTCTCACTTTCATCGTTGTGCTCTTCTCTTTCCCACTCCAGCCCTAAAATTTATGGCATTATTTAGTTGCATTTCCAAACATGTAGTGTTGCTGTCATTCCTACTGATCTTTCCATTCTTGCCCTGTTTCCAAACCATTCCTGTCTTCCCTGAAGAAATAAAGAAGGTCAGAATGGGAAGGTAGATGAACACGGGGAAAGGAATACAATGTTGCCTGATTCTAAATACAGTATAGAGCAGAGAGAGCCCCCTGTCCATTTCCTGTTTTCTTGAGATCCTGAGTATCTCATTCTAACACTATAGAGAAGACACAAAGTATCATTCTATTTATTTTTAGGTCTCCTTTTTGCAAAAAGCAATATTGATCTGTGCCACGCACTTAAGTTTGAATATGTTTTACTCAGTCCATCTCATATGTCTTATAGGGCCAATAAATTTCATACTTTGAAACATTATTTCTCATTTTTATCTTTTAAGGCTGTTTGGTTGTGTGTTTGCTTTTTATTGTCTTTATGAGCATGTTGGTGAAAGCTGTATTAGTCAGCATTTTAAATTCCAAGCAGGTACTCCTTAATTTTGTTTCCTCTCTTTGCTTCAGTAAAGTTTTTCTAAAAATAAGCACTTCTTCTGAATCTTGAGTGATATTTTTCCTCCTTTTATTTTGCAGCAACTTTTCACTGTTTCCATTTTGGTTCCGTCTCTGTTCAGTGAAGTCAAAAGAGGATACATTTTATACAAGACTGATGTTTTCTCATAAACAGAATGAGTGGATCATTCCTGATTTTCTCTCATCTGTTTTTTCCCTTCATTGTTTGGCTGCTAGATGCCTCCTTTCAGATCCTAAGCTAGGTTAGCAATTTTGCCAGTTTTCTGCTGTGGTGCCCTGAAGAGGGAGGGATCCTATCCTACCTTCATCTGTGTTGGATGTTCCTGCCATGCTGAGAACTCAGTGTCTATCTCCAGCTTTCTCTGTCTTGGTCACTACAAGCACACGTGTGCCCTTCCTGCCTCCTGCCTTCTGCTGTTGCCCATGCATTATGGAAAAGTCTCACTGACCGTTTTTGGTAGCACCTCTGCAAACTGCTTTTGGAATGTTGTCAATCTGCAAATGTGGATGGAATTCTCAGTGCATTATTTCCTCTCTGTAGCTCTGCCTGCAGTTCTCCTTCCCTCAGACAAGACAACTGCCAGGATTTCCTATGTCTGATAACTTCCCTCCCTCCAGTCCAGCTCTATTCTTTCTATGAGAAAGTCCTCAAAGTTTGAGGAATGTGATGAACAAATTTCCTGAGCTGTCAATGCCAGTGCAGAATTGGTATTTTTATATCCCTTTGCTTATTTTGGTGGGGATCAGAAGGGGCCTTTACGAGAATTGTACTCAAGTTCCTATCTTCCATCAAAGTCTTTTAACTGATAGTTACTATTTTTCAGGCATTGTGCCAGCTGCTTTCACTTATGTGGTCTCATTGAATCCACCAAACATCCCTTTAAGATAGCTCATTGTCATCCCTGTTTAACAGGCACGTAAACTGAGGTTCCAAACAGCATATTAATTTGCTTAAGTTGGTACAGCTGGTTAGAGAAGGATGCATGCAGGAATTAGAACCCCATCTTCCCAGTAAAATGTGCTGCTTTACTACCAACCGGCCTTGTTCCCAGCTAATTACTAGGTTTGTAGGAGTTCAAGTCCAGCCTTTGATGGCACTTGGCTCACTTTCTTACTTTAATTGACCCAATGTCACACAGCAAGAGTGTGAGTTTCAGTTTCAGATTCAGTAAAATGTAAATAATAACATAATTGGTTTTAGAATTAAGAACAAAAGTTCTTTGAAAAGGAATTTGGAGGAAAGATACTTTTTTTTTTTTTTTTTTTTTTTTGAGAGGGAGTCTGGCTCTGTCGCCCAGGCTGGAGTGCAGTGGCGCGATCTGGGCACACTGCAAGCTCCGCCTCCCGGGTTCACGCCATTCTCCCGCCTCAGCCTCCCGAGTAGCTGGGACTACAGGCGCCCCCCGGGTTCACGCCATTCTCCTGCCTCACCCCGCCCCGAGTAGCTGGGACTACAGGTGCCCGCCACCTCGCCCGGCTAGTTTTTTGTATTTTTTTTAGTAGAGATGGGGTTTCACCTTGTTAGCCAGGATGGTCTCGATCTCCTGACCTCGTGATCTGCCCGTCTCGGCCTCCCAGAGTGCTGGGATTACAGGCGTGAGCCACCGCGCCCGGCCAGGAAAGATACTTTATTCCCGGGAACAGTTTGCAAACCGAGGAGATGCAGTTGCTAATGTAAAAGGAAGGTGTATTCCAGAGAACAAAGGGAAGGCTCCGGTTTTATAGCAAAGATCCCACCCGGATTCCCAATTAGGTCTGTTCATCAAAGTGAAGGATGGAAACATTCTTAGTTCTGCCAGGTTGGTTAAGCTGAGCTCTAATTGGTCAATGCAGCTGAGCCATGATTGGCCAAGGCAAGTGTGCCCTGAATGGTTCATTCAGGTGAGCTCTGAAAGTCCCAAAGATAAAAAGGTTCTGGTTTTCAGGGAACTCAGAGTACATATGTGACCCCTAATCAGTAGATGGCTGCTTGACCCTATTTAAAGTTGGCCATTTGCCACTGGGGATCCATATTGAAGGATTGGCTCTTTCAAGTTCATATTTGTTCACAGAATTCAATGAGAGAGCACATGACAGAGTTTCAAACTAATTGCCTTTAGGCATGTAGCAGGTAGCATAAATCTGTGAGGTGGCCTTGTGTGAGACTATAAGGACTGATGGGGTTTGTCAAAGCTGCAGATGGCTTTTTCTGCAGACATGAAATTCTACTTGTTAAAACTCACTGGGCTGACTATATACCCATGAAGAGGGCTAAAAAGAAAAGAAAAAATACAGAAAAAAAAAAAGAAAAATACCAAGTGTTGTCAATGATGTGGTACAACTGAAATTATCATAAACTGCTGGTGGGAATGTATAACCACTTTGGAAAACTCATGGGTGATGTCTACTGAAGTTGAACATACACATAACTTTGACCCAGTATTTCAACTCTTGAATATACATTCAAATGAAATGAGTACAGGTACCCACCAAAAGATATGTTCAAGGACATCCATAGCAGTGCTATTTATAAGAGCCCCAAACTAGAAACCTATATCAACATTACAATGAATCAATATATTATAAAATATTCACACAATGGAATAATACAGAATGAGAATGAATAAGCTACCCTACCTGCAACAATATAGATGTATCTTATGAACATAAGGTTGAGCAAAAGAAGTGAGATATAGAAAAATATATATTGTATGATTCCAAATATTTAAAACTAGGAAAAATGAATCTATGTTGTAGGAGCCAAGATAGCGAGGGGTGGCTGAAAGGGAGTTTGAGAGGAGATTTTGGGGTGCTGTTACCGTTCTGGTTCCTGATCTTTTTTACTGGTGTCCATTTGTCAAAAATAATTGAGCTCTCCACTTAAAAACTGTTTACTTTCTTTGTGTATGCATGTTACACTTGGGTATACAATTTTTTCAAACAATAATAATTACTCTTCTTCTAAACAAAGTGATAGTGACAGGAGGCAGCCAAATGCCTGGGCAGATAGGAGCGGTATGCAGTGAAACTCCACCTCCAAGCTGAAGACAGTTTAACTCCTGAAAGCCAAGATACAAGTTAAATCCTTGGATTGGATTGAGAACTTGTCTTCCTGTTTAGTGTGCTTTCTTCTGATTGATCCCCACCGTTTCCCTATTTTACATATATCTACCCTTTCCTAATTGGTGTTCTACACTGTCATGCCCACCTTTGAGTGGTGTCTTCACTTTAACCTTTTCTGCATACTCACAAATCAATCAGCATGCACTCCCCATCCTGTGCCTATAAAGACCTCAGACTCAATCAGTAGAGGAGGAGATGGCCTGACTTTGGGGAAGAGACAACCTAACTTTGGGGAGGACAACCTGCCCTTCCCATCTCCTATCCATCCCCCCTCTCCATTAGGAGCCATTTTCATCACTCAATAAAACTTTCTGCCTTCACCATCCTTCAGTCATCTGTGTGACCTCATGCTTCTTGGATGCTGGATAAGAGCTTAGGACCCACTGAATGTGGGTACCCAGAAAAGGCTGTCACACTGGTCCTTTGCCTTTGTTGGCAGAGGGCAGCCGCCCCACATGACGAGGCAGGGGGCCAGTTGAGCTGCTAACACACCGCTGTCCATTGGACTGTGGATGGCAGAACTAAAAGAGCACTGTAACACCCCCTCTGGGTCTTTGGGATCGGGGACACCCATGCCTGGGTGCTGCCATATTCCCCTCAAGGTGACATGCCATCTGACCGCAGGCACCAGACAGAGCTTGCTCCTGTATTAGCACCTGGAATAGCTGGCTAGATCTGGCACTTGCTTGCTTACATGCTCCCTCCTGCAAGGGCCTGAGTGCCGTGGGCCTAGAAGAAAGGGCACCCCTGCTGCAAGTCTGGTGAAGGGGCTGAGAAAAATCCTGCATTAAAAGCACTACATTGACCATACATATATGTTAACTGGCCATGTTTGTTACTTACTTTTTCTCCCTTTATGTTCCCACAATCCTTTCTGTCCCTTGGGATTCTGTTCTGTTCTGTAGCCAAAGCTGGAGAGAAGCTGCTGTCAATGTAAAAGGAAGAGGCCTTCCAATGCTGGCTACAGAAAAGAACAGAACAGATTTTCCTTTTTTCCATTGTATAGGTTTTTTTTTCAAGTAAGCAATGAGAAGGCACAGATGTGGCAAGGGTGCAGGATGAAGGCCGAAATACTATAATAAATGCAGACACAGGTCTTAGTCATTGTGCTGGCTCTAGTGCTTTGGGGTTCCCCTGATATACTTTGGTCTGCTTTTGTTACTCCAACTGTATATCGGGTGTGGAATTTGAGCAGCAATCATCCTGAACCATTCCTTAGGAAATCCTGGATTCTCCTACTTCCTTGGAGCAGCATGGGGATGCAGGGTGTTGGGGGAAGTGAGTGAACACATGTCTGTGCAAGGGCTTCCTGAATAACAGTGAGCTGTTTCCATCTCTGAGGAAGAGGTTTCTCCTGGTCACTAAAGTATCACACTCAAATCAGGAATCTCAGTTAATTCCAACAACAGAACTGAGGCTGAGATCTTACACCTATTTTGCAGAAAAACCTAGATAAATGAAATAATTTAACTACACTCTGCTGAGTGACAGTGTCTGAATTTGAACTCAGATCTTCTGAATCTCACAGTGGGGTTCCCATGTAAAGGAAACTGGAAGCCTCACCTCAGGCCATTTCCTCTTGAAGCCATGCAGGCCTTATTTTCCTGCCCTGCCATCATTTTGAGTAAGTGGGAGACAGGCCCTGATGCTGTGTAACATAGTGACAAGTCTTCAAAGAACTTCCTGTGGCTGCAGAAAAGGCAAATGCTAAAAAAAACTTGGCACCATACTTTGTGATTTCCTTTTCTCAAACTAACCACTCTGGAAAACTTGGTTGACTGGATCCCACTGCTTTCTTAACAAAAGCTAATTAGAAGAGAGAAACTGGGGCTCCATCAGTGCCCTCTCATGGAGGGACCATCTGCTTCCCTCCTTAGCAGCCACTCTGAGACCTGGACCTGGCCCAGCTTTGCTAAAGAGAAAGGAGGAAGTCTGGGAAGTGCCAGGGTGCTGACACAAGAGCAGGTGCTTTGAGCAAGCAGAACTGAGTTCGAATCCTGGTTCCTTTATTTCCTAATTGTCTGCGTCTGCCTTCTTTGAGCCTTTGATGCCTCCGTGGTGAATTTAGGGTTGTAATAATAATTGTAAAACTATTTGAGGGAATTTATAAAACTTAGTATATACAAGGTTAATACATCAATTTGATGTTTTAAAACTGTGGTCCAGGTTTCCTCACTCAGAATCCTGCAGATTAAAATGCAGATTCCTGAGCCCATTCATGCCTTATTGTCAGAATCTCTTAGGGGCTGGGCTTGGAAATTTATATTTTAATAAGCCTCCAGGGAGGAGACAGTTGTAAGACAGAAATGTAGGTTCTGTGGTAAAATAAGCAAAGAAGCCCAGGAAGCATAAAATAAGGTCCCCTAAAGGATCAACAATCACTGCCCATAATGCTTGAGCTGAATCTCTTAGGGTGTATGAGAATTGGTGTGAGAATTGGCCTCTTTAGGAAAGAGGCTGACCTGCCAAATCTTGTCACTGGAAGTATGAATGTAAAATCCACAGGTTCGACCGGGCGCGGTGGATCACGCCTGTAATCCCAGTACTTTGGGAGGCTGAGGCGGGTGGATCATCTGAGGTCAGGAGTTCAAGACGAGCCTGACCAATGTGTTGAAACCCATCTCTAACAAAAATGCAAAAATTAGCCAGGCATGGTGGCATGCACCTATAGTCCCAGCTAGTCGGGACGCTGAGACAGGAGAATTACTTGAACCCAGAAAGCAGAGGTTGCAGCGAGCCAAGATTGTGCCTCCAGCCTGGGCAACAGAGTAAGTCTCCATGTGGAAAAAAAAAAAAAAAAAAAAATCCACAGGGTCAATGGTCAGGAGCAGTCGGAGGGAAAAGAAATGGTTGAGAGACACAGGCATTGGAGAGAGGAGAGTCAGAAAGAAACTGATTCAACACAACAAGCAATGCTTCTGAGTAGAGTTATGAGACTCTCACTTCAGCTCATCTGCTCTGGATGAGCTCACAGCTAGTGTGGTCTAGGGTGGTTGGTGTCCACGTATCCTTGAAACCTATCGAATTAGTTTCTTGTGCTTTTCTGTTTCCTGTGTATCTCTTCAATAAATGCTAATTACCACTTGAGTGTGGTATGGGTTTCTTGCCACATAAAAATTTACCAACACATCATAATAAGAGGTTTAGACTTTATCATGTAAAAAAAAAAAAAAAAAAAAAAGAGTAGCTGGGGAAGATACTAGTATTTGTTTAAAACCAGTCGTTCTTTGCTGCACCTTTGCAGCCATCTGCTGCTTCTTTTTTTTAACCCCACTGAGATGGAATCTCGCGCTGTTGCCCAGACTGGAGTGTAGTGGCATAATCTGGGCTCATCCCGATTATGAGCAACCTCCGCCTCCTTGGTTCAAGCTATTCTCCTGCCTCAGCCTCCTGAGTAGCTGGGATTACAGGCATGTGCCACCAGGCCCAGCTAATTTTTGTACTTTTGGTAGAGACATGGGATTTCACCAGGTGGGCCAGGCTGGTCTCAAACTCCTGACTTCAAATGATCTGCCCCCCTCAGCCTCCCAAAGTACCAGGAGCTACCTACTTCTTTTTTACTGACATAGCCCATCTCCCACTGTGGAGGCTGGACTTCACAGATTCTCACTGTCCCAGACTCAGCTGTAGCAAGCTGATCTGTGACTCAGATCTGGCCAGCAAGGCATAAGGTAAATTTCTGGAGGATTTCTAAAAAGATTTTCCTCTGTGATAAAAAGAGAGAGACAATGTCTCGATTCCTTCATGCTTTTGTCAGTGTATGAAAATGTGATTTTCAGACCCACGGCAAACATCTTCTGTCTAAAGATAGAAAACAAAAAGACATTCAGAGAAACCAGTGCAGGGCTCTGACATCACTAACTGCTAACTGACCAACTTGTCAACTGGTTAGCTTTGGATCTATTATTTGCAAGAAAATAATTATCTTAATTCTTCAAGACATTTTTACTCTGAAAGAAACTTCACTAACATAAGATCCATGGAGAGGTTGCAAGCAAGAGGTAGATATGACAAGTTTTGTGTTTTATAAAGATTCCAAGTTGAGGTACGAAGTATGTTTCTGAATAGGAAAGTGAGAGACAGAAGGCAGGGGGACCAGTAAGGAAACTTTTGTAGTAATCAAGGCAAAGGTAATAAAGATCTGCACACAAATTGAAACCTTCTATGTACTAAGCCAATGAACTGCAAATATCAGTGTTTCTTGTATCATATGTAACTTCTTTACTAGGTAGTTTATTTTCTTCAAATGACTTCCTTTTCAAATTAGGTCACAATGTGCTAATTATTCTTCTAAATACACATTAAATAAGTAAAAATTTGTCTCCACTTTTGACAGCGGCCAAATAGCATTTAGGGACAAATGTTCCTGTTGAGAATAACTAGTAACCTGGGTACAAATACTTAAAAGTCACTTGTTTGCAAGCTTCGGGAGCTACTAAGGCAGCCAGGACTTGAGGGTCCAAGGATCTTGAAGGAAAGGGAGCACTGAGAAGCTGATCAGAACTTTCCACAGTCTCGGATTTGATAAGACAAAAAGTCAGAGTTCAGGGCTACGAAAACACCATGAGTTTTCAGTTGGGACCACTAAAGGTTCAAAAGTATAAGGTTAACCAGAAATCAACCAGCTCTCTCAACGGCTAAACCCAGCATCAAATCAGCTTAATATCTATTGGCAATAGATATCTATTGGCAGTATCTATTGGCATTCCCAGTAGTAGCCTAACTAATGTTAGTTGAGACTCTTGTCATTTTGCGGGGGGATCCTGCAAATCTACTTTCTCCAGAGAGGCAGAGATATGGTGAGAAAAATAACTACAGGGATACCTACCACTTAATAAGCATTTATCATGTGCCAGATTCTTACTACTACACTGTGAGAGAGATGCTGTGATAATCCTAGTTATCTATTCAGAAAATCGAGTCTCAGAGAGTTAAATAATTTGCCTAAGGCCACAAAATTAGTACATGAGAGAAAGTAGATCTGAATCATTTGCGGCTCCAGAGCCTGCCTGCATTCATCATACCAGGAACCTTTTGTCTTGCCAGTTTCTGGCTGGCCTTGTCCTACAGGCAGCTCAACAGGGCTGCCTATCTACAGTCACAGTAGCTCCTGGTTTACATGGACATTGAGTGCTCAACAGTCAGGTCAAAGCACTTTCTCTTTTAGGCAACAATGGTCAAACTTAAGTCCCTGGAAGTGGGTAATAATTCCAAGCGTTCACCTTGGTTCTGTCTCTTCCTTTCAAAAACAATTTTTTTTTTTTTTTTTTTTGAGATGAACTCTCACTGTTGCCCTGGTTAGAGTGCAGTGGTGCTATCTCAGCTCACTGCAACCTCTGCCTCCTGGGTTCAAGTGATTCTCATACCTCAGCCTCCAGAATAGCTGGGATTACAGGCATGGACCACCACCCCCAGTTAATTTTTATATTCTTAGTAGAGATGAGCTCTCACCATGTTGGTCAGGCTGGTGTCAAACTCCGGACCTCAAGTGATCTGCCCGCTTTGACCTCCCAAACTGCTGGGATTAGAGGTGTAAGCTACCATGCCTGGTCAGTTCCCTCTGTTTCTGAGGATTCCTAGTACACGCGACTTTACCTCATCCCACTTTATTAGTTGTTTTTTTCTACTGCGGGACCACAGCACCAGCAGTCCTTTACATTCAATCTTTTCTTTGCTTTCCATAAGACAACTATCTTTCCTGAGTCCATTCAGTTAATGTTTCTGACATTTATTTCAATAAAATTCAGTGCCTTTGATTCCATCATTCAGACTAAGCTCTAGGCCAGGGATAGCAAACTGTTTTCACCTCAAATTTTCTCTCCAATCAATTGATAGTGGCTGCCTGGAGCACTGTGGTTAAAAGAACGGATTGGGAGGCCCATTCACACTCATAGTTAGAGCCTGCCATGCTTGATTAATGATGTCTGATGTGAGCACAGGTTGGGAGGTAGGGGAGAGGCAGCCTTTACACCACATAATGGTGTCTATCACTCAGTGCTCTGGACACTGTTCATCTTCACACCCTCCCTGATTTTAATTCTAGAAGGATGACCTATGTTTTCCAAGTTGAGGAATGAAATACGTTTTTGAATGGTACAGTGAGAGACAGAAGGCAGGGAGACCAGTAAAAAAACTTCAGCAGATGCTGATTTTGTTGGGATTCTTTTAAACTTGATACTTAGAGAGGTTCAACTGCCTGATCTGACAATTTTTTTTAATTTTGATACAAGAAGCCTAGCAAAGTTATAAAAATGGAATCATATTTAGTTACACATTTAATGAATCACCTTCTTTACCTCAAAGAATCAGGTTACATGAAATCAGGATGGTCCCTGAACACCAAGAACATATATTTTGCATTAAAAAAATGTGTGAGAAAGAATGATTTACGTCACTCATCTGACAGTGGCTGTGGACACCTTGAAGCAGCTTTTCTTTCTTTCTTTCTTTCTTTCTTTTTTTTTTTTTGCCTCTAAGTTATTTTTCTTTACAAGTCTCCCTTCCTCCTTGCCTTCAAGTTCCTCTCTAACAAATTTCCCCTATGTGTTCAGTTTCACTTTTTCTGCAACTTCAATTACCTTCTGCTCTCTCAGTGAGGAGTTTCAGTCAAATTTACAACTTCTAGCCCTGAAACTTGTAGAAAAGTAGTTTTAATATTTATAAACTGACTTTTCTATCTTTAGAGCAGGAAAATGTAGCTATCACTTACCTACACTACATAGTATCCTATATGTTAATCTATTTGTGAATAGATGGTGCTTACAATTATACTGCAAATGATAAAGCTTTGGGAAGCTGGAATGGGAGGAGGCATAGAGGTCATGTAATCTTACTTTAAATGAGAGCACAATGAGTGAGATTCAGAGAGTTGATGGAATGTTAACATTACTTGACAAAGGCTGGGATTCAAACCCAGGTCCCGCATCAAAATCCAGGGTGTTTTTGTCTGTGCCATTCTATCTGTTATGATCTCTGATGCTGTTCACTACAGCATATACCTTGCAAATATACATTTGTTTTTAGATTTATAGATTACATATTGCTGTTTTGGGATTAGGTTGAGCTATGAGTAACAATAAACAATGACAGAAAAAACACAGAAGTTCATTTCTTTCCTTTTAAAAGAAATCTGGAAGTAGCAGTAGAGGGCTGAATTAACTGCTTCATCATCTTCAGAAACCTAGGCTTTTGTTAGCTCACTGCTTCATTCACCCTAGAGTGATCCTCACCTTCATGAGGAAATATGGCTATAAGAACTCCAGCCATCACATCTTCCTTCTAGGCAAATATCTTTTAAGAAGGCTTCCCGGAAGCTGTTACGTGTCATTGGTATCTCCACGTATAGGTTATGGCAGAAATTTAATCACGGGGATAACTAGCTTTAAAGAATCTGAGAAATATAGTCTTTGTTCCATAGGTGCCATGTATCCAGCTAAGAATTAGGGGTTCAAATGCTAAGGAAGAAAATAATAAATACTGAGGGAGGTCTCTGTTTCAACATCAAAGCACACTTACTGCTTCAATGACATTTAATAGGTAAAATGTACACTAGACACATGGATCAATTTACTGACATTTTTTTAACCCATTGTTGCATTTAATCCTCAGATCGAGTTTATGAGATAGGTACTTTGTCTCATTTTATTTATTATGTTTATTTTTAATATTTCAATAGCTTTAGGGGTACAAGTGGTTTGGGGTTAAAGGGATTAATTGTATAGTGATGAAATTTGGGATTTTAGTGCACCCGGCAACTGAGTAGTGTACATTGTTCCCAACAGGTAGTTTTTCATCCCTCACTCCCCGCCCAGCCACCCCCTTCTGAGTCTCCAGTGCCCATTATATCACTCTGTATATGCCTTTGCATACCCATAGCTTAGCTCTCACTTATAAGTGAGAGAGAATGCGGTGTTTGGTTTTTCATTCCTGAGTTACTTCAATCAGGATAGTGGCCTCCAGTTCCATCCAAGTTGCTGCAAAAGACATTTATTCATTTTTCTTTTTTTTTCTTTTTTTTCTTTTTTTTTTTTTTTGAGACAGTGTCTCGCTCTGGCTCTGTCACCAGGGCACGATCTTGGCTCACTGTAACCTCCTCCTCCTGGGTTCAAGCGATTCTCCTGCCTCAGACTCTCGAGTAGCTGGGACTACAGGTGTGTGCCACCACACCCAGCTAATTTTTGTATTTTTAATAGAGATAGGGTTTCACCATGTTGACCAAGATGATCTTGATCTCTTGACCTTGTGATCCACCCACCTCAGCCTCCCAAAGTGCTGGGATTACAGGCATGAGTCACTGTGCCCAGCCCATTTTATTCTTTTTTTATGACTGAGTAGTATTCCATAGTGTGTGTGTATATAAACGTGATATATATACACACATATATATCCACTCATCAGCTGATGGGCATTTAGGTTCATTGCATATCTTTGCTATTGTGAATTGTGCTGTGATAAACATACACATGCAATACATAATGAATTCTTTCCATTGCTGGATCAAATTGTAGATTTACTTCTAGTTCTTAGAGAAGTATCCATACTGTTTTCCACAGAGGTTGTACTAAATTCCCATCAGTAGTGTATAAGTGTTTCCTTTTCACCACATCTGTAGGAACATCTATTGTTTCTGGCTTTTTCATAATGGTCATTCTGGCTGGGTTAAGGTGGTATCTCATTGTGGTTTTAATTTGCATTTTCCTGATGATTGAACATTTTTTCCATAAGTGTGTTGGCCATTTGTATGTCTTCTTCTGAGAAGTGTCTCTGTATGTTTCTTGTCCACTTTTTAATGGGATTATTTGTTTTTTTTTTCTTGCTGATTTGTTTGAGTTCCTTGTAGATTCTGGTTATTAGTCCTTTGACAGATGCATAGATTGCAAATATTTTCTCCCATTCTGTAGGTTGTGTGTTTACTCTGATGATTATTTCTTCTGTTGTGCAGAAGCTTTTTAGCTTAATTAGGTCTCATCTATTACTTTTGTTTTTGTTGCATTTGCTTTTGGGGTCTTAGTCATAAATTCTTTGCCGAGGCCAACGTCCAGAAGAGTTTTTCCTAGGGTTTCTTCTAGAATTTTCATGGTTTCAAATCTTAGATTTAAGTATTTAATCCATCTTGAGTTAACTTTTGTATATGGTGAGAGACAGGGATCCAGTTTTATTCTTCTACAGGTGCCTATCCAATTTCTCCAGCACCATTTATTGAATAAGGTGTCTTTTCCCCATTTATCTTTTGATGTGCTTTGTCAAAGATCAATCGGTTGTAAATATTTGGCTTTATTTCTGAGCTCTTATTCTGTTCCATTAATCTATGTATCTACTTTTATACCAGTACCATGCTGTTTTAGTTACTATAGGCTTCTGGTATAATTTGAAGTCAGGTAATGTGATGCCACCAGATTTGTTCTTTTTGCTTAGGATTGCTTTGGCTATTCAGGCTCTTTTTTGGTTCCATATGAATTTTAGAACTGCCTTTTCTAGTTCTGTGAAAAAATGACAGTATTTGATAGGAATTGACTTCAATATGTAGATTACTTTGGGCAGTATGGTCATTTTCACAATATTGATCCTTCAATTCTATGAATATAGATGTGTTTCCATTTGTGTCATCTATGATTTCTTTCAGCAGTGTTTTGTAGTTTTTCTTGTAGAACTCTTTCACCCCCTTGGTTAGCTGTATTCCTAGGTACTTTTTTGTAGCTATTGTAAAAGAGATTGAGTTCTTGATTTGATTCTCAGCTTGGTTGTTGTTGTATAGCAGTGGTGCTAATTTGTGTAAATTGATTTCTAACCTGAGACTTTTCTGAATTCATTCATCAAATCTAAGAGTCTTTTGGGAGCATCTGTAGACATAAGATCATATCATCAGCAAACAGATAGTCTGACTTCCTCTTTTTCAATTTGCATGCCTTTATTTCCTGCTCTTGTCTGATTGCTCTGGCTAGGACTTCTCATACTATGTTGAATATAAGTGGTAAAAGTGAACATCTTTGTCTTTTTCCAGTTCTTAAGGTAAATACTTTCAGCTTTTGCCCATTCAGTATAATGTTGGCTGTGGCTCTTATTATTGGCTCTTAGATGGCTCTTATTATTTTGAGATATGTTCTATCTATGCCTATATCTATGTCCATGTTCATACCTCATAGAACATATCTCATACATATGTTTGTTGAAGGTTTGTATCATAAAATCATGCTGGATTTTATCAAATACTTTTTCTGCATCTATTGAGCTGATCATATGATTTTTGTTTTTAATTCTGCTTATGTGATGAATCACACATATTGACTTATGTATATTGAATCATTCCTGAATCCCTGGAATGAAAACCCACTTGATCATGGTAATTTTTTCTCTTGATGTACTGTTAGATTCAGTTTGCTAGTATTTTGTAGAAAAATTTTGCATCAATGTTTATCAGGGATATTGGCCTCCAGTTTTTTGTTTTGTTCTTTCCTTTCCTGGCATTGGTATCGGAGTGATATCAGCTTTGTAGAATGAGCTAGGGAGAATTCCCACCTTGATCTTTTAGAATAGTTTCAGTAGGATTGGTACCAATTCTTCCTTGAATGTCTGACGGAATTCAGCTGTGAATCCACTTGGCCTTGGGCTTTTCTTGTTGAAAGGTCTTTGTTTTGTTTTGTTTTTTTTGTTTTACTGATTCAATCTCACTGCTTGTTATTGGTCTGTTCAGGATTTCTGTTTCTTCCTGATTCAGCTAGGGAGGTTGTATGCTTCCAGGAATTTATTCATTTCTTCTGGATTTTCTAATTTGTTTGCATGGGGGTGTTCATAATAGTCTCAAGTAATAATTTGTATTTCTGTTGTCAGTTTTAATATCTCCATTTTCATTTCTAGTGGAGCATGTCTGAATCTTTTTTTCCTGGTTAATCTAGTTACTGGTCTATCAATCTTGTTTCTTTTCAAAGATTCAACTTTTCATTTATCTTTTTTTTTTTTGCGGGTTTCAATTTTATTTAGGTCTGCTCTGATCTTATTCCTTTCTTCAGCTAGCTTTGGGTTAATTTGTTCTTGTTTCTCTAGTTCCTTGAGGTGTGATGTTAGGTTGTCAATTTGTGATATTTCTGACTTTTTTTGATGTGGGCACTAAATGCTATAAACTTTCCACTTAGCACTGCTTTTGCTGTATTCCAGAGGTTTCGATAACTTGTGTCACTGTTATCATTCATTTTGAAAAATATTAAAATCTTCATCTTGATTTCTTTGCTAACCCCAAAGTCACTGAGGAACAGGTTGTTTAATGTTCTTTTTCTTTTTTTTTTTTTTTTTAATGAAGTCTTACTCTGTTGCCCAGGCTAGAGTACAGTGGCATGATCTTGGCTCACTGCAACCTCCGCCTCCCAAGTTCAAGTGATTCTCCTGCCTCAGCCTCTTGAGTAGCTAGGATTATAGGCACACACCACCATGCCTGGCTAATTTTTGTATTCTTAGTAGAGATAGGGTTTCACCATGTTGGCCAGGCTGGTCTCAAACTCCTGACATCAGGTGATCTGCCCATCTTGTCCTCCCAAAGTGCTGGGATTACAGGTGTGAGCCACTACACCTGGCTAATTTTCATGTATTTGTATAGTTTTAAGCTTTCCTTTTGGAATTGATTTATAGTTTTTTTCCACTGTGGTCTGGGAAGATACTTGATATAATTTCAATGTTTAAAAACGTATTGAGATATGTTTTGTGGTTCCTTATATGATCTATCTTGGAGAATGTTCTGTGTATTGATGAGAAGAATATATATTCTGCATTTTTTGGGTAGAATGTTTTATAAATATCTGTTAGGTTCATTTGTTCTAGAGTAAAGTTTAAGTCCAGTGTTTTTTTGTTGACTTTCTGCCTTGATGATCCCACTAATGCTGTCAGTGGAATATTGAAGTCTTCTATTACTACTGTATTGCTGTCTATCTCTTTTCTTAGGTGTAGTAGTACTTGTTTTATGAATCTGATAGCTCTGGAGTTAGGCATATATATATTTAGGATTGTTATATCTTCTTGATGAATTCATTCTTTTATCATTATACAATGACTTTCTTTTTTCTTTTTTTCTTTTTTATTGTTGTTGCTTTAAAGTCTATTTTATATGATACAAGAGTAGCTACTTCTGCTTGCTTTGGGTTTCCATTTGCATGGAATATCTTCTTCCACTCCTCTACCTCGAGTCTACAAGAATCTTTATGTGTTAGGTGTGCCCTTAAAGACAGTAAATAATTAGTTTGTGGTCTTTTCACCCATTCTGCTAATCTATATCTTTTAAAGGGTACATTTAGACCATTTATATTTGTTAATATTGAAATGTTAGGTACCATTCCAGACATCATGTTGACTGTAATATATCTCAATTTATAAGAGCTATTTATGACAAACCCATAGCCAATATCATACTGAATGGGCAAAAACTGGAAGCATTCCCTTTGAAAACTGGCACAAGACAGGGATGCCCTCTCTCACCACTCCTATTCAACATACTGTTGGAAGTTCTGGCCAGGGAAATCAGGCAAGAGAAAGAAATAAAGGGTATTCGGTTAGGAAAAGAAGAAGTCAAATTGGACCTGTTTGCAGATGACATGATTGTATATTTAGAAAACCCCATCGTCTCAGCCCAAATCTCCTTAAGCTGACAAGCAACTTCAGCAAACTCTCAGGATACAAAACCAATGTGCAAAAATCACAAGCATTCTTACACACCAGTAACAGACAAACAGAGAGTCAAATCATGAATGAACTCCCATTCACAATTGCTTCAAAGAGAATCAAATACCTAGGAATCCAACTTACAAAGGATGTAAAGGACCTCTTCAAGGAGAACTACAAACCACTGCTCAGTGAAATAAAAGAGGACACAAACAAATGGAAGAACATACCATGCTCATGGATAGGAAGAATCAATATTGTGAAAATGGCCATACTGCCCAAAGTAATTTATAGATTCAATGCCATCCCCATTAAGCTATCAATTACTTTCTTCACAGAATTGGAAAAAACTACTTTGAAATTCATATGGAACCAAAAAAGACCCTGCATTGCCAAGACAATCCTAAGCCAAAAGAACAAAGCTGGAGGCATCACGCTACCTGACTTCAAACTATACTACAAGTCTACAGTAACCAAAACAGCATGGTACTGGGACCAAAACAGACATATAGACCAATGGAACATAACAGAGGCCTCAGAAATAATACCACACATCTACAGCCATCTGATCTTTGACAAACCTGACAAAAACAAGAAATGGGGAAAGGATTCCCTATTTAATAAATGGTGCTGGGAAAATGGGCTAGCCATAAGTAGAAAGCTGAAACTGGATCCTTTCCTTACTCCTTATACGAAAATTAATTCAAGATGGATTAGAGACTTAAATGTTAGACCTAACATCATAAAAACCCTAGAAGAAAACCTAGGTAATACCATTCAGGACATAGGCACAGGCAAGGACTTCATGACTAAAACACCAAAAGCAATGGCAACAAAAGCTAAAACTGACAAATGGGATCTAATTAAACTAAAGAGCTTCTGCACAGCAAAAGAAACTACCATCAGAGTGAACAGGCAACCTACAGAATGGGAGAACATTTTTGCAATCTACTCATCTGACAAAGGGCTCATATCCAGAACCTACAAAGAACTCAGACAAATTTACAAGAAAAAAACAAACAACCTTATCATAAAGTGGGCAAAGGATATGAACAGACACTTCTCAAAAGAAGACATTCATACAGCCAACAGACACATGAAAAAATGCTCATCATTACTCGCCGTCAGAAAAATGCAAATCAAAACCACAATGAGATACCATCTCACACCAGTTAGAATGGCAATCATTAAAAAATCAGGAAACAACAGGTGCTGGAGAGGATGTGGAGAAATAGGAACACTTTTACACTGTTGGTGGGATTGTAAACTAGTTCAGCCATTGTGGAAAACAGTGTGGCGATTCCTCAAGGATCTAGAACTAGAAATACCATTTGACCCAGCCATCCTATTACTAGGTATATACCCAAAGGATTATAAATCATGCTGCTATAAAGACACATGCACATGTATGTTTATTGCAGCACTATTCACAATAGCAAAGACTTGGAATTAACCCAAATGTCCATCAGTGACAGACTGGATTAAGAAAATGTGGCACATATACACCATGGAATACTATGCAACCATAAAAAAGGATGAGTTTGTGTCCTTTGTAGGGACATGGATGCAGCTGGAAACCATCATTCTCAGCAAACTATCGCAAGAACAGAAAACTAAACACTGCATGTTCTCACTCATAGGTGGGAATTGAACAATGAGATCACTTGGACTCAGGAAGGGGAACATCACACACCAGGGCCTATTGTGGGGAGGGGGGAGAGGGGAGGGATAGCATTAGGAGATATACCTAATGTAAATGATGAGTTAATGGGTACAGCACACCAACATGGCACATGTATACATATGTAACCTGCACGTTGTGCACATGACCCTAGAACTTAAAGTATAATAACTAAAAAAATAAAAAGAAAAAGAAACTAGTATTTAGAGAAACTTAAAGATTTGTCCAAGGGTTACACTGTAAATAAGTAGAAAAGCCTGAAGTTTATTTGATATTTATCGAATGAGCGAGCCCAAGTTTATCTAACATCAAAATTCAATGCACTTTTTGCTTCACCAAAACACAGAAACTAGAAGAACTGAGGTAGCTAGACTCACTGGCCACTATAGAATGGTAGAAGGTCATATTCAAGGAACTTGAAATGTCTTTATCTGCCCCACTATCCAGATGGAATCACTGGCCTATTACTTCTCAAACCTGGATTAAATATGTGGAGCACCCTGCACTTTCATTAGAAACTTTATTATCTTGTTTCTAATGGGGCTAGTGTTTCTTATAAGCCAGGACAGCACCTTCTTCACCTCTGTGAAATGTCCAAAATAACGAGTGCTCTTGGCTGTAGAATTAAAAGGAAAAGTAGGTAAAAAAAGAAAGGGGTGATTATTGTTGTTGATGAAGCACTCACTGCAAGATTTTCTGGCTTATTGTAACAACATCTGATCATACCTCTCCCTAGATTAAAACACTAGTTGACTCCCTCTTCACCTACAAAATTAAGCTTAGTTTCCCCATTATGGAACACAAAGCCATGCAGAGTTTGGATGCTGGCTACCCCTTTAGCCTCATTCTCTGCTACTGTTGCATAATCTCATTGCCCTGGTTGTAAGTCATGGTCACTTGTGAGACTGTGATGTCTCCCTAGGGTATGTTGACATTGAGAAAGGACTGGTAGAGATATATTCATCACATCCAAGGAGGACTGATCAAATAAGTTACCTCTCATAGCTACTTTCTGCTTTAAAAATCCAGGTCCCATGTTGCCTCTTTTACATCAACAGTATCACATTAGCGTTCTCATTGACCATGCCCTTTACATTCCTCTATGCTCTCTTGCAGTGGTCTATAGCTTTCAGATTATAAATTGACACCACCTATGAGAAATGAGTTTTTAGCATTGGCTGTGATTTCAAATTCCTTGCCCCAAGCCACAATGTATACTCTCCAAAACACACAACAGTCTTACCTTTTGTGATATTCTGTTCTAATTCTATGTGTCAACTTGGCTAGGCTATTGTTTCCAGTTATTTAATTAAATACTAATCCAGGTGTTGGTATGAAAGTATTTTATAAATATGGTTAACATTCATAATCAGTTGGCTTTAAGTAAAGAATAATATCCTAGATGATTTGGGTGGGCCTCATTCAATCGTCTGAAAGTCCTCTTGAGCAGAACTGAGGTTGTCTAGCTGAATAAATTTCGCCTGTGGACTGTACCTTCCATTTGTGTCTGAGAGTTCCAGCCTACGCTTTCTGATGGCCAATCCTTATGGACTTTAGACTTGCCTAGCCAGTCTTCGGAATGGCATGTGCCAATTCCTTGGATGAATAACTTAATATATATCTCCTACTGGTTCTGTTTCTCTGGTAGAAGCTTAATACACCTGTCTCCCAAGGAGTTAGTTATTGTATATATATTTTTTTGTTAGAATTACCTAGTTAGAAGACTATACAGAATCTGTCATATTTTGTGAATTTTGTTTTTCAGAAGTAGTATTTCTGTTACACAATTCAGAAAGTTTTCGACTTGGCTCTGTGCCCTTTAGCACAGTGATTACCAAAGCATATACACAAAAGAAAGATGAGTTTCTCATAGTGTATTTATTCTCTGTCTGAAAACATGCCTTGAAATAATTTTTATTCCTAAAATTAGTCCTCTTTTCTCTTAAACATTGTTGTCCACATTTCCATTGTTAATATATAGAATTGCAATATATGTTTTTGTATTTATCTTGTGTCTTGTGATCCTACTGTACTTACTAGTCCTAGGATTTTTTTGTTGTGGTTGTTGACCCCTTGGGATTTTCTCCGTGGTCAGTTACATCATCTGCAAACAGTAACAGTTTTATTTCTTCCTTTTTGATTTGTACAGCTTTTATTTACTTTTTTTGCCTTATAATGCTGGCTAGAACTTACATCATTATGCTGAATAAGAGTTGTGTGAGTGAACATCTTTGCCTTATTGATCATAGGAAAAAAACAATGTTTTTCACCCTCAAAAATAATGTAAACTTTAGAGGTTTTTTGTAGATGTTCTTTAATAAGTTGAAACATTTCCACTTTATTCCCAGTTTGCTAGGAGTTTTTATCATAAATGGGTGTCAAATTTTGTCATATCATTTTTCTGAATAATTGATATGATCATGTGATTTTTTTATCCTGTTAATATGGTAACTATGTTGGTTGATTTTAGAATATTGAACTGTCTTTGTATCCCTGAATAAACCCCAGTTGGTCATGGTGTATAGTTATTTTTGTATGTTGCTGAATTGTATTTATTAATATTTTGTTAATGATTTTTAACTCTTTATTCATGAGGGATATTGGTCTTTTTCTTTTTTTGAAGAGTATCATCTTTGTCTGATTTTGGTATCAGGGTCATACTGCTTCATAAAATGAATTGGAAAGTACTCCCTCTTCTATTGTCTGGAAAAGATTTTGTAGAATTAGTGTTAATTCTTTTTTAAAGGTTTGGTAGAATGTTCTGGATTTAAAGATTTCTTTGCAGGAAATTTTTTCATTCAAAATTTAATTTCCTTGACAGTAATGTGGCTATCAAAATTATGTACTTCATATTGGGTGACTTGTGGTAGTTTGTTTATGTCAAAAAATTGGTCCATTTCATCTAAGTTGCTGAATGTGTGTAGAATTGTTCATGGTATTCCCTTATTATCCTTTTGATATTGCAGGGTGTGTAGTGATACAAACAGTTTCATTTTTTATGTTGGTAATTTGCGTTTTCTTTTTTGTCAGTTTTGCTAAAGGTCTATCAATTTTTTTGATGTTTTCAAAGAGCCTGTTACTTGTTTTACTGCTTTCTCTGTGGTTTTCTAGTTTCATTTTTATTGATTTCTGGCACTTACTTTTATTTTTTTCATCCTTCTGCTTGCTCTGGGTTGTTCTTCCGCTCCTAAATTCTTGATGCGGGAGCTTAGATTACTGACTTGAGACATTTCGTCTTTTCTAATATAAACATTTAGTGCTATAAAATTTCCTCTCAGCACTGCTTTAGCTGCGTCCCATCAATTTTAACAGTCATATTTTCATTTTTATGCAGTTTAATGCATATCTTTTATTTTCTGTGAGACTCTTTGACTCATGGGTTATTTAGATGTGTTTTGTTTAGTTTTCAAGTGCTTGGAGATTTTTCTGTCATCCTTCTATTGTTGATTTCGTGTTCAATTCCAGTGTAGTCAGAGAACACACTGTGATTTCAATTCTTTTAAATTGAAGTTTCCAGGATGTGATTTACATTGGTGAATGTTCCATGGGTGCTTGAAGAAAATGTACATTTTGCTGTTGTCAGGTAAATGTTCTATCTATGTCAATTAGAACATATATAGCTTGATTAGTTGACAGTGTTGTTTAGTTATATATCTTTGCTGATTTTATGTTAGTTCTATCAGTTTTCTGAAGGTGAGGAGTTGCAGTTCCCAGCTTTGATTGTGAATTTGCCCTTTCAGCTCTATCATCTTTTGCTTCGTATATTTGAGGCTCTGTTGTCTGGGGTACATACATTTAGAATTTTTTTGCGGGGGGTGGATTAATCCTTTCATCTGTGTAATGTCCCCCTTTGTCTCTAGTAATGTTTTTGTTGTGAAGCATAATCTATCCGATATTAACATAGCAACTCCTGATTTTTTAAATCATTTTGCTTTTGACCTACTTATGTTGTTGTATTTGAAATTAATTTTTTTTAGATGCCACAGAGCTGGATCATGTTTTTTGCTTGATCTATCCTGCCAATCTTTACATTTTATTGTGTGTAGTTAGATCTTTGCTATTTAAAATAATTATTGGCATATGAGAACTTATGTCATTTTATCATTTATTTTGTCTTATCTCTTTCTTGTTCCCTTATTTCTCTTGTATTACTGTGAGTTACTTGCATGTTTTTTTCCAGGATTCCATCTTGATTTATTTATATAGTTTTGAATACATCACTTTGTAAAGTTTTCTGATATAGTATTAACATTTTCATACGTCACTTTTCAAGATTACTGGTATTATTTCATTGTTTTGAGTGAAGTGTAGAAAACTGGAATTCCGCTTGTAAGTACTTTAAGCATTAAGGATATTAGTTATTTGCTAAGTAGGATTTATTTTCTCACTTTGTGACTTTGAACTTGAGTTCCTACATACAGAAAGAAATTTAAATTAGTTATTTTAGTATTGCTTCTTTTCTTCATGTTTTCACTGGTTGTTTAATGATTCCAAAGTATTTTTATAACCCCATCTATTAAATATTTCTCTAATTTTAGAAGTATCTCATCAGGGTTGATATAAAACACATATAAATCTTTATGAATTTGAGAAGAATGGCATTAATCATATAACAACGTGGAAAAATTAAAATCTCATTAGTATTAGGAAACACATACCCTTCCACCTTTAGATAGATAGATAGATAGATAGATAAGCAGATGGTAGGTAGGTAGATAGATATCCATATGAGCATAGATATTACCTCAGTAATATTCTGTAGTTTTTCCTGTAGAAATGCAAAAAATATCTCATTAGGATAAATTCAAAGTATTTAATATTTCATGCCATTCTTGTATGAAAAAGAGCTGTTTCAGTTTGCATTTCTCTAATGATCAGTGATGATGAGCTTTTTTCATATGTTTGTTGGCCGCATAAATGTCTTCTTTTGAGAAGCGTTTGTTCGTATCCTTCACTCACTTTTTGATGGGGTTTTTTTTCTTGTAAATTTAAGTTATTTGTAGATTCTGGATATTAGCCCTTTGTCAGATGGATAGACGGAAAACTTCTCTCCCATTCTGTAGGTTGCCTGTTCATTAGATCCCATTTGTCAATTTTGGCTTTTGTTGCCATTGCATTTGTTGTTTTAGTCATGAAGTCTTTGCCCATGCTTATGTCCTGGATGGTATTGCCAGATTTTCTTCTAGGGTTTTTATGGTTTTAGGTCTTATGTTTAAGTCTTTAATCCATCTTGAGTTAATTTTTGCATAAGGTGTAAGGAAGGGGTCCAGTTTCAGTTTTCTGCATATGGCTAGCCAGTTTTCCCAAAACCATCCATTAAATAGGGAATCCTTTCCCCGTTGCTTGTTTTTGTCAGGTTTGTCAATCTCATGCCAGTTAGAATGGTGATTGTTAAAAAGGCAGGAAACAATAGATGCTGGAGAGGATGTTGAGAAATGGGCACACTTTTACACTGTTGGTGGGAGTGTACATTAGTTCAATCATTGGGGAAGACAGTGTGGTGATTCTTCAAGGATCTAGAACCAGAAATACCATATGAACCAACAATCCCATAACTGGGTATATACCCACAGGGTTATAAATCATTCTACTATAAAGATACACGCACACGTATGTTTATTGCAGCACTGTTCACAATAGCAATGACTTGGAACCAACCCAAATGCCCATCAATGATAGACTGGATAAAGAAAACGTGGCACATTTACACCATGGAATACTATGCAGCCATAAAAAGAATGAGTTCTTGTCTTTTGGAGGGACATGGATGAAGCTGGAAACCATCATTCTTAGCAAACTAACAAAGGAACAGAAAACCAAACACCACATGTTCTCAATCTTAAGTGAGAGTTGAACAATGAGAACACATGGACACAGGGATGGTAACACAACACACAGGAGCCTGTCAGGGGGTTTGGCCTAGGGGAGAGATAGCATAGATGACAGGTTGATGGGTGCAGCAAACCACCATGGAGTGTATATAACTATGTAACATGTTCTGAATGTTCTGGACATGTATCTCAGAACTTAAAGTATAATAAAAAGATTAAAAATCAGCTTTAGTGAGCTATAATTTACATAGAATAAAATTTACCAGTTTTAAGTATATAATTTGATAGATTTCAATGACTGCATAGAGTTGAGTAACCACCACCACCACAATCAAGATATAGAGCACCTGCCTCATCTTGAAAAATTCCCTTGCGCCCCTTTGGGATCATCCCTGTCTCCACTTCCAGCTCTTGGCAACCACTGATCTGATTTCTGTTCCTATTTTGCCTTTCACAGAATGTCATATAAATGAAATCACAGACATGTAACCTTTTGTAGCTGGTTTCTGTAACTTAGAACGAAGCTTTTAAAACTCATTCAAGTGTGCATATATCAGTAGTTCATATTTTTTATTGCTGAGTATTCTGTTAAAAGGATGTACCAGTTTGTTTACCCATTTACTAGTTGAAGAACATTTGGACTGTTTCCAGTTTGGGATCATTATAAATAAAGCTGCTATAAACACTTGTGTATGGGGGGAAAAAAGAAAAAGAGCTGTTGATTTTATATATTTATTTTAGTTCTAAACTCTTTTTTAGTTTAAGACAAGCTTGTCTATCCTGCAGCCCAGGGGCTACATGTGGCTCAGGAAAGCTTTGAATGTGGCCCAACACAAATTCGTAAACTTTCTTAAAACATTATGAGATTTTTTTTGTGTGATTTTTTTTCAAGCTCATCAGTTATGGTTAGTGTTAGCGTATTTTATGTGTGACCCAAGGCAATTCTTCCTGCAACGTAACCCAAGGAAGCCAAAAGACTGGACACCCCTGGTTTAAGAGTATTTCAGGAGATACTCTTGAGGTTTCTAGCTGTATAATTAGATACATTCTTAATAACAGTAAAGTAGTTTAAATACAACTAGTTTATAAGTTTGATCCTATCAAAGAGGGACGGCATAATTGGTATAAGTGATAGAACACAGCGTTTGAGTTCATACAGACTCTGATCACTTTTCTACCTACATTATCTTTATGGTAATTAATTTCTATGAACCTCAAGGCTATGAATTGAATGTATCGCCTTCAAATGCAGGTGTTAGTGATATGGTAGCTTTAAGAGATGGGCCCTTAAACAGTGATTATGCCAAGAGGACTCCTTTCTCATGAATGGAATGAAGGACCTTGTACAAGAGGCTTCTCTCAGCATTCAGCTAGCTTGTTAGGTTGCCATTCTGCCTTCTGCCATGTGAGGACATAGCATTCCTCACTTCTAGAGGATTCAGCCCTCATCAGACAACCAAACATACTGCCGCCTCGACCTTGGACTTCCTAGCCTCCAGAACTGTGAGAAAATTAATTTCTCTTCTTTATGAATTACGCAGTCTCAGGTGTTCTGTTAAAGCAGCACAGACAGACAGAAACATTCAGTATCCTTAGCTGTTAAGAAAAGTTTATATAATGGAGTAGTTGCAATGAGTAAATAAAGAGTGTAAAGTTCTTAGCATAGTACTGATAAAGAGTGACTAATTAGGTATTGTTTATCTTTTATATCATTTAACTTCATACATTTTGCTTCCACTCTATTATACTATAGAAATGTTGGTGTCAGTATTGGTAGTTAGAAAAAACTTGTTGGTTTATTGGCTTTTTCGCTGGAATGTAGGTTCGTAGATATTAGGAATGACAAATAGTATCAGCTAATACAGTAACTCTGACTGATTATGAATTTCCGTCTAGAGATCTGGATTACCAACAATGAATGCTGAATTGATTAGTGATGTCTGCCATAGTATATATCGGGAAGATAAAGGACATGTGCAAATACATCTGGTGCTATGCTTTGTCTGATTCACCATTACAAATTATAGGCAGGAAGACAGTCCTTAATCAATACTGAATAAAGACAAAAATGAATGAATCTCCCACATTCTGGCATAAAACAAATAATGGACATAAATTTATACATGTTCAGTGTTTAAAAAAAAAGAGAGGCTAATTTTCAAATTTAACAAAGCCTATTTGCACATATAGACTTTATAAGAAGCAGTATCATTAGAATGTGAGCTCTAGAGTCAAAATAACTCTCTAAATTTTAGTATATTATTAAAATAAATAACTATGTTCAAATTCTCTTAGCTTTCTTTATCTGAAAATGTCTTGATTTTTTCTTCATTCCTGGAGGATATTTTCTTTGGATGTAGGATTCCAAATTGACAGTTTTCTTTTCGTAATCGAGAAATGTATCATTTATTTCTGGACATCATAATTTCTGATAATAAATTCACTCTCATTCTAATTTTTCTCCCTTTCTAGGTAAGGTGCTTTTTTCTTGCTGCATTTTAGATTCTTGCTTTGTCTTTTGTTTTCATACATTTGACTTTGTTGATGAGTATTGAAATAAATTTATTTGGTTTTATCCTGTTTGAGGTTCAGCTTCTTGAATATCTAGCTTAGTGTGTATGTATCTCTCTATATATGTATATGTCTCCAAATTTAGGAAGTTTTCCACTATTATTTGAGTGCTTTTTCTTCTTTCCATTTTTCTTTTTTCTTTTTTGAGACAGAGTCTTACTCTGTCACCCAGGCTGAAGTGCAGTGGCTCAATCTCGGCTCACTGCAAACTCCGCCTCCTGGGTTCAAGTGATTCTCCTGCCTTAGCCTCCCAAGTAGCTGGGATTACAGATGCCCACCACCTCGCCCAGCTAATTATTGTACTTTTTTTAGTAGAGACAGGGTTTCACCATGTTGGCCAGGCTGGTCTTGAACCCCTGACCTTAGGTGACCCGCCCACCTTGGCCTCCCAGAGTGCTGGGATTACAGGCGTAAGCCACTGCAACTGGCCTCTTTGAGTGCTTTTTAAACCTATTCTGTTTCTCCTCTCCTTCTGAAACGCTGATGAAACAAATGTTAGACTTTTTGTTATTGTCCCATGGGTTGCTCCTACGGCTCTGTTCATTTTTATATTCTATTTTTTCTCTGTTGTTCAGATGGGGTAATTTCTATTGTTTTATCTTCCAGTTTACTGATTCTCCTTCATTCTGCTGTTGAGCCTATCCACTGAGATTTTTATTTTAGTTACTGTAGTTTTCAGTTCTAAAATTTTAATCTGGTTTTACTTTATATCTTATTTCTTTGTGAAGACTTTATTTTTTCATTTGTTTTAAGTATGTTCATATTTTCTCCTTGAAGTAATCTTATGGTGGATGCTTTAAAATCTCTGTTAGATAAATCTAACATCTCTGTCATATTGATATGGATGTCTATCATTTGTCTTTTGTTCATTCAGGTTGAAATTATCTTGGTTGTTGATGTGATAATTTTTTTATTGAAACCTGAACATTTTGGTTATTATGTGATGAGATAATAACCAGTTAAAAGAGAAGTTAAAAGAGAAGAGATAAAATCTTCTCTTTTAACTGGCTTCTTCTGACACTCCTCCAGCAGGGGTGTAGGGGTCACGGCCTCATAACTGCCAGGAATACATAGAAACTTGGGTTCCCCACATGACCTCCACTGACATCCAAGTTAGGGGAAGGGGCTTCTTGCTACCATTGGGTGGGGGTAGACATTTCACTTCCCTAGTTGCCTTCCTCTGCTACTACCAACTTGCCAGAAAAGAATAGGAGTGCCTCATTGCTGCTCCTCAAATGACCTTCACTGACATGAACTAATATACTTTTTAAGAAATTCAAGGGTGGGGGACTTGCCCTAGCAGATAGTAAGACAAATAACAAAGTTGTCACAATTAAGGCACTGTCATTGATCTCAAAGGTAAGCAAACTGATCAACAGAATACAGAGCCTAGAAATGCACATATGAATGGATAAAGACGAAATATGTGACTGATCATATATTAAAGAATGACTTATTGCATAATTGCCCTGGAAAATTATTTATCCATTTGGAAACAAATATAATTAGATTATTTGGCACTAAATAATAACAAAATAATTGCAGTTGTACTAAAACATGAAAAGCAAATGTTTTAGAGTTAAGAATAATACATGGAAAGATATTTTTGTGAACTAGGAAAAGTATTTCTTAGGGGAAAAAAACAAAAAAAAGCACATAGCATTTATTTATTCATTCAAAAATCTTTAGTAGGCACCTGCTATATGCCAGGTACTATTCTAGGCACATGTTAACAAAACAGCAATTCCCCTTCATCTAAAAAGGCTTATATACTTGTAGAATAGATGAAGAAAATGATAAATTTGATTATATTAACATAACAACTTTTGTACAAAGAACAAGAACAGAGAAACCGCATGCAATATACATAACCCAAAAAATTTAGTCATAATACTACTAACTTATTTAGGTACAATTTAAATTGATATGTATATGTAGTTCAATTTTCAAAAAATATAAAGACTAGTTTACAAAGCATATGAGAAAATGAGAAAAAAACCAGATACTATGCTTGATCTTAGCCGAAATGTTAGTACAACAGAACAGAGGCCTCAGAAGGAACACTACACATCTACAACTATCCAATCTTTGACAAACCTGACAAAAACAAGCAACGGGGAAAGGATTTCCTATTTCATCAATGGTTTTGGGAAAACTGGCTAGCCATATGCAGAAAGCTGAAACTGGATCCCTTCCTTGCACCTTATACAAAAATTAACTCAAGATGAATTAAAGGCTTAAACGTAAGACCTAAAACCATAAAAATCCGAGAAGAAAACCTAGCAACACCATTCAGGACATAGGCATGGGCAATGACTTCATGACTGAAACACCAAAAGCAATGATAACAAAAGCCAAAATTGGCAAATGCAATCTAATTAAACTAAAGAGCTTCTGCACAGCAAAAGAAACTATCATCAGAGTGAATGGGCAACCTACAGAATGGGGGAAAAATTTTCCATCTATCCATCTGAAAAAGGGCTAATATCCAGAATCTACAAAGAACTTAAACAAATTTACAAGAAAAAAACAATCCCATCAAAAATGGGTGAAGGATATGAACAGATACCTCTCAAAAGAAGACATTTATGAGGCCAAGAAACATGAGAAAAAAGCTCATCATCACTATCATTAGAGATGCATATCAAAACCACAATGAGATACCATCTCCCGCCAGTTACAGTGGTAAGCATTAAAAAGTCAGGAAACAACAGATGCTGGAGAAGATGTGGAGAAATAGGAACTTTTTTACACTGTTGGTGGGAGCATACATTAGTTCAATCATTGTGGAAGACAGTGTGGTGATTCTTCAAGAATCTAGAACCAGAAATATCATTTGACCCAACAATCCCATTACTGGGTATATACCCAAAGGATTATAAATCATTCTACTATAAGGACATATGCACGTGTATGTTTATTACAGCACTATTCACGATAGCAAAGACTTGGAACCAACGCAAGTGCCCATCAATGATAGACTGGATGAAGAAAATGTGGCATATATACACCATGGAATACTATGCAGCCATAGAAAAGGATGAGTTCATGTCCTTTGCAGAGACATGGATGAAGCTGGAAACCATTATTCTCAGCAAACTAATACGGGAACAGAAAACCAAACACTGCATGTTCTCACTCATAAGTGGGAGTTGAACAATGAGAACACATGGACTCAGGGAGGGGAATATCACACACTGGGGCATGCCAGGGGGTGGGGGTTAGGGGAGGGATAGCATTAGGAGAAATACCTAATGTAGATGACGGGTTGATCGGTGCAGCAAACCACTATGGCACATGCATACCTATGTAACAAACCTGCACATTCTGCACATGTATCCCAGAACTTAAAGTATAATAAAAAATAAAAAAAAAAGAAAAGAAAAAAGAAAAGAAAATGAGAAAAAGAGAAATAATAGAAAAATAGACAAAGGATTAAAACATGGAAGGAAGACTTAATTCACAATCGATATGTGAAAAGATGCTCGATCCCCTTTAGAATCAGGGAAATGTAAGCTGAAATAATATTGATATGTCAATTCATATTAATCATTTTAGCAAAAATTAAGAAGTTGACCAATACCAAAGTCTGTCTATAATGTGGTACAATAGTAATGCTTATATAATACTAGTGGGTGCAGGGTGGCAGAACCATTTTGGAAAATGGGTTACCCTCCAGCTGAAAAACTCTACTTCTAAGTGTTTATCTCTTGCACAGGTGGTTAAAAGGTTATGGACAAGAATGTTTACTTGATCATTTGTAATATCATTTGTACTAGCAAAACATCATAATCTAAAGATTGTTCAACAGGAAAATGAACAAAGTACTTACTTGAAAATAGACTATAACAGTAAAAAAACTGAAGTACTTATTTGAAAAATAGACTATAACAAAGTACTTATTTGAAAAATAGACTATAATAATTAAAAACTAAATTTTAAACTACAATTTAGTTTTTAACAATATATATTATTAAATACTATGTTATTTTAAAATAATACATATATATAAAGATGAAGCTAAACAAAAGAACAAGTTGTACAAAAGTACAACTATAGTTATGCTTTATAACTTTTAAAACATATAGAAAACTCTATTATTGGTTCGTTTGTATGTGATAAAAAATAAAAGAGATATGAAAAAACAAATACTAAATTCAGTAGTTTACTTCTGTGGAAGGATGACAAAAATGGACTGAGGTTGGTTACCACTTTATCTGTACTAATCTATTATTTATTTTAAAAAATCTATATTAGTTTTTTTGAACACATACTATTTCTTAAAAAGAGAGAGAGAATTTCATATTTGCAATTTCCCAAATGTATAGCATGAAAATCTGTCAGTTTGGGCAGAAGCTAATTCGGCAGGAATTTCCTGAGGGATATTTGTTTTCATTTTTGTTTTATAGGATAATTAATTTATTTCCTCATTTAATATACTCACCAGGCCGGGCACGGTGGCTCATGCCTGTAATCCCAGCACTTTGGGAGGCCGAAGCGGGCGGATCACGAGGTCAGGAGATAGAGACCATCCTGGCTAACATGGTGAAACCCCACCTCTACTAAAAGTACAAAAAATTAGCCGGGCATGGTGGCAGGCGCCTGTAGTCCCAGCTACTTGGGAGGCTGAGGCAAGAGAATGGCGTGAACCCAGGAGGCAGAGCTTGCAGTGAGCTGAGATCGCGCCACTGCACTCCGGCCTGGGCAACAGAGCGAGACTCCGTCTCAACAGCAGCAACAACAACAAAATAAAAAATAAAATAACTCTCACCAAAGAAACTGGAGGACTATATAACACATCAGCAAACCCAAAACTCACTTTTTTTTTTTTTTTGGAGACAGAGTCTTGCTCTGTCGCCCAGGCCGGAGTGCAGTGGCACAATTTTGGCTCACTGCAACCTCTGCCTCCCAGGTTCAAGTTCAAGCAATTCTCCTGCCTCAGTCTCCCAAGTAGCTGGGACTACAGGCGCACATCACAATGCCCGGCTAATATTTTGTATTTTAGTAGAGATGGGGTTTCACCATGTTGCCCAAGCTGGTCTGGAACTCCTGAGCTCAGGCAATCCACCTGCCTCGGCCTCCCAAAGTGCTGGGATTACAGGTGTGAGCCACCTATCCAAGATAGTGTGGATGCCTTTTCCTTTATCTTAAGTGAAACTTCACCACTGATTTCTGGTGTGTTCTATTAGGGAAATAGGCTACATTTTTAATAGGCTTTGACAAGCTCTTTTCTTTTTCTTTCTTTTTTTTTTTTTTTTTTGAGACACTGTCTCACTCTGTCATCCAGGCTGGAGTACAGGGCGCAATCTCAGCTCATTGCAAGCTCCGCCTCCCAGGTTCATGCCATTCTCCTGCCTCAGCCTCCTGAGTAGCTGGGAAGATGTCCGCCACCATGCCTGGCTAATTTTTTGTATTTTTAGTAGAGACGGGGTTTCACCATGTTAGCCAGGATGGTCTTGATCTCCTGACCTCATGGTCCACCCACCTTGGCCTCCCAAAGTGCTGGGATTACAGGCATAAGCCACCACACCTTGCCAACAAGCTCTTTGATTTTTAAGTTAACTCTTTCCCCTTTTTCAAATCTCCACTTTTTCAACTTCTCAAATGTCCTGCCTGTGAGTGCAAAGCCAAAGTAATTTGGTGAGGTCTATTCCTGGCCCTTTCTCTTCCTTCTACTTTCATCAGCTATTTTAGATTTTTGAAATTGTGTTTATATATGCCACCCATATAGACAGAGAGAGATGCACAAATTTCTTCTAGTAGTGTAGAGATTCTAGAAGGCTCATAGCCAGAAGTTATTTGACAGTCACGCGTTGTGTGTAGATTCCATCACAGCCTGTGGTTGTGATGCTTTGTCAGAACTTGCAGACTCTCTTCTTTATAGAAATCAGGTATTTCTGGCTGCTACAGTCTTAAATGTTGAATGCCAAGCTCCAAGGCTGCATCAAGGGCAGAGAACCAAAGAAGCAAAGGGTCATCTAATAGGATTTCTATACTTGTATTTCACTTCATTTGTCAGCCAATGCAGAAACCATCTCCATATTATATACTGATGGTAAGCTCAAAGGACCTCTAGATCCAGCCCAGTCATCTCATTTCACAAAGAAGGATATGGAGTCTCAATTATGGGAAACTGGCATATTTTCAGGTCACTTGATATGACAGTGGAAGACTTGG